>NW_025927611.1:0-618750 GCF_022837055.1 Prionailurus viverrinus | reverse complement strand
AGCAATAGCACTGCTAGGAATTTACCCAAGGGATACAGGAGTACTGATGCATAGGGCCACTTGTACCCCAATGTTCATAGCAGCACTCTCAACAATAGCCAAATTATGGAAAGAGCCTAAATGTCCATCAACTGATGAATGGATAAAGAAATCGTGGCTTATATACACAATGGAATATTACGTGGCAATGAGAAAAAATGAAATATGGCCTTTTGTAGCAACGTGGATGGAACTGGAGAGTGTGATGCTAAGTGAAATAAGCCATACGGAGAAAGACAGATACCATATGGTTTCACTCTTATGTGGATCCTGAGAAACTTAACAGGAACCCATGGGGGAGGGGAAAAAAAAAAAAAGAGGTTCGAGTGGGAGAGAGCCAAAGCATAAGAGACTCTTAAAAACTGAGAACAAACTGAGGGTTGATGGGGGGTGGGAGGGAGGAGAGGGTGGGTGATGGGTATTGAGGAGGGCACCTTTTGGGATGAGCACTGGGTGTTGTATGGAAACCAATTTGTCAATAAATTTCATTAAAAAAAAAAAAAGAAACACAGGTGGATACAAAGGCAATTTAATTATGTTCTAAATGGAAAGAAACGATGCAACCTCGATCTATGGAAACAAACATTAGGCTTCGTTGGGCATTTTCCTGGAACTGGGTTGCAGAGGGAGGTATGGCGTGGACATTGACCGTGGGCACAGCTGTGACGTGGTCTGTTGTCGTTGTTGTCTGTGGATCTAAGCCACAAGCAGGAAGTGAGCAGGAGAGGATACAGAGTATCGGCATCTATACCGTCTATCGGTGGAAGTTGGGACGGTACTATTAACGCGAGACTGCGGCTAGGAAGGAAAATAGGGTTGTCCCTTCGGTTTCAAGAGTCATAAATGAGGCCCCGGACCGAGAGGCACATGAGCATCTTGAGATTTTCATTGTTAGCACAGCACTTCAGAGTTTTTCTCTTGTTTTATTAAACCAAGTCCCTGAAGAGAGAGAGGCCTGTCTGTATTCGATTATGCCTTGCAATTGCTTTATCCGTCGTCTTTGGGGACACGCACTAACTGTGGTGCGGTGGCCCTGGGGATTCTGGTGCTCAGATCTGCCCCCTGAGGCGTGAGAAAGGGTCATTTCCTAAAGGTCCTTCTTCATTTTATTTTACTTTTTAAAAAGTTTTTTGAGAAAGCATAAGCAACGGGGGGGCAGAGAGAGAGAGAGAGAGAGAGAGAGAGAGAATCCCAAGCAGACTGCACACCAGCAAGGAGCCGAACATCCCCGGGGCTTGATCTCAGGACCCCAGGATCGTGCCCTGAGCCAAAATCAACAGTCGGGTGCTTGGTCGACTGAGCCCCCAGGCGCCCCTAAAGTCTTTTCTTCTTAACTGTTGCTATACTTTTTTTTTTTCCTTCCTGGGTTCACATCACCTACTTACAAGTTTCTCTACAAAAGCTGGATGGTTGGTCAGTGCCTGTTTATTTTCTGGCTTTTCACATTCCCAAATGTCCTTGAATTTTCTCTGATGGTGCCTTCTTATTTCAGGGCTTAGAGGGGACCCAGTACTTTCAGATCATGTTAATCTGCCAATAATTTATTTCTGGTATTGTGGCAAAACTTGTGTAATTGAGATCACTGCTCTGTTAATTCATTTCCAGAACTCATACGTTCACATTTGGGTCAGATCCTGGGCCTTTCATACATATAATGTGATACGATATGATGTGATATGATATGATATGATATGATATGATGTAATATATAACACAACATAACATGTAATATAGTATCCTAGTAGGTGTGTACTATATATATCAGAATATATGTACCATAATATATATACTAGACTGTATTATTTAAGTATAATTTAGGCACATAACTATAGTTATACACACAAATGTGTGATTCTATGTACATGTATGAACATTTATGAACATGTATACATTTATTATTATATATTTAATAAACACACATTTATAACTTACTTTGGTGTATTTATTATAAACATATTACATACATGTATGATTATTATATGTGAACATATATTTATATGTGCATTTTTATTCTATGCAATATATGTGTAAATGTATTATATGGCTAATATAACACATTTATTTATATATTATATATACTATTTATATGTACATAATATACATTTTAATTATATATTATATAATTATATTGTACAATCTGTACAGCGTATTATATATTATATTGTAAAAATGTATTGTATACCATATAATAAATAACCATATATGGATAATATATTCATAATTATATAGACATTTATGTGGGCATCTGTTTATATAATAAACATCTCTTATATATAATTATAAGCATCTTTTATATATAATTATATATAAAATTATGTTTAATAATTTTTCTATAGTCTATAAAATTTGTATTATAATATATAAATAAATATTATACATAATTATATAAAATATTTATAATTTTTGAACAACTTGTTTATATACAATAATTGTATATATTTATATATGAATATATATTATATAAATATCATGTTATATATAATTACATGTAAGTATATATAATAAACAGATTCCCATATATATTATTCATATTTTAATTTATATTATTTTACATATATTATACTTTTGTATAATTCATGTTTATAAATACATTTATATGTAAATTATATACACTAAATAGATGCCCATATAAATATAAGCATACAAATGTTTATATATACACATATATTCACATGTGTTTAAAATTATAATTATATACATACATTATATATAAACAAAATAATACAAAATAGTTATACAAATAATGTACAAAATAATTATATGTAAGCAATATATATTATATATATAATACACCTGTGTGTATGTGTGTAGAATATATGTATGTGTGTATGTGTGTATATATCTGTATGTGTCTGTCTATAAATATGACCATGGGGGCACCTGGGTGGCTCAGTCGGTTAAGCATCTGACTCTTGGTTTCAGCGCACGTCATGATGTCTTGGTCCGTAGGTTCCAGCCCTGCATCAGGCTGTGTGCTGACAGACTGGAGCATGCTTGGGATTCTCTCTCTCCCTCTCTCTCTGCCCTTCCTCTGCTCACTCTATCTCTCAAAATAAATAAATAAACACAAAATAAATAAAATAAATATGACCGTGTGTGTTGATGACGGTGAGATCTGTTTACATACCACTGGGATATAAGTAATGACTTAACGTCCTTGGAAAATGACTTTACAAATTCATAGTTATACTGGACTCATTTATTATTTTTAAAAAATTTTATTTATTTACTTTTTATTTTAGAGAGAGAGAGTGCATGCAAGGGACAGGGGCAGACAGAAAGAGAGAATCCCAAGCAGGGAGTATAAACATATTACATATATGTATGTGTATTATATGTGAACATATATTTATATGTGCATTTTTATTATATGTAATATATGTGTAAACATATTATATTATATGGATAATATAACACATTTATTTATATAGTATATATACTACTTATAGTATATATGAGGCTCCATGCTGAGCACAGAGCTGACACAGGGCTCGATCCCAGGACCCTGGGATCATGACCTGATCTGAAATGCTCAACCGACTGAGCCACCCAGGCGCCCCTGAGCTCATTTATTAACATGAGCGTGACATTAGTCACACTGTTTGTTGTTTTCTTTTTCTTTTCTCAGAATCTTTCAGAGCCATAAGGTAAAACATTTCTTCACTGAGGAAATAGAGACGCAAAAGGTTAATTTAGACTAATGCATGCACGCTGGGGGCAGTTTCAAAATCAATGTGCAGTTAAGACAAACCTCACAACTTCTTTATTTGTCCTAGCATTATGACTCAATAGTTCAGGTGTAACTGGAATGAATAAGGGGGAAGTATTTGCAGATGGGGGGCAGGCTGCCTTTACTCTCTGTGTGGTTTTGCCTCATGTACAAGGACAGCAGGCTTTGAGTTTAAGCTACCATGATGCGAACTAACCAGGAAGACTGCTTTGTGCATCCTGAGAGGGTGTCTCTGTCACGTGCATATTTCTAATGTATGAGATTCTATCATGGTTTTGGAAGCTCAAAAGATGTTTCCAAGATTTTTCTCCTTAAAAACAGATTTAAGCTGGCGAGGATGTGGAGAAACGGGAACCCTCTTGCACTGTTGGTGGGAATGCAAATTGGTGCAGCCGCTCTGGAAAACAGTGTGGAGGTTCTTCAAAAAATTAAAAATACATCTACCCTATGACCCAGCAATAGCACTGCTAGGAATTTACCCAAGGGATACAGGAGGGCTGACACATAGGGGCACTTGTACCCCAGTGTTTATAGCAGCACTCTCAACAATAGCCAAATTATGGAAAGAGCCTAAGTGTCCATCAACTGATGAATGGATAAAGAAATTGTGGCTTATATACACAATGGAGTACTACGTGGCAATGAGAAAGAATGAAATATGGCCCTTTGTAGCAACATGGATGGAATTGGAGAGTGTGATGCTAAGTGAAATAAGCCATACAGAGAAAGACAGATACCATATGGTTTCACTCTTATGTGGATCCTGAGAAACTTAACAGAAACCCATGGCGTAGGGGAAGGAAAAAAACAAAAAACAAAAAAAACCCAAAGAGGTTCGAGTGGGAGAGAGCCAAAGCATAAGAGACTCTTAAAAACTGAGAACAAACTGAGGGTTGATGGGGGGGGTGGGAGGGAGGGGAGGGTGGGTGATGGGCACTGAGGAGGGCACCTTTTGGGATGAGTACTGGGTGTTGTATGGAAACCAATTTGACAATAAACTTCATATACTGAAAAAAAAAAACAGATTTAAAATGTATTTAAAAAACAATAATGTCTACGCCCAACACTGGGCTTGAACTCACAGCCCCAAGATCAAGAGTTGCGCGTTCCATCAAGTGACCCAGCCAGGTGCCCCTGAAATGCATCGGATTTATAGATTTACAGTTTTACAGTTTTACAGATTGCCGTTAGTTCGATTTCTGTCGTGGCACAGGTTCATTCTAGACTCTGATGGTGACAGAGGTCATGAGATATTTTTCCTAAATCCACATCCCATAAATCCACCGATTCTGGATCTTTACCATAAGCAACCTTTGTCAGATAGGTACAACCTTCCCACGTCACTCTACACATAAGAAATGTCTCACTGACAAACAGCAGTGGAACATTTACCAGCAGGTCTGTCTGGAGTGTGTTTACAAGAAAGGCAATGGGTGGTAATTTCACTGTCAACTCTTTCCTACTGACCCTCTTAAGACATTTATCATCTTGTCCATTTCCCTGGCCAGTTGATATGGTTAAGTCTTTGAAGTAGGAAATTACTAGACAACTATATTCCAGATAGGACTCCTCAAAAAGCATCATCTGCAAAGGAAAAATAAATATTGCTAAGAAAGTACAAAGCCACAAAAAAAAGCCACAAGTTGGGAGAAGTTATTTGCAAAACACATGTCTGATAAAGGACTTGAATCCTGCATGGGTAAGAACCCCCAACATTAAATAAAAAGAGAACAGGGGCGCCCGGGGGCTCAGTTGGTTGAGCGTCCGACTCTTGATTTCACGTCAGGTCATGATCTCGTGGTTCTGGAGTTAGAACCCCGAGCTGAGCTCTGTGCTGACAATGTAAAGCCTGCTTGAGATTGTCTGTCTCTCTCTCTCTTCTCTGTGCCCCTCTCCCACTTGCATTTTCTCTGTCTCAAAATAAATTAACATTAAACAAAGAAAAAAAGAAAATTAAATAAAAAAGAGAACAAATCACCCAAGCAATAGTAAGAAATGCATAAAAGATTTGAACACACACTTCACCAAAGAAGATGTATGGCAAATAAGCAAAAAAAAAAAAAAAAAAAAGAAAGAAAGAAAAAGATGCTCCAAATTATTAGTAGTTAAGGAATGCAAAATACCACTATACACACAGTATAATCTTGCAAGAGAACAACAACAAGAAAACCCCCAAAACAGCAACGTGATACGGCCAGGTGCTGGTGTGGGCGCAGAAAAAACAGAAGTCCCTTCGTGGCTCGTGGGCACAATGGTACGTTGAGAATGGTCGTTTGGCAGTTAATGATGACGGTGAGTCTGTCCTCAGCAAGTGAATCAGCAATCCTACCTCCCTCCAGATGGTAACACTTCTGCTCATAAAGAAACGTGTATGTGAACGTTGATAAGTGTATTCGTACGTGTACAAAGCTGGAAACAAGCCAAATGGAACCAAAAGGAAGGCGGATAAGTGCACAGAATACGTGCCAAGCCTGCATCAGGAAACCTCGCTGAAACACATACTAACGAGGACAAGAAAAAATAGACACTTGTACTCATTAGTTAATCCTTATTTATTCATTTTTTTCTCCAAATGCCTTTTTACTGAAACACTAACTATTCAAGGAATGTTCAGGGAGCCTTGGAGGCTCAGTCAGTTGAGCGTCCGACTTCGGCTCAGGTCATGTTCTCACAGTTTGTGGCTTCGAGCCCCGTGTCGGGCTCTGTGGTGCTGACAGCTTGGAGCCTGGAGCCTGCTTCGGATTTTGTGTCTCCCTCTCTTTCTGCCCCTCCCCTGCTCGTATTCTGTCTCTTTCAAAAACAAATACACATTGATTTAAAAAACTGTTCAAAAAATAGTGATATTCCCATCTTCCCCATAATCCTTTATGGTTGTGTTTCAGCAAAACAATAATTGAGGCATTTCATTATAATCTAGATTCAGATTACAGTCCTAATAACAAGTATGAAACTGTTTTTTTTTTAAATAAAAAATCTGGGTAAATTTTAAAATGAAAAATCATCATAAATGCCTGTTTGAGATCTCATTAAAGTCTAGGTTAGGATTATAGTCCTAATAACACGTATGAACCTTTTTGGGGTTTTTTTGACAAAAAATCTGGGTAAAAGAAATGGAAAACCAACCATAAATGCCTGTCTGAGGTTTAGACTTTCACACCATATAAATATTTTATATTCGCATTTTTATATGTTTATAAAGTTAAATCCGCGTTTTTTTTTTCTTTTTTAAACCTAGTGTTACTACTACCAACAAGAAAACAAGGAATCGGACCTTATACAAAATTGAGAACCAGTGAATGCTATTTTGGTAACAGCCCAAACGGATAGAGTGATGTCATGAGAGCAAAGGCTTTCCTTGTAAGAGAAAACAAAATACACAGTAATCAAGTAAGTTTAAAAACACTGTCCCTCCCCCACTCATGCTCTGTCTCTCTGTCTCTCTCAAAAATAAATAAACATTAAAACAAATTAAACCAAAAAAAAATTGTCATGCTAAATTTCAAGGAAAAATATTAATACAAACTGCTAATTTGTAAAGACTACACGCTAACTCAGTGTAGTGGAAAGATCTAGAAACCATGACATGAGAACAGAGATCAAACAGTTAGTGTCCCAATCTCGATTTCTGAATACTGGTGTGATTAAAAGGAATTCCAGGCTGCCGGAGGGACGACTTGATTTATGGTAGGGAGAAAGGACAAGGTGAGTCCGTGAGATTCTGTGCTGTGCCCAAAGGATAGGAGGGTCCCGGTGACCAACTGATGACCCGGAAATGAATTTGTTAGCTTAGCTCCGTGTCTTTCATTGGACTCTCGGCTGACGCACTAACAGATTCTTTTCTTTTTTTTTTAAAGTCATCTCTACGCCCAACGTGGGGCTTGAACTCACGACCCCGAGATGAAGAGTTCCACGCTCTACTGACTGAGCCGGGCAGACGCCCCAACAGACCCTTTCCACAGACAGCTATTAATTATGTTATGGCGCGAACCGATTACTTTCAGAAATGGATGCACAGCAAGCAGATGTGTTACCGTAGCTGACAGATAAATCTCAGGGAGCCACTCTCTGCTCTTTGCTGTGTTCCTGCATCGGTGGGAATGTGCCACCGGGATGTGCCTGGTACAAATGATCACAACGGACGTGATCTCGAAGGAGGGAGGTCTGAGACACGAAAATACACCTTGGTCCAGATGGTTCTAATCTTGGGTAGATTTAAATGATTTGTCTGTAGAACAATCAGTGTGTCCTTTGCCTACTGACGGGCTTCTCAAGCCAAATAAGCTGGATTCAATTTCCAGTGTCCGTAAAGGAGACAAAAGCAAACACTGAACATGGAAAATTCATTCAGTCTTTCTGGTTTCCGTAGAACACACAATTTGAGTGTAAGAGAGGTGGCCTGAAGACTGTGGGATCTTTTGTTTACCCACTCAATTTGTATTTAAAAAAAAAATTTTTTTTGTTAATGTTTGTTTTCGAGAGACAGAGAGAACACAAACAGGGCAGGGTCAACGAGAGGGAGATACAGAATCGAAAGCAGGCTCCAGGCTCCGAGCTGTCAGCGTAGAACCCGACGAGGGGCTCAAACCCACGGACTGTGAGATCATGACCCGAGCCGAAGTCGGACACTCGACTGACTGAGCCACCCAGGCACCCCTGCATTTGTATTTTTAAAGCAAATTTACTGGTTGACAAATACAGAAGATATGAATCAAATTGGTAGCTGAAATTAACTGTAGTGGTGTTTTGAAACGAGTGTGCATACTGTTTGAATGAGCCCTTCTTTTGCGATTCACGATGATTGCGTCATGTAAATGGTCATTCATTTTCCAATATTTTCTGCCTCAAATTAAAGAGTTCACTCACATAAGTAAAGTTCGGTGATGTGTGAATACTTCAGAAAACATGATCAAGAGAATGAAATTGTGTATTGCCCCGAATTCAAATACAACAGAAAAAATGTATTATAATATTATTTGTGTTCTAGAACATTCCCTCAAATACTTTGGTTACGACTTTACAGGACAAATCAGTTTTCCAATCATTTTTCTTTCCGTGTGGGAAACTCAGTGAGTCTTATTTTTCTGAATTGTGTCAAGATCTGTAGCCGGTGGCTTTGCCTCTCGTTGACAGAAAGACGGTGTGTCCACATCAGAGTCGCCGTGCGGGGTGTCTGCAGGTCAGAAAATTTGTCATATCCAAGTGGCCTTCCACACAGGGAAACGATGACAAAACAGGGAGGTAAAACGTATCTGTTTTCGCTCTTTCAGCCTTTGCTTGCAGCTGTGCATTTTTAAAACTTTAGGCAGCAAGAGACTCGTGCATATGAATTCGCATGTTTCATTTCATTCAAGATAATATTGGGGTTCTTCTCCCATGTCATTATTTTTCTTTAAAGTATTATTTTCTATCTGCATAGATTCCATTATGGGACTCCATTTGACGGTTCAACGCCTATTACAAAGCCGTGATATTTGCTGTGTTCCCCTGTTTTAACCGTCCCTGGGAGAATCTTTGCAGACACACCTTACCCTATAATTTTGGTATTTGATTATAATAGAGTCCATTAGGCCTAATTTGTGTGACAAAGAACGTGGCTTTAAGATCACTGCTTTATCGTGCTGAAGGTTCTTTTCTTGAAAGATAATCACAGCAATCATAGTGCCATCACCATTATGTACAAATGTTTTGTTGACCTGCCTTTTCATCGCCTGGTGTTGTCTTTTCAAGAAAAAAAAAAACAATAATTTTACCATGAACATGTCTGCCTCCTAACTTTTAGTGCACTTTGTACTGAGTGTGAGCAATAAACACCAATGGTGTTATCCTTCCCTTTCAGCTTCTGTTTTCTTATTGATGACTGTGCGAGCTACGTTGAGAACACCGACCCCTCCCGTTCTGTCTGCACTGGGTCACGGCCGTCAGGGACCCAGTGTGGACACCACGGGCGTGTAGACAGCAGACAAAAGAGCAGTCCACTGTTCTCTGTCCCGTGGAGAGAGGTTGCCCATCAGCCTAAGGACCAACCCAAGTTCTTTGAGCTCCCTGGGCAGGAAGCCCACTTGTGAATCAAGGTTTCCCGCTCCACATCTGTGAAAGCAATGGGGGTGTGGTCTTTCCATCATGCAGGCAGTGCATGAATAAATCATATTCAAACATAAATCCAGATGATCAATCACTTGACCTTTTTTGGCTGAGTCAACCAAACAGTAGAACGGAGACTAAGTATTCACTTACTTTAAGTTGTTTAATTTTTTTATTTTTAAAATTTTTTTTCATGTTTATTTATTTTTGACACAGAGAGAGACAGAGCATGAACGGGGGAGAGGCAGAGAGAGAGGGAGACACAGAATCGGAAGCAGGCTCCAGGCTCTGAGCCATCAGCCCAGAGCCTGACGCGGGGCTCGAACTCATGAACCGTTAGATCGTGACCTGAGCTGAAGTCGGACGCTCAACCGACCGAGCCACCCAGGCGCCCCAAGTTGGTTTTTTTTTAATGTTTATTTTCGAGAGAGAGAGGGAAAGAGCATGAAATGAGTAAGTAAGGGAAGGGTCTGAGAGAGAGAGAGGGAGACACAGAATCCAAAGCAGGCTCCAGGCTGTGAGCTGTCAGCACAGAGCCCGACACAGGGCTGGAACCCACGAGCTGTGAGATCCTGACCTGACCCCAAGTCGATGCCCAACTGACTGAGCCAGCCAAGCGCCTCTGCGTGCAGTTACTTTAAACCATTGGTGGTTAAGCTCCTGACTTGAAGTATTCTTACCTGCATCTTGGTGTTATACAAGTGCCTTAAAATAATCAGGGCAAGCAGGATTTATATATATATATCATATATGTATGATATCATATATAAATGATATATATGATATATGATATATATGATATATATATGTGATATATATATGATATCACATGATATTATATATATATCATATATATGATATATATCATATATATATGTATACATATTTAAGGTAAAAAATTTAGGTTTTGTTTCAAAAACCGGGTTTGTTAAAAAAATAAAAAATAAAAGTAAAAATCAATTCGGTTTGTTGACTTAGTATCTTTAGGCTGATACATCTTTCTATGTTCATACTTTGATATTCACGCAGGTAAGATATATTCCGGTAGAAAAGAATATGTATATTGTCTCCAATTTGTTGTATTTGTATACAAATTGAGAGCCAGGTTAATCAACAACAGAGATTTTGCTCCCAATTCATTGTTACTAAAAAAAAAAAAAAAAAATCAGAAACTAGAAACTCCCCTCACTTAGAAAGCCTGTGTTTTCACCTTTGCTTCAAATGGATATTTAGTGTTTTCACTGTTTTCTTTCTCAGGTGATGTTGTCTCTGACAGACAAAAAGAAAAGGATTAAAAAAGTCGAGAAAAAGGAAAGACTGGGCCGACCAGAAACAGAAGAAACTTCTTGGTGCAAATGGGAGAGAAAACAGAACCCATGTTGCAAACGCACTGTCCTTCGGACGGGGAGACACCTTGCAACCCAAAGCAGGGTCAGAGTGAGTCGTTCGAAGCCGCTTCGTGGCTCTGTCTCAGATTTCATGAAGGGAAGTATCATTTCCTCCGTGGATGCTAACACAGCAAAAGCGGTCAGCTGCCCTCAGGCAGCGCACACTGGGGTCCAGCGGCTGTGCCACGGGCCTGTCATACTGACCCCGCGGTGGGACACAGGAGACTCCTGTTCTAGTCCCATTTTCGTTTATTTAGTTCTCCATTTTGGGTCTATTTACTTATTATTTATAATTAATTAATTACTTAAAATGTACATCCAAGTTAGGGAACGTATAGTGCACTCTTGGTTTCAGGAACAGGATTCCGTGTTTCATCAGTGACACATAAACACCCAGTGCTTACCCCGTGTGTCCTCCCTGGTGCCCCTTGTCCGTTTAGCCCATCCCCCCTCCCACAACCCCTCCGGCAACCCTCTGTTTGTTCTCTGTAGTTAAGAGTCTCTTCTGTTTTGCCCCCCTCCCTGTTTTTATATTGTTTTTGTTTCAATTCCCTTGTGGTCATCTGTTTCGTCTCTTCAAGTCCTCCTGTGAGTGAAGTCCTAGGATTTTGGTCTTTGTCTGGCTGATTCATTTCCCTTCGCATAATACCCTCCAGTTCCATCCACGTAGTTGCCAACGGCAAGATTTCATTCTTGTTGATTGCCGAGTAATACTCATTTGGGCTCTTTCCATACTTTGGCTATTGTTGACAGTGCTGCTATAAACATGTGCCTGCGAAGTTAATGTTAGCCATTGTTAGTCCTATTTTAGAGGCCATGGTCACAGACTTAAGAAGTGGAGAGGGGTGCCTGGGTGGGGCATTCGGTTAAGTGTCCGACTCCTGATTTCGGCTCAGGTCATGATCTCACGGTTTACAGGTTCGAGCCCTGAGCTCCGTGCTGATATCAGGGATCCTGCTTGGGATTTTCTCTCTCTCCCTCTCTCTCTGCCCCTCCCCTGCTCTCTCTCTTTCTCAAAACAAATAAATAAACGTTAAAAAAAAACAGAGAGAGAAGGGGAGCTTTTAACCCAAAGCCTGACTGCAGAACTTGTACTTAAAACCAGGATTTCATATAGCTTGGTCCGTATAAATGTGGTGGAAACTCATACAGACAAACGAAACCTATGATCAGATCTCATGAATAATAGTTTGGACACGACATCTATATTTGAGCAGAGAACTAATTTTAGGGGAAAATATTCCTATTTTATTTTTTTATTTTTTTTAACGTTTTTATTCATTTTTGAGACAGAGAGACACAGAGCATGAATGGGGGAGGGGCAGAGAGAGAGGGAGACACAGAATCAGAATCAGGCTCCAGGCTCTGAGCTGTCAGCACAGAGCCAGACGCCAATCTCGAACCCATGGACCGCGAGATCATGACCTGAGCCGAAGTGGGACGCTTAACCGACTGAGCCACCCAGACGCCCCATTCCTATTTTATTTTAAACATTATTGGATTTTCAGTGGAAAACGGAGGCATACCAAAACGTACATTTGAACAAAATGTATGGTATGCGTACGTATTAATATACGTACATTATAAAAATATGTATGTGCGTGTGGTGGCTGGGTGGCTCAGTCAGTTAAGTGTCTGACTTGGGCTCAGGTCATGATCTCACAGTTCGTGGGTTCGAGGCCCGGGCTGGGGTCTGCACTGACAGCTCAGAGCCTGGAGCCTGCTTCAGATTCTGTCTCCCTCTCTCTCTGCCCCTCCCCTGCTTGTTCTCTCTCTCTCTCAAAATAAACATTAACAAATATATATATATGTGCATTATAAAATTATATTTCATATTGCATATTATGTGATATATGTTCATTATAACAATAAAACATATGCATTAAAACTATATGTATAAATAAGTGAATGTATATGCTTATAAATATATATGCACTATAAATATAATTACACAAATATATACATGCACATATATGTTTTTACATACATACATGAGATACATTTCGATATGTTTCTCTTTCCAGCCCCTCAGATCTCTTTATGTATTTATTTTTGTGATCTTATGCCCAACGTGTGGCTTCAACTCGCAACCTCAAGATCAAGAGTCGCGTGCTCGGGCGACTGAGCCAGCCAGGTGCCCCCCACATCTCAGCCCCCACCCCCTCAGCATGGCTGTTTGCTACACTGGTTGGTATATTTCCAAGCATATGGCCCTCGATGAAAACTTCCAGCAGTCCTGCAACATGAGCTACAGGGCACCAGGTGTGTGCATGAGGAGGTTCGACTGCAGGTCCCAGATGCTGAACAGACCAGGAACACTGCGCTGTTTTTCTCTGGTTCAGAAGAAGAGGGTTTCATTGCCTTACAAGTAGGGGACCTCGTGGAGCCCTCTCTGGGCAAATTCAGCAACAACCCTTCTGCAAAAGGAAACCCATTTGCCTCGGGACACAGCCTCTTATGGGCAGTTGGGTCTCCTGTACTCGTAAGATTTTACTACCACATGCAAAATAATCATCCTTCATAGGATGCCTGTTAGGTATTTTTTTCCCCATCTCAGACTTTTCCAGTTTAAAGAGGTACTATTTTCTTTACTACAAAATTTTTTTAAACGTTTATTCATTTTTGCGAGAGAGAGAGACAGAGACAGAGCATGAACTGGGGAGGGGCAGAGAGAGAGGGAGACACAGAATCGGAAACAGGCTCCAGGCTCTGAGCCATCAGCCCAGAGCCCAACGCGGGGCTCGAACTCACGGACCACGAGATCGTGACCTGAGCTGAAGTTGGACGCTTAACCAACTAAGCCACCCAGGCGCCCTTAAAATTTTTTTTTAATGTTTATTCATTTTTGAGAGAGACACAGAGAGACAGAGACAGAGTATGAACCGGGGAGGGGCAGAGAGAGAGGGAGACACAGAATCGGAAGCAGGCTCCAGGCTCTGAGCTGTCGGCACAGAACCCACGCGGGGCTCGAACCCACGAGCCGTGAGATCATGACCTGAGCCGAAGTCGGACGCTGAACTGACCTGAGCCACCCAGGCGCCCCTCCCCCGTCTTCACCTGCAACGCTGAAAAAGCATAAGCTTGTTTTGCACAATTTGTAGGGGGGAAGGTATGAGCCTCTGGGGATCCGACCGAGCTACACAGTAGGAACCACGTTTTCAGGGAAAGCCTCTTCTGCTGATGCAGGAAGTGAGCACAAACACGGCCCTAGAAGGACCGCTCAGGTTGTCTACAGAAACACAAATACGACGAGATGCAGAGACACAGGTACAAGTGCAGATGGAGATATAGAGAATACAGATGCAGGTACGGTTGTGGACAGGCGCCCATTTATTACCGGGAACTGACTCCTGGAGTTACGGGGGCTGGAAACCCTTCCTGTGATTCCACAGGCTACAGCCGGCAGGCTGGAGGTTCAGGAAAGTAGATCGTGTTCTAGACCAAAGCTTGAGACCCAAGATGGGTCAACGTTTCAGTTCAGTTTTGGTCTAGCGGATCTTCGCCTGATTAGACCAGGCCCACCCAGAACGGGGACAGCCACCTGTTTTAGTCACTCTACCAATTCAAATGTTAATGTCATCCAGACGCATCATCACAAACCACTCAGAACCACGTCTGACCAAATATCAGCCGATGACGTTGACACACAAAGTGAGATATCTTAATAGGCCCTACAAAGGTTAACCTTTGTCAGACTTTTTTTTTTTCCATTAAGAAAATAACCAAGGGGTGCTTGAGTGGCTCCGCTGATTAATCGTCTGGCTCTTGATTTTGGCTCAGGCCATGATCTCATGGTTTCCAAGGCCAAGCCCAGTGCCGGGGTCCTGTGAAGTGGGATTCTGCAGTACTTATGGTAACATCTGGGGCACAGGAACACTGTTCTTGTCTCTCACAGTGAAGTTTTCGACATCCTAAGAGAATGCCAGCTGCATTCAGTTGGGACCCTAAGCTACCAGATGTCCCTAGGCAGCAAGGCAGAGTTTTAAGTGACACATGTCTGCAGACTCTTAAATTCCAGAAATCTGGAGCAGCTGGGTGTCCCCACGATTCACGGGATGGAAACAAAATAGATACAAATATTTAAAGTTAAGCACGTAACAGGGTGCTTACTCATGGGACTGAAGACTAGAATAGGTAGGCAGATTCGAGTAAAGAAGTGTATTTGGTCCTCGAAAGGATCAGTGGACATATTTCTTCCTGACATTACTAAGTAAATCTAATTATTGAAAACAGGGAATAGCAAACAATATTGCTTGTGGATTATTTCACTTCCTATAATTTTTAGTGGCTTAATACACAGGAGAATTGAAATCAAGAGTGAAAGGAAAAATCTATCCCTCACAGTAGGAGCAGGACAACAGTAATAACCCCAATGAACTTTTAAGCATATAAATGTAAAACATGTAAGATTATTTCAGTGATCAAACACATTCTTAGTAATTCCAAATGGTTCATGGCAAAATAGGTTTGGTGTTTTCTCTTTCCAAATTCCTAATTCTCCCGAAACTAAAAAAACAAAAAATGAAAACAAAACCCGCAAAGAATGTGTTATAAGAAAGCAGAACATTGCCACACATTTATTTTATTTTTTAAATGTTTATTTTGAGAGAGAAGAGAGTGTGCGAACAGTTGAGGTTGAGAGAGAGAGAGAGAGAGAGAGGGAATCCTAAGCAGGCTTTATGCTGTAAGCACAGAGCCTGAATTGGGGCTCAGTTTTGCGAATCGTGAGATCATGACCTGAGCCGAAATCAAGAGTCAGACGCTTAATCAACCGACTGAGCCACCCGGCCGCCCCGAAACCACATTTAAAAATCAGTTTTGTTCAACAACAGAGATCACTTTGATCACATTTCCCAGGTTCGGACGCCACGTCCCTTTCCTTGTCCCTGCATCTGGGTCTTGCTGCCTCTGCTAATGTCTCATCCCCTTCCAGACCTTCACTCTGTCTTCACCTTGAACCCTGCAGTCTTGGGTCTGCGAAGGTGGGCATACATGTGCCCGTGAACGTGACATCATTCGGAACAGGGCCTCTGCTGGGGGCTGGCCACACTGCACGGACGGATGCCCTGCAGCACGTAGACGGTCCGGCAAGGACCCCTCAAGTGGTTGTGGGCTGGGCCCCTGGGGCCGCCATGTGCCTACGACCAAGTGGCTGCAGCCACACCACCCTCGTCTCCCCTGGCCTCTGCGTTCCTCGCTCTCTAGGGGATGCCTGAACATGGAAAGGAGATGGGCATGTGTGAGGGACAGGCAGGGGTGACCACGCTCCTGGGTCCCTCACGGGCTTGCCCATACGGCTTCTCAGCTGATAGGTGTTAAACCCAGGTCATAGCTGTCCGAAACCTGGCGTGAGTGGTCCTACTCGCCAGCTGAGGAATCCAGTCTGTATTTGTTTGCTACAACTGTTGCCAACCAGAGCACTACAAAGTGACTCAAACACCAGAAATGCATGGTCGCTCGGTTCCGGAGGCTGCACCTCTGAGGTCGAGGTGGGCGCCAGGCTGGTTTATCCAGGCTCACCACCCAGCTTATATGCTGGGAGTTTTTCCGTCCTTTGGTTGTTTTCTAAGAGGGGCGCCTGGGTGGCTCGGTCGGTTGAGCGTCCGATCGGCTCAGGTCACAATCTCACGGTGCGTGAGTTCGAGCCCCACGTCGGGCTCTGTGCTGACAGCTCAGAGCCTGGAGCCTGCTTCGGACTCTCTGTCTCCCCCTCTCTCTGCCCCTCCCCCATGCACACTCTGTCTCAAAAATAAATAAACATTAAAAACATTTTAAAACAGCTGACCAATACATGCTGTTCCTTGTTCTCTGAGTTCTGTTTTCCAGAATAAACCTCTAAGTACCGGGGTGTAGTTGCAACGTTCAGTTCATTCATATTTTGTTACACTTGTCTGTTCTTTTCCTTGGTATAAGGTGGTTGAACACACAGTTTCAACTTTATCCGGTCAAGCATAAGGTTTCAAGGTTTCTGCAGAATAAGCTTTCCTTGTGGGGAAAGGATTTTGTTTCAAATTGCACGCAGTGAAATTACATCTTTCGGGTGATACAATAATGATACACACACATATACATAATATATATTATATTCATTTTTGTGTTCATGTAACACATATATGCTATTTGAATTATAGTACCAATATGCAATTATATTATATGTTATATGTGAATTCTATACTTTAAGTTACAACTTAAAGTGCTATTTGAATTATGGTATGCTATTTAAATTACAGTACCAATATGCAATTATATGTTATATTTGAATTGTGTACTTTAAGTGACAACTTTCAGATTATATTATATCCATAATTATATATATGTACATGTGTGTGTATATATGTAACATTTTATAGAAACAGTTGAACACTAGAAAGCTTTTTTTTTTTAATTTTTTTTTCAACGTTTATTTATTTTTGGGACAGAGAGAGACAGAGGATGAATGGGGGAGGGGCAGAGAGAGAGGGAGACACAGAATCGGAAACAGGCTCCAGGCTCCGAGCCATCAGCCCAGAGCCCGACGCGGGGCTCGAACTCACGGACCGCGAGATTGTGACCTGGCTGAAGTCGGACGCTTAACTGACTGCGCCACCCAGGCGCCCCGAACACTAGAAAGCTTTAAGGAGCGAATGTCTATGTACCAATCACCCAGCTTCAATAATTTTCAGTTCATGGTTAAACTTTGTTCATCATTATCTACCCCCCATCCCCATCCAGATTATTTTAAAGGCAATAGCAGGTGTAATAAACAGTAGCATCCATCACTAAGTACTTTGTGATTCTCTCTGACGCACAGGACCCATTGAAAAATAAATCTGCAATTGCTTTGCATACTTAAAATATTACACGTCATACTGAAGACCAAGAATGGAGAGTGTTTAATTTCCTAAATTGTGTAATAAGCCCTCAGTCTGAGTGTATAGTCATGAGCCCTGATGATACCGCGTCGGTCTTGTTTTCTTGTGAATCTGTAGTTGACCCAGAGGATTGATGAGATTGGAGTTTGATTGTTTCAGCAGGACTATTCCCAGCGGCAGGTACGGTAACATCCGTTTTTTTCTTCTTTGATATTAAGTGTCACTGGTAGTCATTAATCAGAGGTTATGAAATAATGTGCTTCTATTTGCCCCGCACTGACTAGCTGGATGATTTTTGTAAAGACAAAATCCCTTCTCTCAAGTATCTGGTTAAACTGAGGTAGGTTTTTACTTAAGAAAGTTAGGTTTTTATAGAAGAAGACTGTTTCTGCCACTTTGTTTACGAGATTGCAAATTGAGTTTGTTTTGATGAAATCATTGACAAATGCATATGAAATGTCTCAGCTCACGAGCCTGGTCCCACACAGCTCATGCTTCTTAACTGATGAATGTGTGACAGTCACATATTGTCACCTGAGGCGCATCTGGGAATATCTATTACTCGGAAGCAGACGGGAGACGTTTTTGCATGTCTCAAACGCTCTCTTGACAGTGCAGTGTAATTAACTGATAAATTACATCTAGCGGCACTGAGTCAGGCACTGCTGAGCGAAGCAGGGAGGACAAAGAGGTCTTTTGCCTGTTTTCCACTTCACTGAGGGCTGATACCCTCTAGCCTCGTCCCAAGCCCCCTTCACACCCTGGACATTCTCTGTATTTCACCCACTCTTCATCTGCTATCAGACCTTCAGGTAAGTCGCCAGCTCTCCATATCTTGGAAAGTGGGGTAAGAAATCTGGATTTCATTCTGAGGGTCATGGGGCAGCATTAATGAGTTTTACTCAGAAGATGGCAGGAAGGAGGCTTTGTCTTTAGAACGTTTGTTATTGCTGCAGGATACAGGAAAACAAGCTAGAGGAAGAGCAGAGAGGCAGGGGACTCAGGAACCTATTGATTAAAAGTCTACAGCGAAAAAAGGGCTGTGGAAATGGACGGACTGCAAAGTGAATACTGACATATGACCAGGAGGCACTGGGTGAGTGGGGATGGGCAGACAAATTCTCTGGTCACGAGTAACTGTCGGCTTGAGGCTTGGTTGGTGACCTTGCTGTTTGGTAAAAATGGGGACCACTGACTGGAAACAGAAGAACTCATGGACACCGAGATGCACAAGTCAGCTTGAGACCGAGGAGGCTTAACGTCTTTTGTGATGTAGCTAAGTGATGGTTCCGATGGGTTGTTGAATCTATAATCATGGGCAAAGACCAGACATCTGTTGGAGGTATCCACTGGGAAGGCGTCATCGCCATGGAGATGGTCACAGACATCAAGGTAGGGGAAGGATAGCTCATCCAAGAGAAGTCAGAGAAGGCGAGACATACGCCCAATTTCCAGATGAAGGTATAAACGAGGATTCCCCCATTCCAGCATGGTCTCCTGTGACCATGGTCTATGGTCTATGTGAACATTGCCACTGCTATTTCTGTGTATGTGTGTGTGCGTGTACCCTACTTGGGCACTCTACGGGTTTGAACAAAGGAAGACGACGCAGCTTGGTACAAAGAACAGAATGTTAGCTGCTGAACAAAGTTGAATGCAAATCCCTGATGGAAACCGAAGAAGAGGAATTTAACAGAAACGCCGACTATAAGCTCCCTCACGGATGTCAAACACACCACGTTAATGCCTCTGTTGTACGCAGATGTTACGGAAAGCCACGCCCTTCCCAAAATCGACCCAACAGCCTTGGGTCAACAATATTTGTGGGAAGAAAAAACACGCGAGTTGTCGAAAAAGGAAGCATTTCAGCAAAAGGTGAGGTGAAAAGCAGACGCGAAGAATTCTGTGCTATTTGTAAACCAAAACACACATGAGCAGAGAATCCCTGAGAAGCTGCAGCCAATTGGTGGTACCTCAGGAAATTTAATTATTGAATTTAAAACCTCAAGGCACAATGGCATCGAAGGCCAGCGGGGGCATCTATCACAGAGTCTCAATAAATAAAAATTGTCACGGCAACAGAAGTAAAATCAGTCACTGATGCTATCACAAGTGGTACCGTTACTGATTCTACAGACTATCTCCACATACAATGTGTAGAGTCAACAGGAAACTCTTTAGTCATTACAAACGTGCTGTTTTTCTTAACGTACATATCTTCCATTACCTTCACGCAGATTTCCCAGAATGCCCTCCTGGATTCTCAACCAATATCCAGTTATAGTCAGGATATTTGCATATGAGTTCAATTGCCTCTGGCCTAAAACAAACAAACAAACAAGAACAAAAACAAAAAACACCCAACCAGAAATATATGTTTTGCAAAAGTAATAGGCACCTTTTTACTTTTATTTAGTGTGGATGCATTCTCCCATGAAACCTTTTTTGTTTTGAGATGCCAGTTGGACTGATATTCTATAGAATTCAGCCTGTAAGGCAATATGGTGTGATGGAAATGAGGTTCCATTTAAGAACTGGAGGGTCTGAGTTTGGATGTCTGTTCCCCCAGTACTTCCTTCCTTCCTTCCTTCCTTCCTTCCTTCCTTCCTTCCTTCTGCCTTCCCTCCAAACCTTCCTTCCTTTTTGCTTTTTACAGAGAGAGAGAGAGAGAGAGAGCATGAAAGAGGGGCAGAGGGAGAGAGAGACACAATCTTAAGCAGGCTCCACATGGAGCTTGGCCCCACGACCCTGGGATCATGAACTGAGCCCAAATCAAGAGTGGCATGCTCAACTGAGTCACCCAGGCACCCCCACCAATCATTTGTTATATAACTTTGGCTGCTTTAGGATGAAATGTTCTGAATATATGTGTTCAGTCCATCAGGTCCCGTGTATCTTTCAGAGCTCTTGTTTCCTTGTTGATTTTCTGCTTAGATGATCTGTCCATCATTGTAAGAGGAGTATTAAAGTCTCCTACTATTACAGTATTATTATCAATATGTTTGGTCATGTTTGTGATTAATTGATTTACATATTTGGGTTGTGCCACGTTGGGGGCATAAACATTTACAATAGTTACCTCTTCTTAATGGACACACCCTTTAATTATGCTATAATGTCCTTCTCCCTCTCTTGTTCCAGTCTTTGTTTTGAAATCGAGTTTGTCTGATACAAATATGGCTACCCTGGCTTTCTTTTGATGGCCATTTGCATGGTAGATGGTTCTCCATTCCCTCACTTTTAATCTGCAGGTGTCCTCAGGTCTAAAAGGAGTCTCTTGCAGACCATTTCTTACATAACGTTGGGAAGTTACTAAACGTCTTAGGCCTTCCCTTCAGTTACCTCATGTGGAGAATGGAACAAAACTTTCCCAAGGCCACGAGCTTGTGAACATCCAAGTAATACCACGTGCCCAGTGCTATATTTCTGCAAATGGAAATTCAAGACACTGTCTTATTGACGCAAGAATGCTCAAAGCCCTCAGACGTATATTTCGATTAGGGTTTGATTCAGGGCTCCACCTTCCGAATCTGTCTTTCTACCGAATGTGTGCAACAGGGAAATAGGTGACGACTTTCCCCCGATTTGGTAAAGTTCTCAGTTTTGCCGTATGTTCCTCTTATTAACCGGGGAGGAGGGATGGTAAGTCCTCACACATGAAGACCCTCCCCCAAAAGCCCCAAACTCAGACTGATTGACTCAGAATCTCCAAGAGTGGACCAGGCATTTCACTGTTTGCATCATCCCCTGAAGTGATTCTCCTATGCAGGAGGGTTGAGGTTCACTGAGGAATGGTCTAGACAGATGTAAATTCAAGCTACATGGAATTCTGGCGTTCTCTGAAATCACGGTCACCTGCAGCAAAAGTGTTTCAATCCCAAGCATGGATGTACAAATCAAATTCTCTGTCTCAAACCAGGCACCAGAGGGATGAGAAAAAAAGCAAGAACAACAAATATTCACAACATTGGAAAACACAATTTATTTGTCATGTGTTGTGTGCAACTGTACATGGGTAACTTTAGATTTATAGAACCGTCAAGAGACTCAGGAGGAAAGAAATATGACATATGTTCAGCCCTATCATGGAAAAATTCGTGACATTTCCCAGGTTGGGGCCATTAAAGAAATTTTGGGGAGGGAAGGTTTCTGGAGTAGAGTCCAGATGGCTCTGGGGTTGGTGCAGTTATTAATGTGACAGAGATATTTTTCTAACATCCTTATGTTCCATAGAGTTGTCAATGTTCATTAAGAGGAAAAAATGCCCTGAGGTTCTTTTAACTCTATTCATGATTAAGTTTTTAGCAGCTATAATTAAATTCCAACATAAATCTTATTGTTAATCTAAAAAAAAAAACAAAACAGAAGATTTAAGGTTAAAAAAAATCGGATAGACATAATTTAGGAGGACAAAGTGAATTTCCATGTAATATTTAAGGGGTTTAGAGCTTGCATATAAAAATGAAATTTCCATTAACTTATCAGCTGTTGAGTGCCCACTACGTGTGAGAAACATTCACATTCATATCCGTTAATGTTGACCAAATCCTACTGAGTTTTACCATTCTCAGTTCGCAAAGGAAACTAAGAATTAAATATTAATTTTTTCAACAAGGGTATACTATTCATCCCATCCAAAATGAACACATATGGTGAGAATCAGGGTGGAAAAGTTGCCCTTGAATATCCTTTCATGTCATGCAAGAAATGTGTATGACGTGTGGTTTGGGGACTAAACCCTATACAGACCAATTTAAGCACCAAACAGGAAAAGGGGGGAAAAACCAAAAGTATCTGCAAATGCTTGGTCATTGGAAATATTGTCCTGAATTCCCTCATTCATGTCACATATCAGATACATACTGCTAAGTTAAAGTGAGCAATTCACGGTGTCCGAGCAGGTGGAGGGTGATTTTTTGGACTCAGCACGACTGCCTGCACTGAGCTGCATATTTGGGCCAAACGGGATACACAGAAAATATGACAGCAAGTCAGGTGCTGACTGCATCTTTTAGATAAAGCTCTGAGCATTTGGGATGCACGTTGATATAGGTATTCTTAAACAGTGTGTTCCTTTTCTTTTTTTAAAGTTTATTTATTGTTGAGGTGGGGAGAGAGAGAGAGAAAGAGCACCAGCAGGGGAGGGGCAGAGACAGAGGGAGACACTGAATCCGAAGCAGGCTCCAGGCTCTGAGCTGTCAGCACAGGGTCCAATGCGGGTCTCGAACTCACGGACCGTGAGATCATGGCCTGAGCCAAAGTTGGACGCTTAACCGACTTAGCCACCCAGGCGCCCCCCCCCCCCCAATTTTTTTAATGTTTATTTATTTATTTATTTTTCTTTTTTTTTTTTTTAATTTTTTTTTCAACGTTTATTTATTTTTGGGACAGAGAGAGACAGAGCATGAACGGGGGAGGGACAGAGACAGAGGGAGACACAGAATCGGAAGCAGGCTCCAGGCTCTGAGCCATCAGCCCAGAGCCCGACGCGGGGCTCAAACTCATGGACCGCGAGATCGTGACCTGGCTGAAGTTGGACGCTTAACCGACTGCGCCACCCAGGCGCCCCTAATGTTTATTTATTTTTTAGAGAGACAGAATATGAGCAGGGGAGGGGCAGAGAGAGAGGGAGACACTGAATCCGAAGCAGGCTCCAGGCTCTGAGCTGTCAGCACAGGGTCCAATGCGGGTCTCGAACTCACGGACCGTGAGATCATGGCCTGAGCCAAAGTTGGACGCTTAACCGACTGAGCCACCCAGGCGCCCCCCCCCAATTTTTTTAATGTTTATTTATTTTTTAGAGAGACAGAATATGAGCAGGGGAGGGGCAGAGAGAGAGGGAGACACAGAATCGGAAGCAGGCTCCAGGCTCTGAGCTGTCAGCACACGGCCCAACGCGGGGCTCAAACCCACAGACCCTGAGGTCATGACCTGAGCTGAAGTTGGATGCTCAACTGACTGAGCCACCCAGGACCCCGGCCCATTGTAAATGTAAACTGGGTCTAATTTCATGGCCATGGATTCCCGTGCAATTCACTGCATACTGAAGGAACTAGAATATTTTTATTCCAACACTCATACCTCACCCAACAAGACCACCCTATCTTTAAAAAGGTACTACCAATGATGGGGAGAAGATCCAGAATCTGATAGTTTCGTTGTGCCCATATTTTAATCAACACCGGAATTCCTTTGGAATCAAATACGCTTTTTGTTTGCTTGTCTGTTTAAAGCACAAGGTCCAAAAAAAAAAATTTTTTTTTTGATTCTGCTAAGTCTTCGTTTATCTCTTCCTTGGTCGTCTCCTGCCAGTCTTGGAAACCTCACCAGCATTTAATGAGCCATGAAGTCCAAGCGCTTACCAACGCAAGTGACTGAACTGCTTTAAATAACTGAAGGTTTTTGCCCGAGACACGGCAGGCCTGGCTGCGGAAAACGGTGCATTTATTCCTCAGATCTACAGAGTGAGGAGGGCTTTGTGACTCGGGCAAAGACAAATATTTGGGTTGGGTAATTGACTGAGTCCAGTTGGCTGCTGGAGGAACCCGTCCCGCGTCCTGCTGTCTGGCCCAAGTGCACGCTCCTGCCGTGTGCACTCTCAGCTCATCTGTCCACTGACCAAATTGAAAGATAAATGGGGTATTAGGAGAGTGGGAGCAGCTGAGCCTCTGGCGTTGTGGCCGGGCTCAGGGGCCATCGGGGCCTTGGCCGAGGCGGACACAGCCTGGGCTGGATGCTCCCCTGTGTTTCCCGCTTACCCCTCCCGACCCCAGGGCCGCCGGGCAGATGCTGGGAGAGCAGACGATGTCCTTGGCAAACGTGTCCGAGGGGAACCCAAGGAATGATTTACAGCACTTGGCTTCAGGGGCTCATTTTGCAAGGCTAGTGCAGAGCAGGTCTGCACAGGAAAACACTGAAATTAGTGAACAGGCTCTTAAATATTAACAAGCCCTAAAAATAACTGCAGGTGGGAGAGAAGACAGCAACCTCGGAGACCTATTTTCTCCTCCAGCGGAGGCCCGGGCTGGCAGGATGGAAGGCTGGTTTAGTAACAAAAGACGTCTTATTAAATTACACGGGGTCTGGCGTGTCGGTTTCTGCAGATGTGTGCCTGGCGGGGCCTTCCAGAACCTGCTGGAAGTGTGCATGTCGTGAGACAAAGCCAGCCAGCATTTTAGGACACACGGTACGGATGGCTCACCTCCTGGGGGTGGCTGAGGGTTTGTCTTAGTTGGGTCTTTTGAATAATAGCTATAAAGAACTTCTTTGCAAAAGTTTCTTTCTTTCTTTCTTTTTTTTTTCCCCAAAAAGCCAGGGGCCTGCATGAAAAGTGAAAGGGATACATCAAGATGTTTAAATATATATGCCTGTTGGGTATGTTCAAAGGCAGACTTGCGGGGAGCTGTGCCTGCCGGGTCTCGTGTTCAAGGTGCGGCATGCGTTGGGAGAAATGCCCTGACTTTTTATGGAAGCCATTAGGGCTTTGGCACATGGGGGGACCTCGCCCCTCCGCGTGTGGCCGACCCGTTTGCAGGCTGAGCTGGTCCAGCCCCATTACGCATCTGATCGCCAAACCAAGTCTTCTGTCTTGCTCCCTATGAAGGGAATGGTCAATGTATCTTCCTTCCCAGGATTTCTCATTATGATTGAAGGACGTCACAAAGCAGGAGGTCACCTTCGGACACTGTTGGAGTAACGTCATCCTCTTCCTGGTCTCCACACCACGCCAGTTCAGACGGCATAGCATCTTTGGGCAAAAGTGGAGAATCAAAGACAGAAGATAAAAACCAAGAGACAGAGTTTGTGTGGCCTTGGAAAAGGCAAGAGATAGCCTCTGGCTGTGGCCAGAGACCGTTCCTGGGTGATGATGGTGGTCCTGAGCCCTCGATGCGGAACAGGAGCGGGAGGAGAATGCTTTTGACCTTGTTTTGGAGGATTGACACGTTTAGTTCAGCTTCCCGTCACGGCCAACTAGCTCCCGGGACCTCCTCAAGATTGGATCCCTGGTGAACGCCCCTGTGCCCAAACCCATTTTCAATTTCAGGGCATAATTATTTGATGGATGCACCGTTTCTGAGCCCCTGCAGCCGCTCGGGAAGGTCTGAAGGCAGAGCAGGGAAACCGGGCAGGAACTCAGGACCGATGGACACAGCATAAACACAATGCACCCTCACGCTGGCTCTGACCATGGAATCCGGGACGGGATGTACAAAGCAGTGACACGAGGACCCCTGACGGCGAGGAGAAATGTGCAGTGGGCCAGGGGAGTTTCTGTGACCACTGCCCCTGGCTGGGGTCTGGCTGGAGTCCCGGGAGGACGCAGCACAGGTGGATGGAGAAAGTGGCCAGAAGATGTCTCTACTGCACCAAAGGAGCACGAAGAGGGGGGCCTGCAGAGCAGAGTTTGTGGCTGTCTCCTGGGTGCCCCCCGAGAGCTCTAGAAACAGAGCGTTGGCAGCAACGCTGGGTACAGATGCTCCCGCGTCCACAAGGACTTCCGTTGGTCTGTCCACAGAGAACCTAGTCGTGCAAAGGACGCAGCCGAGCTCTGGGCCAGCTGAGGGGCCAGGAGTAGTGGCTCCGTGAGCTGAACTTTGCAGGCAATGTCAAGTAGAAGCAGGTGGACTAAGAGACCCTCGCACCGTGCGTGGGCCAGCCTGGCGGACCCGAGCCCTGCACACACGGAACTGAGGGCAGGCAACATAGCAAAGAGAGGATAGGAGCTAGCACCCGGGGAAGCAGACAGGCCGTTAGGCAGCACCCGCGTGGGACAGACCGAAAGAGCAAACTTAAAGTGGAACCGTAGCCCTTGAAGGCACGTTAGAATTTGTGAGCTGCAGTGAACCACGTCGAGCACATGCTGAAGTACAAAACGAAAAAAAAAAAATTCCAGGAGGCTTTAATGGGATCTCATGTTTCACAGCATAAGGTTAAAAATATCCAGGGTTTAAGGGCGCCTGGATGGCTCTGTCAGTTAAGCCTCCCACTCTCGATGTGGGCTCAGGTCATGATCTTACTTACCGTGCGTGCCCTCGAGCCTGCACTGACAGTGTGGAGCCTGCTTGCGATTCTCTGTCCCCCCCCTATCTGAACCTCCCCCCGCCTCTCTCTCTCAAAATAAATAAATAAACTTAAACACAAAAGCGCAGGGTTTAATCCAAAAGTACTGGACGCATGAGACGGAATGGATAATAATCTCAACACCTGCCCAGAGAAAACACAGTCTACATAAACCAACGCCAAGAGGACGTGCAAGCTATGAGGCAAAGCTATTAATAAAGCCATTGCTATCACAGCATTCCAAGAGATGCAGGCGAATAATCTGGAAATAACAGGAAAGACAGAAAACTTACGGCTACGGAATACACACAGCAAAACAGAACCAAAAGCAAATTTCAGAAGAGAGCAGTACAGCAAAAGGTCATGGCAGGCACGGGGGACAAGTTCAAAGGCACGATGGAAGGACCACAGCACAGACACAGTCAACCTGGAGATCGATCGACATCAATCAGCCAGTCGGAACAGCAGAGAGGCAGAAACCGGTGGATGTGCAGGATGATATCAACAGGTCTGTGGCTCTTTTCCATTAAGTTCCAGAAAGAGTGAACACAGGCATTGGTGCAGAATAAAAGGAAAAAAGAGGAAAAGAAATAATACTACTAAATTTCCCAAATTTGAGGAAAAGCATATCCAAGAAGTCAGTAAACTCTAAATTGAAAACGCTTTTTGATGTTTATTTATTTTTGAAAGAGAGAGAGAGAGCGTGTGAGCAGGGAGGGGCAGAGAGAGGGGGAGACACAGAATCAGAAGCAGGCTCCAGGCTCTGAGCTGTCAGCACAGAGCCCGACACGGGGCTCAAACCCACAGACCGCGAGATCATGACCTGAGCCAAAGTCGGATGCTTAACCAACTGAGCCACCCAGGCATCCCAGGCCCCTATTTTTAATATCTGAGGAGACACCATACAGGTGTTCCTAGTTTCTACATCAGTTTACATTGTTATCAACAGCGCAAAGGGTTCCAATTTCTGAACATCCTCACCAACCCATTCTCTCTCTCTTTTTTTTTTAAATGAAAGCCACCCTAAGAGAAGTGAGGTCATAATGCACCGTGATTCTGATTTGCATTTTCCTGATGATGAGTAATGTTGATATACCTGTTGGCCATGTGTGAACGTTATTTGGAGAATCATGCTCGATTCCACTTTTATGAGCCAACTGAAATAGTCAAACTCACAGACACAGAGGAGTGGCTGGTGGTTGCCACGGGCTGGTGGGAAGGGGCTGGTAAGGCTTGGCTATTCTGCGGAATAAAGTTTCAGTTATACAAGAGGAGTCAGTTTTATTTTATTTATTTTTATTTTTTTTAATTTAACGTTTATTTATTATTGAGAGACAGAGAGAGAGACAGAGTGTGAGCAGGGGAGGGGCAGAGAGAGAGGGAGACAGAATCCGAAGCAGGCTCCAGGCTCTGAGCCATCAGCACAGAGCCTGACGCGGGGCTCCAACTCCCGAACCGCGAGATTATGACCTGAGCCAAAGCAGGACCCTTAACTGACTGAGCCACCCAGGTGCCCCGAGGAGTCAGTTTTAAAGAGTTGCTCCAACACGTTGTGCCCATAGTTAACAATACAGTGTTGCACACTCAAAAGTTGGTGAAGAGGGTAGATATCCTACCATCGTTACAGAGCAATCATAAAGGGGCACCTGGGTGGCTCAGTTGGTTAAGCATCTGACTTCAGTTCAGGTCATAATCTCAAGGCTCAGCCCGTGAGTTGGAGCCCCGCATCGGGCTCTGTGCTGACAGCTCAGAGCCTGGAACCTGCTTCTGATTCTGTGTCTCCCTCTCTCTCTGCCCCTCCCCAGCTTGAACTCTTTCTCTCTCAAAAATAAATAAAGATTAAAAAATTTAAAAAAAGGGGGGCGCCTGGGTGGCTCAGTCAGTTGAGCGTCCGGCTTCAGCTCAGGTCACGATCTCACTTTTCGCGGGTTCGAGCCCTATGTCGGGCTCTGTGCTGACGGCTCAGAGCCTGGAGCCTGTTTCAGATTCTGTGTGTCCCTCTCTCTCTCTGCTCCTCCCCTGCTTGTGCTCTCTCTCTCTCTCTCAAAAATAAATAAATGTTAAAAAAATTTTTAAACAAAATTAAAAAAAAGCCATCATAAAGACCACAAAACATCAGAAGAACTTCTTTAAATTTCTGAAGGAAAAAAACATAAGCTACAGTCTATATGAAGGGGAAAAAAATGCCCTTCAGGAATGAAGCCAAAATAAAGACATTTCGGTTCAAGAAAAACTGTGACAAATTGTCACCGAGATCTACTTTTTAAAAGAAATGCTAAAAGAAACTCTGTAGAGGAAAGAGTAATCATAACAGAGGCAAATGTGGAATGTCAGAAATGGAAAAAAACAGAGATCGTCAATACTGGGGTTCATACAAATACATCATTCTCCTCGTCTTAAATTCTTGCAGTAAAAAAAGGATGTTCAAAGTGGAAACAATAAAATTTTATGCACATGGCCAAAAATGCACTCTCTCTTCCAGAGTGGTTTTGGGTTCACAGCAGAACTGAGCAGAGGGGACAGTGATTTCCCCCTGACCCCACATATGTGGCTTCCCGTTACAACAGCCCCACCAGACGGCGCATTTGTCAAACTCCGTGAACCTACCATAACATACCATTACTGCCCAAGATGCACAGTTTACGTTAGGGTTCTGTCCTGTTCTTGTACGTTCTACGGGTTTGCAGAAATGCAGAATGAAAAGTGTACATATTATGGACTCACATGGAGTAGTTTCTCTGCCCTAAAATTCCTCTCTCCTCTGTCTATTCCTCCCTCCCTCCCAGCTCCTGGTGACCACTGATCTCGGGGTCCATAGTTTTGCCTTTTCCAGAATGTCACAGAGGTGGAATCCTACAGGACGTAGCATTCTTAGATTGGCTTTTTTCACAGAATAATATGCATTTACGTTTTCTCTGTGAGTGTTTATAGCTTGGCAACTCACGTCTTTCCACTGCTGAATAATATTCTCTTCTCTGGATGGACCACAGTTTATTTATCCATTCACCTACTGAAGGAATCTTGGCTGTGCTCACGTTCAGCCAATTATGAATAAACGTGCTATAAACATCCATGTGGAGGTTTTTAAACTCTAAAATAATGCGCTTCTTTGGATTTTCGGGAAATAATTTGAATTCTGCAATTCTAGTGAGGCAGAACATACGAGTGTTTCTGATGAACTGAGTTAGAAAAACAAAAGATCATTGCTACCGTAATGTCTCTTATTTTCCATTAACAAAATTACCTTTCTGCACAAATGAAAATTTGAATAAATATTTCATTAGATGAACTATAACTGGAATTCACCAGGTTCAATGTCTCTTTGCTTATATAATGAAAACAATTCATTTGTATTTTGCTTGTAGAATTATGCTGCAGTGGTTACCAATCCTTATTCTCTCTTGGTACTCTACATTTTGGTATCAACATTCACCAAAGTGTGTTTGGATGTGTGTGTGCATGTGTGTGTGTGTTTCTGCTCATGTCTGAGTGCTAGAGCCAGTGAAAAGTAAATATACATAGAGCATAAAAAATCTCTGTCATTTAGATCACTGGTGTCCTTTTGAAATTTCTGTGATGACAGAAATGTTCTGTATCTCCTCTAACCAATACGGCAGCCATTATATCAAGTACTTGACATGCAGCTTTTTTAAAGTGAGGAATTGGGGCGCCTGGGTGGCGCAGTCGGTTAAGCGTCCAACTTCAGCCAGGTCACGATCTCGCGGTCCATGAGTTCGAGCCCCGCGTCGGGCTCTGGGCTGATGGCTCAGAGCCTGGAGCCTGTTTCCGATTCTGTGTCTCCCTCTCTCTCTGCCCCTCCCCCGTTCGTGCTCTGTCTCTCTGTCCCAAAAATAAATAAACGTTGAAAAAAAAAAAATTAAAAAAAAAATTAAGTGAGGAATTGAATATTCAATTAAATTAATTTATATTTAAATGTAAATACCCATATTCAGATAATGGATATTGTACGAGACAGCACAGCTCTAGAGAATATTCCTGTTGACTTACGGCCACATTTCCCATAGTTGTTTGCACGCTAATCATAAAATTAAACATCACGCACGGAATGTTCTAGCATACAACTTTAGGTAAATTTGTTTAAAATGGAAACAGTTCATGGAAAACATTTTAGATATTATAGTTGGCATTAAATATAAGGATTTTCTTAGTGACACTGGCCACAACAGTACAGTAATTATGAACTACGTACATTGGCTTTGTATTAACTGGCGTAACAACATTTTTACATATCCCACACGTTATTTTCACGTACTTACTTTTATTGAAGGAGAGTTGCCATATATTGCACACATTAACCTAAATTTTAATGAAAATGTATTTTTAAAAAATGTCAATTCAAAATAATTAAAAAATTTTTTTCTTGTTGGTGTGTGCCTTGAAATAAACTTCTCATTGACATTGTTCCCCTGTAATATTAATATTATAATGAAAGTATTACTATCATCAGTTTTAAATAAGTAATAAGCAGTTTTAATATTGTTATAATAGTATTAATATTAACAGATTACTATTGTAATAATATAATTTATAATAGGGATTATTTACAATATTCTGCCATGTTCTACCTGCATGTTAAATAGTTGATATTGTAAATTATATACAATTTAAATGTATATAAATTCACAAATTATAATTTGTAAATTATGTAACTATAAATTAACATGTTATGAATTATGTATTAGTATACAGCACATAATACAGTATATTACTATTATGTAATTAATATTATATAATTATAATTAATAATACACTTGTCTTATGAATTCAGGAGTCAAGCAGTGCTGTGCACCTGAGCCCCTGAGGCCCTGGGACAGAACATGTGACCTATTCAACCCTCTATGGGAAAACTAGCAAGACCCACATCTTCCAAACTGGGCAAATTTTATAATGAATGAACACTCATATCTCCAGCCACAAACTCTCCAGGTGCCGCCTTTCCAGGATGCTTTTGCTCATGCATTGCCAGAGTTCACCATTCCACTTAGTAGTAACCCTGAAATAAAAAAAGCAGCACCCCCCCTTAGAAAATCCATCGTCTGGGGTCTGTGAAATGACATTTATACAAGATTCTATGATGCAGCCTCGTCTGTATCTCAAAGATGTGTGTCTCCATTTCACTCGGGCTAGTCTAATACATAACCTGTGTTCAGCTGGATCAAGAGCTTTGGGTGGACGAATAGTGCAGCAAGATTTCACTGCCCCACTTGACTGTCCTGTGTAGCCTTGTCGCTCAGAGTGTGGTCTGCGGACCAGGAGGCAGCCCCAGCATCATACCTGAGTGTGTGAGGGATGCAAAATACCGAGCCCTTCTTCACATCTACTGAGTCAGAATGAGTGTTCAGTAAGTGGTAGCTAACTAACCAGAATCGTAACAGTCAGGATTCTTATGGTGAGACAGAAGGCTCTTAGAGGATCTATCTGCAAATTCACGTATCAGGGAGGTGTGACTGCACATCTGGACATCGGGAAATTCAACGAGGCTGAGATAATAGCAGTAGGAAGCACCTAGGATTGACACAGGACGGGGCTGGTGAGATTAGAGCAACGATTCCACTGGACTGATCTGTGTCTCCTTACCTATAAATCAGACATGATTATTCTGAAATAGGAACCGTCAGAGTGTATGGATCATCAGTTAAATTGAAAGCAAATAATGGATCTTGATGATTGAACCAAACGTGGGGGTGAAAATCAGAGCGTTTCTTCTCTGTTCATTTTTTGCCCAGAATACTCGAAATTCAATTAAACGGTATGCGTGTTCAAATGAGCCCAGTAAATACCCCCATTTGAGTCAGGATTCTTTTTACCAAAGTACTCTTTCACATTGCACAAATCGGTACTAGTGTATCAGCTGAAGTCCAAAAGAAGGAAGATGAGATATTGAATTTTTAATTAATCACACCATTCTCCAAGTGTCTTCTGTTTTACTGCTGAGCCATTTTCAGAGGCTTATTAAAGTCTTAACTTACCTACCCACCTTTTGTTTTTTTTGTTTTTTTTTTTTAATGTTTATTTATTTTCGAGACAGAGAGAGACAGAGCATGAACAGGGGAGCAGCAGAGAGATAGGGAGACACAGAATCTGAAACAGGCTCCAGGCTCCCAGCTGTCAGCACAGAGCCTGATGCGGGGCTCGAACTCACCGACCATGAGATCATGACCTGAGCAGAAGTCGGACGCCCAACCAACCAAGCCACCCAGGCGCCCCCCCACCTTTTGTTTCAATCGACAGTAGATGCCACACAATTACCCAAAAACAGAGAATTATGTGATGCGGGGTTACAACTCTGTGCTTCTTTATTTTGAAAGAACAATCAATATACGTAGTCTAATAAAAACACTGCTCCGATATTAACAGTGTCTAGATCATTTCTGTCGGATAAATTCTAAAGATGGTGGAATGCTGTTTGTGGATGGATTGAATTTTTAGGGATTTTCAAGGATATTTAAAAAAATTGAACCCTGATTGATTTTTGAGAGACAGAGACAGAGCACGAGCAGGGGATGGGCAGAGAGAGAGGGAGACACAGAATCGGAAACAGGCTCCAGGCTCCGAGCCATCAGCACAGAGCCCGACGTGGGGCTCGAACTCATGCGAGATCTCGCGAGATCATGACCTGAGCCGAAGTCGGAGGCTCAACCGACTGAGCCACCTAGGCGCCCCTAAGATTTTGTTTTAATGTGTATTTGTTTTTGAGGGAAACAGAGACCAAGCACGAGCAGGGGAGGGGCAGAGAGAGAGGGAGAGCGAGACACAGAATCGGAAGCAGGCTCCAGGCTCTGAGCTGTCGGCACAGAGCCCGACGTGGGGCTCGAACTCATGAACCGTGAGATTATGACCTGAGCCAAAGTTGGGCGTTTAACCAACTGAGCCACCCAGGCGTCCCTCAAGTGTACTTGTTTTAATGTTTAACACGTACAAGAAACTTCACAGTGCTGGAAACACAAAGGCACAGTGGTAAATATGACCCAAGTCTCTGCTGAGTGAAGAGTGCTGTTTCTACCCAGTGGCCAAACACACTTGCAAGAAAAGATAAGATGCTGTGCAATCAGTATTGAATGCACGCTGCCATGAGGGTGTTGGTTTGGAGAGGAAGAGAATGTCATCTGACAGGATATAGCGAGGGAATGCATAGCCCTGAGAGAAGAAAGGAAGACTTGATGGAGGGCAGAACAAAGGAAAATGGGTGCTGCCTGCAATCAGCTGAGGCCGTGTTGGAAGGCCGGGCCAGGGGTGAACACACGGCTGGAGGGTAGTGGGGACCGACCTTAGTTCCATTCAGTAAGGATAACTTGAAATAAGAATTTATTGAGTGTATGAACTCATGTATTGTGATCCTACAAGGTATTGTAAACAATGTTTTTAATTTTTTTAAATATTTTTTTAAGTCTTTTCATTTACCTTGAGAGAGTGCACATGTGCAGGAGAGGGGAGGGGAAACAGAGAGAGAGAATATCAAGCGGGCTCTGCATTGGAAGTGCGGAGCCTGATGCGGGGCTCAAACTCACAAACTGTGAGATCATGACCTGAGCTGAAGTCAAAAGTTAAGACACTTAACTGACTGAGCCACCCAAGCTCCCCATAATTTTTAAAATTTTAGACGGAGCGAGAAGAGAGTGTGTGAACCGGGGACAGGGGCAGAGGGAGAGAGAGAGAAAGAGAGAATCTCAAGCAGGCTCCATGACCAGCACAGAGCCCAATCTGGGGTTCACACTCAGGAACCCTAAGATCCGACCTGAGCCAAAATCAAGAGGTGGACGCTCAAGCAACGGAGCCACCCAGGTGCCGCAAGAATGTTACTTATAGGGGAAAAAAAGAGTAATGACAAAGGAAAGCCCTCATTCTCTGGGAGTGGACATACAGGATGCATTAAAATTCACCAGTTCCCATGGAGTTTCATGCTGAGAATACTCAGGAAGAAAAAAAGAAACGAATAAAATGTCTTCACAATCCCACAGTACATGTTCCTATTAGCTTTACAGGCACGATGAAAATTTACATGTGCGCGTGAGTGACTGTTCAATCCACTGTGTCCATGGGTTTGGCTGTGGGTTTTTCTTTTTAAATATGGTCTGTACCAATTCCAGTTCCAAGGGCCATGTTTTGGGAGAGGTTGTGGCAACCTTTCAGCAGACTTGCTCGTGACGGCATTTCAAAACACTGGAGTATTTTGAAAGTAGTATTTCCATCTGTCCGTGTGTCAGCCCTGTGTACATTTTAGTAGGTTTTGAAAGTAATGGGAACCAAAACGAACACATGCACAGCAGGCGAGATCAGTGAAATGTGGACTTTGATCCCAATTAATTCTTTATTTGCTTTAAGAACATCTCCATTAGGTTGATTCTTTTTTTTTGTTTTGTTTTTTTGTTGTTGTTTTACTTCCAACACAGAAGTGGACGCAGTTCACCATCTTGCCCGGGATTCGCTGGCACTATGGTTTCCTGGCAGAATTCATCACAAGGCTATGCTGACAGTTTCCAGAGGGCTGGGTGACAAGGAGTTGCTTTTTGTTTTTTGTAGCTGTTTGGGCAGAGTACATGGACCTCAGAGGTCCAACAAGAGGAGGCTGTGCCCTTGACGAAACCTGACCTTTCTGTCCTAAGTTCTGTCTTGCTGCTCAGAAAATGCTGTCCGAATGCAACCTGACGGTATGAATGTGCTTGAGACCCTGTGGACGTCACAGATGTAGGGGGCGATCCCACCCAACATGGTGGCTAAATCTTGGACATTTATGCTGTCTGAGTTCTGGAGGCCAGAAGCCCCAAGTCAAGGTGGGCTGTGTTATTTCCTTCTAGAAGCTCTGATGGATAATCCTTCCTTCTCTCCCTCGTACTTTTGTTGGCTGTCCACAACCCTCAGCCTATAGATTCATCACCTGGCCTTGCTTCCAACGTCACAGGGCCATCTTCCCTGTGGCTCACGTGGCCTTTGGTCTGGACCCCAACTTCCCCCTTTGTGGAAAGTCACCAGTGATTGAATGGGAGCCAACCCACATCTTAATCTGATTACATCTACAAATACCCTGTATCCAAATGAAGTCACATTCTGTGGTTTACTATTAATGTGGATTTGGGACGAGGTGTGGGACTGTACACAAATTAAGTTGTTAATTTGACTTCAGAAGGAAATGTCCTGCCATATCTGTCATTGGGGTGGAGGCTGGCACGCAGGAGGTTCATCATGGATGGCTCCAAGGAAGCAGGCTTATAAGCAATCGCAAAAGGCAGGTGTGAGCAGAGAGAAAGGCACTGGTGGTGATGTGGCATCGGGGGTGTAGCCTGTGTCTTAAGGGGGCTCAGAAGGACGGTAAGCACATCAAGATCTTGCAAGTTGAGGCAAATGGGCAGACCTTTTAGGCACCACACTGAGCACTCACTCTGTGCAAACCTATAATTGAAATCGTCAAAAACAAATCTCGTTCTTTTGAGAATCAGACGACTCCCCTCATCCACTTTCTGGAGAAACCCAAACACCAGGAATGATGTTTGCTGATAACACGACTCTATTCCAATAAAGCAACATCTTATAAGCTTCCAAAATACAATGATCATTGGGAATCACCAGGGGGAAATGTAAATTCAGCTAGAAATAGACGATGGAATGTTACAGCACTTTACGGAGCAGTTTGATTTTTCCTTTTCCCCACAAAAATGGCAGACTGAGCTGCGGTAGCATTTTGAGAGCCAAGAGGAAGGTAGTAATGATGATAATACACAGTCCATATTAGAAGTTTATGCTCCTAAAGCAGACGCATCATGATCATAGCAGCCCCCGTGACATGGTTCTGTGCCACCTGAAGAGACAGAGATCCCTTCAGCACAGAAGCATCCTCTTTAAATAATTTTGCAGGGTCTCATCCTCCTCCTTTGTCCTGGATTCCACTTCCTGGATCCAAGCACAGGAAGTTCACTGCTCTCCTGCATAAGAAGGCTTTTACTGGTTACCATGTCCCATCTTGGCCCCACCAAGTGTTCTTCTGGATTTTAACATTCAGACGGGACTTCTGTTCTCTTAAAAATATGTTAGTTCTCTTTCTCTCTCTTTCCTCCTGAGTGAATAAGCCCACCTCCTACTTCTGGGGAGAACAGACGGGTTTTCTCCTCTGGCTCAATTGCAGTGCAGGACTCTGAAGCAGAGATGTTTTTCAAAGAAAACACTCAGGATGAAACACCACCAGGAGAAAAACAAATCCCGTCGCCTCGAGCTCAGTGGAGGGGATCGAATCCACTGACAGGTGTCTTTGGCAGCACAAAATCGAGTACTGTCGTAAGAGCTGCAGTAAGGAAGGAGGCCACCACGAAAACCTGGGGGTTCAGAGTTTGCGTGTAGGACCCGCAGAGGTGACTGGTCCACACCCGGTGAGGTGGGGACTGACTCTGGCACTTTAACTCTGGTGGACAGGACCACCTTGAACTCGTACAACCAGCACAGACAGACAGAAGATGCTCAGACACGGTCTTCACCAGGCTTCTTTCTCCCTGCAGTCAGGTAGATGGGATGCTGGGCTCTCCAGCCTCGGTTGGTACAGACAGACAGCCCAAATGGAGGGAAGGACACACCATCCACACAGCACAGGCATGGACACAGAAGGGTTTCAGTTTTCCATAAATAGGGAGTCATTTCATCCACGAGGCTCTGGACCCATCACGGGACAGGTGTTCCCTCTCCCTTCTGATCCCCATTTGAATGGATGATAACTCAAGTCATAAGGCTATAGTTGACCACAGCATATTTTAAGTCAAGTAGACAGGGAGGCATGCACACACACACATGCATGCACTCACATGTAAAACCCTCGAGGAGAGTACATATGGGTATCAGTTCCAGTCTTGATATTTTCCATGGCTTCCTCCTACCCTCCACTGGCATGACCCCTGTGCCCTCAGCTTGCCCTCAGAGTCTTCCACTGGGGGGTGCCCCACGGTGGCTTTCCTGAGGGATCAGAACCCCTGGGGGTACTGAGTTAGGTAATTTTCATCACCCACTGGCTTTTGCACTGGGTATGGTAGCATCAGGACTTAGTGCATGAGACAGCATGGGTCCCAGGTCATAGCGGCGGCCTTATCTCATTAAGATACTCAGGGTTGATTAGTCCCACCTTTACCAGGTAGGGCTCTCTCCAGACGGACAGAGCCAAGAGGATGTTTATTTATGTATCTGTTCTATCTATCTATCTATCTATCTATCTATCTACTTATCCATCATCTATCATTTCTCATTTGTCTATTTACCTATCACTCATCCATCTACATACCTATGTATCTATCTATCCATCATATCTATCTATTCATCCATTCTATCTATCTATCTATCTATCTATCTATCTATCTATCTACCTACCTACCTACTTATCCATCTATCATCTACCATTTTTAATTTGTCTATTTACCTATCACTCATCCATCTACATATCTATGTATCTATCTATCCATCATATCTATCTATTCATCCATTCTATCTATCTATCTATCTATCTATCTATCTATCATTCATCATTTATTTACCTATCAATTACCCATCTATGTATCTATGTATCCAGCCATCTGTCCATCCAACCATCCATCCATCCATCCATCCATCCATCCCTCTCTCATCCATCATCTACCTATCTCTCATCCATGTATGTATCTGTCTATCTATATATCTATGTGTCTATCTCTCATCCATCTATCATCTATGTATCATCACTCTGTGTATCTATCATCTGTCTTATTATCATCTATCTATACCTATGTATCCATAGATCTATCTACCCATCATCTATTTATCATTTAATTCTATATGTCTACATCTCTATAGATGTCTATCATCTATCTATTTATAATACATATATATCTATCTATCTACCTATGATCTATCTATCTCCTGAATTTCAGGGAACTGGCTCACACAATTTGTGGAAATAGGCAAGTCTGAAATCTGTACGACAGGTCTGTAGGCTGGAATAGTTGAGACTACACTCTTTAGGCACAATTTATTCATTCTCGAAGAAACATCAGTTTTTGCTTTATGTCTTTTCAATTGATTGGATGAGTGCAGCTCACTTTAGAATACGTTACTTAACTTATAGTTAACATACTGCAGACGTTAAACATGGGCAAAATGCCTTTACAATTAACACCTGGACTAGTCTTTGATGAATCCAGGTGGTGTAGCCTAACCAAGTGCACATCAAAGACGGATCCTTGCACCAGCCAGTACAGGGACCACCTTGCCTCCTTTATTCTATCTGCACATGGGCGTGAGAAACGTAAAGTCACCAGGACTTCCCATTCATTATGGCCTTTTTGGTGCCCATGGTGAAAAAATGTCTTTTCCTTTTCTTTTTTTGGCCCATACATTCCTATTTGAATTTTCAACTACGGTTGTCTTTATTCTGCTTTATGAAGCCAATGTTATAGATACATCTATTGAACTGGAATTTAGCTTGTTAAACCAAATTAAGGTTATTTTCTTTGTTCTTACTAACAGCACTCAGTATAAAAGGAAAATGGCTTCTTTAAAAATTTCCCTATTTTGCCAACGTTTGCACTATGTAAATTCTAAAAAAATATACAAAAACTTCACTCAAAAAAAATTTAGCAGATTGTCCAGCAAATAGTTAATATTTATTGCTGACATACAGGTGACAATATGTGTAAATATGTATTTATTTTATTCTTTCATTGCTTTGAGAGAAAGAATGATGATATTCTATAAAATTCTTGAAGAAAAATTTCATAACATTAAAACTTACATTGTGTAATTTTTGTTTGTTCCAGAAAATAGTCAGTAGTTTTCAGTTTGGTTCTTTTTGAAATATAAGCCATCATTCTTTTCAATCAAACCAACTCATTTTGTCATAAGACCCAGCTTGTGAAACTGTAAGAAAAAGGCACCTCTTCTTGGATTTGGAGGAACATTCCATTGAACTCAAAAAATAATTTATACTGTGCTAAGAAATAGCAGCAGGATGAAAATGCTGTCCATTATATATTTTTTCATATTAGTACAAGTCCCCATAGATTGAAAGAATAAATGCTCCAACTGTATTTCATAGAATTTGTGCAAATCCGTATACCTAAGAACTAGAACACCATTTCAGTGCTGGAGCAAGTACATCAAAGCATCACCAAACAAAGCAGTAAAGCTAACATGAATTATGACAAAGTGCAAAATGTCTACAAACTTACGAAACAGATAATGATCAGTTAATGACTATTAACGCCTCAACCACACAACCTAAAGAAGACATTGATCTATTTTCCCATCGCTTCAACCTCAGTGAATATAATTGAACAACTTGCCCGTGTTTAACATCCAGATATCATTATGAATCCAGTGGGAAAAAAGCTCTAAATGTGTCCAACAATTAGATTTTTTTTTTAATTTTTTTTTCAACGTTTATTTATTTTTGGGACAGAGAGAGACAGAGCATGAACGGGGGAGGGGCGGAGAGAGAGGGAGACACAGAATCGGAAACAGGCTCCAGGCTCTGAGCCATCAGCCCAGAGCCCGACGCGGGGCTCGAACTCACGGACCGTGAGATCTTGACCTGGCTGAAGTCGGACGCTTAACCGACTGCGCCACCCAGGCGCCCCCAACAATTAGATTTTTAAAATGTACTTTTTTTAGTGTCCCAAATCAATACATGACAGATCATCACAGTTCCAAACCTATTTTGATTTCCTTTAATAAAAGTGTAAACTTATTGTTTGAAATTAATTATAAAAAGTGATCAACTCAGTGATTTCCAACCTGTTTTATTCTCAAGTGGTAACATATATATTTCTGTGGTTATTATATTTGTTTCAAGTTTGCCTAGATAACACTTTAGGACCAATTTGTTCTATGTGTAAATAGTTTCCAACTCATGTCTATCGTATGCATTTTTACCAATTTAAGGTTAACTTTTTTCCCATTTGTTAAAAATATATGATATGTGACATGGCCACAGGATATATGAATATGTGTTCAGCAGTTATTAGGGAAGATAAAAAGAAATGTAGCAAATTATTACTAATAGGCTTTTTTTCTCCTTGGAAGTGCCTCCACCGCCGTGAATGCACGTTGTATCTGAACTTGGTCTACTGGCCACCATCAAGAGCAGTACCATCATGACTACACCAGCCCAATCAGTGGCAATCACACCTTAGACATGAACAAAAAGTTAAACTTCAGGGTCTTTATGAAGCCTCCCACTAGCCAATTTGTTGGATTATAAACCATTTCATGTTTGAGGATGACAACTAAGGTTGATCTAGTCAAGGACAATAATAATAAAGGGGATATTAGCAACTCTTAGGCCTTTATAAACTAGGACATTTTATCTGTTTATAATTTTTACTGTGTGTATGGAGAAGAATGGAATTATAATGCAAATTATAATGTGAAATTTCCAAACATGCAATTTCACGGTAGTGGCCAAGGGCCTCAGGCAACAAATGCCTCTGAGATCATATGACTTAAGAAGAAGCACTTGTCATGTTGGGCTTCTGTGGTCCAACTATTCCTCTGATAGGTGAGTTAGGACACCTGCTAAGTGGCATTCAGACACATCAAGGATTCCAATGTGTGGAGTGCCTGGGTGGCTTGTTCACTTAAGCATATGACTCTTGATCCTGGCTAAGGTCATGATCTCACAGTTCATGAGTTTGAGACCCGAGTCGGGCTCTGTGCAGACAGAGAGGAGCCTGCTTGGGATTCTCTCTCTCCCTCTCTCTGTGGGCTGCCCTCGCCCTGAGCTTGTGCTTTCTCTCAAAATAAATCAGTAAAAATAAAAAAAAAAAAAAAAAGAATTCCAATGGTTTATTATCCCTGGTTATTGACAGTTGAACAACTGGGGTTAGGCCCAAGACCCCTAAAGAGTCGGAAATCCCCCCAAATTTACAGTAGCCAGTGCACTGTTGCCTGATAACATAAATAGTCAACGGACACGTACTTTGCACGTCATACGTATTATAGCTGTATTCTTACCATAAAGTAAGCAAGGGAAAGGAAAATGTTAAGAAAATCATAACAAAAATGTATTTTGAGAACTGTACTGTATTTATTAAAAAACAGGGGTGTCTGGGTGGCTCAGTCAGTTAAGCATCCGGCTTTGGCTCAGGTCATGATCTCACGGTTCACAAGTTCGAGCCCCATGTCCAGATCTTTGCTGCCAGCTCAGAGCCTGGAGCCTGCTTTAGATTCTGTGTCTCCCTCTCTCTCCCTGCCCTTCCCCTGCTCATGCTCTGTCTCTGTCTCTTAAAAAAAAATAAACATTTAAAAAAAATTTTTAGAAAAATAAATGCATGTATAAGTTGACCTACACAGTTCAAGCCCGTGTGGTTCAAGAGTCAACTGTCATCGAAACTGATGGGGAGGTGAGTCACCCGTGAATATGGACAAGTTGTAAATCATGAAATACATAAACATAACTACTTTCTGTACGAGAGTGTACAGCAACAAAAACTCCCTTTTGTTGCTGGTAGGAATGCAGAGATGTGCAGCCACTTTGCAAGGTACATTGGTGGTTTCTTACAAAATGAAGTCTACGCTTACATGTGATCTAGCCATCATTGTTTTTGACCCCTCTCTTCATGTGTAGAACTCCTATGCATGATATAGAGATATAGTAAGAAACATACATTTAGTCTTTGTCTCTGGTTCCTGAGACAGAGCTCCTAAGACCTTCGTGATTCCCCAAGGGTCAGGGATGAGAGGAGCATCCTGCTTGACTCACATCAAGTCCCTTTTAAGCTACCTGGGTCTATGTCAGCGAGGTGGTTCTTGGCAGGCCAGTAGATCACACCTGGATAGAGGCTCATCAGCGGAGAAGCCAGCCACGTTATTAAAGGGTTGGAGGTTTCAGTCTGAACCCCTGACCTTGACCTCTGGGGAGCGTGGCTGGAGGCTGATCTGATCACCAACGGCCAATGAGTCATCAATCATGACTACATAATGCAATCTCCATACACAGCTCAAGTGAAGGGGTGCATAGAGCTTCTGGGACGGTGAACACATCCATATGCCAGCATGGTGGGGTGCCCTAACGTGTAGAACTCACTCTATGTATCTTTTCATTGGAGAGTTAACTTATACCCTTTGTAGCATCTTTTATAATAAATGGGTGATAGGTAAAATGTTTCATGGGGTTCTGTGAGCTGATATAATGACTTCTTAAAACCCAGGAGTGAGTTGTGGAAAACCCAATTGGTAGCCAGGTTGGACAGCACTGTAGGTACCCTAGGGACGCACTACTTTCCACTGGTATCTGAAGTGGGGGCAGGCTTGTAGGACTGAGCCCCTTACCTGTGAGCCCTGCACTAAATCCAGGTACACAATGTCAACGTGAGTAACATTGTAGGACAGCCAGTTGGTTGTGTTTGCAGAGAATCGCTGACTTGTTTGGTGCAGAAAATCCATACACTGACCCACGATGTGCCCCATTTAGACACTATGCACGTATCCCACACAGCACCATGATGTTGGTTGTCTGGTTTTGTTTACGTGTTCTTCTCCACCATGATTCCTAACTTTAACTATCGAAGGTGACCAATCCAGCCCCTAACTTCTTACTTGAGGCTCTGTGAAGGGAGGTACTTCCCTTATAGTCCCTTACGTGAGGGACTATATTAGCAAGTCATTATTTAAACAGTGTCTGGGGGCGCCTGGGTGGCTCAGTCGGTTGAGCGTCCGACTTCAGCTCAGGTCACCATCTCACGGTCCGTGAGTTCGAGCCCCGCGTCAGGCTCTGGGCTGATGGCTCAGAGCCTGGAGCCTGCTTCTGAGTCTGTGTCTCCCTCTCTCTCTGTCCATCCCCCGTTCATGTTCTGTCTCTCTCTGTCTCAAAAATAAATAAAAACGTTAAAAAAAAAAACTGTGTCTGGAGTCTGGTGGACAGTGTCATAAGGGATACAAGGTAAGCATCATAAACACATTCTGTTGTCTTCATGATGCTCATAGTCGAGTAGTGTGGCAGCCACCGGTCAATAACCAAAGAAGCGTCAAATTACAACCGTGACAGATGGCCTGAGAGAAAGGATGGGCTGAGGGTGGTGAGCACTTCATGCTTCATCTGAAGAAGGGACACCTAGGGAGAGGCCAGCATCTTCCTCACCCCTTGCTGGAGGCCCTGGTGCTTTCCAGCACAGATGCAAGAAAAAAAAAGCACCAAGTGGACATGAGAAGAAGCATCCCTGAAAGCCTGTGTTATTGGTGGAGAAGAACACCTGACGGACAGGTAGAGCAGGAAGGAATGTCAAAATACACAGGGAAGCACAGACTGGGGACACCAGAGAAAAATCAGGAGACACTTGTCTTTGAAGACAAGGGAAGTGGACACTCTCAGTTCTTGGGACAATAGTGTGAAATGTTGACCAAGAAGTCAAGAAGGACCTGAAATTTTCTACTGGATTTACCAATATTGAGCTCAAGGGGCCTTGCACAAAATCTGCTCCAACAGAGTGATGAATAGCACAAGAAATGGGATAAGCAAATGAATACAGGAGATCCTTAAGAACAGGGCCTATGTCCTTATTTCCGCAATGTCAGGACGAGGGTAGGCGTGCGGAATTATTTGTTAACTGTACGTATAAGCTGACAGATGTTTTGTTTTGTTTATTCTTAATGCCTGGTACTTACGGTGTCAGCTGGTCAGATCCCCTTTTCTATTTTAGTCGTTCCTTCTCCATAAGAATAGGGCTGCCATGTGTAGGATCCCAGTCCTACGACCCGGCTAAGAGACCTCTGTCCATCTGGAAGTCACTCGCATCTAGCTCTTCCTCCAGATCCTAAAGTTCACATCTCATGGCGTGTGCATGACACATGAAGTGATCCTCTCCCACCCAGAGAAAGTGCCTGAAGACTTTTGGATGGCTTCAAAGAATTTCAGGCAAGGTCCCAAGATGGCTGGGAAGGTACCACCTTTTCTTGCTGACGCTGTCTTGCTCTCAGCCTTATCATATCTTTATCATGACCCCCCCCAAAAAAATTTAAAAAAAATATCAGAAATGATCTCATATTTAAAAGCAATGTCTCTTAGAGCGTATTTTTAATATGTGGCATATGGACTCACCATCTGCCAGCTACGCCCGAGAATAACCATTGGGTGGTAGTAAAGAAACTAACATTAGAAAATGATTAAGTGTTACAAGGTTAGTCCAAATGACACATATGTCCACGTGGGTCCCAAATGAACTCCCAATTATGAGTAACATGTGGGCTTTTTGTTTCCGCCCCCCAATGCAGTTTTTCAGTCAGTAGTCTAACACAAGGAATTGACATTTCAGTCCAGCTATGTTTCATCCAATGAGAAATGTGGTTAGGAGTTAAAGGAGTAAGAAAAAAAAAATAAACATGGAAAGACAGGATTTTATAATGGAAAGGATTCTTTGCGTTAGTGGAGGTTCAATGATCCTGGAGCTAATTCGCATCTCTGAACATGAACACATTACATGTTGACACGGTCAAGGGCTGTCGGAAGGAAACTGTTTTTCCGAGGCTGGATATTATATTCCCAGAGCCACAGAATTGAAGGTGGTTGTGGTTCTGGCAGAAACCACATCACAAAGATGAGATTGCATAATCAAGCAGACTACTCATGACCTTGACAGTCCAAAGACACGAACCCATGACATAGCTTTCCAAAGACATCTATCTCTGCTGTCATTCCCAGAAGATGGGACTATTTTACCTTCTTCTTCTTTTTTTTTTTTTAAACTTTGCAGGTGTGATGAAGTTAAGGATCAGGGATGTGGAGATTATCCTGGATTATCTGGGTGGATCCAATGTAAGGAATATCAGAGTTAGTGGTAGGAAATCTGAGAACAGGAGGGATGTGGGCATCTCAGGGGCTGAAGTCGGCAAGGGACAGATTCTTCCCAGAAGCCCCCAGAAGGAACATAGCCTTGTCAAAACCTAGAGATTGGACTCTGACATCCATGATTATATGAAAACAAATCTGCATTTGTTGTAAGGCATTAAGTTGTGTTAATTTATTACATATTAGTAGTGGGAAATGATCAATTTCTTATCAAAGAAATTAATATCTATTTAATTAACATTAATATCAATGCTATTTTAAATTGTTTCACAGGTACATAAATGTATGTATTATATTAATTTAAAATATACAGTTTGGGGGCTCCTGGGTGGCTCAGTTGATTGAGTGTCTGACTCTTGATTTTGGCTCAGGTCCAGGGGTCGGGGGATCGAGCCCCACATCAGACTCTGTGTTGAGTGTGGAGCCTGCTTAAGATTCTCTCTCTCCCTGTGCCCCTCCTCTGCTCACACTCTCTCTCTCTCAAAAAAAAATTAAAATTAAAAAGTTAAAATTAAATAAAATACAGTTTGCATTTCTGGGTTCATTAGGCACTTCTATTTGCATATACTTATAAATGTTTAAATGCATATACATGTGTGTGCATATGTATGTGTCTATACATATGAATATGCATATACACACATTTATGGATATATGCCAGATATGAAATTAAAGGTTAATATTCTCTACATACTTTTTGAAACATTTTTATGGAAGTTAAAATCGAGGCAGTAAAGCATACAAATAAAAGTTGTGAGTGTTAAGGGATTATCACAAACTGAACCACCAATTAAGTTAAGAAAGGGGTACGTCAGGCATGCTGAAAGACATGGCCATGCTCACCAATGACTGCCTTTCCTCTGGAGAATGTCTCCACTCTACCACCAAAGATCTGTTTTGCTGTATTTGATATTTGTATAAGTCTATCTGAAGAATGCGTTATTGTGTGTTTAGCTTAATGCACTCATTATTACGGTCATGTGATGGGGCCACATTGTGCCACATGGATGAGATCTGTTGACATCTATGCTTTAGGAAACCCAGTGAATTTGCAGATTCAAACACTGATTGACATGTGGGCTGGGTACAGTGTTCTGGCTATTATGGTGATGAGAACACAGGTCCCAGTGGCCTGTGGGCTACAGACCCAGGAGTGCCATGAATGGATGATAGGCTTTGCAGATTTAGTTTAGGAGACACTGACAAACCAGATTTCGAGACTGCTCATAGGAATTTACATTCTCCATAACATGTATAAGAATTACAGTCATTCCATATGCAAATCCACACTAAGAATTGTGGGTTTTTGTTTTTTTTTTTTAGGAGGTTTCACATCCAGCATGGTGCCCAATGCAGGGCTTGAACTCACAACGCTGAGATCAAGACCTGGGCTGAGATCAAGAATCAGATGCTTAACTGACTGAGCCACCAGGTGCCCTGAACCGTGTGTGTTTTTTAATGTAGTTTGTTAAACTGTATAATGATATTCCATAGTGCTTTTAGTCAATTTATCACTTCAGTCATTGACTATATAATAACAATATTTATATCTACTGTGATAAGATAATAATTATTACCCTGTAATGCAGCAATAAAATACATATGGTATATATACATATGTAATACGTGATTAACTAGTTTATATTGTTCATATATATATATTTTTTTAAGTTCATTTATTTTGAGAGAGAGCACATGTGTGTGACCAGGGGAGGGGCAGAGAGAAAGGGAGAGAGAGAGAATCCCAAGCCCCTGATGTGGGGCTTGATTGCACAAACCCTGAGATCATGACCTAAGCTGAAATGAAGAATTGGACGTTCAAGTGACTGAGCCACCCAGGTACCCCTATTATAGATGATTATAAAACAGGTTGCTTCTTTGTATTTTCTGCATAAGAGTCTCTGGTTGCATGTGTCGCAGAAATGTTCTCTTTCTCCGTTAATTTTTTTAAAAATCATTTTTCTTTAACTGTGGTAAAGTAGACGTACCATAAAATTGGCCATTTTTACCATTTTTTTAAGTGTACTGCTAGGTGGGATTAACACATCTAAGCATGTCTAAGGCTTTGTTATCTTCCCAAACTGAATCTCTGTCCCATCAAATGCTAACCCTATCCCTGCCCCCAGCCCTTGGTGCCCCCCCATCTATGTTCTGTGTCTGTGGATGGCACTCCTCTAGGGAACGTCATCTAAGTGAAGTCATACAGTATCTGTTCTTTTGTAACTGGATTATTTCACTTAGCGTAATGCTTTCAAGGCTTATCCATGTTTTAGCACGTGTCAGCATTTCCTTCCACGGCATGCATAGACAACATTTTGCTCATCAATACATCTGTCAATGGACACTGGGGTGCTTCCCTAGACATTTCTCTGAAGAAGAGATACAAAGACCCAACCAGTACACAAAAGGCTGTTCAACATCACTAATCCCGAGGACAGTACAAGTCAATATCACAAGGAGATGCCAGTTCACATCCATTTAGGACGGTTATTATTTAAAAGAAAAAAAAAATAACAACAAAAACCCAGAAAATAACAAGTGTGGGTGGGGATGTGAACGGACATAGCTGCTGTGGAAAATACAACCGTGTTCCCTCAACACGCTGAAGACCGAACTACCATCTAGTCCAATCATGCCACACCCCTGGGTCTATACCCAACAGAACGGAAAGCGGAGACATAAAGAAATATTTGTACACGCATGTTCATGTGCTTACGGTTTGCAAATGGCCACGGTTTTCAGACAACTTGACTATTTTACCATGACAAAATCTCCATATTGAGATCCTTGAATTTTTTTTTTAAATTGAAGTCTGCTTTGACAGACATTGATATGGCTACGCCAGATGTCGTTTTTAGTGTTGGAAACACATACTATTTTTTTTATTGTTTTACTTTAACTAGTTTGTATTTCAGGAATGCCTCTAGTAAGTGAGGCAGGCTAGAATTTTTGTTGCTGTTCATGCAGTCTGTTGGAGATACCATTGCTGTGTAACAAATGACCCCAAATGCTCACGTGTTCTGTGAGCTCAGGCAGGGTGCACTGCACTATGATATCGGGACCTTGGCTGGGAAGCCTGGGGAGGGGGCGCATGTGTCTACATAGCTGGGTCCAGGGTAATTGGGAGGTTTGTTCATTCCCATGTCTGGGTCTGGGGCTGGGATGACCTATATATGACGAGCTGCTACACGTGACCTGTCTGGGTGGCATGGATTCCCCACAACGTGGGCATTTATGCTTTGTGCATGAGGATGCTCACGGTCCAAGGATAACACCGTAAGAGACCGTGTACAAGCCTCACGGTCTTGTATGACTCAGCCACAGATGGCCTACAGCGTTTCTTCCACCATGAAAACCCTGCCCCAGTGCAGGGGCAGGAATTCCATTCTATCTCTTATTTACTTATTTATTAGAATAATCTGTGTGCCCAACGTGGGGTTAGAACTCGGCCCCCGAGTTCAAGAGTCGCACACTCCACTGACCGAGCCAGTCAGGCACCCCTTGATTCTATCTTTTGATCAAGGCACGAGAAGGCCAGGTTGTACAAGCTCGTGTGGCATGTGAGACGCTGTTGAGGGCATCTATGGAAAATGCAATTTCCCAGAGTCTCACATTTGTCTTCTTTAACAGGGACCATTAAATGCTTTTGTATTCAATTTAATCATTGATATACTGATTTTAAATCCGTTGTGTTGATATGGGCATTCTTTGTACATTGTCAATCTGCTTCATTCATTTCTTGATGTCTTGGGAGCAATTAATCAGTTTTCCACTAATGCATTTAGTTTTCACCTACATTTAAAATTTTTTTTTAACGTTTATTTATTTTTGGGACAGAGAGAGACAGAGCATGAACGGGGGAGGGTCAGAGAGAGAGGGAGACACAGAATCTGAAACAGGCTCCAGGCTCTGAGCTGTCAGCACAGAGCCCGACACGGGGCTTGAACTCACAAACTGCGAGATCATGACCTGAGCCAAAGTCGGACGCTTAACCGACTGAACCACCCAGGTGCCCCTTCACCTACATTTTTAAAAGTATATATATGTCATTCAGATTGTTTTTTTTTTTTACTTATTAAATATGCTTTTGAGAGAGACAGAGACAGCACAAGTGGGGGAGGGGCAGAGAGAGAGGGAGAGAGAATCCCAAGCAGGCTCCATGCTGTCAGCACAGAGCCAGACACGGGGCTTGAACTCAGGAATCATGACAAATATCAACACTTCACCCATCAGTATGCCTCATCTGATGTGTCTAGTTCACTGAGCTACGAGGTTCCCACATACAGTAAAACCTTTGTTTGTGAGCATAATTCATTCCGGAAACACGCTTGTAATCCAAAGCACTTGTATATCAAAGCGAGTTTCAAGAACCACTGTCTCAGTTGTGATCATGTGACATTCAGCATCATGTACGACTCTTGCCAGACATCCATCGCTCGTTTTTCAAGCTCAGATTTATTAGAAGTGTTTGCTCATCTTGCGGAACACAGAACAAGTTACTTGCAATCCAAGGTTTCACTGTATTTCATAAAACATGATGCTGAGCGTGTCCATGAGGGCATCTCTTGGGGGGATTAGCATTTGAATCAAGACACAGAGTGGAGCATACGATTTTCCCTTCCCCACTGTGGGTGGGCCTCGTGAAATCTGGTGAAGGTGTGAATACTATAGAAGGCTGAGTAAGAAATAATTTTCTCTGTCTTCCAGCTGGGACAGTGGTTTCTCTGGCCTTTGGACTCAGAATCACTCTGGAACTCATTTTCCATTGGATGACCTGCTTCTCGGCCTGTGGACTCTGGATGGGACGATTCCATAAGCTCTCCCAGGCCTCCAGCTGGCTGATTACAGATCCTGGGACGGGTTAGTCTCCTCGCCACATGGGCCAATTCTTCATAATACGTAAGTATATGGGGGCGCCTGGGTGGCTGAGTCGGTTAAGCATTTGCATCTTGATTTCGGCTCACGTCATCATCTCACAGTTTGTGAGTTCGAGCCCCACATCGGGCTCTCTGCGGACAGGGCAGAGCCCGCTTGGGATTCTCTCTCCCTCACTCTCTGCCCCTCCCCCACTCACACTGTCTGTCTCTCAAAATAAATAAATAAACTTAAAAAGATAAGTATATATATTATATCTATATCGAACACACCGTATTGGTCCTGTTCCTCTGGAGAGTCAATCCAGTAAAGCTGGATTGTTTGTCTTTAAAATAGTGTAAGAGGGAGTGTCTGTAGAGTCTATGGGCAGAGACACAGATACAGATGGACAGAGCTATAGCGACAGATCCATGGTTTGGTTTCTCTAAAAAACCCAGACTAATTCATGCATTGTTTCTACCTTTCTTTGTTTCTACCTCCTAGTGCACAATGGTGGCAGGCATTTTGCTCAGATCCAGTGCCTTCAAAACTGAATAGAATCACCCCCAGGGCAGGTGCCTGATAAGTAACTAAAAAGACCACAATGTCCCCAAGCATAATTTAGATGATCTCTTTTCTATTCCTGCCACTTTGGAACGTAAGGTTATTCATTTTATAATTTTTCACACACTGTGCCAGTGGTACGGTCAGAAGTAAGAAGAGGGTTTAAAATTTTCCAAAAATCAACCCGATTTTTCCTAAAATATGAGCTTTCTTAGTCCACTGAATGTTCACAAAACAGTACAAACTGGAGGGAGTGGTGTGAAATTAAGATTTAATTAGTGCATACTAGTTAAGTGATATCGATTGCAAATTAATATACAACCACTGAGAGGCAATGAATCATGATTACGAAGGACTCTGATCTATTCACAGAATTTCTATTGCTTAAAGAAAGCTGTAACCTTCCTTAAAGGCTAATACATATTTCCTCCCCAGTCTCTGCCACTCTCAACCCAGGTAAACAAAGGGAAATTCAGCGTGCTGCAAAAACATTTCATACATCAACAGACTTTTCCTCTCAATGTGCTAACGTTTTTCTTCCCCAGCTCAATGAGACTACTAACTTTTTCTGTAGCATTTTCTCTTGGGAGACAAAGGGTTGTGTTACAGTTTATTGAAGAAATGGGAATTCTCAGATGCCAGGGTGAAGGGTAGTGTGGAAATATGTACCAAAAACGTGTGAAATTGAAAATCTGCCAAATTTGCAAATTTGGAAGAGTATTCAGACGTCCAGTTGGTGCAAAATACCATAGAAAATAGCATTGTTTTTAATACAAAAGCAGTTAAAATTCGGGTATGCACTCACACCGAGAAAACTAATACTCATGTATATAAAACAACATGACTCAAATATATGGACAAATGGGTTAAAATGCTACCAGGTGAATTCACAAATGTGTTAGTAATAGTTTCTTTGATTGATGCCAAATGGAGGATTCTTCGAATGTATGCCACTTTCTCACTGGTCACAAACCCACTGCTTGAAGCCTCTGCTCAGCCTTCTGACCTGCGTCTGTCTAGCTGGCTTCCCAATTTCTGTTTTCATTCCCCTTATTAAAGCATATGATGTTATATTGGTTTCAGGTGTACAACGTACTGATTTGATATTTGTATATGTTACAAAATGATCACCCCACTAAGTATACTTAATACCTGTCACCACATAGTTGCAATTTTTTTCTTTTTTCTTTAAGTTTATTTATTTTGAGAGAGAGAGAGAGAGAGAGAGAGCGCGCATGTGTGAGGAGGGGAGGGGCAAAGAGAAAGGGAGACACAGAATCCGAAGCACGTTCCAGGCTCTGAGCTGTCAGCACAGAGTCCATTGCGGGGCTCGAACCCACCAATCAGGAGATCATGAGCTGAGCCGAAGTCGGATGTTTAACCACCCGAGCCACCCAGGTGCCCCAGCGACTATCATCTTCAAATAAAGTACAATAAACAAAAAATATTTACCTACACAAATTCAACCAAGTTGAATATGATATCCATATATATTCCATAAATGATGGCACTAACTCTACTGTGTTTCATCATTGTTGTCATAATCCAAATCGCCTCCACACTTACACTCAGAATAGTTTCAAACCTTTCAAGTGCGTTCTGCATCTTCAGATTTTGTATCTGACGTGGGTATGTCTCAGCCTCCTCACAGAAAAGACGCACACGTTGGCCTTTTGATAAGGCCACGGAGACATTTTTTAGAACGGGACCTTGCATTGCAAGAAGCTGTCATTCGGGATGTAACTCAGAAGGGGGCCGTGGAGCGTCCCAAAAAGCAGATGACCTTTCTCCCGACGCAAGCCAGGAAGAAGCCCAGTACATAGCAAACCAATGGGCACAATTACGTTGTGTTAGAAGCGGAGAACATTGTGTACTTTCATTTCTGGACTGTCAGGCTGAGAGAAAATACTCAAGTTGAGTCTGCAGGCGCATTTCACAGAAAGAATCAAGAGCCGTCCAGAGGCCTTGGCCGCTTCAGAGTCTGAGCTGGTTTACTGCATTCAAAGTGACCTTGTAACTGAATATGTAGCACCTTAGTTGACAGAGCTTGGTGACCGTCAGAAAGGCGGGCAGAGCTTTTGATGGGCATTTTGATGCACTGGGGATGTGGCGGGCTTCATCCAGGGTCTACGTGGTTAAATTACTTGAGGTTGGGAAACTCGGTTATAGACATGGAGCTAACAAGAGGCTCCTTTGGGTGTGGTAACTGGGTACACTTCCCAAAGGAGAGACCTAGAATTAACTGCTCTGGCTTGACTGCCTAATAGGAATCCTAGTTCCTGTTTTTAAGTCAGCACATATAAGAAGGCAAACACCACTCATATTTTGTAACTGGCAGTGTTACTGATCTACAATATCCCTGTAAGATTTGCCTGGCGAGGCCACTAGACCACACATGTACTAATGGGACTCAACCACACATGTTAGTTGTGTGGTTTTAACAAAGACAAAGTTGTGTTTAGTAATCACATCCTGCCCTGTATCTCGTGAAATTCATTTCCAAAACAATGGATTCTCAGGCTTTTTTTTAAATCAACAAATCTGTTGCTGATTGAATGCATAAAGCCAGAAAACACACAGTTATATCCAACACACGCACTCACTGGAAGTTTAGATAGGCTGTGGATGATCAGAATTACACGTAATAATGTCCTGTGGTGACATATGGCTAGACCATGAATATGGGATAAAGCAGTAGGGAACGTGACACCAATGCAGATGCCTCTGCATGCAAGGCTGCATGACGCATGCAACCCAATTTGGTTTTTAAAACAACGTGTCTGGTTTTTCATCAATGGTTGACCAGATGTTCTATCAGGGCATCAAAACACAGATATGAAGCTCTTCATAAACCATGATTTCTAAAGGCTATTAAGGGGTCATAAATACAGCCCCATTTATTGCCACTGGTTTTTACAGTAGACACAAACCCTATCAGTCAATGGTCCCACGTCCAGCGCTCAATGGCGTGTTACTGGAAAATGTTCTTGTATATCCCACCTTTGTCCTCCATCCTGACTTGACAGCCGTTAAAAGGGACAAGCCCTTCAGTAGCCCCTGTAAGAAGGCCACACAGACCTCTGAGTTTTCTGAGGATTCAAATTGCAGAAAAAACACCGGGATAAAGCTGGGAACAGATGCAGCCAACAGAAAGAAATGTTCAGTTATATGTCTATGAAGTAAATTATGTCACATTATCACTTAAGAAATTTAATATCCATAAAAATATTACTGCAAATTAAAAATGAGATAGAAACTAGTTTTCTTAGTTTTATAGCCAGCCCCAAGTTAGCACATTTGGTCCTCAAAAATATAGCCCAATTTGGGGGCGCCTGAGTGGTTCGCTCAGTTAACCATCCGACTTCGGCTCAGGTCATGATCTCATGGTTCGTGGGTTTGAGCCCTACATCAGGCTCTGTGCTGACAGCTTGGAGCCTGGAGACTGCTTCGGATTCTATGTCTCCCTCTCTCTCTGCCCCTCCCTGCTTGCACTCTGTTTCTCTCAAAAATAAACATTAAAAAAATAGCCCAATTTAAAGGTTTGTTTACAGGCAGGCAAAGGACCCCTGATAAATATTATAATTACAAGCATAATATATAATATTGTATATTATATGCCACTTATACAGATAGTAATTGTTTTGTAAATAGCATATATCTGTTTATTTTATATAGATAATTATTGAATCTTGTGTAAAAGCCTTTAATTTTCTTTTAAGATTTTATTTAAAACAAATTTTAATATTTATTTCTGAGAGAGAGAGAGACAAACAGAGAGAGAGAGAGAGAGAGAGAGTGGGGGAGGGGCAGACAGAGAGGGAGACACAGAATCCAAAGAAGGCTCCAGGCTCTGAGCTGTCAGCATAGAGCCTGACTTAGGGCTCGAACTCCTGAACTGTGAAATCCTGGCCTGAGCTGAAGTCTGATGCTTAACCGACTGAGCCACTCAGGCACCCCAAGATTTTATTTGTAAGTAATCTCCATACCCAACGTGGAGCTCAAACTCAGAACCCTGAGGCAGCCAGGCGCCCCAAAAAGCTTTAATTAAAACTCAAAACCCAACAGCTATAGAGGTCTCAATAAATTTGATTAAAATTGTGTTGTAATAGTCTTTATACTGAAAGAGTCATAAGCAAGAGAGCAACACTCTGAGAAAAATTTTTTGCAAATCACATTACAACGGGCTAACTTCCAAATATGTAAAAATATTCTAGAAATGTGTATGTATATATAAAATCCTGGAGAGGTAATATAAACCAAGGAGAATGAAAATTAACCCGAGTTGACAAAAAGTGAAATATAAATTATTATCAGTCATACGAAAAATGCACAATCCACTAATAAAGAGACATGAAGAATTAAAGGCATAGTACGTTCTTTTTTTTTACCTATCAGTTCTGCAGAACTGTAATATTTGACTTAGGCTTGTATTAGCAAGTCTGAAATGTCCTCACACTTTTCCAGCAGGACCATAAGCATTTGCCATTGACTCCCAATAAAGCAGGATTTATAAATCTCCAACTATTACAACCGCATCTACAATTGACCTGGAAGTCCCACTGCTAGGGATTTATCCTGGAAATGGATTCACATGTCCATGAAAAATATGCATAAGGTATTTACTGCTGCATTTTTTATATGGAATCAGATGCTCACTAAAGCATTCCCCACATGTAAGAAGGAAATCTAGGTTGCCACACACAGACACAAAATCAAACCTGCATTTAGGAACTGGTTGGTCTATGTAGCATTACAACAAGACGGTCAGGATATATTAAGTAAAACAAATTTCAGACATTGAAAAAAATAAGTTGAGGAAAGTAAGAGGATGGTAAGACATCTTTTGTGCAAAGAAATGCGGAACATGAACACCTGTGTCTGTAGTTGCTGACGTTTGCACCGTGGAACTCTTGGGTTGGTAAGAAAGGAATATAAATGTTGTCATGCGTCGTGTGGAGTCAGAGCCTGAAGGTCGCAGGCCTTCATAACAGCAAGAAGAAGTAGGAAGCAGAAGGGGAAGAGAGGTAAACAGCCATGTAAGAGCAGGCTGCAGAGAGGGGCCATAGCTTGTGCGGGGGCCCAACAACAGAAATAGACGGCCACGGGCCATGCTGTCCCCAACTCTCTGATATCAGTTGGCCAAGCTCAACCAGAAACCTGAGGGCATGTAGGTCTTTCATCCATTTTTACTTTATTTTTGTGTATATTGTAAGAAAGCATCAAAATCCTACAGGAGAAAACAGGCAACAATCCCTTTGACCTCAGCCACAGCAACTTCTTACTTGACACGTCTCCAGAGGCAAGGGAAACAAAAGCAAAAATGAACTATTGGGACATCATCAGGATAAAAACCTTCTGCACAGAGAAGGAAACGATCAGCAAAACTAAAAGGCAACCAATGGAATGGGAGAAGATTTTTGGCAAATGACATAGTGAATGAAGGATTAGTATCCAAAATCAATAAAGAACTTATCAAACTCAACATACCAAAAACAAATCATCCAGTGAAGAAATGGGCAAAAGACATGAATAGATACTTCACCAAAGAAGACATCCAGGTGGCCAACCGACACATTAAAAATGCTCCACATCACTCATCATCAGGGAGATACACATCAAAACCACAATGAGATACCACTTCACACCTGTCAGAATGGCTCACATTAACAACTCAGACAACAACGGATGCTGGCGAGGAATTGGAGAAAAGGGAATCCTTTTCACTGCTGGTGGGAATGCAAACTGGTTTAGCCACTCTGGAAAACATTATGGAGGTTTCTCAAAAAAGTAAAATAGAACTACCCTACAACCCAGCAACTGCACTACTAGGAGTTTATCCAAAGGATACAGGAGTGTTTATTCAAAAGGGCACATACACCCCAATGTTTATAGCAGCACTATCAACAATAGCCACAGTATGGAGAGAGCCCAAATGTCCATCGATGGATGAATGGATACAGAAGATGTGGTGTGTGTGTACATATATATATATATATATATATATGCACATATATATATATATATACACACACACACACACATATATATATATATACATACAATGTATGTATGTATATATATACATACTATGGAGTATTACTCGACAATCAAAAAGAATGAAATCTTGCCATTTGCAACAATGTGGATGGAATTAGAGTATATTATGCCAAGCAAAATAAGTCAGAGAAAGACAAATATGTGATTTCACTCATATGTGGAATTTAAGAAACACAACAGATGAACATAGGGAAGGAAAGGAAAAATAAGACACAAACAGAGAGGGAGGAAAACCATAAGAGACTCTTAAATACAGAGCACAAACTGAGGGTTGCTGGAGGGAGGTGGGTTGGGGGTTGGCTAGATGGGTGACGAGTGTTAAGAAGGACAGACAGTTGTTGGGATGAACACTGGGTGTTATATGTAAGAGATGAATCACCGGGTTCTACTCCTGAGGCCAATACTACACTATATGTTAACTTGGATGTAAATAAAAATAAAAAAAATAAACAAGCAAAAGTGGGAAAATGTTGTCATCTAATTAAAATTAGTTTTTTAAACTAAAAAAAAGAAAGAAAGAGAAAGAAAGGAAGGAAGATAAAAAAGAAAGAAAGAAAGAAAGAGAAAGAAAGAAAGAAAGAAAGAAAGAAAGAAAGAAAGAAAAAGGAAGGAAGGAAGGAAGGAAGGAAGGAAGGAAGGAAACCAGAGGGCAGGGAGGCCCTGTGAGCTTGCACACAGGGTCAGGCTCTGGGAGCACAGAACAGGTGCAGAAGGATGAATGGTGCATCTCAGGGGTCGAGCAGAAAGGGCCGAGTGTTTGGGTCCAGGGGTGGGAGGCAGTGTAGGGGCGCAGAGTCAGGAAGCAGAGTTTTCAGGGCACGACCCTTCAAGAGCATGGCGGTACTCTCCACTCAAAAATCACTTACAATGCCCCAAATCATCACTTCTTATTATTCTGATTCCATTATCACTGTTCTTGAATCCAATGTTTAAAATCAGCATTCTCAGAGCTCAGTAATATTTTTGTGGAAAGAATTCTCCTCTGAAATGGAACGGACACATTAACAGGGTGGGTAGTCGATGCTTTCTTCAAACAGATTTGCATCTTGTCAACATGGAAAGCTGCCCTCAGGTGATCGCACTGGAAATCACTCCTTGTTTCTGTAATTTGCCGTATTCTTTTCCATAGATCCTTATTCGATGTGCAATTTCAAAATTATTATTCTGTTTATCAGCAGCAAGTGTAGGCTAAAATTATCTTTGTATATTATTATTGATAGCTTTTCTATTAAGCTCATAACAGCCAGCTGCCAGTATTAATAATGATTCCCCTGATCATGAGTGAAATCTCTTGAAGAATGCTCATATCTGGGCAGGATTGTGTTTTGCTGGGTTGATCTTAATGCTGAAATCTCATAAGTTAATACACACTAGGGAACATTTTCTGGAAGGTAAAAAATACTACCTGTGAAGGCTTTTCTTACTTTAATCTTATTCACACTGTTAAAATGCGTATGTAATATACATTAGGCTTTTCAAACAACAGGCACTTAATAAGGAGGGGTTTAGAATACACGATCAATTTCCAAGATTTATCATCGCTCAAGACATGTTGAACTCCGTGCTATAGGAGAATATGTGCCCTATTCAGAACCAGGAATACGTATTACAACATGAGGCTCTATTCAGGACGGGAGAGCTGTGTAGAACGTAATTTGGGGTGGTGTTAGCTCAGAGGTGATTTATAGGGAATGGCAACTTGATGGGTAACAAAGGCAAGCAAGATGAATGTCCATGTTCTGTTGCAAATATTGCAGGGCAATAGTCATAAAAATGCACGAGAACATGATAAAAAATACCTCTTTTCGTCCACACTTTGGGTGGATGTTACCATACAGGCATTAACTGTACAACACGGACCCAGTTATGATGTGGAGCTCCAAACCAATTTTTTCCACTGTTTTATTTCTCTTTGTGAGAATTCCCCAAATTATTCAATTTTGAGACTTGGCTGGATCTTAATGTTCCCGCACATATACAATTGCATCTACAAATTGCCTTTCCCCCTTTTATGGGCATGCCTTGAAAATTAGATATATTGAATTTCACCTGAGATATTTACACAGAATTGTGTAAAAGGAAAAATATGAAATGATTCTTCACAAAGATGATGCGAAGTTTCCCTAGCCAAATTTATTGGAACACAATGGGCTACACTTCTACAGTTATGATTCACAATTTGCTGTGGTTAAAAAAATCAGTAAATGCAATTCAATCAGGTATAGGACTTTAAACAGTTATTAGAGACAAAATACAGAAGTCTAAACATTAATACATTGTAGTCTTTGCAAATATTTCTCTAAGGTGTTCAACCATGAAAGAGTAGGAAAAGCCCAATGGGTTAATTCCAGAGTTTGTTGTTATTGTTGTTTTCTCCCAAGTAATTACAGTGCTTTTGTCTTACAAAATATTGTGTATTTTTCTGCAGTTGTACTATTTGGCTTAAGACATTATTGTCTATACTGATATGAAGATGTTCTCCAATACTTTCTTGTCAAAGTCTGAGGTCTCTGCTTTTTGCACTGACATTTTGCCATTCATTTGGAATTTAATGAATGAAGGCACCACAGAGATTTTTCTTCTGTGTGTTTCCCCTTACCATCCGCTGGGGCAATGCTGCACTTGACATCACCATATCCACGCACTTCTTCCCCACAGATCTGTGGTGCGATCACAATGGTGGATGTTCACAGCTGCACAGATTTTCCTCTCCAAATGCTTTGCGGATAGAGGTAGCTGTGGTGTGCAGTTTGAGAAAATTCCGTGTGGGCTCAAGTCAATAGTGGGTGGGTTTCCAGAACAGAACTCCTCTCTTCCTAAATGAAGGATCCTTCAGACATAGGAGTTTTAGTCCCTTTCTTCCTGACTGTGGTGACAACACAGACAGCCGCTTTTTTCGAACTGTAAGTCGGAAACCCCAGCTGTCGGGATGATGGAGAAGAAAACTGCATGATCCTGGGTGCAGAATGACTTTTCTGACCACTGTATCCGCTATATACCTGAACTTAGTATCATTTGAGAAAAATAAAGCGCTGTCTGATTAAGTCACTGATATTGATATCTTTCATACAAAGCCCAAAGCAAAAGTAAAGGTTACAAGAACAGTTCTACTGTATTAGTTATTTTGTATGTGGAATGTTCTCTGCCGGCTTCTTCATGTGCAAACTTCGTAAGATGAAAGTTGATGTATGTCCGTATCTAAGTGTGACAGCTGTGGAAGCTTTGGCTTCTGGGAGGGGAAAGTCAAGAAATGTCCCCTGTCCTTCTTCAAAATTTTGTTGGGCTTTTCTATGCCCGCTATATCTCTATATAGGTATTTAGGAACAGTTTGTTATGTCGAGAAAACATAGAGTAAGAATTTCAAACCCACTTGGTGCAGAATTGACACTTTCTAAACAAATCTGAAGGTGAAGTGACATATTTGCCTTACTGAGTCTATGCATACCAAATACTGATATATCTCAATGTATTTAGATGTTATTTTACATTCTTCCTAAGCTTTGTTTTACATAGAGTTCTTGTTTATTCTAACAAGAATAATTTTTGTCAGTTACGTGTTTTTGAAAGAGGTATCATAAAATCTTATGACAATTGTTCAATTGACAGCTTCTGAGTCCATATATGTATATTTTTGTATTGATTTTGACATTGTAAGATAAGATGGGCAAGTTCAGAATTCCTATCTCTTTCCATCGAACGATTCTGTTAAACTTTATTTATTTTATTTAAAAAATTTAATGTTTAGTTTTGAGACAGAGAGAGAGACAGAGTGTGAGCAGGGGAGGGGCAGAGAGAGAGGGAGACACAGAATCCGAAGCAGGCTCCAGGCTCTGAGCTGTCCACACAGAGTCCGACGTGGGGCTCGAACTCACGAACTGTGAGATCATGACCTGAGCTGAAGTCGGCTGCTCAACCGACTGAGCCACCCAGGTGCCCCTGTTAAACTTGTTTTAAATCCTATTTTCCCTGCGGATTATTATAATAGTAGCCCTCGTCTACACCTTTAGGGTTATTTTTATTTTAATATCCCGATAAATATTTTTTTCTCGATCCCAGTCTATACTACCTCTCTCTCATGTTTCTGCTGTTGGAAGATTCCTGAAATCTCCAGAAAGGTAAGTATGTATTACAGGCTATACAAAGTCTTGACTAAGAATAAACAATTTCTGTGCAGGTCGTGTGTCTCTATTCTCCCTGGGACCTATTATGCCCATGCACCAACCCAGTTTGGGGAAGCCTTACTGATACCACCCACATGCATCGTTTCCTTTCTGTCTAGACACTCCTATAGCTTCTGACCACCTTGATTCCCATTTTAGGAACGCCATCCCGCTGGAGAGATGCTGAATTCATCCAGTCTTAATCAAGAAAACAACACATGGCGGGTTTTTCCAATGGAGGGCTTAAGGGTAGTGATTTGGTTGTACAAAATAGAACCACAGAGAAGCCGGAGGTCTTAAGGGTAGCGGTTTGATCGTGCAAAATAGAACCACAGAGCAGACGGAGGGAGGTGTGATGTGTGCACATCAGAAAGCTGTCATGAACCTTGGGACAGAGCTCCCAAGCCCCCGAGCTCCATCAATGACCAACACATGAGGCCTGTTGCTGGGACTGTCAACCGCCAGCCCAGAGTCACATGCCAATGACAAGAGACGGGCGATGTAGAGCGCGCTGTGCTCACTTAGACATGCGTCTTCTTCCCCCCACCCCTTCCATCATCCAGACACCATTTACGAGGATGACATCTCGTGAGGGGTCTGGGGAAGGCAGTCTGTGGACTTTTGAAAGGCCGCTGTAGAGTGGAGGGAGGTGACCAGGTCACCAAAGAACAGTGGTTAAACCTCTGCGAGGGATAACACGATGTGTTGTCTACACATTGTAAGAAGGAAACACACACGATCAGGAATCAGGCTCCTATCATCGGATGATCCTTGGTTCTTATGCAGAAAATAACCACTCTTTCCTTCTGTACACCCATTGACTTTCTTTTTTGTACTGAATTACAGCTGACACACAATGTTAAGTAGTTTCAGGGGGAGAACAGAGAGAGTCGGGAAGTCCACACAGCATGGTTGACAGGGAGGCTCCTGAATATTTCCCTAAAATTTCCCATAATCTTTATACATCTTCCAGGTATAAGACGGTAGTAACGATTCTGCACTGAAAAGTTAGCAATTTCCAAGAAACACATTGGTTCAAATGTTCAGCAATGTTCTTTGCAAGCATAGCACACACTCTTTTTTTTTTTTTTTGTAAGTCTCTCCATATTTGTTCTTTTGGTTCTCAGCTTTCTGCATAGAGGTCACAAAGTGTACAGGCATATCAAGGAGAGATAAGTTTCCACTCTCCGTCCCGGGCACTGAAATAATACAATTACTGTATGGGAAGGTGAAGGGACATTTTATCACATTATGAGTCTCGCTTGGAACTGTAGTTATGTTTGACTTGTATTTATTCCTGTGACCTTCATGAGCAACCATCTCTGAATTTCAGAGGCGATTCTGTATAGTACGCTTGACCATAATTGAAAACTTTTTAGTAATACAATGTGTATTTAGTTACATCTTCATATTAACAAGTTTACAATTTATATGCTGATTAAAAAAATAATAGAACAGAAGAATACATTTATATTCCTAATTGGAAAGGTCATTACATATTTCAGCACAGATGGAATTGTAATTATTTTTGAAATTATTACAACAACTAATTTTCTCTTCAGAAATCTAATTACTTTTTAAAATCCAAAATAGCATATTGGAGTCACTGTCATATGGCTTGTAGTTTTCCTTGTTAATGACGAATCTGACTTGATCCCTAGGATCCTGGAGGCTGGGGTATTTCTGATACCCATTTATCTTATGTTGATACAAGCTTACACTTAGTTTCGAACTTATGCAATTATGGCATCATCTTTTGTTTTTACCATGCACTATAGCACCTGTTAAATTCAGGAGATATAAATAGGTCTATTATATAATTATTGTATACTGTCTATTCTTTGACATATATTATATATTTTGCTCTTCTTGGATTTTTTTTCATTTTGGCTATGACTCAAATCTAGCGTCTCTTATTCCAATTTGGAACCAGACGTCCTTACCCTGTCACTTGGATCATGCAAATTGTTTACAGATATTTATCATAATAAAAATTGGCATTAGGAGCAATGGGGTAAGGTTTAATCCTTTGGAGCTGACCATAAGAAACATTCTTTATTCTTGACATTTCTTCCCTTTCTAGAGAGAAATCCTGCCCTCAACACCAGTAAAAGATTTTCAGCTTCACCACAAATGTGCCTTCTCCGCAAATTCTCCAGGATCCATCTCTGTTAGAATTTTGCTCATATTTCTGTTAGGGCAAATACAACTTCATTAAACAGTCCTCATCAGCGTTCACTACATGATGGCCTTATTTCAGGCAAGGGATCCTCCTTCTTCGGTGTATTACCTGAGTCCTACACACTGGCTAGAATGATCACTCTCTCGGTATGGTAGGAAGGAGCAAGAAGGAATTTTTATTATAATCCAGTGGTACTAGGAAATATCCACAGGGTGTTTAGAGATCCTTCCAAAAGAGATCCAAAGGGTATTTTGATTTGCAATTTCTGGTATTATCTTAATGAGTCTGTCGTAAAGGCCCGGGACAGTGATGACATTCTCCTTGGTGAAGCTGGGGACAACAGTCACCCTTGGCTTGCCCTATGACTGTTCTCATTAGAAAGTGTTTCCTTCTTGGCTGCATGACTAAGGTACATTGTGACACATGATTTTAGCTAGCAAAGGCCCACGCATCATTTATATCAAAGTAGTTTTTTGTTTACATATGGTATATAAAGACTCAATCAATCAATATGAGTTGAGTCAATTAAACTTGTAAGAAATATACTATGAGCAATAGTTTATTAAAACAACAACAACAACAACAACAGCTTTGGGGCACCTGGATGGCTTGGTCAGTAGAGCATATGAGTCCTGATCTCAGAGTCATGAGTTGAAGCCCCACCTTGGGCATGGAGCCTGCTTTAAAAAAATTAACTTTGGGGCGCCTGGGTGGCTCAGTCGGTTGAGCGTCCGACTTCGCTCAGGTCACGATCTCACGGTCCGTGAGTTCGAGCCCCACATTGGGCTCTGTGCTGACAGCTCAGAGCCTGGAGCCTGCTTCAGATTCTGTGTCTCCCTCTCTCTCTGGCCCTCCCCCCATTCATGTTCTGTCTCTCTCTGTCTCAAAAATAAATAAATGTTAAAAAAATTAACTTTGGGGCGCCTGGGTGGCGCAGTCGGTTAAGCGTCCGACTTCAGCCAGGTCACGATCTCACGGTCCGTGAGTTTGAGCCCCGCATCGGGCTCTGGGCTGATGGCTCAGAGCCTGGAGCCTGTTTCCGATTCTGTGTCTCCCTCTCTCTCTGCCCCTCCCCCGTTCATGCTCTGTCTCTCTCTGTCCCAAAAAATAAACGTTGAAAAAAAAAATTTATAAAAAAAAAAAATTAACTTTTACTCCCAATTGTGTATTGGGTTTTCCTGTCATCTCTATAGATCTCTTGGGTGTTCATGAATCCCAGTGTTTTCTTATGGAGCTATTATGTTGCATAACCGTTGTTTGTAAGATGCAGCTGGAAAATAATTCTAGTCTTTGCCTGTACTGGGCACTCATCTTTTTGGCTCTTGTCTGCCCCTCTGCACGCTGTCACCGATAATAAAATCCCCTCCAGTTACTGAAATCCCAAGAGTAACCTCATTTCAGGAAACAAATATCCAGATTCATGTCGTAGTCAATCAGGAATTCAATTTTTAATACTTTAGAGCAGTTGTTTTTTGTCTTTGGCTCATTCTACTTTGTTTATTCACCATAATTCTCTTACTGCAGAAAATTGTCCGGGAGGAAAACGTTCTATCACTCTCCCTTTTACGCTTTCCACTGCACAGAGAACAGTAAATGTTCAAAATGTAGTTGAGTGAATTATGCTGAAATACTGCTAACAGCATTCACTAATGAAGGACTGGTGCACACACGCGCACACACACATACGGAGGATGTTTAAGTACCACTATTATAAACAAAAAATGTTGTTGACACCAGTTCTGGTAAGCCCACTACTGTTTATCCTGTGTAGACATGATGTTTCTCAGTTTCCCATGAATAATCCTAGATACAATCAATTAAAACTCAAGTTCTTGGCTCAATATACAAAAGCATCCCGCTTATATAATAATCTACATTCGTGATTACAGAATAGCCTCACTGGTAATTAAGGGGAAGGATGGGATATAATTAATTTACATGTAAAAAAAACACAAAAAACGAATGATTATGGCTTTCCGGAAGTTTACAGTCGAAGCAAATGTATACTTAACTCGAATTTTGTTTGTCTTTTGAAAATAATAAAAAAAAATCACTTGAAATTATGAGACAGCATGATTCTACCTGCTTGCTAACCCTTAAATAGCACATGTGTTGGTCAAATTGAGACCAGGCTTTTAGTCTTTTCTGATTTTTCCAGCAATAGTAAATATCTCTTGTTGTTATATTTTCTTCTCTGTGATTGGCTGAATTTAGAATTTAAACACCCATTCTGTTCAGGAAGAACAGATTTATAATGTGATTGGAATCGATGTGTTGTTTGGTAATATTATATCCATTCTCAATGCACGTTAATGGGCTTATGAAGGGCATAGCTTATATGATTCCCGTGGGAGATGCCTTTAAAATAAGCAGAATCAGGGAGTTTGTTGTAGAGTTGATCTTACTTTGTACAGAATTCACAGAGTACCTGGCTAATACAACATGTAAATTAGAGAGGGGTGAGCAGACCAGTAAATCACCGGGTCCTTACAAGAGATTACACGTTACAAACCACAAATTATGTTCACTTCAGCTTTTAGTAAAAAAAAAAGAAAAAAAACCAGTGTTAACTCATGGCAGGGGGTATTTCCTTTTGCAATTATCTCAAAGTAGGTGCCACATTTCTCCTGACAATGTCCAGTTTTCAGGGAATTTACAGCTGTTCCTTTGACATCCTCTACAGTTCATTAAACAATCTCCTGATATGTGATTTACCTCCTTCTGATGGCTCTGCGATTCAGATTCTATTAGGGAGAAATAGAAGACTGTGTTTAAAAAAGTCTTAAACACAGTCATCAATATCTGAACTGCAGTGTGCTATTTCTTTGCTTCAGGAGTGAGTAGTATAATCTTTGGTGAGCATCACGTGGGAAGTTCCCATGTGCTGCTCACACATTAAGCCAAACCACAGGCTTTGGCTTTCTATAAATATTTGGCTATGTCTATGGAGTTCAAATACGGCTCAGCAAAGTACACACTTTGTGAAACAGATGTTGACCCGTTAAGATGAACTGTAACACTGGTAAATGTATTTATTATAGCTGACATAAAACATCTCATAATGTGGCTATAAGAATGGTGATTTTTAAAATATTCATGTAACTGTAACAAACCCAAGCTCTACTGAAGGAAAAATGGCTTATTTTGTGCATACGCATAAGGATTCTATGTGGTTCTTTTGCTGGCTTTGAACAAAAGTCAATTCTGAAATTAGTGAATGGCTACCCTTTAGTACTGACATGACCAGCTGTATGTCCTAAACAGATAAAATAATGCTTGGGCAAGAAAAGGGATGGACTGCCTGAAACCCAAGATTTTAAGGAAGAGTTTAGGAAGGAAGGTAGGATTTGTACCAAAGGAGAAAATGCTCAGAATGAGTGTCTTATCGGCAAGGGCAATCATCTGTGTTTTTGTTAAGAGTGTGAGGATGGAGGCAGTGACATTTAAGAGAACGGAAAAACACAATGACAAATACAAACCATTCAATTCAGGAAAAGAATGGTATCATTAAAAAAAAAGAGAGAAAGAGACAGAGAGAGAACGCAAAGTCAGAAATGAAAGAGGAGCAACCAACACTACAGAAATACAGAAGATTGTAAGAGAAACCTACAAAAAATTTCACGCCCAAAATTGGACAACCGAGAAAAAATAAGTTCCTGGAAACACAATCTTCCAAAACTGAATCAGAAGGAAAGAGAAAATCTGAACAAAACAACTGCTAGTAACAAAACTGAATCAGTAATCAAAAAAACACTCCCAACAAACAAAGGTCCAGGACCAGATGGCTTCACAGGTGAATTCGACCAAACGTTCAAATACGAGTTAATACTTATTCTCCTCAAACTATTCCAAAAAACAGAAAAGGAAGGAAAGCTTCCAAATTTATTCTACAAAACTAACATGACACTGATACCAAAATCAGACAAACATAAAAAAAAATTGGTCAACATTTCCGATGAACATTGATGCAAAGATCCTCAACAAAATATTCGCAAACCAAATCTAACAATACATTAAAAAAAAATCATTCACCACGATCAACTGGAATTTATTCCTGGGCTGCAAGAGTGGTTTGATATCTGCAAATGAATCCACATGATGCATCACATCAACAAAACAAAGAATAAAAACCATATGATCCTCTTAACAGATGCAGAAAAAGTATTTGATAAAATTCAACATGAGTTCATGATGAAAACTCTCAACAAAGTAGGTTTAGAGGGAAAATACCCTGACACAATAAAGGCCAGTTATGAAAAACCCACAGCCAACGTCAACGTCAATGATGAAAAACAGAAAGCATTGTTCCTAAGATCAGGCACAAGACAGGATGTCCACTGTCACCACTATTATTCAACATAGTACTGGAAGTCCTGGCTGCAGCAATGAGACAAGAAAAAAATAAAAGGTATCCAAAGGAAATATGGATAAACACCAATTAGACAAGGTCACAAAATATGAAGGCTCAGGAAAAATAAAAGTATCAGAAATACAAAAACATAACAACATAAAAGAGTTAAAAACCAGAATTTCCAACAGTCAGTTAATCATCCGACTTCGGCTCAGGTCATGATCTCATGGTTCGTGGGTTCAAGCCCCACGTCGTGCTGTGTGTTGACAGCTCGGAGTCTGGAGCCTGCTTTGGATTCTGTGTCTCCCTCTCTCTCTGCCCCTCCCCTGCCTGTGCTCTCTCTCCGTCTCTCAAAAATAAAATAAACATTTTAAAAAAAACGCACCATGCATATGGATAAAGAAAAAAGGAAAATCTACATAAATCCTTATTTCATATCCCTAGAATATTTGTGAAAAAAGTTTATGTCTGTGATCACAAAATTTTTCAAAAAATGAAATCTGATAGACTTGCTTCTATTTACCTATTTTCAATTAGGCAATTAGAAAATAATAATAAAGGATTGCCAAAATACTAATTGTTCACAAATTAAGAAATAGTTCCTTAAAAATATAGTGATCTGGGGCGCCTGGGTGGCGCAGTCGGTGAAGCGTCCGACTTCAGCCAGGTCACGATCTCGCGGTCCGTGAGTTCGAGCCCCGCGTTGGGCTCTGGGCTGATGGCTCAGAGCCTGGAGCCTGTTTCCGATTCTGTGTCTCCCTCTCTCTCTGCCCCTCCCCCATTCATGCTGTGTCTCTCTCTGTCCCAAAAATAAATAAACGTTGAAAAAAAAAATTAAAAAAAAAAATAGTGATCAAATTTGTTACATGAAGTTCAGCTGAAAGTTGAAAAAAAAAGATGTGTATCTCATACGGATGCTAAAATACATGGCTGAATATGTGCTAAGTACGGATTATACAGCTGCAAATTTATATTAAAGAAAAATATTGAGCATTGGGAACAATGTATTCCCTTGAAGAAATTGTAATGGATCACATAATCAATAAATTGTGAGCAAGTGTTTAAGATCAAATTGGAAATTGTTCAACAGAAAATAATCGTGTACAAGTGCAAAGGCTAGTTCTTTGCAAAAACAGAGAAACAGGCTATATTTGTAACAGAGATTCAGTAATGAAGATGGGGAGGGCTCAGTGTGAAGTGTTAGCAATAAGAAGAAAGGGTTTGCACAAAGGAGAGTTTTGACCCACATGTAGGCAGAGAATTGTAACTGTCAATTACCCTAAAAGAGATGTGAAATGTTATTGTATTGATGTCCTTTGTAAAGGCTCTCAGAAGCAGACATTATCAAAGACAAATTCTGTATGATCCTTTAAAAATTTTTTTGAATGTTTCTTAAAATTTATTTTTGAAAGAGAGAGAGAGATACAGTGCCAGCAGGGGAGGGGCAGAGAGAGAGGGAGACACAGAATCTGAAGCAGGCTCCAGGCTCTGAGCTGTCAGCACAGGGCCCAATGGGGGGGCTCGAACTCATGAAATCTGAGATCATGACCTGAGCTGAAGTCAGACGCTTAACGCAGTGAGCCACCAGCTGCCCCGTATGGCCCTTTAAATATAAAAAAGAAAGCAAACAAAAGCAGATGGTTTTAATTCCACTTAAAGAAAGTTCCCTGACTCACTAGTTAAATTAATACAAATTATTACCAAACTTGGTAACAGTAAAAGAAGTAATTACAGATCAATAATTAATTTATATGCCTAAATATATTTTAATAAGTCCCACTCCACAATATGCTGACCCAATAATGCATCTTGTCTAAGGAAAGGATATGTTTTTGGAAATTAATGGTAGTTCATTTAAATAAACTATTATATCAACAAAACTCCGGAGGAACAAAACCTACACGATTATAACATTAGAAACTAATGAAGAAATTGATCAAATTTTAGATAAAACATTAAAACTTTCTGTAAAATTGAAATGAGAAGCAATACACAGGGAAAGGCTATAGCAATATCGGTCAGGCAGAGATGTCCCTTATCATCACTATTGTTCAGCATTGTCTCAGGCTCTGTGCGATACTCTAAGATATAAGAAATGCTGTAAAATTAGAAAAATAAAAGACAACACTACTTTTATCTATAAATGGACATTCAAAGACATGTATGCGTATATCTGTGTCTAAATTGATCTATTTAATGACTGAGAATATGCCAAATGTGAAAGTTACAAGAACAATGGGAAAAGATATTTATTTACAGCATCAGTGTAGAGACATTGTGAAGGCTTATCCGTTTTTAACAAGATAGCAGCAAAGGTGTTAATTCACCCATGATTTTGATTCTTCTGGAAGAGAGTCATGAAAGCGTTCCAGATCCAGAGGAAACAACCCTTGAAGTTCAAATGCGAAGGCACTAGGATGTGCCCTGGGATTTTTTGCTGCTGCAAAACGGATGCAGAATTCTCAGAGACATCTCCACTTGGCCGGCCCACACAACAGGCAGGTCTCTGGAAGGACCCCTGCCGTGTGTTTCCTGAGAAAACCAGCTTTTGGATGCTGTCAATACAAAGAAATTAGACTCAGTGAAGTTCCCATCATCCCTTCTACATCCTGGGGAGTGGGAGAGGGGGACAGAGTAGGAAGAGAGCAGGTGGAGATCTGACTGGCCCTGGGGCCCAAAGAGGAAGTTCTGGAGGCCAGAGTCTGAAATCAACATGGTGGCAGGGATTGGTTCCTCCAGGGGGAGGTGAGGGAGACAGTGCCTCATGCTTCTCCCTCTCTGCTCCAGGTGGCTCCTGGCAGTTTCTGCTGTTTCCTGTCTTATAGATGCATCACTATCTCTGTGCCTGTGGCTTCACACAACTGTCTTCCCGCCGTGGGTGTCTCTGTGCCGATATCCTTCATGCTGTAGAAGCTCCCGCCGGGTGGCTGCATTTTGTTGCAGCCACACACACAAGCCTTCAAAATCAGGCTCTCTGCAGATTGTGTAAAAAAAAAAATCCTTTCCTGCTCAAGCCAGTTGGTGTGAATTCTATGCATTGCACTGAAAGAGGGCAGCATCTACTCGTAGGGCTGCCGAAACAAAGTGTGGGGAACCGAGTGACTTTAACCACCATTATTTTCTTACACTGTTGGAGGAGACAAGTTCAAGACCAGCCAGCAGGGCCACGCTCTTTCTCAAGACTCTCGCAGAGGATCTGGGCAACTCTCTGTCCTAACTGCTGCTCGTTTCTGAGTTTACGGCGGCATATTACCAATGTCCTCGTCGTGTTCCTCCTCTGTGCATGTCTCTGGGTACAAATTTCCTCTGTTGGTAAGACACCAGTCATTCTGGATCAAGGTTCCATCCCAGTCCAGGAGGACTTCATGGCAGTTGAGCTCATCATAGCTGCAGTGACCCTATCTCCAAATCAAGTCACATCCTGAGCTACAAGGGGGTGGCATTTCAATATATGCATTTGGAAGGGACAAAATGCAACCCATATCAACTACTTATGTGGGAGTTACAGACATAAACTGGACATCACAGTACCTACAGAGCGTTCTTCTGTCATAAAAACTTGCTACCAGAGGGGCCCTTGTGAAGACATCCAGAAGCATGGGAAATATTGGGAACGGCAAAGTCTCAGGTGCACACAAGCTCTTACAAATGCCCATATATCCACGGACTCATAAAGTAGATTTTCAAGAATATTCTCCAGAGATGATGCCTCTAGGCAAAATTACGAGACTTGGGGTCTATTGTTCTTGCGTCTTTGTGGTTCGTAGAGTGGCATCATGCGAATAGGGACATTCATAGAGTGGCCGAGTAAACGCATTTTGCAGTGTCCCAGATTCTGCTTGCACGCACTCCTTCGGATGGATCTCCGATTGTTGAGTACTCGCTGCATATTCCAAAAACAATGCATTATTAAATGAGCTACCTAGTTGCCCTGCTAATGAACAACCAGGGCAGGAAGACGAAGCCCACTTAAGATGTATTACCGATGACCATTCCGAACACTTAAGGTTTCTCAGATGGCCACACGCGTTTCAATCCGTGACACAAATTAGCTCAGCACTGCCACTGTGGATGTGACTGGTTCCATCTCCCAACAGTAACAGTGTTTTCAGAGTAACTAATATGCTTCATTAGTTTCTGCACCATGAGGGGGTGCAGAGTTGGAACTTGAGATTGGTTAAAGGTCTCTAAATGAACCCAAACAAGAGACAGAAAAGGACAGAAATGAGGCAATTATGTGGGAAATCTTTTAATTTCCATTGCCAGGAGCTAAAGGTGGCTATGAACACATTAAGAAAGGAAGACACAAATGAGTCTTTCAGGATTTCTCAAGCGTGGGTTAATAAAAAGTTTAGAGCAGCTTTACGGCACCATATATATTTATACATATAGTTTTGGCTTCGCTTACTGTTTGCCATTTTTATGAAGCTGGCTTCTTCCTGCTCCCTGAAAAATGCTTAGTTATTAGGTAGACAGAAATGCCCCAGGCAGGGGCGTCGGAAGAGGGTGCATTTAAAACTGGACTGCACGATGATTTGGCATTTTGATGCTGGTTGAAGTAAAGAACATGTGGCCAACAGCTTTCAGGACTGTGTGGAATTGTAGGTATCCTGGCTATTTACGGTCTAGGCTATTTACCAGTGGGCAAAGGCTGGATAACCTAAGGCAGACGTGCTGCCACTTTTGTGGAATATCAGAAGACTGTGTTTTTGTTTGTTTGCTGCTTGGTTGGTTTTTTAATGCAATGGTCTATGGGGTGTTGGCCAAATGTCCGATTCTTGGTTTCAGCTCAGGTCACGATCTGATGGTCTGTGGCCTCGAGCTCTGTGCTGGGCTCTGTGCTGACAGCAAGGAGCCTGCTTGGGATTCTCTCTCTCTCTCTTCCTCCGTACCTCTCCCCTACTCACATGCTCTCTCAAAATAAATGTTTAAATAAACATTAAAAAAAATGGCCTAATTCCAAGTTTCCAAAGCAGCTGCGTTTGCTTCACAAAGATTATGTGCTCTTTTTAAGTCATCTGTTTAATTGTATAATGGAGTTTTGCCCTGACTTACGAACATTTTGGTCACATTATAAATACTATAGCCATACATTTTTCGAGTCCTAAAACTCTGATCAATCCACAGAGGGTTATTAATAATTTTGATAGTTCTTTGAGACCAGGGACTTTTTCCCTGACAATCATAAACGCAATGTATCTCTAAACACTTACATGTGTGTTGAGAAGGACTATATCAGCACTACATCTATGTTCTTCTCACAGTTGGGACACAGAGATGTGATATTCCATAACTAATTATTTGTACTTATAATTTTGACAATATCAAGAAACACATGGTTTTTAAGGCCTTCATATCTATAAAAACATGTAATAAAAATCAATATACTCTTAATCACCAGATCAGAAGAACCACTAAGAAAACCAGCATGAAACACACTTCGTATTCAAAATAAACACATATAAGAATCTGTGGACATTTACAGCTTATTGGACAAAGGGTGTTTACACTTGTGCTGAGCATAGCATAGGACAGAGATCTTGAATTACTGTGTTGTACACCTGAAACCAATGTAACATTTTGTTAACTATACTCAAATAAAAAACATCTAATCTAATTTAAGTACACTTAGGATAGCTTTCAGGTTTATATGGTTCTTTTTAACATTTAAAAATGGTGACAGATGGCAGCTACATTCATTGTGGTGAGCAGTCTGTCATGTATATAAATGTCGATTCACTATGTTGTATGCCTGAAACCCCCATAATATTGTACATAACTATACTTCAATTAAGTATCTATCTATCTAGTAACTGGGAAGTAACTCTCTGTGATGGAGAAATTCAAGAGTAGCCCACATCACCCCACCTCCTCGTGGTTCTAACCATATGTAATGCTCTCCCCTTGACCATGAATGAGACCTCAGACTTGCTCTAACCAGGAGAATATGACAAATATAATCACAGCCTCTTTGTGATTAGGTTACCATCTATGGCAATTGTGATGGCATAGGACTTTTATGATAATGTTTCCTTTCCTTACATAAGACTTCATCTTTCTGGCAGAATCACTATGGAGTCCTCTCTTTTCCCTGAATTTGAAGACAAAAGCTTCTGTATTGGGAGAAGGACTGTGGGAACATTGTGGCCTGTGGGAACTTTGTGTGGCCACAAGGTGCTATGCATGGCCTCGAGGACCCTGGAGTGGCCTTGATGTCAGTCAGCAAGGAGCTGGGGCTCTCAATATGACACCCACAAGGAAATGAATTCTGACAGCAACCTAAGTGGGCTTGGACCTAGACCCACACCACACAAGCCTTCAGATGAGAATGCGGCCCTGGCTCAGCAAGTCTTCACGGCTTTGCAGAGACCTCCAGTCTGCAGTGCCCACACTCCTGACCCAGACAGGCCGAGAGCTGATAAATATTTGTTGGTTTGAGCTGCTGAATGTGGGATGGTTCCTATTGCAAATTAAAATCCCAATGATGCTGTGACACATGATGCCAGTGGCATGTGAGGGAATCGCATGCACAGAGCTGACCTTGCGTTTTATGAATTTAACGCCATTAATCTTTTCATTTTCCATTTTTTAAAATGTTTTTTTTTTTAAATTTCTGAGACAGAGGAGCAGAGGATCCAAAGCAGGCTCTGTGCTGACAGCAGACAGCCCGATGCGGGGCTTGAACTCACTAACTGCGAGATCGTGACCTGAGCCGAAGTTGGACACTTAACCAACTGAGCCACCCAGGTGCCTCTTTATATCCCACTTTTAATTTGTTTTCCTGGGACACTTAACCAACTGAGCCACCCAGGCGCCTCTTTATATCCCATTTTTAATTTGTTTTCCTGGTTTGGGGTGGGAGGTGGTTCATACTATGTTAAAACACGTTTTGAAAATGGTGTCAACAGATATTTTAGAATCACGCTGATGAGTATAATGGTTTTGTGACACCCCCACACTATTCAAATGGTTACGTATTTTCTTCTGCATGGAAGGTGCTCTTTTACCTATCTATTCTTCAATTTCAATTTTTTTCGGGGGTATTATTTATTGCATCTTAACATCTTTGCTCATAAATTTTCGAACAGCTTGTCAATTTCCACAAAAAAGATGCCTATTTTCTCTGGGGTGATACTGAATTTGGTTTAAGAAGATCTATCATTTTTAAGAGTATTGAGTTTCCTTATCTATATATATTCATACTTCTCCATTTTTAACAAATTTTAAACCATATTTGAGCTTTTATCCCCAAAGATCTTGCACATTTTGGGTACAACATTAAGTGGATTAGGAAAATACTTCAAACGTACAATGTGAGAGCAGTAAGAATTGACTAAATTTTATGCTTTTTATTGGTGTTACAAATAAAGCCAAAAAATGTCCCATTCCTTGCCCCTACCACATATCCCCACTTTCTGGATGTTTATGCACATACTTGCTTCTCTCTCTATATATATTTAATTTACATTTAGGTATGCATATTAAGGGAAATTTGATTTCATATTGGACATAAAATATTTCACCTTCTCCGTATACTTGCCTGTGTTTTTGCTGTGTAAGTTTCTACTTCCAACGCATGCCTCAGTGATTTATTCTTACTGGCAGATGTAGACTTAGGTTGCTGTGTTAATGCTGGGATGGCTGGAGGTCCAGGAGGGGCACAGGAGGGCCAGCTTTCCACACATGCGCACACGCCCACACATACGGCTACGTGAGAACAACTTCCCTCTCGGTTCATTAATATGAGCCCATTCCCCGTCCTCATTTCTAGACTAGGTGCGTAAGAGGAAATGCTCAAATATTTTAACTTCAGGGATATTCTCATTATGTCATCTCGTCAATGTCCACCACATGCCAAAGGTTTTATGTCAATCAAACTACTTGCTAAGCTTTTAGGCGACTTCCTTTCTGGTCCTTTCCACCTGAAATGCCCCCATCCCCATGCTGTGTACGAAGACGTAACGTTTTTCTCCATGATGCCATTCTCTTCTTAAGAGTGAAAGAGGGGATTAACTGTAGCTTTTCTTATTATTACCAGGTGGTGCGCGGTTTTTATCATCTTAGAGGTTGCAAGTTTTTTCCCTCACTTCATCTGTTTTATAGGGAACACCTAGAAAAAGACAAAATCAAATATTTCTCCAATGGCAACGGAAATTCTGAAGGTTTTATTTCTAATATGCCTTCAATGCTTTCTCAAGCATCAGACCAGACATTCAGCGAAACGAATCATTTCAGCATTTCAGAGAACATTTTTCAAAGAAACCAACTGGGAAGCTGCCAAATGGATCAAATGCCATTATTTTCAGGCCTGGACTTTTGAGAGGGAGGAAAAAAAAAGTCTTTGTAATAGATAGATAGCTCAACAGCCTTTTAAATCATTAATGTCCCTGTCAGCTTTCAAGAAATACAAGACATACGAGCCATCACCACGGTGTCCTGGGACGTGCGCTCCACACTGCAGGTGTTTGTGGCTTCTGAGCCTGGCTGACACCATCCACCTCGCCATTGTTCACGGTCAGGATCTGCCGACATCAGCCGCTACACCCACGCTGACCGCAGACCACATGGGGGAACCTCTGACTACTACCTGTCACGGAACCTTCCGGGTGAATGCAATCCTAGGATCTTGAGCATGAACAGCGGTTGGATGGGAGTGTTTAAGGACTATGCTTGTTCTCCAGCTTCCCTGGGGTGCTGACCTGTGTCCTCACGGTGAGCATGGCTGCCTTTCCACTCCATGGCTGCGGGGTTTAGGTCTGTTATTCACAAGCACTAGAACTTGGGGCTGACCATGCTTGTTTGTTTTTAGGCATTTTTAAAAAAGTTTATTTATTTATTTATTTTGAGAGCAGAAGAGTCAGCAGGGGAGGGACAGAGAGAGAGGGAAAGAGAGAGAACCAGAAGCAAGCTCCACACTGTCAGCGCAGAGCCTGATGCAGGGCTCGAACCCACGAACCGTGAGATCATGACCTGAGCTGGAGTCAAGAGTTGGTCACTTAATCGGCTGAGCCACCCAGGTGTCCCTGACTTTGCTTGTTTTTGAAAAGACTCGCCCGAGCCTTTCACACTGCTGCTGAGCGAGATGCCATTCTGCATCTGGTCCATGCTCCAAAACTTGGGATATATGACGAATTTATCATTTAAGGAAATACCAGAGAAAATGCATCCTTTTCAATACAACTACATGAGATACAAACATCATATATCCCTGCATGGTTCCATTTTCATTAGCTGCATCAAAAACTAAAAAAAGTTCTATATTTCATAACCCAAATTATTGCAGTGAAAGTATATTCCTGTTTTATTCTGTATTTGGTGTCGTCTTTTACCTTATGGCTAACTGTATAAACCAAATCCCCCTAGATCTTTATAGAAAAAATATATTCTCACTCCACATGTATTAGACAGTATATATTCTTGGTTTATACAGAGAGATTTCCATATATTTGTATTATGGACACACCTACATATGTAAATATACATGTGTATACATAATGTATACATAATGCATATAATTATATGCATATAATGTATATAAACATATACAATTATTATATGTATATGTATATAATACATACATGTATAATGTGCATAAAGTATATGTACATGATTGTTATATGTATATGTGTATAATACATAATGTACTATATATGTATGTATATTATATATACATGCATATGATATATAAGCATACATATTTAATATATAATATAATGTGTATATGTATATAATATATATGCATATGTATATAATATACACACGTAGATGATATATAAGTATATATACTTATATATATATACTTATATACTTATATATATATACTTATATATATATATATACTTATATATACACATTGTGTATATAAAAGCATAAGAATAAATACACACACCTGCATATATTTTCACATGCGTGTTTAGGAAACATTGACGTGTCCATATGACTTGCTGTAACCTTTGTTACATTCAGTATAGCAGGACAGTTCTCTTTTCAATCATGGTTTTGGATGACTCCAACAGCTTATCCATCATCACTGTATCTTACTAATGCCGACTGACCCATTTGCCAGGTGATTTCCTCACTCCTGTTTCGCCCATTCCCTTCATACTTACCCTCCAAATCTTCTTCAAAAGCTGTGAATTCCTGGGACGGAGTGATCACTTCCTCCTGACACGTAGCTACTGGTACTGCCCTACATGTGAGTTCTCCAGAACATGTGCGCTGCTAACTAAGCATGGGGATGCCACGTCCTTCCGTACTTTGGCTGAGGTGATAGAATTCACCAGTGAAACAGACGGGACTCTGGCAACGTGGCAACATGGTGGACTTGTCAGTATGTCTTTCTTTTTTCTCACCGGATTCGTCAGTTGAACGTACTTCCTCGTTGCTGTTCAGAAGCCACTTTTCTGGAGCTTTCAGAGTAAAGGCTTAGAAAGTAACATAGTTTTGTGCAAATGAAATGGAAATTGGCTGTTTTTCAAAAATTATAAAGAGAAAGACCCATTTTTAATAAAATTGTATTGGTAATACTGTCCGATGCAGCATTCACAAGAGAACAAGTCAATATACTTCTGTGATAGCTATCAACACTTCAAAGAATGTCCTTCGTGCAATGAAGGTGCAGTATTTTAATGGTGATGCTCTTATCATCGGAAGCGGTGAAAGCAGTCCATCTGCATGGAATACTTTGTTGTTGGTGATGTTTCGTGGTAAAATTTTAGGGTGATTCATCTTGACGGATGCAAGGTTATTTCTTTCTAATCAAAGCCTCCATCTATATACTCTTTCAGGTCCAAGGATATTACCCATGGCTTTGCTCTTTTCATGTCAATGATTGATACATATCATGAGGCTGTGGTTGCTTAAGCAAAGTGCTGTGCAGAATAAACTTTGAAGGCAAACCCTTTTCTGATCATTACTCCAATCCCACAGGGGGGCAGGATCCCTAATACGGTTTCCCTTGCTTGCTTGTGCAGGGATCATTTTTACAACACACCATTTTCATAGACTCTACAAGCCACTCTGCACCGTGGGGCTAACGTTTCCATTTCAGGAACTCCCGATCCCAGTTGCAATCTCCTCGTGGATTTCAGACAGCCCTCCTTATTCCAAGTCCCACAGGGGCCAGGAAAGTCCCCCGGCCCCTCGGTTTAAATCTACGTTGACAACAGCATTTGCAGCTGTGCCCTGCAGGCAGAGACACAGGCCAGCTCCCTGTGGGACGCACTCCCAAGCAACACTGCCCTTTTCTGTGCTGTATTCCCAAGCTTGTGCATTTACTTCCTACCCGAATCCCATGCTGACGTTGAAGAGAGTCTATTCCTATCCTACTTTGCTGGAGCACTCAAAGCCTTAATCCTTTCCCCCCCCCCCGCCCCCGCCCCCAGTATGACACGCAGCACAAGACTCAGTGCCTTGTGCTTCTACCAACAGCCCCACTAGGGGACCTTGGTTTCCATTTTTCATCTTTCTCCATGATCACCAAGATTTCCGTCTCCCCAGCCATGAAATGCACTCAAGGCAGCTGGGAGCTTGTTAAATGTGCAAGTGTGTGCACATCCTTCTCTGACATTCTGGTCCAGCAAGTCGGTGGGGGGAAGCTGAGGGATGGGGCTGTTTAACAGCCTCCAGGTGATCCTAAATGCAGTTCGTCAATGAAGCAGAAGTTAAGGATGGCTGGTAAAGAAGCCAGTATTCTCCACTCACTCCTTAAGTCTGAAAACAAACATGAACCAACATACCCTCACCCGTCACCATGTCCCATAGCTTTGACGATGGCCTGCAAAGTAGCAATGCATTTTTCATAGACAAGGTATCTCCAGATTATGGATTGTTCATCGTGTTCTTCTTGACCATTGTTTAAATCAGAGAGTTTTTGGTACCTTCCACTTCCTAGTGAAGTTTCTGTATCTTTGGAAGTACCCATGACTTTAGAATGAAATGATTCTCCTAATCTAACACATGGGTTATGCGCACAGAACACCTTGGTAGCCTTCCTAGGAAGCACGACTCTGATTTCTGAGTACCCACAACACCCCTGGCTCAATGGCGATAGGACAGCGGGTGCTTCAGAATGCCACACATTTCCCACCATGTGGGCCAAATGCCACTAAGTGAGGAGGAAAGAGAGAACGTCTACTCTTTTGTGCTCGGCTTAGAGATGAAAAGGCTCAGATTCGATGTCCGCACCACATGCCCCATCCACGGTGGTGTCACAGCAGCCGACTGTGACACCACTGGGCATCTGGTCCCCATTGAGTTGGGACTTAACGGCCTTCAGGGAAATGGAAGTCGCCATCTTCCCTCTGGCTCATGACTTGGGGCTGCCGTAGACATCATGTCCATCTTCTTGAGGAACTTCCGCGGCAGGACGTATGGTTCCTATTTATCAGTCTGTGGCCGAACACAGCATCTGAGCCTTGACTCTCAGAAAGACAAGCACCAAAGCCATGCCGAGAGAAAGCCTGCTGTGTTCAGCACAGAGATGGTGCAATGTTTGGTATGCAGATATTCGCGGCTTTTCCTCAAGCACTTCCATAGAAGCACTTACTCCAGTTCCCCCGAAAATCAAACACTCAGAAAGTTAAAAATTTACAAGTCTACAAACACTTCCCGATATTTGTATCTAAAAGCTCAACTGAAGCCAAAACCATCACTTCCCCCCCCAATAATGATTCTTTCTACTAAGTGTGTGCTGTTTGCAATTTCAGCAGAATGCTAGCAATTAATTTTCTGAGACAGCAGTAGTAGGTAGCCTTTTCACTATTTGTATTTTGAAAATTCTCTATTGTTGGAAAAAACAAACAGAAGGGTGCTGTAGTCTCATTAAGGCTCGTGGAATGCTGAGACACACATGAAGCCCTTCTTTTTTTTTTTTTTTTTTAATATATGAAATTTATTGTCAAATTGGTTTCCATACAACACCCAGTGATGAAGCCCTTCTTAATAACGTGAGTGATATTAACGTCAGTGGATATTAATAAATTCCACCGAAAAACAATTCGTGAGGGAATATTATCACATAAACAAGGTATTGGTTTTGACTAAGACTGAGACGGTTCTAGCCACACCATTTTCTACTTCTCCTGACATAAACCCTGAACAAGGCCAGATAGAAGATTTTAGTCAAAACACATTCCCCCACTACCCAGATTCCAAGAAGACAGTTTCTTTGAATGGTGTCTACATTGCCAAATTTCTAAAAGTGTACCTTTCAGGTGTATTGTGGAAAACAGCTACATGACTTAAGAAGCTTAATCATAATTTTGCTAATAATGACCTCATTGCATTAGCTATCTTGATGGCAAACCCCTTGGAATCACAGTGAAAAAAAAACCTCCTGAATTGCCTCTACGATCCTAAGTAGAGTTCTGCATAATTTATTTCCTTATAGCATTTATATGCACATACCATATATATTTATTGCACATATATGTGTGTGTGTGTATATATATATACATATATTTCCCTGCATCTATATTATAATAACAATATAGCTAGGTTAACCATTTCTTTAAAAAACTTTTTTAATATTTATTTATTTTTGACAGAGAGAGAGAGACAGAGCATGAGCCGGGGAGGGCAGAGAGACAGGGAGACACAGAATCTGAAGCAGCCTCCGAGCTGTCAGCACAGAACCCAACATGGGGCTAGAACCCACGAACCACGAGATCATGACCTGAGCTGAAGTTGGATGTTTAACCAACTGAGCTATGCCAGCACCCCTAAGTTAACTATTTCTTTTCTTTCTTTTTTCCTTCCCTTCCCTTCCCTTCCCTTCCCTTCCCTTCCCTTCCCCTCCCTTCCCCTCCCTTCCCCTCCCTTCCCCTCCCTTCCCCTCATTCCCCTCCATTCCCCTCCCCTCTCCTTTCCTTTCCTTCTTCTTTCTTGACCCGAGCCAAAGTCGGATACTTAACTGACTGAGCCACCCAGGTGCCCCTTGGTTGGCTCACTTTTTACTTACAGTATTCCGCAAGGGGGTCAGTGCTATGCCCACGGGATCAGCAGGGTTGAGGAATCAGAGAAGACTCACCAAGAACTGACTCTTCATTGACAGAGATGGCAACCAGCCTCTGAAGAAGCTTCTAGGGGCTTTGGGAACCAGGTTGTCACTGAGCCCCCAGGCTCTGTGTTGTTGCCAGGGTGACTGAGTGTGATGTAATGCATTATGACAGCTTCAACTTCACTTGGTCAGAACCTATGGACATCTGGGTTTGCCTCCTCTGGCACTGAAGTCGCAAGGATTTCATGGTTGTTTCCTGTTTCATTCAGTCTGTGTTTGCACGAAATCAGGCTGGCCTTTCCCACTGCACCTAAATTTGCTCTTTCTTAGGAGTATCAAGCCTTGACAACTCTCTACCTTCCCATACATTGGATTTCCCATTTAGATCAACATTTCCTTCCCATGTATCTTCCCAGTCCTTCCCTGAAAACTATTGGTTAAGCCTGCATCGTTATTCCCGTTCGCCTGTGTGATATGGGGGCATTCCTGCTAAAGTGGCGTTAAGTCTCAACATCATGGATTTGGAAGAAAAAAATGCGATCTTACTAGTTAACAACACCAAAAAAGATGAAAACCACCATCCCTATGGCTAAAATACAGCAGGGTAAGATAATCCTATCAGGATATCCTCTTTGAGTTAGCATTACTGTTCATTTATTTTATCAAGATTACTTAAGGCAAATATTCTTTTAAGGTGTTAATTACGATCAACGTAAAAAGGTATCTACACTTGTCATCACAGGAGATTCAATACAGAAGTTTAGAAAGTGATCATAAAACAAAGACTGAACAGCGAGCCCCGGTTTCCACTGTGGAATCTGCCCTAAAGCGGCCATCCACTGCATAGATCTAGATTCCAATTCTTGTAGCCACAACGAGGCCTTGGATAAACTACTGGAGGTTTGACACTGACATGATGGTATGATTCTAGGTACTGCTGTCTACATGACATAAAGCAACCAACTTAATTGTTTGTTTTCTCAACTGCCTCTGAAACGCCCAGGGTCTAAGAGACCCCCAAAAACGAACCACCAGAGTCCAGAGTCAAAGCTAAGCAGCAAGGGTCATTTATTGCAGGTTCGAACCTGGACCTCTGCGCCCCTGTTGCCGGTGACGCCAAGAGGCCCTGAGAGAGGTTTTTACACCCCTTTTATAGACAGGTACAAACAAGTCATGGGGAAATCAGGAATTTTCCACAGTTACAGAGCTGCGATTGGTTGGTGTTTAAAGTTGGACACTTAACAGTATTCGATTGGTTCCTGCCTTTAGGTCAGACCACAACCGGGGGTACGGGTATCACAATGATTGATCAGGAATACACGGATGTGCCAAGCAACGATGATTGATCAGGAGCACACGGATGTGCCAAGTAACAATGGTTGATCAAGAATATACGGATGTGCCAGGCAATAATGATTGATCAGGAATACATGGGCGCGCCAAGCAATTGTACAGAAGCGGAACAAGCTGGTTAAGCTTGGTTAGGTTTCAGTTTCCCGTAACTTAAGCTTTTAAGTTTCAATTTTCTCAGGCCTCTCACCTCCCATTAAAATGGCCGATTTTCTGATTAATAGATTGGCTTGACCATAGATTGATATCAAGCAGATGATAGAAATGCTGATAAGACAGATGGCAACAAGACAGTAAAATCTATACGCATGGGCTTGCAAAGAGGACACTTCCATTTATCATAATTTTGTACCCCCACCCCCCAACAGTGATATTGTATGGGACTTTTAAGTAATATGGGCTTGAACTCAAACAACAAAAGAGATGTCAAGGGGGAGGTAGTGGGTCCTTCCAATGGACAGGATGCCATGGCTGCTTTTGATTGCTTGTAGTTAAGGCATGAAGAGGTCTCAGGATGCTTATATGATAAACGACAGAGAAGGACCCCTCCACAAGAAGCATGGGCGGGGGGGGGGTGTCGAGTGATTTTAAGGATCCTAGACAGGTCACCTGGGTGGTTCAGTTAGCTAAGCATCAGACCTCAGCTCAGGTCATGATCTCACAGTTCGTGAGTTTGAGCCCCGCCTTGGGCTCTGCTCTGACAGCTCAGAGCCTGGAGCCTGTGTTTCCATCTCTCTGCTACCCTCTCCCCTCCCCCGCCCACCACTTGTGCTTTCTCTCCCCAAAATAAATAAATAAACATTTTTTAAAAGGCACATCTGGGCCTATAACAGTATACAGACTCACTTTCCATTCATTTGTACATATGTAGTTGACTTTTGAACAACATGGGTTTGAAATACACAGGTTCACTTACGCTAAAGTATAGGACTCTACACGTATTTTCTCTTCCTTAAGACTTTCTCTTTTTTTCACGTCTATTTATTTTGAGACAGTGCATGTGCACAAGTGGGGAGGGACAGAGAGAAAGAATCCCAAGTAGGATCCCTGATGTCAGCACAGAGGCCAACGTGGGGCTCGATCTCACAAACTGCAACATCATGACCTGAGCCGAAATCAAGAATCGGACACTTAACTGACTCAGCCACTCAGGCACCCCTTCCTTATGACTTTCTTAATAACATTTTCTTTCCTGTAGCTTAGAGAAATCCAAATATGTGTGGTTCAACCACTTATGTCAACAGGCTTCAGGTCAACAGCAGGCTATTAGTTCTGGGCGAGTCAAAAGTTATATGTGTATTTTCAACTGTATGAGGGTTGGCACTTGTATCCCCTGTGTCATTCAAGAGTCAAGTGTACATATTATTATTATCAAAGAGCAGTGTGTACTGAGGAAATGTAGGCTGGTGGGGATTTCCATCAAGTGCCTGTGTCTCCTGAGAGAGGTATTTGCTTTAGGTCACGAACTGTGGACCATGTTTACAATTGTAGAGGCAAATATTTGCTATACAGAAGAAGTGAGGGAGGAAACCAGTTGGGGGTGAAATGCCCTGTGTGTACACGTATGTGAAAGAGGAGAGGAAGGGTGGAAAGAAAGAGCGACATTAAGAAAATGTATTATTTGGAAACCAAAGCGGTATACCAAAATGCACTTTAACAATCACTGAATATTTTATACCCATACTATTTATTCAGGAGAGAACGCTAAAGATTCAGAACCTGCTTAAGGAGGAAAAGAACAAGTCAAGTCTGCTTTCCCTAGGAGACCTGGCAGAGTGTGCCCTCCTAATTACCACAAAATTGCAGCAGAGTTTTTCGTTCCCAACCTGAATCTAATTAATTGCAGTCCTTTTATGCAGAGAACCTGCAATAATTTACCAAGAGGTTTTCACATACATTAGGTGGTGTAGGAATGAAATGAAACTCATTTTTTTCCCCTCTCTTGGCAACCTAATGATTTAAATAGTGGCCCCACGGGCATCTAGGTGGCTCAGTCGGTTAAGCGTCTGACTCTTGATTTCACCTCGGGTCATGATCTCACAGTTCATGAGTTCAAGCCCCGCTTTGGGTTCTGCACTGACAGCACAGCGCCTGGTTGGGATTCTCTCTCTCTCCCTCTCTCTCTCTCTGCCCCTACTCTCAAAAAAATTAAAGAAATAAAACATTATTTAAAATGTTTTTAATTAATGGGCCCTTTAAAAACATAGTGGCCCTCGGTCAAAGAAGACTGCAAAGTCGTGAGAGTTAGAAGCATGTGCGAATAAATTAAGGATCAACTATCAGACTTGGAACCTGACCCAGATCATTTTTCTGGAACAGTGACACCTGTGTTCCGCCATCTTGGGAAATAATTACTCCACGACTGGGAATATACTATTCGGATTATTTTAGAAGTATGGTTTTACAGTCAAAATTCCAAAGATGCACTTGAATCTCACCTATTCAATATGACTCCTGTATCTACTCACTGGATAACGCACGCACGTTTGCGTTATTCTACAAAGAAAGAACAATACTTAAATGGTGTTGGTAACAGAAAACAAACTTTTGAAAAATTTACATCTGCATGCTTGTTTTTAATTTTTAACACTTTTGATCAATTTTAAATTACACATTTGCCGTCAAGTACCAAGTTGTGTCTGAAAGCCTAGCAAGGTACGCGCTTTGTTGTTTATAGTATTCATTTGGCTTGAATAATGTGTTCCTGATTTAAGGGGATGTGCCACACCTTGCTTGGCCTTTGGGAGGAATTCCTAAACAATGTAAGACGTGGTTATTGTTTGGATGCAGAGAACTGGGTACATTCTCTGTGCCAGCTCAGTACAAGTTCTTCAGTGTAGCCAACAAACACTAGCATCTTATTCACATGCAACTACAACATCACGCAGATCTCTACGGGGGAAAGCATCTATCACTTGTATTTAGCTCTAAAGATAAATCAAGCTGAAAAACAAATCGAAACCCACAAGAAAACACAGACTGCTCGTATGAGGCCTTCAGAGGAAATCCCTCCACAACAAGATCTGGTCTACACTCCACCCAAGGAACGCACACCAAGGGAGGTTTGTGGAGTGAAGTCACACACATCTTCATTTTGCCCAGTTACACAACGAAGCTAATAAACAAAGCCCAGCAATGCCACAAGGTTTAAAACAATAGAGAAATCCACTAACACAGTCATGGATGTTCCTAGGTTCTTATGGAGAAGTCTTGGTGCGTGGCTGCTCATTTTTCAGGACAAACCGTGCATCGACATCTCGGTGCATGTCTGCGTAAGACCCACTTTTGGCTGAAGGGCTGAGTCTGAACATCAGTTCCAGATACAGGAAGAAATCTGTGCATGCACGAGCCAGACCCAGGCATGCTGGCCATTTGCCAACCCTCTTGGTATGTTTTCCTCCAGGGCCTTTCCCCAAACCTTCAGTGAGCATTACCAGGCCAGGATCAGGAAGTGTGTCTTCAGGCATTGGACAAAGAATCCAGATCCCAAGATGTGGAGTGCCTCGGCTAGTAGAGGTGCCCGACTATCAGGGGTCTGAGCGAAGACCCTGATCATTACAGCACTGTGCCATGACAAGTCCCCAGACTCAGCCTAGGATTCTCTATGTTGCCAACTCCCATGGAATCCTAACACAGCCTCCTCTCCCTGATAGAGACTCCATCCTTACCCATAAGTGGGGTCACAGAACTTCATCCCATCTTATCCCATGTCCAGTATCTCCAGAACACATTCTCACTCTCAGCACTGTTGACTTTCTGAGCTACAGGATGATAAATCTGTGCCCTGCAGGATGTTTAGGAGCTACCCCCTCGATGCCAACAGGATTCCTTCCCAGGTGGGACAACCAAAAATATCGACTTTGCCAAATGATCCTGAGTTGGGAGCCAACATGGTACCCTGTTGGGAATCCCTGTTCAAGTCCTAGTCCTGATTCACTGGACTCTGGTCACTGAGTCCTCAAAATAGTATGTCCCTTACAGTGCCTGGCCCCTGGCCCATTTCTATGCTCAGTGAATCAAGAATCTTGGAGAATTAAAGTCTAGAAGCTTTGACTCCATAAAACATTTGGAAATGCCAGACCCTACTAAGAGTCTCTACCAATGGGACCAGAGTTGCTATTGCCTATGTTGTCAGCACTTAGACACATAGGATTTCAGTAGAGGAAGAGTAAGAAGTCAAGAACGTCAGAGACCTGTATAGAAGATCCCCTGAACTGCCACCTACCAACCAAAATCAGTGGCCCCAGGCCACATACACAAAGTGAAATAGCGTAGGAACTCTGAAACCCAGCCCCGATGCTGGGGTGACTGGAAATGTAAAGTCAGGTGACACGGTGTTGTAATAATCCCTAGGCACAGGAATTAGGGGAAATGAACTTGAGATCTGTCTCATCCTCTCCCTGTATCCTTGAAGTCCTTGCCACCACAGGGCATTTAGTGGGGAATGTGGCTTATTCCTACATGATAACGTGGAATTCTTAACGGTATTTACTTCCAATGATGCAAAGTCATTTGCATTGTTCTGAACACCAGTTTGATATTTTAGCCATGATAGACTTATCCAGCACAGTGGAAAACTTGAACTGTTTCTTAAAACGCTGGGGAATAAAGAATTCTCTCTTAACCCCTCCACATGTTTGTTAGAGATATTTTGCTGAAGACTCTTGAGAAAGCACACTCTGTTCTCTCAAGCACTCCTGAATTCTTGGCAGGAAAGAAATTTGCTCATTCTCATTCTGGGGGAGTAGGGCTCCCTTGATTTGAAAGCCTGCAGCGTCTCAGGAGCCCCTGGGGAAATCAAGAACCACATCAGCTGCTCTGAAGCCAGCATGCCTGATAAAAATTAGGGACAGGACGGAGCCGAGCTCATTCAAATGCATCTTTAATAATCTTAAAGGATATTTGCGGGCTAAAATGTTGACAGTAAAATTACTTTCCTCTGACTTATGTTTCGTGTGCTTCTTCAGGAAATCTGAAAAAAAAAAACAACGGGGAATGTTGCTACGTACAAATGCAGTAGAAATGTTTACTTTTGTTTTAAACATAATGAAGAAGATGCAGTAATTGTGTATATGCACGTGGGGAGGGTATGTGCACGTATATACAAGTAATAAAATTATGCATAATTTTGTGTATCCATACATACATGCACACTATAGGTATATACTACAATATATAGTATACTATAATTTTAATACACAGCGTTACATTATATACTATAAATGAATACCTATCACATGACATATGCTAATATATGATATGTACTGCTTTAATATAATAGAGGGGCTAATATATTATAGACTTCTTACAAGTATAATACACATAGTATACATGTGTTATATACATATACATGTGTATATACTATGTGCAAAAGTCTACAGTGTATAGGTGGTAATTAAATACCTATATTTTTATTATTTATTTAATATGAAGTGTTCATTTTTTTTGTCATTGTACCATGACAGGTGCAGCCTAAGGGACAGAGGCATGGGTCTTCCTTCTACATGCAAGGATGTTTGCCTTTCAAGGATTCTCATTAATTTCATATTGGGATGCTCTTGGGCACCGTAACGTAAGCCCTCAGCAATCGGACAAAGTTTCCCTTTCTGACACGCCAAGTGGTCACAAAGAAATCAAAGTGGTTTACAAAGCATGGGCAGACGATCTGTTCAACACCTCCATCAGTACCTGGAATGCTTGGGGAACTAAAGACAATTTTTGGAAGGAAAGAATAAATTATATGAACGAATGAAAGCATTTCTGATGTTCTAGGAAACTTACATAGAAATTCCTGTAGGGGGAAAATAGTTTCGAAAGGAAAGGGAAGTCTAATCACTGATGGTTTTCAAAGCCACCTGAATGAGTTTAGCAATGAGACAGAGTTTAACAAAGACAGGAACTCCAGAAGGCATGTGCTGTGAAAGGTTCGCTTGCCTTTGATGCAAGAGTGTGCAAAGGAGGACGGATAGGTGATGAGTGAAAGGAGGGACAAATCTGAAATGTCTGAGTCTAGGACAAGAGGGACAGTTATTTAAGACACTTGGAGAAGCAGAGAAATTGGAGGATCAATAGAGAATCTTCTTGTCTGACGAGAAATGAGTTCCTGGTGTGAATCAGGCAGATTGAGCATAGTAGGGACACTCCTGAAGCAACGTGGACATGACTTTGTCCAGCTGTGATTCTTCCCAGAATTCAAGATGGCCTGGGATGGAAAATGAATGGGCTGTTTCCAGTCCCAGCTTGATAGCCTTGGGAGAACTCATAGGCATCTCGTGCCTTAGTGTGTGTGTGTGTGTGTGGGGGGGGGGGCGGTCTTTGTGTTTTTGAGTGTGTGTGTATATGTGTGCATGTGTGTGTATGTATCCATCTAAAATATGGCGGTTTATAATAGCACCTGACTCAGAGCACCATAAAACGAGGTCAAATCCAGAGATTCTCAAGATCCAAAGTTATATAACACACGTTGTTGGCAAAGCTGTTGGGAGAGGTGCATTGTCATATATTTTTGGCAAGAGGGATACCGTATGTAAAACTGGTTAAAACGACAAGGGCATTTGCCAACTGGACCAACAATGTTCCTTTGAAAACTTACCCTTTAGATACATGTGCACCTGGGTAAAGGGAGAGGGTGCTGGAAGCCCCACCACAAACAGGACATGTGGCATACTGAATAGATACATACATACACTTTCTCTGCACACTTATTTAAAAAAAATTTTTTTTTCAACGTTTATTTATTTTTGGGACAGAGAGAGACAGAGCATGAACGGGGGAGGGGCAGAGAGAGAAGGAGACACAGAATCAGAAACAGGCTCCAGGCTCTGAGCCATCAGCCCAGAGCCCGACGCGGGGCTCGAACTCACGGACCGGGAGATCGTGACCTGGCTGAAGTCTGACGCTCAACCGACTGCGCCACCCAGGCGCCCCTATATAGTCATATTTGATTATAAGTACATAAAAATACCGGGGTCACTAGGGCTGTCTGTATAGGGCATGTTCAGAGGTGAGGCTTCTCAATGTGTATCTGTTTATACATTTGTTTTTAAATTTTGAAACATGAAAGTATTGCCTACTAAAATAAATTTTATTTACTTGAAAATCTTTTCATGTTTATTTATTATTTTTGAGAGACAGAGAGAGACAGAGTGCGAGCAGGGGAGGGGCAGAGAGAGGGGGACACACAGAATTCAAAGCAGGTTCCAGGCTCTGAGCTGCCAGCACAGAGCCCAATGCAGGGCTTGAACTCATGGACCTCGAGATCATGACCTGACCGAAGTCAGACGCCTAACGGACTGAGCCACCCAGGCGCCCCTACTGAAATAAATTTTAAAGACATATTTTAGGGAGCAACACAACCTTAATAATTGTTTGGATGCTTGTAATTTTAGATTTAGGGATTCTACATTAAAAAATAGGAAGAATTACCGAAAGGCAATGATTAGAATTCAGTGTGCAAGTCCCATAGCCATAAAATATTTCTGTGTTTAGCATTTCATGAATATATGATCATAAGAAATTAGCACTGATTGTGTATAGGTTATACTTCTCAGATTTACTCTCAGGTAACTGTGTGACTATAATCTGCTAATTTTTTTTTAAAGTTAATCAGTGCAAGCAAGAACTTACCAAGCAATTAGCCTTATTACTAGGCTTTTGGTGGATGAAATGATCATATGTAGGTTCTTTAAAATTTACTCCCAAGGATGTAATTGAACGAACATGTCCTTATGCAATTTGAAAACAAGATTTAGAAAGACATTGTTAATGACTTCATTGAAGGAGAGCTTCATGACATTTTATAGAAAGACAAATCCTACAAAATGGGTCCCAAATTATTCCTATTTGATGACTGTGTTTAAAAAGCATGGCCAGTTATTTCAAAGCTACGTTCTTTGTATGACCAGCTAAAATACATGTTATTCTAAAATAACAGAATGTTTTCTTCCACTTGGCCCTGCAGAATTGCTAGATGTTTCATATCAGTGTTGGCTATAGTATTCAATGTGAAGAATTTTGTTCAAAAAAGTGCAATTATTGGGATGCCTGGGTGGCTCAGTCCATTGAGTGTCCGACTTCGACTCAGGTCATGATCTCATGGTTCATGGGTTCAAGCCCCACGTCGGGCTCTGTGCTGACAGCTCAGAGCCTGGAGCCCGCTTTAGATTCTTGTGTTCCTCTCTGTCTGACCCTCCCCTGCTCGCACTCTGTCTCTCTCTCAAAAGTAAATATTAAAAATAATAAAGAAAGAAAGGACAATTGTTGCTCAAGACTGAGTGGTCACAATTCTGCTAACATCACTTTACTGAATGTCTGTGCCCAAAACAAAAGAACGCATCTGCTTTACTACTAAGAAAATTTATTTTGAAAGGAATCAACTTTCTACTACATGGTTGGGGAAAAAAATGTGTTTTTTCTCATTGATCAAAGACTACATTTGATCAAAACAAAACATTCTTTAAAAAAACCTTACAGGGGCGCCTGGGTGGCGCAGTCGGTTAAGCGTCTGACTTCAGCCAGGTCACGATCTCGAGGTCTGCGAGTTTGAGCCCCGCGTCGGGCTCTGGGCTGATGGCTCAGAGCCTGGAGCCTGTTTCCGATTCTGTGTCTCCCTCTCTCTCTGCCCCTCCCCCTTTCATGCTCTGTCTCTCTCTGTCCCAAAAATAAATAAGCGTTGAAAAAAAATTTTTTAAATAAAAATAAAAAAACCTTACAATCAATACATATAAAATGCTATGCACTTTTTACAAACATGAAAATTTATAGGCAATATCCAGATATAGAGAGAGCCTATTATCAGGAACTTGGAAACCATCTGTGACCCATCCCCAGTCACTACACTTGCCAGGGGGTAAACACTGTTTAGATATGGAACAAGACAGACAGGTTTTCATTGGTTTTACCCATTTTTGAGTGGAATGTTTGAGAACCATCAACGCAAGACCACTTGGGAGTTAGAAAGGTCCGTCTGAGATAACACCCGATACCTACAGAAATACCATCTGCTTTCTCAACAACTCGTCAGGGAGGCAGGGGCAGATTTTGACATTAACATTCACCGCCTCCCCATCCTCTCTCTCATCCCAGGACCTAGCGGTCCCCCCTCACCATGGGCAGAGTGATACATTACGTCCTGAAATACTGCTTGGACACTTTTAAGTCCTTGGCACAGCCCTCATATACACAGCTAGGGATATATGAAATGCTGAACTCATAACTAGTTTGCTCAAAAACAAATACTCAGATTGATATACACATACCTCTGACTGGATGGTTCATCGCATGATATCTGTGCTGATCTACCAACCACACAGTGTTTTTGGCCTGGAAATATGAAATGATCTCAAGGTCAAGCCATCAAGCATCGCCTATCACCTTCTTGCCTCTACTGTACAAGGTCAGTGCCTAAATTCCTATTTCTTTCCTTCTTTGTAAGGATGCCACTAAAGTCTGCATAATGGCCAAGCCTCAGAAAATGTGTATCATCCATCGCATAGGAATTCTGTGAACACCTGTCCAGAAGAGAGAAAGTGCTTATGGCTTCTGAATTTTACACAGGGTCAAATATGTAAGCCTGGAAGGCGAGTTTTCTCTTACAGGCTCCTGGAAGAATTTTCTGCATTATTCAAAAGTTCTTTCCTCTCTGATGGGACTTTTGCCTCTAAATATTGTAAATCCTGCCATCCCGCACAGTTGCCAATTGCTATGGTAACATGTGATCATTCTTTTCTTTAAAGTATTTATTTATTTGTTTGTTTATTTATTTTGAGGTGGGGGTAAGAGACATGGAAAGGAATCCCAAGGAGGCTCTGCACTGTCAGCACAGAGCCCAGTGCAGGACTCAAACTCACAAACTGTGAGTTCACGCATGACCTGAGCCAAAACCAAGAATCGGACCCTTAACCAGCTGAGCCACCCAGGTGTCCCGATGGTCATTCTTGAAAAACCCACTGCATAAAGATAAATCACAGACAATAAGCAGAAATTCAAAAGTACAGGGGCACCCGGGTGGATCAGTCGGTTGAGCATCCGACTTTGGCTCAGGTTGTGATCTCTCAGTTCATGAGTTCGAGCCCCACGTCTGGCTCTGTGCTGACAGCTTGGAGCCTGGAGCCTGCTTTGGATTCTGTGTCTCCCTCTCTCTCTCTGTCCTCCCTGGTTTGTGCTCTGTCTCTCTCTCAAAAATAAAGACATTAAAAAAAATAAATAAAAGAACTTCAAAAGTATAAAGAATAAATCAATTTTTTTTTGCACTTTAAATTCAATGTTGTAATTTATTTCAAAAGTTTCAGAAGGTCATGTAATTTTTCCTGGATTAATCCCCACATAAACTGTACATTGTTGTTATTGTAAATGATTTTCATTAAAAAAAAAAAGCATGGTATTACTATCTGGTGACAAGTAGGAAAATATCTGTAATTTTTTATAATTGTATTGATCTTATATCAAATAACTGCTGAGTTATTAATTGAAAACTGTGTTCCTTTTTTTGACGGACACATCAGTTTATCTGTGAAAATGTTCATGTTTTCTTCTTAAAATTTGTATACTTTTCCCCGTGGTGATGAGCATTTTACCCAAAATGTTGAACATGTATCAAGATATAAGAGATATACTTTCTTTGTTCCTAATTTTGAAGGGAGAGGTCCTTCAAAATGTTTCATTATCAAGTATGATAGTGACGCTGGATTTTTTAAGCATGTTTATCGAATTAGGGTATTTGCTTCTCTTCCTGATAGCTAATTTTCTTACTTTTACATTTCAGAATAGTATCAAATTTTAATCAATAATCATGTATCTACTGTGATGGGCTTTCTGATTTTGTTCACTGCACATAGTCTATCAAATCCATATAGCGGAAGCTTGTCATAAAATATCTGTTCGGCAATGTGAATAGGAGAATGAAATATAATAAACTGGCTTTTTTCCTCATTCATGTGTTTATGTTATGATCCACTTTATGTTATAAAAGAAGACCAGGAAAATAGCGTAAAATATACAGCAACACACTTAACCATTCAGTGAAACTGCAATTAATCAATTACATGGCAAACATAGCTATTTTTTTCTTAGAGTAAAAATATATAAAGAACTAGAACTCATATAAAACATTTCTCACAAAATGAGTCTGAAAAGAGAAAATCGCAGAGAAGTCAGATCTCAAAATTCTCCTTGTTGGAAACTTCATAAAATGATGCAAAAAATAAGAAATAACATTAAAGATTTAGTAATATTTATATTTGCGGCCCACAGAAATGGCAAAGCACTAATAGCTAGAATATATATAAGAAATTCTCTAAACTCAGCAATAAAGAAAATCATACAATCCTTGGGGCGCCTGAGTGGTTCAGTCAGTTAAGCATCTGACTCTTGATTTTAGCTCAAGTCATGATCCCAGGGGCGTGGGATCGACCCCCATTGTCGGGCTCTGCACTGACACTCTGGTGCCTGCTTGGGATTCTCTCTCTGCCCCTCCCCTGCTTGTGCTCTCTCTCTCTCTCTCTCTAAATAAATAAACTTAAAAAACATTAAAAAAAAAAAAGACAGTCATACAATCCAATTAGAAAATGGGACAAAGACAAAAAGGTTGTATGGAACAGGAGATTTGCTGTTGTTGGGCATTAGCGACATTGCAAATTAAAGCCACAGTGAGATGCCACTATCTACCTATGAGAATGACCAAGAGAAACCCCGAAACAAAGTGAGGTCACAAAATGCTGGCAACAGTGTACAGAAATCCCATCATCATGTGTAACGTTCCATGGTCACATGAATGGAGCAGTCTCTCTGGAAACCAGTTTGGTAATTTCTCCGAAGAAGTCTACAAGCAGTTACCATACAGCCCAGAACTTTCAGGCATTTATGTCAGAGAAGTGGAAACTTCTGGCTACGTAAGCTCTTGTACACAGATGATCTTAGCAGCTTTAGGCACATGGTGCTGAACTGGAAACCGCCAGGAAGTTCCTCAGCAAGTCAACGACGCACAACTGTGACACATCCACATGTACTAGCCCCCCTCATCCGTGGTTTTGGAAGCACACGCTCCTCCTGACGGATCACGAGAAGGTCATCAGTAACCTAACGCTGCGTCCCAACACCTGCATCACCTACCCCACCTCATCTCCTCATCTCACGTCCTCGAAAGAAGAAGGGAGAGGGGCACCTGGGTGGCTCAGTCGGTTGAGCATCCGACTTTGGGCTCAGCCCATGATCTCACGGTTCGTGGGTTTCAGCCCCGCATCGGGCTCTGTGCTGATGGCTCGGAGCCTGGAGCCTGCTTCGGATTCTGCGTCTCCCTCTCTCTCTGCCCCTCCCCCACTCGTGCTTTGTCTCTCTCTCCTTCAAAAATAGATAAAAACATTTAAAAAATTTTTAAAAAAAAGGAGAAGGGAGAGCACAGGACAATATTTTGAGAGAGAGAGAAACCACATTTACATCACTTTTGTTATGGTATACTCTTATCACTGTGCTATTTTTAGTTAGTTGCTAATCTCTTACTGTGCTTAATTTATAACTCAAAGTTTATCCTAGGTATGTGTGGGTAAGAAAAAACATGGCCTATTCCCAAAGGTTCCTTACTTATCTAAGATTTTGGGCATCCATGGGGGATTTTGGAATAAGGATAAGGAGGGACTTTTTTTTTTTTAAGTAGGCTTCATGTCCAGTGCTAAGCCCAATGCGGGGCTTAAACTCATGACCCCAAGATCGAGACCTGAGCCAGGATCAAGAGGTGGATGCTGAAGCAACTGTACCACCCAGGCTTCCCGCGTAGGTAAAGAGGACCTTCTATAAAGTGATATAACTCAGCAATAGAAAGGAATAAATTACTGATACCTGCATCAACTTGGATAAATTACGAGAGAATTACTGACCAGATAAAGTCAATCCCCAAAGATTACATACTGTCCAATTTCGGTTATATTACTTTCTTTAAATGAAAAATAAATTCTGGAAACGGAGAACAGATTAGTGGTTTCCAGGTTTAGGGGGGCTTGAGAAAGTGAGAAAGGTAGATATGTGTCTAAAAGGGCAACGTGAAGGTCCTTTGATGGAAATGATCTGTATCTTGCCTGTATTAATATGGTGGTGACATGATATTGTATTGCAACTTAACAAGATGCTACCGGGGGCAACAGGGTAAAGCACAGATGAGGTCTCTATTAATTCTTACAATTGCATGTGAATCTACAATTATCTCAGAATAAAAAGAAAGTAATTAAAGATCAGACAAAACCCCAAAAAAGCAAACGTAAAAAAAAGCCACTGGCTACCCTCAGAGACAGGAATACAAGTTCAAAGCATCTGGCTGTAGAGGCGGACATCCAGGGCAATGGAACAATATTTCAAAGAGGGACAAATAGATTCCACTCCCAAATTTGTGCTGTGAAGAAGGAACAGAGGAAAGCAGACCTTGGAAGATCAGATCTCATAAAGGCCTTCCAATGTGGTGAAAGAGAATCAGTAGCCTAGGAAATAAGAGGAGATGGGGTCTCCCTTACAGGAAAATGCTCTATGGTACACATAACTAGCGGTTTTTTTGTGCCTCTGAAATAATGTCTATGGTAGATTATGCCCCTTCCTCTCTTAATCACCACTGAATACTAGTGGATACAGTATTTATGATTGAGAACTACAGACAGCCTCTGTATTAGTCAGCTAGGCTGCTCTAACAAAGTACCCAGGACTGAGCAGGTTAAACAACAGACATTTATTATCTCAGTCCTGGAGGCTAGGAATCTGAGGTCCAGGTGGGGCCAAAGCTGGTTCCTCCTGATATCACTCCCCTTGTCCCCTTGGTTAGTAGATGCCGTATTCTCCCTGTGTCCTCACGTGGTCGTCACTGTGTGTGTGTGTGTGTGTCCTAAACTCCTCTTCTTATAAGGACACCAGTCCTATGGGATCAGGGCCCACCCTACTGACCTCATTTTAGCTTAATCCCCTCTTTAAAGACCCACTTCCAAATTCAGACCCATTCTGAGGTCCTGGGGCTTAGGGCTTCAACATGAATTTGGGGAGGACACACTTCAGTCCCCAATAGCTCCCAGTATCGTTTGTGAATGATCTTTTAACATTTCATTTACATGCGGAGCAAAGAAAGCATTAGCGTTTGAAGAAATAATTCCCCACTCTTCCAAAGGAACCTCCCCCCCCAAAAAAAAGACAAAGTTGGAGCTAAGGTATTAGTTTGATCAAGGGTATATTTATGGGAGAATATGTAAAAATTCTGAAGTTAATGTTATACTTCAACATTAATATGCATGATTATTTTCCAGATCTTCCCTTTATTGTCCAACTGCCATAAATTTGTATTCTAAAAGATGATGTGGGTTAAAGGAATGGGTATGCATTTACTTACATAGCTGACCCTTGAACAACAGAGGTCTGAACTTTGATGGTCCACTTACATATGGAGTTTTTCAATAAATTCGGTACAGTATTGTAAATGTACTTTCTCTTCCTCATGGTTTTCTTAATAACATTCGTCTCCAGCTGACTTTATGTAAGAACATGGTGTATAATGCATGTAATACTCAAAATAGACGTTAATCAACTCTTTATGTTATCAATGAAGCTTCTGGTCAACAGTAGTTAAGTTCTTGGGGGAGTCAAAAGATATGCAGATTTCAACTGCATAGGTGAGTTTGTGCCCCTAACCACTGTGTTGTTCCAAGATCAACCGTATATAAATTTTTTGGTGGGTTATGATGGATGGAATAATTCCTAACATTGGCCTATTATCTGTCTCCAGAACGTCACATGTAGACACGGCATTCTGGTCAGGTGGAGATTTTTGTTTGTTTAACATTTATATTATTGCCCTTTGGACTCAATTCCACTTAATGCTTCTCACCCAAATTGCTGTTTATGGGTAAAGAATGACTCAGAATATTAATGAGCAACTTCATCTTTAAAGAATAATATATTTAGTCCGACCTGAAAAATGTGGGGGGAAAATGCCCTTTGGAAAAAATACTTCAGTTATTAGCTTGAGGTAGAGTTACTAATTCATTATTCTTAGAAATACCACAAGGATCATTTCTGAATTTGTATATAAGTATAAATCATAAAATGAACAATGGCATTGTATTTTAACATTTATCTTATCAGGTTCCCAATATTAAAATAAATATTATAGTCATTCTAAATTCCAAAATAATTTTAAAAGTGGTTATTGTGTGCCACAGAAAACAATGAAAATGCTTTACTTTTTTGGGGTTAGCTGCCTAACATTGAGTCTTCACCAATTCTACATTCTTTTTCCACATTAACACTCATTCCTCATGACTCTCAAACATTCCTATGTATTGCAAGACTTATTTTAAACGTAGTGTGCCTCCTGCCGCCAGCAATTTATCTGGAGTAATTTTAGTACCAGTGGCAATCCATTTCCTTCAAGAATTAGGTTTGAGTTAAGTCAAGATTGAAATTGCAAGAGCTAGTGCGCTCACTAGATAGAAAGCCAGTGAGTGACCCCAGTCAGTTCATTTTTCATTAAACTCTTGAGGGCTTGGTTCTGGCTGGGACCAAGGACCTCCGTTTGTCTTTTCGTAAGATGCAACGTTTAGTTGCGGTCGTAGTGTTCCAGGTGCAACTCAGATCACAAATCATAGAGTTAAGTGTAAGTCACACATTCAGAGCATATGTTGGTCACACTGCTTGTTGCGTGGAGAGGGGGAGAAAACGGTCTCCCTTCTGAAGACAAGCCCGTGAAACATCATGTTCTTCTCTGTGTGCCCCGGCTGTGTGCAGGTGGGAAAAGGATGAGGAGAAAACAGGTGCCCAGAGAGGAGTGCAGAGTCAAAGGTGCAGGTGTGCTGACCCAGAGCAATGCCCCAGGTAGCAGTGACTCCCAGCTCATTGTGGCTCAGTGGGTGACCGGCAGCCGTATGTGGTCTGTTCTGATGGCCTCTGACCGGCAAGGCTCTCCAGGAGTGTCAACAGAACTGCCTCGGGTTGAAGGCGGCATTTTCCATGTGCCAAATATGAAGGGATTTTCCCCAAGTCCACGGTGAAATGAGGAAAATGTAGCTGCCGTAGTTGACTTATGTTTTTGTTCTTCAAAAAATTAATAGGCCGCATTCTTCAGAGCAGCATTGGGTTTACAGATAAATGGTGCAGAATATACAGAGTTCCCCACACATGCCTCTCACCTACATGCAGTTTCTCAGATACTCTGTTATTAACTGACATCGGTGGTTTACCCTTGGTGGTGTACATTCTCTACAGGCTTTGACAACGTGTAATGACATAGATCCATCATGACACTATCATACAGAACAGTTTCACTGCCCTAAAAGTCTTCTGTGTTCTGCGTGTTTGTGGTGGATCTTTGTTTTTTGTTGGGTCTTTGACTGTTCTTTATGTATTCTAGATACTAGTCCTGTATTGGATATGGAGTTTGTGAACGCTTTTTCCCAGTATGTCGTTGGTCTTTCCACTGTCTTCACACAGGCGTACAAACAGCAAACATTTTTTCATTTTCATGAGGTTGTATTCCTGTTTTTTCTTTAAAAATAACATTTTTTACATTTGAATTAATGATCCCCTTTAACTTTTGTTTAAAATTTGTGGTTGAGGGTTTTATTTCTTTGTTTTGTTAGTTCAATGCCATACTTTCTCTTAATTAATTTAGCTTTTTTAAACATCTATTTTAAATCCAAGCTAGTTAACATATAGTGCAGTAATGGTTTCAGGAGTAGAACTTAGTGATTCATCACTTACATACGACACCCAGTATTCATCCCAACAAGTGCTCTCCTTAATGCTCATCACCCATTTAGCCCAACCTCCCACCCATCTCCCCTGAGATAACCACCAGTTTGTTCTCTATATAAGAATCTGTTTCTTGGTTTATCTCTTTTTTTTTCCCTTTGTTCATTTGTTTTCTTTTTGATTCCACACATGAGTGAAATGATATGGTTGTCATTGACTGACTGACTCATTTCACTTAGCATTATACTCTGAAGACCCGTCCATGTTGCTGCAAATGGCAAGTTTTCATTATTTTTTGTGGCCGAATAATATTCCATTGTGTGTGTGTGTATGTGTGTGTGTATCACATCTTCTTTATCCATTCATCTATCGATGGACACTTGGGTTGCTTCCATAACTTGGCTATCGTAAATAACGCTCATATATACACAGGGGTGCATGTATCCCTTTGAATTAGGTTTTTATATTTTGGAGGTAAATACTCAATAGCACAATTACTGGATCAAAGTGTAGTTCTATTTTTAACTTCTTAAAGAACCTCCATACTGCTTTCCAGAGTGGCTGCACCGGTTTGCATTCCCACCAATACTGTAAGAGGCTTCCTTTTTCTCCACATCCTTGACCACACCCGTTGTTTTGTAACTTCTGATTTTAGTCATTCTGACAGGTGTGAGGTGATATCTCATTGTGGTTTTGATGTGTATTTCCCTGATGATGAGTGATGTTGGGTATCTTTTCATGTGTCTGTTGACCAACTGGATGTCCTCTTTGAAGAAATGTCTATTCTTGTCTTCTGCCAATTTCTTAACTGGGTTATTTGTTTTTTGGGTATTGAGTTTGGTAAGTTCTTTATAGGTTTTCAATACTATCCCTTTATCATATCTGTTGTTTTCAATATCTTCTCCCATTCCGTAGACTGTCTTTTAGTTTTGTTGATTGTTTCCTTCACAGCTTTTTATTGTGATGGAGTCCCAATGGTTTATATTTGCTTTTGAGTCCCTTACCTCAGGAAACACTCTGAAAAATGTTGTTGTGGTTGCTGTTAGAGAAATTACTTCCTGTGTTCTCTTCCAGGATTTCTATGGTTTCAGGTCTCACATTTAGGTCTTTAATCCATGTTGAATTTATTTTTTTGTATCTGGTATAAGAAAGCGATCCAGTTTCATTCTTTTGCATGTTGTTGTCCAGTTTTCCCAACATCATTTATTGAAGAGACTTTTTCCCATGAGATATTCTTTCCTGCTTTGTCAAAGGTTGATTGACCATATAGTTGTGGGTTTAAATCTGGGTTTTCTATTCTGTTCCATTGATCTATGTGTCTGTTTTTGAACCAGTGCCATGCTGTTTTGATCATTACAGCTTTGTAATGTAACTGGAAGTTTGGTATTCTGATGCTTCCAGTTTTGCTTTTCTTTTTCAAGATTGCTTTGGTTATTCGGGGTCTTTGTGGTTCTATATAAATTTTAGGAATGTTGGTTCTAGTTCTATGAAAAATGCTGTTGGTATTTTGATAGGGATTACATAATATCTGTAGATTGGTCTGGGTAGTATAGACATTAAAACAGTATTTGTCCTTCCAATCCATGAATGTGCAATATCTTTCCATTTGTTTGTGTCCTCCTAAATTTCTTTCATCACTGTTTTACAATTTTCAGAGTACAGGTCTTCAGCTCTTTGGTTAAGTTTATTCTAGGCATGTTATTCTTTTCGGTTTAACTGCAAATGAAATTATTTTCTTGATTTCCCTTTCTGCTCCTTCATTATTGGTGTATAGAAATGCAATGGATTTCTGTATATTGATTTTGTATCTTGCAGCCTTGCTGAATTCATTTATCCATTCTAGTAGGTTTTTGGTGGAGTCTTTAGGGTTTTCTATATATAGTATCCTGTCATCTGGAAATAACGGAAGTTTGACTTCTTCCTTACCAATATGGATGTCTTTGATTTCTTCTTCTTGTCTGATTACTGTGGCTAGGACTTGCAGTACTGTGTTGAGTAACAGGGGTGATAGTGGACATCCTTGTCTTTTTCCTGATCTTAGGGGGAAAACTGTCAGTTTTTCACCATTGAGGATCATATTAGCCATGGGTTTTTCTTAGATGGCCTTCATTATGTTGAGGTATGTTCCCTCTAAACCTACTTTGTGGAGGGTTTTTATTATGCATGGATGTTGTACTTTGCCAAATGATTATGTGGTATTTATCCTTTCTCTTGTTGATGTGATTCATCACATCGATTGCCTTGCAAATATTGAACCACCTTTGCATCCTGGGAATAGATCTCACTTGATCATGGTCAATGATCTTGAGAATTTACTGTTAGATCAAATTAATTTTTTGATGTATTTTGAGACTGACCGAATGTATCCCTGCCTGTAAATATATAGTCTGGATACTTTTTTTTACATGTGTTCAATCATTATGTTCATTTTAGTGACCTAAAGTCTTGTTATCTTCTTCTCCAAAAATACAGTACTGTGATCCAAGGCTGGCCACTTTTTAGTTTGTGTGCAGTTTCATAGATTCAGGGTGAAGTGCCTTCAGCATGGGTATGGGTTGAACTGTGTCCCTGCCAAAGTCATACATTTGAGGCTATAGCTCCCTTTGTGATGGTGTTTGGAGATGGTGTTTGGAGATGGGTGTTCATTAAGGTTCGATGAGGTCATGAGAGTGGGGCCCCCAGGACTGGATTAGTGCCCTTATAAGGAAAGACATCAGAGAGCAGGGTGGGTATCTTCAAGTTACAATGATAGCTCCCCCCAGTGCAAGACCGTGGTAGCTCCCTTGACACATAATTTCATACTTCCAGCCTCCAGAACTGTGAGAATACAAATGTCTGTCCCTTAAGCCACCTCTCTGTGGTATTTTCTTTTAAGGTTTCTTTTAATGTTTATTTATTTTTGAGACAGAGAGACAGACAGAGTGCAAGCAGGGGAGGGGCAGAGAGAGAAGGAGACACAAAATCGGAAGCGGGCTCTGAGCTGTCAGCACAGAACCTGATGTGGGGCTTGAACCCACAGACTGTGAGATCATGAACTGAGCTGAAGTCAGACGCATAACCGACTGAGCCACCCAGGTAACCCTCTGTGGTATTTTCTTATGACGGCCCATGTTGACTGATAAAAGCATTGTGGTCTAAGCTTGTACATGACTTAGGGGAAGATAATTCTGGGACCAAAAACTCAGCAGCACATATCACAAATTTGGAACACGCAAAGGGAATAACTCATACACTATCCAGTATTAATGCATTGATCGTGTCTTAGCCATCATGGACCCTATATTCATTGCACACTAGACACAGTCCTGTTGGAGCTTGTATGGAATATGGGTGGTGAGCCTCACTTATCGTTGCTTATTGATACAAACTTACTGTTTATCCAACTACTAGAATTTGAAATCTGTGAGGACAGGGATCACATGTTTCAATGAGTATTTTCCTAGTATCTGGCACCAACCTTACTCCATAATCCATCCTATTCCATAACCATCATAGAATGTTAATATATATTTGATAAATGGATGATTAAATGAATTGAATACAAGAATATAATAAAGAGCGTCATCTCATAATGATGAAGAAAATTAAACATGTCAGGGTTGAAAATATTTTTAAGTGTTTTTATTTTTTTCAAAAAGAAAGGGAAAAAAACCAATACAAGAGACAGTGTGGGATAATTCAAATTGGAACGTCTATAATGTACATGTATTACTACTTATATTTCTCTCTTGCAAATACACATGGCATGCTCTGTTTTGCAAACCATTAACCCCTTCCCATATTCAAGATGGTAGGAGTGAGGCTACTGATTCTCCTTGAAATGTTGGTCTTTATTTTCCTTTACAGAGAGAACATAAATTCTCATATAAAGACAAGCGTGTGAATCAATTATATTAGATTCCTTGTGCCAATGTAATTTATGTTCAAAAGTTAGCTCCACCTTTTAATTTCTGATTAATTTTCCTTCCCCACAGACATTACGTAAATAAAATGTTTTCCTTTGGATTTGGCTTCAGGATGAATTCTGACTGGATACATTTGTCATTTCATGGGAGAAGACTCATGGCAGAAATGGTCATTGACAGGTGGAATCGATATCTAATTACCAGCAGAGTATCTGAGACTTTCAGCAGAGGAGAAACTCTGAGCACTGCTTTCTAAGGAAATTCCAAGGGTAGCCTCAACATCATCTCCAGCATTAACTTTGTCAGTCATTTGCATGCCGCTATTTATAAAGACATCTCTCCTGAAGATCTATTACGAGTTTTCTGACAAGTCAGCAATCTGAAAATGACCATTTTACATGGTTCTTAATAGAATTTAACACCCACAGCAGTCCTGGGAGCATGCTAATGGGTGCACACAAAGAGACGGGGATTTAGTGACATTTGACTCTAAAATCACCAAAGCACAACTCATGGAAGGAAGAATTTAAAGAGAATGCTGATATTGGGTATAAGCCTCTGACCCCAAACACATGTGGAAAGTGATACACTTACTGTTCTATAGTAACCAAAATTTTTTTTTTTGCAGCTCCCATTTCAACCAAGGGGCTGGAAATTTATTTTTGTGAATTCAGTTCCTTACATGACGCACTTTTTCTAAGGTTTTACCTACTTACTTGGGGAAATGGGCAGGGTAGAAGTTGAAGGAACATCTGGCCTTTGGAGTTCCTCTTGTAGCAAGAAGGCATCCTTTGAGATATGCTAATTCCAATCAGGTCTTCAGGGATACGCTGTGTTGGCCAGTGCCGTGTATCTTTTTGGGACCATCAGGTTGACCTCATCCTCTGCCGCGTTCCATGTGTTCCCATTGAGTGCGACCACTCTGATCATCTGTTGCCATGCTGGATAGCAGCCCTTTCTAAGATGCCATGGATCCCTCTGAGCAGACGTGGTCATTGCTATTATCCTATGCCCGGGGGTGGGGTAGCTGGAATGATAGGATTTTGGAATTTCCCCTGAGCTTATCTGGATACAGGTGTCTGTGAAGAATGGAAGAACATTCATTTTTGACCTGTGGTCATCCAACTCATTTGGCTGTTCCAGGCGCCTGAGACTCCATAGCATGAACTCACTTCTTTGAATCTTGCATTCTGTGCATTGCCTTTTCTTAAATTCAAGGAATGTGCATGATTTGTAGGACTGATAGGAGAAGAGTAACTTACACTGGGAAACATGGCTTGGGAGGGTATATGAGGACATCAACCTGTGTTGTCACCACCAAATTGTATTCTGTTCCATCAGACTCTCTCTGAATGTCACCTTGGTGAATCCTACCTTCGATACCAGAACAATAAAAGTCTTCTGCAAAGAGTCTACCTGGAGAATTCTGTACACTCCATTAAAGATGGAGTACACTCGTGGTATATGCCACTTGTGGGGGACATCTACTGACATGTCATCCAATCGGCCTTGCATCGACCCCTGCTTCCCACAGCCATGTGGCTATTTCAGTAGCTGCTGTGTCCCTGAAACCTCACAGCCCTGCTGACCACTTTGTCAACCCCAGGATGGCACCAAATTTGAGTTGCAATGTTTTTCCCTTTTGAACTAGGCCATGAGACAAAGTTGCTTCTCTTATATGGTAAATTAGAAATAGTTCTGGCCCATTATTTCTTTTGTATTTCCTGGAACGTCTACAAAATGAAAGTGAGAAATGGAACGTCTTTACTTGTGTACTTATTCCAGTGAGAACCAAGAAATATTAACGGAGCCCAGAAATACAGAAAGTTTTCTATAAATCCCTACATTATCCTCAGCCGTCTGGTCAACCTTACTAAGCAACACGTCTTAGAAATTAATAAATCTTTGAATCACAACAATAAGAACTGTGGATCTTCATCTACGTACCTACTCATTAGGGGCATTTTAAAAAGAACACCTACTGACCTTCTAATTACAAGCCTTTGACAGTTCTAAAATACAAAATTAGAAGTCCTTGAAATTTCAGTTTGCAATAATTACCTGGTTTGGACAATTCTTGAGGACATAAATGTGAGCTGAACGTATCTGTCATCACTGACAGAAATGGGATGATTTTTCTCAAATTGGCAAAATTGCTATCTAAAGTCTAATGTGTTTCTTCTATAGCATATCCTACTTGAAATTCATGCATATGCAATTTAAAGATGTATATTCACATGAGTTATCAGGAGTGTGGAGAATAGTCAAGAGTGGGTCATTTTAACCACACCCTTCATCAGGTAATGTATCTAATTCTGACAAGAAAATAATTTAATTTTAAAGAATCATCAATACCCCACTCTCTATATATGCTAAGTATCTGAAATACGACAATAAATCATTAACACTTAAAATATAATCTTGTTATCTGTGATGTTGCAGGTGAAACAGACTTAGAGAAATAGAAAGTATAAATTTTTATATTTGTCTATAGTACAATGTCTTTGTCATAGATCTATGGCACAGTTTCCATTAAAAAAATCTTGTTGGGGCGCCTGGTGGCTCAGTCGGTTAAGCATCCGACTTCAGCTCAGGTCATGATCTCACAGTCTGTGAGTTCGAGCCCTGCGTTGGGCTCTGTGCTGACAGCTCAGAGCCTGGAGCCTGCTTCAGATTCTGTGTTTCCCTCTCTCTGCCCCTCCCCTGCTCATGCTCTGTCTCTCTCTGTCTCAAAAATAAATAAAAACATTTTAAAAAAAATAAAAAAATAAAAAAAAAATCTTGTTGAAGGGATCAAGTTTCCACATTTCTAACAAAATGTAAGCTAATTATAAATATTTCATAAAATCAGTTTGTGCTTACATAGTATTTGGGAATCTGAAAAAGTAACATGAGTCATCTGTGAGTGAGGGATTCCACAAGACTGCGGTGGTGGGGGGATTATCTCACTTTTGGAAAAGAATGGGTAGTCCTGTTTAGATATGCAAATGCTCAATGAAGAAAAACAGAACTGATCTTGCGGTGACCAGAAAGACTGTCACAGAGAGGATTTGTTTCTGTGTTATCAGTGTGGTTTTCCCTGAGTATCACATATAATCACATACAAACTGGCTCAGCGTGAGTGTCTTCGGCTCAGAGCTCACAAGACTGAAACTGAGGTGTTGATCTGCACTCTTGTTGAGCTAGGGTCCTTCTCCAGGCGTCAGTGGCTGTGGCAAAATCAACTTCCTTGTGGTTAGAGGACTCACATCCATTTCCTTGCTGGTTTTCCTGATGGGGCTGTACTCAGCTCCTAGCAGTCTTCTCATTGCTTTTCATGTGGTCCTGTGTATCTTCAAAGCTGGCAATGGGGAACCTCCTTGTAATGGAATTGCTTTAACCCTCTGAAGAAGGTCCTTTTGAAGGTCTAGCCCGATTAGGTCAGGCCCAAGGAGGATCATCTCTGTCTCCCTTAAAGTCAACCATGCCTTGTAACAAATTTGATCATGAGAGTGACAGTTCAGTGTATTGTCAGGATCTTTCCACACTCAAGAGGAGAGAGTTCTGTACAGAGACGTAGGTCCCTGAGGATTGGGTTACATCCTGCCTGCCACAGGACCCCAATTTTCTTGATCACATAAGCAAATACAAAATTAATGGCCTCTAAGCCTGGAGTTGAAATTCACGTAGTCTTGGTGAAGACTGAGCAGTTAGAATAAATAAATGCTCTTGAATGGAAGAGGCAGGGAAGGTATAAGAGATAAGAAGATGAGCATACCAGCTGCCCATCCGGCTCCTTCAGATGAGACACACAACATGGGTTCCCTGGGACAGTGCTCCCTTTGAACAACCGTCTGAGGATGAAGGCACCCAGTGGTCAGGTATAGCTGTCCGTGTGTTGCCAACAAGAATTCATTCACTGTAGTTGGTTACCGTGCACAGAGCCCCCAACCCTGACTGTAGCTTATCCAGATATTCTGGGCAGGAGATGAGATTAAGAGAAACTTTACACTTGTGCTTCCCTCAACTTCTTTCTTTGCTCTTTCTTTTCAGAAAACAAACTCCATTTCTTTGTGTAAAACCATGGTATTTAGAGTTTAAATGTGATTGCTCACTGTACAGATTAAGAAAATTACATTCATAGATTATCTTAAAACAAAAATCAATGTTTATTTTTTCAGTAACTCGGCTGCAAAGATATGGGATAATCATGTGCACTGGCATCATTGATCTATGGTTTTATTTTATCCATCCATCCATCCATCTACCCATCTATCCATCCATCCATCCGTCCATCCATCCAACTGTCTATCTATCCACCCAACCATCCATCTGTCCATCTATCCAACCATCTATCCATCCACCATCCATCCATCATCTTTCCATCTGTCTACATCTATTCATCTCTCTCTCTCTCTCTCTCTCTCTATCCATCCATCCATCCATCCATCCATCCATCCATCCATCTATCCACCCTCCCACCCATCCATCTGTCCATCTGTCCAACCACCCATCCATCCATCCATCCATCCATCCATCCATCCATCCATCCAATCATCTATGCATCCATGCATCCATCCATCCATCCATCCATCCATCTACCTACCCACCCACCCATCATCACCCATCCATCCATCCATCCATCCATCCATCCATCCATCCATTGTTAACATCATAATGATTACCTATGGACTCACAAGCCAAGAGAAGAATGAGAATATAATTGATAACTTAGCTCAGTCTACATGCTATTTCCTTTACTCATCTGCTCATGTCAATGTAAGTAACAAATATCTTCAATTTTAAAAACTTATTTATTAAACTTAATTTTATAAAGTTATATAATGCAGTATAAATCATTTAAAAAAATATTGAGTAGGGTTGCCTGGGTGGCTCAGTCAGTTAAACGTCTGACTCTCATTTTGGCTCAGGCATGATCTCACACTTCATGAACTATGTGCTGACAGCATGGAGCCTGCTTGGGATATCTCTCCCTCTCTCTCTGCCCCTCTCCCATGTGCACGCGTGTGCGCACTCTCTCTCAAAATAAATAAATAAACTTAAAGAAATGTTTTGAGTAAATTTGACATGGAACATTCTGTAAGTTTAAGGTATATGGCCTGTTACTTTGATACACTGGAGTATGATAGCTGATGTAATGATATTTATCACATTAAATACTTCTGGTACAATATTATTGTCCATATTCAGTATGCTGTACATTACATCTCTGTGACTTATTTACCATTCATTATACACCTGTACACTGAATCACCGTCACTCTTATCCCCCACCCCCTTCTGGTAACTATCATCCCACCGTCTTTTTTAGATGCCGTGTGTAAGTGATATCATACACTACTTATCTTTCTCTGACTTATCTCACTTAGCATAATGTGCTCAAAGCCCATGCATGTTTTCAGAAATGAAAATGGCTGAATAACATTTCATTGTGCATATGTAGCACATCTGTTTCATCCATTCATCTGCTGACGGACATGTAGGTTGTGTCCATATTTTGGCTATTGTCAATACTGCTGCAATAAACATGAGAGTCCATATATCTCATCAAATTTTTTAAAAATCTCCTTTGGGTATATGCCAAGACATAGAAGTGCTGGATCATATGGGAGATCTATTTTTAATATTTTGAGGAAGCTTCATATTCCATACTGGCTGCACCAATTCACATTCCCACCAACAAGGCATAAGGGTTCTCTTTTCAGCACTTCTTCCCCAGCACCTGTTGTCTCTTGTCTTACTAGTGGTAGGTGTTCTGGCAGGTGTGAGGTGGTATCTCACTATGTGGATTTGTATTTCCCTGATGATGAGTGATGTTGAGCATCTTTTCATGTCTGTTGGCCACCTGGATGTCCTCTTTGGAGAAACATGTATTTAGTTCTTCTGCTCAGTTTTTAATCACATTGTTTCTTTGTCTGTTTGTTTTGAGTTCATGGAGTTCTTTTTTTGTTTGTACTTTTGCAGTCGTGTTCTAAACATCACTGCCAAGACCTGTATCAGTAAGGTTCTTTCCGATGTTTTCTTCTAGAAGTCTCATGGCATCAGGTGTTGTGTTTAAGGCTGTCCATTTCGAGTTGTTTTCTGTGAGTGGTATGAGGCAGGCGTCCCATTTCCTTATGCCACGTGTGTTTCTTCAGGTTTCCTAACACCATTTGTTAAGGACACTATCCTCTCGGGGCACCTGGGTGGCTCAGTTGGTTAAGCCTCTGACTTTGGCTCAGGTCATAATCTCACAGTTGGTGGGTCTGAGCCCTGCATCGGGCTCTGTACTGATGGCTCAGAGCCTGGAGCCTGCTTCGGGTTCTGTGTCTCCCTCTATCTCTGCCCCTCTGCTGCTTGTACTCTGTCTCTCCATCTCTCTCAAAAATAAATAAACATTAAAAAAAAAAGACATTACCCTCTCTGCATTGGGTGTTCTTAGTTCCCATGTGAAATATTTGCTGATTATATATACACACTGGGATTTGTATAAATCGTTATTGACGTCACTTGATTTTGTGTTCAACATTTAAAACAATGGTATTGTGGTCCTGGAGAGACTTCTGAAGCCTTTTTTTTTTTTTTTTTTTTTTTTAAGGCTAGACATTAAGTAGTTCAGACCGTCAATGTCGTTGTGTGCAGCCATACGTCAGCCACTTTCCTGCTGTATCTTATTTTCGTGGTCATTTCCAGATCACTAATGAGGAATTTAGCAGGAAATTTATTTCCATTTTACTGCAGGCCAAAGTGCAATGAAACCTGGCTAACTACGTGTGTAGTAGCACTTTTACTAAATATTTAAATCTTCACATGCTGCCTGAGAGAGCAGCTATCCTCCTCAGAGTAATGAAGATTACATCTGTCTGACAGTATTAGGCTGGTTGCTATTGAGTTGTGGTGATTCACAAGAATAGACCCAAAGGAGACAATAAACCAGTAAAATAAACCTATTCTAATGTGCTTTGAAATCCCTGAAGTTTTAAAATACTCTGGTAATTCCGGGCAACGTTACATGAACACAGATCAAACAAGTTCTTACAAATGATTATCCACGATTGATGATTCTCGACTTCACATTTGGTTAGTGGGGAGAAAATATATGTACGGTACAAGATGGGATTGTTTCTTCTAACATTTCAGTAATTCCCCAAACATATTTCCCTCGTACTTAACAAAATTATTGGTATTTTGGACTTTCATTGTGCCTTTTACATAAGATAAATCACCACAGCATTAGCCATTGAATTTCTCTGAAAAATGTTTTAAAGCTTAGAACGCCAATTCCCAAATATATTACATTTTCTTCTAAAGGAGAAGAACACAGTCTAATTGACGTGCTTTAGTTAATCTGGGGATAGAAATAGTCTGCAATGTATCAATTCCCTTTCAATAATCTCATTTCTTTTACTTCCTCTCCTACATGCTGATGGCTCTGGAGAGGCCGGGCAGAGACCCAGCACCTTCGCACAAATAGTACAGTTTTTACAAGCGGCTTCATGACAGAAGACCAAAGTAGAAAGAGGGTGAAGATGTAGCACTGGGATCTGTCCACACCCCTCTGAGTGGAGGAAACACAGAGCCCGTTTTGCAAGCCCGAGAGTGTCAGCCAAAGGCACGACAGCAGCAAGCTATACGGCATCCCGGCCACACCTATAATTTGAGCCCTGCACCTGCCCCACCACATTCCATGCTGCCACCTGACCTCACCGAGAGGGTATTTGGCAAAGGAAATATTATTGACTCACCCCAACTTTACTTCCCAATTGATCTTATCTAATCTTATCTTATCTAATCTAATCCTATCTTATCCAATCTTATCTTATCTAAACCAGGACTCGCTTATCTTATCTAGACCAAGAGTCGGATGCTGAACTGACTGAGCCTCCCAGGTGCCCCTTTACTTATCAGTTTAAATATCACAGATGTATTGAGTTTTCTGCAAACCAGTGGGAGATGGGCCCAGTGGAAAACGTATTAACTCGACAAGACAGAGGAGACACAATTGGATGAGCTTCAGTAAAATTTGCTCAGCTCTAGTAAAATACATATATGTGGACTGATGGAAACGTGTGTGTGTATTTTTATACATAGATGCACACTCCACATATTATGCTTATATATGAACCACATCATCTATGATGTTGGACAAATAGGTTCCAGGAAACAGTATGGTTTTCTACTGGAATGTGGATCTGGTGGTCTCTTTTTGTTTGTTTGTTTTTTAATGTAACACCTCGTATTGCTACTTAAACACATGTATTAACATAAAAGGAATGAATGAAGCGGGTAATACGGTAAGAATGACATAATGCTGGTTACAGGATAGTGGGAATAAGGACAGGAAATGTATGCCGTTCACTTAAAATGTGTCCAGAAACGATGCTGGGTTTGGGAAGAAACCCGCTACATTTTCTCTCTGTCTGCCACACTTATTAACTGCTTAATACCAGTACGACTTCCTAAAAGCATCTGCAAAATAGGCACTTTACTTGCAGAATATTTCTAGATTTCATTTCTGGCCTAACATTGTATAACACTATGATTTTAAAGGAAAAGCAATTCTAAGAATAATAAAAAGGATGGCTGGGAAATATTACCGCGACATTAACACACAAATAGGGTAAAATTAGCGTTCAATTCAACTTGTCCCATAGTCTATCGGTTCTTTGGACCTGTGAGCGGGCTGGCATGAGATGTCTTGGGAGGTCTATGCTTTGCTGGATTATACGGATTTTTTTTTTTTTTTACAAGCATAGCATTATTGCTGAATGTCTTTGACAATAAACTTCATCTGCTGTTTTCTTCATCCTATGTCTTTGCTATAGATACGGGCTGTGTACATATGAATCTTTTTACAGATCGTAACAGCTTATAGGAAATTGAACGCACAATTTTCTGGGGGCCGTTAGCTGTTCTTACTGATTTTCACCTGCTGTTTTCTCTACTAGGAATGCGGACGCGTCCACATAATATTCTGGCTTCAAGATGCTTGATTAACTGTCCAGCATACACTCAGCCAACTGCTTGGCAGGAGAGACTTCCATTTACAGTATTCTCTTCTTTCTGACAACCACGCAGAAGGAAAGTCAGATTCCAGCTTAAGTGAGAGAAATCCCAGCTGACTGCAGCAGGAAAAAAAATGGGCATATTCTGGGACAGTAAATGAGTATTTCTTCTGTAGGAGGTTCTAATGAATTCACACAATGTAACTCATAGCAAGACAGTCATCCCACATAAAGGAAAGACACGGAGGAGGAAAGAAGGGGAGGGCACAAGACAGGGCATGTCTGTGTGTGCACATGTGCGTACATATGTAGATCTACTACGTGTATCTACGTGACAGTGTACCTGCCATGACACAGTTAAGATAGAAACACAAAAGATCTGTGGGACATTGAGGAGGTTCCCCTGCCACCTGGAACCGCATGGTATCGACTCGTGGGTAGGAGGAACATGGACGGGCAGCCTCACGAAAGACGAGCTAAGTGACACACGGTTTCTAAAGAATGTGGCAATCATCAGGCGGTAGTCGTTAGCAGGCATCTCACAGACTCCCAGTAGAAGGTACGGGGCTGTTTACTAGTGTGCTATCACTATTCTAACCACCACATTCTGGCTGGCTTAGACAGAAGACATTTATTGTTTCTGGGTCCTGGAGGCTGGGAGTCTGAGATCCAGGTAGGGCCAAGGCTGGGGGTCTGAGATCCAGGCAGAGCTGAGGCTGGGGGTCTGAGATCCAGGCGGGGCCGAGTCTGGGGGTCTGAGATCCAGGCGGGGCTGAGTCTGGGGGTCTGAGATCCAGGCAGGGCTGAGGCTGGGGTCTGAGGTCCACACAGGGCTGAGGCTGGGAGGCTGAATTCCAGGCAGGGTTGAGGCTGGGAGTCTGAGATCCAGGTAGGGCTGAGACTGGGAGTCTGAGATCCAGGCGGGGCCGAGTCTGGGGGTCTGAGATCCAGGCGGGGCCAAGTCTGGGGGTCTGAGATCCAGGGAGGGCCGAGGCTGTGGGTCTCAGATCCAGACAGGGCTGAGGCTGGGGGTCTGAGGTCCACACAGGGCTGAGGCTGGGAGGCTGAATTCCAGGCGGGTTGAGGCTGGGAGTCTGAGATCCAGGTAGGGCTGAGACTGGGAGTCTGAGATCCAGGTAGGGCCAAGGCTGGGGGTCTGAGATCCAGGCAGAGCTGAGGCTGGGGGTCTGAGATCCAGGCGGGGCTGAGTCTGGGGGTCTGAGATCCAGGCGGGGCTGAGTCTGGGGGTCTGAGATCCAGGCAGGGCTGAGGCTGGGGTCTGAGGTCCACACAGGGCTGAGGCTGGGAGGCTGAATTCCAGGCAGGGTTGAGGCTGGGAGTCTGAGAACCAAGCAGGGCTGAGGCTGGGAGTCTGAGATCCAGGCAGGGCTGGAGGCTGGGAGGCTGAGGTTAGGCAGGGCTGAGACTGGGACTCTGAGATTCAGACATGAGGTTGGGAGTCTGAGTCCAGGCAGGGATGAGACTGGAGTCTGAGATCCAGGCAGGGCTGGAGGCTGGGAGGCTGAGGTCTAGGCAGGGCTGAGACTGGGAGACTGAGACCAAGCAGGGCTGAGGCTGGGAGTCTGAGGTTGGGAGTCTGAGATCCAAGCGGGGTCGGGGTTGGTTCTTCCTGAGGCCTCTCTCCTTGGTGTGTAGATGCCATGTTCTCCCTGTGTCCTCACGCTGTTATCCTTCTGTGCCTCTCTGTGTCCTGATCTCCTCTTCTTATGAGGATGCCGGTCGTAGGGGGTCAGGGCCCACCCTGTTGACCTCATGTGGTCACCTCTTTTAAGGCCCCGTCTTCAAAAACAGCCCCATTCTGAGGTCCTGGGGAGAGGACTTCCACCTAGGAATTTGGTGGTGGTGAGGCACGATGTTGCCTGTTACGGCTGTCAAACATCCTGACTACAAATGAAATTTATTTCCGTGATCCCTAGTAAGATGATACTATTCCTTGACACCCGCTACTGAAAACGTAGGTGCTAAGACTAGACTGCTCACATCCTGGACTTGTACGAAGAGCCAAAGCTGGAACAACGCTATGCTCACTTGTGGTTTTAAGTTCGTCATGTTAATTCTAGCATAGTTAACATACAGCGCTACCTTGGTTTCAGGAGCGTGCTTGATCATGTTCTGTGACTGGTCCATCCCGGAAGCATGGGGGCAGCTCGACATCTTTCACAGAGACTAAAGTAGCTTTATCACTTCCCAGCGTCTTTTTTTAAAAAATCTTCTTTAATGTTTATTTGTTTTTGAGACAGAGCGAGCGAGCATGAGCGGGGGAGGGGCAGAGAGAGAGGGAGACACAGAAGCTGAAGCAGGCGCCAGGCTCTGAGCCATCAGCACAGAGCCCCACGCAGGGCTCGAACCCATGAGCTGTGAGATCATGACCTGAGCTGAAGTCGGACGCTTCACCGACTGAGGCCCCCAGGCACCCCTTCACTGTCCTGCTTTCTGTGGGCAGAGTGACTGCAAACAACCTCCAAATCTCAGAGCCTTCACACGGTTTATACCATATTTGTCTCCAATCAACGTCACAGAGGATGGGGGTCAGTTTCAGCGGGCTGTTCATCGGCTGTGCTGCCTGTCATTCACAAAACCTTCCCTGTCCCTTTTGGTGTTGTTGACTGGGTCCACAAGCAAGAAAAGACTGTCTCACTCCTCAGTGTGGAACCTCTAGAAATGGCAGGGTCGTCCCTGCCCTGATTGAGCAATGTCGTGCAACACAGGGGGACCTTACCTTGTGCAGATTACTCTGTGGCTTGGATTGAACCTTGTGGATGCACCTCTCGTGCAAGAATTAAAAGACCAGATGAGGGGCGCCTGGGTGGCGCAGTTGGTTAAGCGTCCGACTTCAGCCAGGTCACGATCTCGCGGTCCGTGAGTTCGAGCCCCGCGTCGGGCTCTGGGCTGATGGCTCGGAGCCTGGAGCCTGTTTCTGATTCTGTGTCTCCCTCTCTCTCTGCCCCTCCCCCGTTCATGCTCTGTCTCTCTCTGTCCCAAAAATAAATACACGTTGAAAAAAAATTAAAAAAAAAAAAAAAGAAAGACCAGATGAAAAAAATGGATATTATGTTATATAAATTTGTAAACAGAGAAAGGAGAGAAATGAAATAATGGACGGATATATAAACATCGGACGAGGCCACGGTGTCACCACGAGGAATTAAGACAAAGACGGGAGCCCTTGGTAATCACGGCCGAGCACAGGCAGACGAGGAACATTGTCCGGATCACAGAATCCCAAACAGGTCCCTCCTCCGGCTGATCTGGTTGCTGCTTCTTTACCAAGAGGCCGCCTGTTCTGGCCTCCCCACACATGACAATTCCTGAGACACGCAGCCACACGAATATCCCCACTTGCCAACGATGTCCAGCCCAGACTAGAGCCCTGCTTCCTTAGAACCTCCCCACAGCTCCCACCCATAGGGAAACCCCACAACAGGTTTTTTTCTAATGCCGTCCTACTGAGGCAGCGGAAGTCTCTGTGCTTTGCATTCTCTCTTGCTGCGGTGAGTAATTAGACCAACGTGCCCCACCACAAGCTCCTGGCAGCCTTCCTGTCATATGCCCAAGGATCCCAGTCTTTTTCCAAAAAGGGGAAATACTGTAGAAACTTGCCTTTAACAAATGCTTTAGGGTCTGCATTCTACAGACCAGGTTCTTCCAGCTCAACGCAATTAAGTCCAAAAGACACCAACGAAATCACAAAATAAACATGCATGTATATTTTCAATTAGGAAATACATGTATATTTAAACAGCCCGTTCTTCAAGCAGAAATCATTGTGCACAGAATCTGCGGATATGTTTAATTTGAATAAACTTAAAACGTCACCTGCTGAGTTTCTGGAAAGCAGATAAGTGGTAGGTCCCTAACACTTATATCCCAAAGGCTTGTATCAGGAAAGCAGTTAACGGCGAACAGTAAAATATGATCATAAAACAAAATTGTATTAAACAGCAAGTGTCTCCCGCCATCATTAGGGCGCTATAATCGTAAAGTTTGCTTTAACTGATTTTCTTAGAAAGCAAACTCCACTTCTCCTTGCCATGTGACTTACTGCAACGACATCATTTCGTTAGGCACACACCTTGGTGGTCTGCACATAAGAGGCAAAGAAAGAGAAGTAACGGAGGAAAAACAGCGATGATAGACCCAGAGGCAGGAAGCCAAGAAGCCATTCACTGTCAATGTTTCGATCAATACCATCCTTGGGATATGCTGTTTTGTAGGCAATACGGATGGGTCTGAGCTAGGACCAAACTGTACATTCACGCTACGTAGACTTCCATCAGCTTTTATAATCAGACAATGAGACTGCCAACCTGAATACTCCCTACCCCGTTAGGCATTAATAACATAGAACTGGTTCTACAGCTAACAATTTTCTTCTGCAGATGCATAAAGAAATAAAGCACCATAGGATTTTATGTTCTCTTGATAACTATTGTGTTTTGGATTTTCTCTTTGGTAGAAATGTGGTCACAGAGTATTTCCCCACGGCTGAAGTGTATTTCACGTACGTGAAGTGTATTCGCGTACAATAAGCTCACCCGTGCAACGAGAAGAGGACTTACGGTGACAGATGGCTCTGAGCCTGCTCTCCTCCTCCTGTCTGGTGCAGTGATCTGTCAGATGTCAGGAGTATGGAGAGACCCCTGCGGGAGAGAAAGCAGGCTTGTAACAGCAGACAACACTAGGAGAAAGCAACCATAGATACAACTGTATGCAATGATGCTTGATTATTTTTTTTTTAATTTTTTTTTCAACATTTATTTATTTTTTGGGACAGAGAGAGACAGCATGAACGGGGGAGGGGCAGAGAGAGAGGGAGACACAGAATCGGAAACAGGCTCCAGGCTCTGAGCCGTCAGCCCAGAGCCCGACGCGGGGCTCGAACTCACAGACCGCGAGATCGTGACCTGGCTAAAGTCGGACGCTTAACTGACTGCGCCACCCAGGCGCCCCTATGCTTGATTATCTTAAAGAAAAAAAGTAACACATCAACTATTCTTTTTTGACATTTATCTTTTACTTAATTTCAGTGTTGGTACAGACTTCTTCAGTAAAGACACTTTGCATGAAACTTCACGGCGAATGCATTTGTTTTCCAATTGGAGATAGTTCTTTCCAATGGCAATGCCAACGACTTGGTTGACTGGGCCCTTAACTATTTTTTTTTAATTTTTTTTTTTTTTTTTACGTTTTTATTTATTTATTTATTTATTTTTAAATTTTTTTTTTCAACGTTTATTTATTTTTGGGACAGAAAGAGACAGAGCATGAATGGGGGAGGGGCAGAGAGAGAGGGAGACACAGAATCGGAAACAGGCTCCAGGCTCTGAGCCATCAGCCCAGAGCCCGACGCGGGGCTCGAACTCACAGACCGCGAGATCGTGACCTGGCTGAAGTCGGACGCTTAACCGACTGCGCCACCCAGGCGCCCCTTTTATTTATTTTTGAGACAGAGAGAGACAGAGCATGAACGGGGGAGGGTCAGAGAGAGAGGGAGAGACAGAATCAGAAACAGACTCCAGGCTCTGAGCTATCAGCACAGAGCCCGACGCGGGGCTCGAACTCACGCGAGATCACGCGAGATCATGACCTGAGCTGAAGTCGGCCGCTCAACCGACTGAGCCACCCAGGTGCGCCCCGGCCCTTAACTATTAAAAATAAGTTTTGTTTTGCAGAAATGCGCTTCTGACAATTACAGACAGCATGTGCTTCAGATACAAAGGCAAATGGACAAAACACATAGGGGATATTTTGGTGGTGAGGCTCACAGCTGGGACCTGGGGATTGGATGGAACATTGGAGTCACGCCATATTGCTGAATGTGGCATCCTCAAGGTGAATCTTTTTACATTTTCTTTTACATGGGAGCACGATAGAAAAATGTCCTGGAGGCGCGCCTGAGTGGCTCAGGGTATGTATCACCAGGGGGCAGGAATCTAGTTGGCCACTGGACAACCCTGCCTGTCACAGCATCCTTGTATTTTATAACAAACCACAGTTTTGTTCTGTTTTGTTTTGTTTCTTGCAGTCATTGCGAAATATACCCTGCATGCAAAGGAGTAAAAAGTCCTTCTTTTCACAATTACTTACAGTCCCATTCAGTCATATGATCAGTCTCAATATGTTCATGTACCTTATGGCATCTTTGACGAATCTTGCAACAATACAATGGTGTCTTAATGAGTACAGATTTACAATGATTTTTAAACCCGTTCATCGCGCAAGTCTTCCTACCTATTAATTCAGCAAGAGCTACTCTTTTGGGGTTCTGCGCTCAATTCCAGTGTGTGTGTGTGTGTGTGTGTGTGTGTGTGTGTGTGGGCTTGTCCAAACCAACAAGCAATTCTCTGACACCATGTTGGGTGTCCCTACAATTCAACTCAATTCTGACACATTGATTTGGAGAAAGTACCAGCTCCCACAGGGTAAGGGCTCAGCCCTACATGTCTACTCTCCACACTCCTCCTCCCCTGTCACATGCCAATCACAAGTACAGCTTGTCACCTGTGCTTCTGAGGACCAGGCTAGAAAGTGGAGGTTCCCATGGCTCCCTCCTCGGGTTTGATTAATTTGCTACAGTGGCTCACGGAACCACGAGATGACCAGTTTATTACTGGATATCAAAGGATATGAATCAACAGCCAGATAAAGAGATACACAGAACAAGGTCCTGAACAAAGGAGCTTTAGTCCCAGGACGTTTGGGGTCCGGAAGAGAGGCAAGTGGAAACATTCTGGTTCCCTAATCAGGATGGTCTCTGAACCCTGTTCTTTTGAGATTTTATGGAGGCTTCATCAAATGGGCATGATTGATTAAGTCATTGGTCCTTGGCCCTGGAGTCAACTTCCAGCCCCACTCCCCTCCCCTGGGGGTCAGAGCTGGGATGGAAAGTTCCAACCTGCCAATCACAAGGTTGGTTTCCCTGGCAACCAGCTATCCTCCTTAGGTGTTTTCCTAAATCACCTCATTCACATAACAAAAGATACTCTCCTCACAGGAAATTCCAAGGGTTTTAGGAGCTCCTGGCCAGGAACGTGGCAAAGACCAAACACACAGCCTATAAATCACAATGATCACAGACACTACAGTGTTTGAAGCTCATCCCTTCTTATCTACACGGCTTGGTTATTTTGGCACTTGCTGGGGAATTCCCACTTGTTTAAGCAAAGGGTGTAACTCTTGCTGCACCAAGTTCAGAAGAGCTGACTCTCTTAGGAGGATGTCCCCTTTGGTCTGTCCCTGGTCTTTGTCTTTGCAGCATTAATATGGGGACATAGTGGAATATCAGTGCTCAAGTCTGCTGGTGCAGCCATGTCTCTTAGAGCTCAAGCCAGGATACGTCCCTTTTCTGATGCTCTTGGTGTTTTTCCGAACATCCTGCATATTCGTATCAGGCATGGATGCATTTAAGTTTTTTGTTTTTGTTTTCAACAGTAAAGTCTGTTGATATTTTACCTTATATTTCACTCGATTTTTACATCCTTTCCATAAGGAGAATGGTTGAAGTAGCTTTAGTTTTTTCCTTGTGAGAAAAACACAAGTGCCCACCCATAAGTGCCTCACCCAAGTTTCCACCCAGAAGTGCCTCAGTTTTCATGGAAGCCTTAACCCCCATGTATACATATTTCTTTGTTATCTATCTATCTATCTATCTATCTATCTATCTATCTATCTATCCATCCATCCATCATATCTATGTATCTATCTATCCATCCATCCATCCACCCACCCATCATATCTATCTATCTATCTATCTATCTATCTATCCATCCATCATATCTATGTACCTATCATCTATCTATCTATGTATCTATGTATCTATCCATTCATCCATCCATCCACCAATTCATTCTATCTAACTATATCTATCTATCTGTCCATCCATCATATATATCTATGTATCTATCATCTATCTATGTATCCATCCATCCATCCATCCATCCATCCATCATACCTATGTATCTATGTACCTATCCACCCATCCATCCATCCATCCATCCATCCATCCATCATATGTATGTATACATGGATCTATCTATCTATCCCTATCTATCTTTTACCAAGTCTCAACATTTATTTTTCTCCCTATCTTTATCACTGACACTTAACATTGTGTGGACATGGCCCTTCCACCACTGGTAAATTTCACACATCTGAAAGGCAGACACAGAGAAAGCAGGAACATGCTTCTGTTTTGACTCCTTATGGTAAACATGTCTGTAAACCTTCTACTGACCACGACAGAGAAAAACATAGGAACCACTGACATACACACCGTGTAAATTTGTTACATGTTAGTAAGCCACCATTATAGCTCAGATTGGAGGTATATATAAACATCATAGTTGTCTCTATGCCATATATATAAATATATATAAATATGATGTCATAAACATAAACATATATCTATATGTATCAGAGATATAATATATCAAATATATACTGTTCAGAGAGAGACGGATCCTCAGGTAACGCCCTGTTCCTATCATTTTTCAGAAATACTTCTATTAATTTTGTGTGCATCCATCACGTTTAACTTATTAATTTTATGTGCACCCATCATGCTTAATTTAATCCAAAATGAGGTGGATTTATGTATGTTAAAATGAAGTTTGCAGAGTTCTAAAGGATAAAGAGTACCAGCAGTGTGTATCCAGGGGCCTTCGAAAAGCCTACTGTAGTACTATCTTTGAATATCGGCTTTAGGTTACTATCCAAAATGTTTGCCTGATTTTCATTAATTTCTTTTTGCAGACTACAAGTAGCAAGCGTAAAAATGTCTTTATAGTTTTCATAAATCAAGGCCCCCCCCATACAAAACAAAATCTGGAAATCTTAGATACGCAATGAAAGTTTCAGATATGGTTGGCTCCTTTTTGATGATTTTGGAAAATAGAGTAATGGAGATTGTTTTCCCTGTTTTAGAAATATCTGCTCCTGGGCACCTAGGTGGCTCAGTCCGCTGAGCATCCGACTTTGGCTCAGGTCACGATGTCATGATTATGAGACTGAGACCCACCATAGGGCTCCGTGCTGACAGCATGGAGCCTGCTTGGGATTCTCTCTCTCCCTCTGTCTGCCCGTCCCCCGTTTGTACTCTCTCTCAAAATAAATAAACATTAAAAAAAAAAGAAGTATCTGTTCCTCTGTAATTAGCAGCAATGTATCACATTTAGTGTCTGAGAGCTTGACTATGTTTATTTGAAGATTTAATGAAAATTTATGAGGAACCAAATTAACTATAGTTCCACAGTGGTTAGATGTTAACTCTGTCTATGGAGGGACACCCAGATTAAATAAAATAATCAATTCTAAGGCTGACGATGGTATGATTTCAAATTCTAAGTAAATTTCAAAAGTTTTATATACATATATATCTCCATCAGTAACACAGTCAAAATCAATTCTCGGAAGATGGTCAGTAAAATATAATGAGGCAGAAAATTGAAATGAAACACACTGAAGGGACTCTAAAATATTAATGGAAATGGTGTTAGATGGAGTTGCTTAACTATAAATGGAGAAAAGCTAAGGAGAATCTGATTAGCTGTTTCTTAATTAAATATTTACTTTGCTCGGCAATCTCATTTTGACACAGTTGCGCGGGGTGTTTGTCAGAACAGAGCTGATTAGCTGTGCTGACACTTTCCGGTGTCACACAATGTGCCTACAGACTCCAGGGATGCGGGAATTACCTGGACGTGAAGTTCACCACTCCCAGAATGCTCACTTTTCATTCGTGCGTTAAACACAGGCCAGGCCGGCCTTGAGCGTTGGCACTGGATTCAAACCTGGGCACCATTTTGCAGGCAGAGAAAAGAGTGCTGCAAAGGACCCAATGTGGAAGAACTCGGGAGACCAAGCCAAAGTACCTGCCGTCCTGCACAAGTCAGGTCTAAACGAATGTCTTCAAAGCATCGTATGAAATACTATGACCTGAAACTAATGGAACGTTGTATGTGAAGTCTACTTCAACTAAGAACGAAAGTACTACAATCCAGACAGAGGAAGGTTTATTGGTAACATAAATTAGGAAGTTTTAAATGGATAGTCAAAAAACATTTACTCAAGAATAATTTAGATACAAGACATGATAAGTGAAGATTTCGCAGAGAGACTGAGTGAAGCAAGACATGAATTCCAGTTTTGTCCACAACATTTTCACATCTGCACTTGTTATGGCTAGCTAGTACATTGTCAAATCTGTCCTCCGAAGAACTTTTGTTTCTGTGTTTTTAAGAATCCCCATAAATATTAGCTGGCCATACACTTGTGGGTCCAATTCTGGGTTCTCTATTCTATTCCATTGGTCTGTGTACGTGTTTTGCTAAAATTAACAACTCAGGAAACAACAGATGCTGGTGAGGATGTGGAGAAATGGGAACCCTCTTGCACTGTTGGTGGGAATGCAAACTGGTGCAGCCACTCTGGAAAACAGAGTGGAGCTTCCTCAAAAGCGGAGAAAACAGTTACAAACAGAGAACAAACTGAGGGTGGATGGGGGGAGGGGAAGGGAAAATGGGTGATGGGCATTGAGCAGGGCACTTGTTGGGAGGAGCACTGGGTGTTGTATGTAAGTGAGAAATTAAAGGAATCTATTCTTGAAGCCAAGAGCAGATGTATACACCACATGTTAGCCAATTTGACAATAAATGATGTTAAAAAAAAAAGAATCCCTGTAAATAATAAGTTTTGGGATCTGCAGTAATCAAAATAGGTATCAATTTAACAGATTTGCATAGTATGTGTTTTCTCAACATTTCAAGAAAAAGTTTGCAAGGCTTGGAGGAACTGAACTGTTTCCTGGGTTCCTGACATTTGATATGTAATTTAAGAAGTTCTGCTTACCTTGGTTAGCTCTCTCTCTCTCTTTTTTTATAGTCCGTGAAATAAGTTTAATGTTTGTTTTATTTCTTTTTACAGTTTTAGTAAGGTATAACTGTCATAGGACGATTCCTGCACATCTTTAGCGTGTACGTACGGTTTGAGGAGCACAGACATATGGTTACACAAGCAAATCAGCACCACAATTGAAGTAAACACATCCATCACCTCCAAACGTTTCTTACCGTCCCTGTGTGTGTTAGTGAGAACTCGTCACGTGAGATCTACCCCTTTGACAAACTTTTAAGTGCAGGACGGCACAATAACAATAGGGACTATATTGACAGCAATGTCTAGGATTTATGCATTCAGTGGGTCTCCAGAAGTTATCATTAAAACACGATACCCGCTGAGAACCAAGCCCCAGGAACAGTCACCTGCCCCTTGCCTTGTGGAATTCCACTGCCAGGTGTGGAGGCGGGTGAGAGAACTGAGCACGTCCTGGTGGGACAGACATGAGCTGCTTATACAATCACACGGACACTGCATCCACCCTGCTGCAGTAGGTTTGGGGGTTGTGTTTGCTGCAGGTAAGAACGTTTGTAGACAGTGCACTACTGGGAACCTCTCACAGGGAGAGTGTGTAGCTGATATGGGTGGAGGTTGCCAGGAAGACGGAACATAAAGATGTCTTGTTTAGTTCAAGACTGGAAGCATGAGAAGAGGGATCCAGGCAAAGGCCATGCACCATTTTGGAGGCAGAGAAAACAACACCGTGAAGGACCCAATGTGCAAGAACTTGGGAGACCAACCAGAAGACCTCACTGGCTGCGGGAAGGGAGAACAAGGGGCTATGCGAACATTGGATTTAATTCTGGGTTTGCTGCAAAGAGATGCACGGCTCTAGACAGTAGGCTCAAAGAACCACACAGACATTTTCCAGAGAAATGTATCACTCCAATGGTTCTGTAAAACACACATCGGACCGTATCAAGAGTGAAAACAGGACATCCCTGAAGGTGACCCAGAGGTCTGCAACTTTTCTTTTTTTCATAAAAAGAGTCAAATAAAGAATAAATATTTTAGGTTTTGCAGGCCATAGTATGTCTAGCAAAGATTGCCAACTCTCGGGCAGTACTGTGGCAATAAATGGATGCCCACAGACAGTACGTAAATGGTCATGGCTGGCATGTCAATGGCACAATTTCCAAAAAAACGTGCAGCTGGCTAGGCTTGGTTCACAGGCTGCAGTGGGGTGATCCGTTCCCTGGATGATGATGGTGGTGGTCGTGGAACTGAAGGGAAGGGAACAAATTCTGGACAGAATTTGGAGGTCGAACGAGCAGGAAGTGATTTCATCTACCCTCTGCATCCTTGGCAGAGTCGAGACAAGTGAAGTCAAGGGGGACATTTGTCAACAGAAAGCGATACTTCAGGCCATGACAATGAGCTGGGAGTACAATCCAGGATGCTGCTCACTGAGCAGGACAGCCCACAGCAGAGCAATCTGGTCTACCACGGTCATAGGTTGAGGGTGAGAAACGGCGCTTGAGAATGTTTGTGTTACTGAGTAAGCTAGTTCAGTGAGAAACACTGAAAAGGAGAGTCTGAGAAGAGAGACTAACAAAGCTTAAAGAAAATGGACAGAGGAGAAATCGTAAGTGGGCTTGAGAATGAAACTCTAAAAACAGAAAAATACAAAACATTGGATTTAATTTCCTCGTTTTCTTAACATCTTATGAAATCTTAGTTCTAATGAAGAGAACTTGGGCCCACTGGAGGTGAACATTCTTCTGCCTCTCCTTGTTGGAAGGGATCCAAGTAGACAAAATCCTTCTTGTGGGATGGACTTGATCCTATACGGAAGGGACCTGATTAAAATAAGCCGCCCTCTTCCTCATAAGGACGAGACTCACACATGATGGACACAGTTCTTTGGAGTCGTCCCTCGTGCTGCTAAAGGCAATGCCACGTATAATGGCAAGCAATCCATCACCTCAAATGGATCTGTCTAACCCTGTATCGATAAACTTGCTAACATGTCTTTTAATTACGCCCAGACAATGACTTAGTTGTTTCCTGCAAGCAAATGCCTCTCAGAAACACAACATGTTTGTTAACTATGTCAAATGAATACGCTAAGACATTACATAGATGCATGCCCATTCTTAGAGTTTCAGGTGTTCACAATAGAAACAAATGCTTTTTATATTTTCTTTGTGACATGTTCTACTTTGTTTTAATGAGAAATGAGATCTTATAATCAAAGAATGGATTATGTCTTGGGGAAAATTTGGCCAATGCTGTGTATATAATATGCTTCTCATGTTTATTGCTGGTGATGATGGAGATGATGATGGTGTATATGTGTGTGTGTGGGGGGGAGGGCGGGGGGTGATAGTGAACACATTAGCCAGTAAAACTTAAAAAAAAGTTGTAATGTTTATTTATTTTTGACAGCACAAGAGATATAAAGCATGACTGGAGGAGGGGCAGAGAGACTGAGAGAGAGAGACTCTGAAGCAGGCTCCAGGCTCCCAGAGGTCAGCATGGAGCTTGACGTGGGGCTCAAACTCACGAACTGTGAGATCATGACCTGAGCCAAAGTCAGACACTTAAGCGACTGAGCCACCCTGGAGACCGTAACCAGTAAAACTTTTAAGAAAAAGATAACATAGTGACTTGTACTATTTTTATACCCACCCCCAATATCATTGTTAGTAAGTCTGAGGGTCTAAAAGTTCCTGCTAAAATATCTGGAAATTTTTAAGTCAATTCGACAAGGCTGGGAGTGTTTTGGAATAAGTATTACTTCAATGAGGGAAAATCATTTATGGTCTGTAACTAGAAGAAAACCATCAGCTATTTAGAATTGACACTTTGAAGTGTCCTGTCTCATTCACCCTTTCTTCTTTCTGGGACCAAGAATCACTTTACTCTGAGGAAGTGACTAACCTTTTTTTTTTCCCAATTTTTTGGTATAAAGTTTGTTTGTCTCCATGTGTATTTAGCATTGGGGTCTTTTTCTTTTTTTCTTCTTAAAGTTTATTTATTTTTGAGACAGAGACAGGGTGCAGGCAGAGAGAGAGGGAGACACAGAATCCAAAGCAGGATCCAGGCTCTGAGCTGTCAGCACAGAGCCCCATGTGGGGCTCAAACCCTAACTGTGAAATCATGACCTGAGCTGAAGTCAGACACTTAACCGACTGAACCACTCAGGTGCCCCAGGGACTTCTGCATAAGCAAGCTTTAACAGGGAAACAAAGGTTCATATTGGAGTGGTCCCCGTATGGGTTGACTTTCTCCCCCTACCCTCATTGGAGATGTCTCCCCCCATATCAGATGATGTATCAGTCTTTGTATAAACACACAAGGGAGACACATTTTCCAAAACTGATACTGTGGAAAAGAGAGCAACCGATGACAGACATCTTCAAAAACATCTAGTATCGTGCTATTCATATGTAAATATTTAAATTTGAAATTAAGTATCTATTAAACTCATTTTAGAAACTTGGAAAACATAGAAAAATGAGAGAAAATAGAAATTACCTCATCACCTACAGAAAAGAATTGCTACTATTAGTGTAGTTTTCTACACTTTCCATTGATAGAGGACAGACACATAAATGACTTACAAATAGATGGACAGACGACTGATTGCTAGACAGGTGGTAGGTAGGTAGACAGATATAGATAGATAATGGATGGAAAGAGGACAGAGACAGAGATAGATAGATAGATGATAGATAGAGTAGAGAGATATGATGAATGGATAGATGATAATGGACAGGTGATGGATGGATGATAAAGATATGATGGATAGATACGCAGATGTGTATGTGAACATATATATGCACAGATTAAATATATAATGTAGCAATGTTCTAAAAACATTTAACAAAATTATATATGTATATAAACATTTGTCTACATAAAGCATCATTTAAATCTAACATTTCTATTTGACCCGACTTGTCCGCTGTTACATTTTTTATTTTAAATCAGATGATTTTTTTCCTGTTAAACCTTAGCAGAGAAAGTGTTTAAGGGAAAATTTCTTTATTGGTGGGCAAGGAGAAATGCTTTTCGAGTAAGATAAAAGCACTATCAAGCAGAACTGCATTAACCATTCCTTTTGGCCAAATCACTATTTTTTCAGTTATTTGCTTTCTACAAGTAATCCTTGCAAAATGCTGTTGCCTTCAGTTTCAAACTCAAAAAGGGGAAAGTGGCATGATTTGAGAAGCCTGAAATTGTATTTCCAATTCTGTGATGGAATATGGCAGAGGAACCATTCATATATAAGTAAATTTCTAGTCATAATTTCTAGTCAATAAACATGTTCAAAATCCCCAAATATCCCAGTCTATAAGCAGAATATTGCAATATTTACAAGTAAAAACATGCTAATATGCATAACACATAAAGGAATCAAGTCAAATTTTTTTTAAAAGAAAAAAATCAATAGGAAAGAAATGTGAGGGCATTAACAGACATTTGATAGAAAGAAAAATTTGGCCAAACAGTAAATGAAAGGCTGTCATCTTCAAAGGAATTGAGGAATTGGGAAAAAAGAAATACAGTAAGATATGTGTTACCAGCAACAGATTGGAAAAACTGAAGTGTCCCATGGAAACAGATGTTTGTAGCCATGGGCCAGTGGGACCACAGGACCTTGGACACATGTAGGTTAGATTTAGATGAGTGTATGCTGGGAGCTAACACTTAAATTCCTCAGTATCATACCTAGGACCAGACTACCTCTCGATGAAATAGAGCAGGTGTGCACAAGCATCTTCAAACCAGCACTCATTACAAAAAAAGCTTTAGGAAAATAATCCTGGAAACAATGCAGATATTCCAACACAAGAGAATAGACAAAGTCTGTTCCATTCATACAACAGAAAAGCTATATGTTGGTGCATATCATTTAATTGCTATTGTGTTAAGTTGTATTTATAAGGATAATATTGAGTAAGAAATATAGCTAACATAGGTTTCTATAGAATGAGGTAAATTTATACAAGGCACAAGCCTATAGCAAACATGAGGTAAGTGCCCCACTTTTTGGCCCAGGTCATGATCTCATGATTGGTTGCTGTGTTCGAGTTCCACATCGGGCTCTGTGCTGATAGCATGGAGCCTGCTTGGGATTCTCTCTTTCTCTCTGCCCCGCCCTTGCTTGTGCTCTCTCAAAATAAACCAATAAACTAAAGAAAAAAAAAAGAATATATATGGACACAGAACAATTATAAGCAGGGGCTAAGCAACAATGGACAACAAAGGGATATGTTTCTGGAGTAGACCCACGAATACTGATCACAGTCAACTGCGCAAAATGTTTTTTAGATATAACAGGATGAATTTTACTACTTTTGATACACATGTGATACATAATTTTACATGTATCAATATTTCAAAAATATTTAGGTGTCATCACACGGATTTTCGTCACGTGCAATTGCATGGTTATCGTCTTCAGTTACTCAGCATCTAAACTTCCAGCAAAAGGACTCGACTTCCGCTTGATTTTCACTGTTTCTGAGCTCTAGGTAGAGCGGAGGGGACTTCTCAGACCCAGGGATGTACACAGGCCAAGAGGAAAGGCCAAGAATTTTGCAGAGAAATTGGGGAAAGAAAATCTATTTCCATGGGATTTACTTCCTCTTGACCTCCTACTGAACAACCTTCAGCTGGTCCCCAAAAAAAGAAGAGGCAAAGTACTGATGAAAATACAAATAGAATCAGACTAGTAATTTTAAAGACTCCCCTATATTTTACCGGATAACCAGCTTCATCCGAGGAATTTCTAACACAGAAGTCAACGCGTTACCCCGTTTCATGTTTGCCCTTCACTGGTTTGAGTTTAGTGCTTCCTACCTGGGTCTATGAAAAATAGCCTTAACTTGTACTGAATATGATGTTAAAGTCACTGGCTCCATAGCGACTCGATGCTTACGATCTTGACAGGCGATCAGTATCACTCAACGGAAGCAGTAAGAGACGTTAGGCATTTTACCTACTCAATATGGCTTATTCCATAATTGATGAAACATCTCAAAACCAGCAGAAAGAATTTTAAATGTACCCTGCTGTTGGCATATTTAATAATTCATGCAAGTACTAAGGCAGAAAAAAAAAAGATTTTTCCCCCCCTCTGGGATGCCACACACACTCAGAAGGTTCCTTTTAGTGGTGATAGGAAATAATCCACGAGGGTATTAATTTCAGGATCGCTTAATTTACAACCTGATGGGGTGTGGGAGGCTGATACACGTAGCAAGAGCAGCGCAAGACCTTTACTGAGGTCAAGCTTGTTAACCGGGAAAAGTGTGGACGAACTCAGGCATAATGTGAGCGATTTCGTCAAGAACAACAGTGCATCGCTCCAATGTGTGATCACGTTGGGAAAGTTAATGTAGGTGAATAAAGGCGAATTTAACAAAAAGACTGATGGGACCAGAGTTGAGTTTAAACATTACATGATCAGGTTTTAGGCCATCACCGGCGGAGTAAACTTGTTAAAAAGGGACACGGGCGACAGCCTACACAAGCGACCACGTGTCTAAGTGACTGCTAGAGAGGTTCGGGTGGTGACTGCGGCCACTCCAGTGACTGAGAAGCAACCGGTGCTGCCTCCCCACCTGTACTGGGGAGAGTTCTCCCGAGAAACTGCACCAGTCATATGCACATATATACGGAAAGATTGGCTCATGTGATTACGGAGGATGGAAAACCTGAAACGTGCAGGGTGGTCTGGCAAGCTTGAGACACAAAAGTCTCCGTGGTGCAAAGTTCAAAGGGCCTCTGCTGAAGAGTTCCCTCATGGTTGACGAGGCTGGTCTTTTTGTTCTAGTCACGCCTTCAACTGATTAGACGAGGCCCACCCATGTTAGGAAGGGCAATCTGCTATCTTTCAGGTCCACCAATGTACCTGTCAGTCTCAGCCAAACGCACCTTTCAAGCGGACACAAAACCAGCCATCACACTACCTCAAACAAAACCTCCTGGGAAGGTGTATGCTTGCCCATCCCACTAATGTTGGATATGGTCACACAATTTGTCGTGGCCAACTGGGGTGTGTAGAGGAACACTGCGACGTTTTCCCCTTATTAGCTTACAGGTTCAATGCAATTCGGATCAATACCCAACATGCTATTGGTAGAGGCTGATGAGCTGATTTTAAGATTTATATGCAAAGTCAGAGGACCCAGAATATCCTTGAGAGCCTTGGAAAAAAACCCCACAAAATTGCAGGACTTACACTAACTGACTTTCAGAATTAATACAGAGCAGCAGTCATCCAGAAATATGGTACCAGCACGAGGATCAATCGGTAAGGCGATCAACACACAGAGTACAAAAGTCAGAAATAGATCTACGATATGTAGCATGTTATATATTCTATATGCTCTATTCTATATGTAGCTATCTATATGCTACACATTCTATATAATCGTATAGTATAATATTATTAATATCCTACATTGCAATCCTATATTAAATATATTAGACGGATAGGGTTAGATACAAGATAGATATATTGATAGAGGACAGACAGATGCACAGATACCTAGATGATAGATTACACAGATATACAGACAGATAACTGATTAAAGAGAGCAAAGTAAAATTGTTAATGGCTGAAACCAGGTGGGGTATATAGGTATTTCCTGTAGAAATGTTTCAACTTACTACAGGTTCAAAGTTTTTCATAATAAAATAACAGGACAAAATAATCCATTTTAGCTCATAATGCCTAGTAATAGCGAGACTGGATTTCCTAATACTTTTCATTATCCAGCATAATTTGGATACCAGAGTCACTGAAGGATAGTATTAGAGAAATAATTAGAGGCCACCATTTCCCATGACATAACTGACAGAATTCTATGCAAAACATTTTCTAGAAAATATATCTTACTGTGAAATTCTAATTTAGTTTTTTTATTTATAATCGTAATAATTCACTATTTTGACTGAGTAGGGCTAAAAAATCACAATTAAAATTTTTTTATTGATAAGTAAACTAGAAATATAACAATTTTCAAAAATGATTTTATTTCAAAATGATCATTCCAAAAAGATTAATAATACACATTTTTAAATGTGTGTAATAAACCTCATAGTTCACAGAAAAATATTAAATTTTTTTAATGTTTATTTATTTTTGAGACAGAGCGAGACAGAGCATGAACGGGGGAGGGTCAGAGAGAGGGAGACACAGAATCTGAAACAGGCTCCAGGCTCTGAGCTGTCAGCACAGAGCCCGACACGGGGCTCGAACTCACGGACCGCGAGATCATGACCTGAGCCGAAGTCGGCCGCTTAACCGACTGAGCCACCCAGGCGCCCCCACAGAAAAATATTAAAGACTTTGCTTTCGAATGGGGATCAAGTTAAGTCTTCAAAAGACACATTCTCTCCAACATTATACTAGTAGTCATTTCCATTCCAAAAGTAGGTAGGATATAGTTATATAATTAATAAATGACTTCAGAAATGGCATTAGGTACAAAATCAACACACACAAAAAAAAACACTGATTTTTTTTTCTGTAACAGCAATAAAGAAGAAAACAAAATTTAAAAATAAAGTCCTTTACAACAGCATCACAAAAATAATTACCTACAACAAATGTAAACAAAACACTGGAAGAAGACATCACGAAACAAACAAAACAATCAGTAACAAGACAAATTAATAACAAGCGAAATGAACGGAGGTTTCTAATCCTCTTTATGGATTCGAATAGTCAATACTGTATAGGTTTGAATTTTCCACCAACTGATCTATAGACTCAAAGCGATCCCCAATGGCCAACAATCCATCAAATTGTTAGGGAAACGAATCAGTTAAATATACATTTAGCATAAACTCAGGTATGGCTGAACGGGACTCATCACAAATTTAGGAAGACAGTCCTATCATTTGAGAAATTCCAAGAGTTTTAGGAACTTTGTGCGAGAGTGTCATTGCTTTATAGGATATAAAGATACGTTAAAATAAGGGTCATTACAACTGTACATTAGGGTCAAAATCTAGACCAATGGGGCAGAACAGAGAAGGCAGATATGAGCCCATTATACACGGATACGTGATTAGTCAACAATGGGAAGGAGGCAAATGCAGAATGTAACACTATAAGGCATCTATAACTGCACTATCCTATAAGAGACCCATGAGCCACAGATGCCAATTCAGATGTAAACGAATAAAAATTAAATAAAAGTTAGGGGCGCCTGGGTGGCTCAGTCGGTTGAGCGTCCGACTTCAGCTCAGGTCACGATCTCGCAGTTCACGGGTCTGAGCCCCGCATCAGGCTCCGTGCTGACAGCTCAGAGCCTGGAGCCCGCTTTGGATTCTGTGTCTCCCTCTCTCTCTGCCCCTGCCCCACTCATGCTCTGTCTCTCTTTTGTCTCAAAAAGAAAGAGAAACATTAAAAACATTGTAAAATTAAATAAAACTTAAATTCAGCTTCTTAATCGTAGATGCCGCATCTAATTGCTCATAGCCATATGTAGCCGGAGACAACTGCGCTGGGCAGTGGAGACCAGAACACTGACATCATCCCAGAAAGTTGAATTGGACAGGGTTGGTCTGTAAGGTAATAGTATATGATATTCGCATGAGCTCAGGGCAAAGAGATTTTAAGGAAGACCAACAAGGGCTAACTATCAGAAAAACACTGGTAAGTTGGGGGCGTTACTTTTCACAACTGCGCTTCACCAAACATTACCATGAAGAATGTGAAACGCAGCCATGCGAGGGGGTGGGGCATTTGTGACACGTGTAACCACAAAGGGCTTAAAGGGACCACCTTGAAATTGAGAACGGAAAAGACACACGAATAGCAAAAATGACAAGGTTTTTAGGGGCGCCTGGGTGGCGCAGTCGGTTAAGCGTCCGACTTCAGCCAGGTCGCGATCTCGCGGTCCGTGAGTTCGAGCCCCGCGTTGGGCTCTGGGCTGATGGCTCGGAGCCTGGAGCCTGTTTCCGATTCTGTGTCTCCCTCTCTCTCTGTCCCTCCCCCGTTCATGCTCTCTCTCTGTCCCAAAAATAAATAAAAAACGTTGAAAAAAAAATTAAAAAAAAAATGACAAGGTTTTTGCTCGAGAACCTCAACAACAGAATATCTGCATAAGCCATAGACATACAAAATGGCAGTCAACTTCACTGTGCATGGGAAAATAAGAATTCTAACACCATCGAGGTCAATCCACCTACCCCGTGGAGCAGCTAAAGACAAACAGTTGGACCAGACCAAGTGACGTTGGGGATTTGGGGAAAAGAAAATCCCCACAGTGCTGACACTGGGAAGGAAATCTATCCACTGCAGGTTTATTTTTCAGTCTGCAATCTGCATTTGAGCCAAAGGTCCATCACCGTGAGAAGTAATAGCCATGAAACTCACAATAGTGTTATTTATTTATGATTATTATTATTGTTTACTGTTATTCTCAAGTTAGTTAACATATGGTGTAGTGTTGGCTTCAGGAGTAGAAACGAGTGATTCATCACTTATACTGGCCCGTTGCTCATCCCAACAAGCGCCCTCCTTGATGCCCATCACCCATTTAGCCCATCGCCCTACCCACCTTCCCTCCAGCAACCCTCACTTTGCTCTCTGTATTTAAGGGTCTCTTTTGGTTTGTCTCCCTCTGTTTTTATCTTATTTTTCCTTCCTTTCCCTTATGTTCATCTATTGTTTCTTAAATTATACATAAGTGAAATCACATGTTATTTGTCTTTCTCTGACTTATTTTGCTTAGCATAATATCCTCCAGTTCCATGCACATTGTTGCAAATGGCATGATTCCATTCTTTTTGCTGAGTACCATTCCATTGTGTATATAAATAGCACATCTTTATCCATTCATCAGTTGATGGACATTTGGGCTTCTTCTGTAATTTGGCTGTTGTCGACCGTGCTGCTGTAAACATCGGGGATAGTGCTATTTTCGCAAGGGAATACAAGCATGGATGTTTGGGAGGGGTCAGGACAGATAGCAGAAGTGCTGCTAATGTCTTATTTCTTCCTTTCAGTGGAGGCAGGTTATGTTTCACAAGAAAGCTTCATTCAGAAGAGAAACCACCTACGGGTTCCTTAAGACTAAGTGTGAATATCTCCATAGAAAGTTCACCCGCACATTGTCACTGAAACACCAAGATGATGAAGCACAGTGCATGTATGTAGACCCATTCATTCTGGACCGTGAAGCACAGACGTGCAAATATCACTTCTCCATCATTTTCATCGCTGTTCCCATGTGATTACAACTGCCCCAACAAAGAAGGTGGATGGCATGTGACCCTCAACCCCTTATTTTCCAATTTCTCCAAATATTAGTGGTGGAAAATTTAAGTTCGCAATGGAAATTCAAGTGTTTTCAATTCTCAGTGGCAATGAGAAACCACTGGCCGTGAGGCTTTGGGCAGGCACACGTCTAGGCACCTGTTAGGATTGAGTTTAGTCATCATGAAAGCATAATTGAGTAAAAACAATCTCTAAGACATCTTTTTTTTTAATGTTTATTAATTTTTGAGACAGAGAGAGAGAGACAGAGTACAAGCAGGGGAGGGGCAGAGAGAGGTGGAGACACAGGATCTGAAGCAAGGTCCAGGCTCTGAGCTGTCAGCACACAGCGTGATGTGGGGCTCGAACCCATGAACTGTGAGATCATGACCTGAGCTAACGTCAGATGCTTAACTGACTGAGCCACCCAGGTGCCCTTCTAAGACATCTTTAGAGCTTTAAACTCATGCTTGCAATTAAATATATGGCCACAAATGTGTTGAAAGAAGAGAACGAGATATTTATTCATAAATGCACTTCTACTTTCAAGAAACTGCCACAAATTAAACACATTACGTTTGAGAATACTACCTACTTACTTATTTGTTTATTTAAAAGTGTTTCCTGATTTTTGGGAACGTGCCAGCCAGGGTGCAGCACGGAGAGGGGGACAGAGGACCTGAAGTAAGCTCTGCACTGACAGGCTGACAGCAGTGAGCCCAGTGTGGGGCTCGAAGTCACAAACTGTGAGATCGTGACCTGAGCTGAAGTCAGAGGCTCAACCGAGGGAGCCACCCAGGCGCCCCCAGTATGATATTTAAAAATCCCACTGAGTCATGAGTAATGCCTTGTTTCGATTGGATTGATTGGTTGAGCATTCAGACACAGAGTGAAGTTATGCATAATGAGCACACAGAGGGGATGTGTTTGCTATGAGAAAACTAGCCAAAAATGTCCGGCGAGGAGTTTCGTGAGGCAACCATTGTAGCCAGAGACCCATGGTGTGTCTGCATTTTCAACGGACCCGTTCTCCTCATGCAGTAACTAAAAGGCAACGACCATGACCCTGACTGACGAGTTTCAGAAGCTAATTAAAAAGGAGCCCCAAGATATTTCCCAAACATGCCCAGTACGCCCTCCTGGCACAGGAAGGTTCCTAGGGGGGTCATTCATGGACTGTCTCCCTAAGTTAGGAAAGCGTACTGTCAATTCTCTGTGGAGGGCTTGCTAATTAAATCTTGGTTCCACGAGAGATGTAGGCTCTCTATTTTCTGCTTAAAGTAATATCTGGTGAGCCGGCTACGCGGGACAGTGCTGAGTTACTCAAGAAGAGAAAATTTTCTAGGAAGCTGGAATGGACCACACAGAACATTTCCATTAATTGAGACTTAGTCTTCTTAAGGCTTGAATGAATCACACACAGGATCACAAAGTACAAGGGAAATAAAATATGGTTATCAATGAGAAGCAGAGGGGTGGGCTGGACTCTCGTTTGGAGGTTCACAACATAGGGTCGAAACCCGCTTCACTTTGGGGGCTCCTGTTAATACCTGTTTTGAATTCTTGGGGCACCTGGGAGGCTCAGTTGCTTAAGCGTCCAGCTCTTGGTTTCAGCTCAGGTTATGATGCCACCGTTTGTGGGTTCGAGCCCCGATTCGGACTCTGCTCACAGCTCCAAGCCTGCTTTGGATTTTATGTCTCCCTCTCTCTCTGCCCACCCTCACTTGTGCTCTCTCTCTCTCTCTCTCTCTCTCAAAAATAAAATAAAAATAAACATTAAAAAAATAGCCATTTCGAATTCTTGCATACCCCAAGTGGCAAATCTATATGTTTGTATCAAAATCATTTTGCCCCATAAAGGAATAAGGTTCTGATAAACGATACCTTGAAAATAAATAGACTTAAAAAATAGAATAATATTTACGTATCGTGTGTATTATGACTGTCCCAAATTGAACTCTGTCCTGAAGGCAAGCTTGCCTAGACAAAGATCACGTAGACTTTTCACACTTGATGGGGACTGGTCACGTCAATATGATACATTTACAAATTCTGGACTTCTCTTTTGATATCTAGGCTCCCAGGTCTGCGATGGTTTTATTTGATACTGAATTCACTGGGTTTATAGCACATTGTGCTTCATTGAGTTAGTATTTAAATATATATATGCATATATTTTTAAGTTTATTTATGTTGAGTGAGAGACAGAGAGTGTGAGTGGAGGAGGGATACAGAGAGGGAGACACAGAATGTGAAGCAGGCTCCAGGCTCTGAGCTGTCAGCACACAGCCCGATGTGGGGCTCAAACCCACAAACGGTGAGATCATGACCTGAGCCGAAGTCAGATGCTCAACCAACTGAGACACCCAGTTAGCATTTAATAACTAACTGCTAGTAGATGTTGGATGGGTTGCATACTAAATCATCTGTATGTTATGGATAGCACTGTTCCCTGAATCACTAAATAAGGGGAAAAAAATACCAATATCTAGGCTTGGAAATACTGAATGTTTCACTGATCATTTCCAATATGGAAAAATGTTTATCCAAGGTAAAAGACACAGTTATTAAAATTCATGTTGAAGAAAATAATTTTGAGATTTCCAAGTATTTTTATTTTTTAAGTCTATTTATTTATTTTCAGAGACAAAGCACGTTGAGCAGGGAAGGGTCACAGAGAGGGGGAGAGAGAGAGAATCCCAAGCAGGCTCCACACTGTCAGCACAGAGCCCGATGTGGGGCTGGAACTCACTAACCATGAGATCATGACCCGAGCCGAAACCAAGAGTCGGACGTTCAACCCACTGAACCACCCAGAGGCGCCCCGATTTGCAAATGTTCTAAATGCTAGCGCTCTTATCAGAATTTTTAAATCTGAAATAACGTAGCCAGGATGTTAGTAGATCAAACAACACAATAGGGTAGAAAATATTTTCTCTGTGCACGACCCCAGCCCCTGGACTTCCTTACTTGGGCATCAGATGTTTTCTTCCTATCGGGACTGAGTGGTCCATTCCCCCGCGTTCTTCCGGCATCACTTTATCCAGATGTGCTGGTTCGTGGTTTCTCTAAAGCCCCCTGTGTCCCTCCCAGACGTCCTCATGTGCACAGGAGAAGGGACATGCTGACCCACTGGCGTCTGTGACAACTTCTGTCGTGTCCTGTTGGACATGAGAGTTCCCTAAGGCCTTTCAGAGGAGGGGGCTTGCTCAGGAATTGGATGCCGAGCCAATGCAGAAAGCCACTGCACCTGTTCCAGGGTCTAGAACCATCGCTCTTTGTCCGTTTGTGTGGAAGTGATCTCGGTGTGCTTGTGCTTTGTGGACTAGACATGAGTCACGGGAATGCAGAGACTAGGAGGCCAGTGTGCCTGGGGGACCTCAATTCTGTATCTTGTCTTCATCTTCCCAGGCAGCACTTTCCTTGGCCATATCTCCCTGATAGCCTTTTCACCTGGTCACCTTTCACTGGAAGACTTGGCAACTATTTTAAGGCAATTCTGCTTCCAGTGGCATTGCTAGCAATTTACTCAAGATGGGTACATACGGAGATTAGGGATCTGGAATTGGTTTGACCCTATCCATGTCTGGTCGGAAAATCTTCTTCAAAGGATATTCCATTTGCAGCAATTCATAAATCACAGGTTGCGTGAAGGCTACCTTTTCAGATAACAGCCTTCCTGAAATTGCATGGAAGAATATAGTATATACATCGCTTGGGTCAAGCTCCTGCCACATGTTCCAAACTCATCTGATTCTGCTCCTACTTGGGCCTCAGTGAAGTTTTAAGGGAGGAATGTACTAGGGAGGTTTGGGTGTCCTAAATTACTTATTCTCATTTTCTGTACAATGGCACCCCATACAAAATCATCAACAGTCACAAAGCGTGTATGCTGTTTAAATTCCCAAACTGGAAAAACTTAATTCAAATAATGGAGAATGGGAACATTTAGTGTTTGAAGGGAACAGAGCACATTGAAAAGCTAACGCATTTGGATGTAAATTTTAAAAAAATAAAAATAAAATTTAAAAAAAGCAATAAAACCAAAATGAAGAAAATAATCCCATGATCATCAAGCACCTTTCTTTTCCTGAATTCTATTTTTCGGTGGAGGAAATATCTGTCTGCATGTCTTCTCATGCTAAGGAAAAATGAAATGGGCAACAGAGAATCACAGCAAACGATCACCTACCTACCAAGTATGGTATTTGGTTAAAGTGCAGGAAATGTTTTCACTATGCACCAGGATTCAAATTATTTCTGAATGATTTTTAAGAAACTCAGTGTTCACTCCCCTAGCGTTTTAGTGGTGTAGACAGAATGGTTACTTCAAATAAAATTTACTTCTAACCTAGGTAGAAGTTGCTATTACTGGTCTTGAGAGAAATGTTTCCCTAGTAAAGAGCTTTAAACAAAGTACCATTTTCCATAAATGTATAGGGTTAAAATGTCTTCCTTGAGAACTGAGTGTGTATTAGAACCATGCACAAGATAGTATCCACAAGCACAATGGGCTTAGTTTCCAGACTGGATAGTTATCAACAGGTCTTCTCATTTACATGTGTGTCTGGAAGGATATCTGATTTAGTGAGATGAAAGGGAACAATTATTCATATAGACCTCTCCTCTGTCTTATCAAAACGGGTAGCATAGGTGGACCCTGCCCACTAATCATCAGAAGACTTGCCACAATTCTTGTGTCACCACAGTGGACTCCACGGACTTCCAAAATACTAATGATGGATTATATATGACTATTTCATTTTTCAGTTTAGGAAATCTTGATCCTAAAGTTTTCTCTGTATTATTCATATTGGTCAGAGTTCTCTGAAGAAAGAGAACCAATGGGAGACCAGGTAGGTAGGTAGGTAGGTAGGTAGGAAAGAAAGAAAGAAAGAAAGAAAGAAAGAAAGAGAAAAAGAAAGAAAGAAAGAAAGAAAGAAAGAAAGAAAGAAAGAAAAAAGGAAGGAAGGTGGATGGATAGACAGATATGATGGATGGATGGATGGATGGATGGATGGATAGATAGATAGTAGAAAGATATGATAGATGGATAGATATAAACAGGTAAGTATAGAGATATCTATCAAACATCTATGTATTATCTACTATATATTATCTATCTATGTATCTATGTATCTATTTCTATTATGAGGAATTGACTCATTTGATTACAGAGGCTGAGAAGTCTCAAGATCTGTGGCTGGCAAGCTGGACAACCAGGAGATCCGATGGCATATTTCCTGTCCAAGTTAAAGTCCAAAGGCAAGAGGAGACTAGTGGGCAGCCTGAAGAAAATCAGCTAGAGAGAGAGAATGAACTCTCCCTGAATATAATGAATCCTCCTCGCTCCTCAATATATAAATAAAATGTGTCTCCAAGAACATAACTTCACATCTGCAGTTCCCGTCACCCGTGACAAAAAACACGAGTTGCAATCAGCACTTTTAAAATGTCCATATTTTGAATTAGTGTTTTCGTTTCCTTCACACAAATAACTAAAAGTGGACTGGCTGGAGGCCATGGGATTTCTGGTTTTAATTTTTCAAGGAACCTCCTTACAGATGTCCACAGTGGCGGCACCAGTTTGCTTTCCCACCAACGGTGCACGGGGGTTCCCCTTTCTCCACAGCCTCACCAATGCTCCTTACTCTTGTCTTTCTGGTAAAGAAGTTAGGCATATACATATGTATTAACACGAATATATGAAACAGAATATTATTATACATGTATATAATATATACATGTAATTATATAATATGTAATGCATAACACATTATAACAGAAATAATATATATTATATTATACTAGGTATACTAATATTACTATATGTATATTATATTCTATTATGTATACTAATATTACTATATATATATGAAATAGAATATTATTCAGGCTTCACTTATATGTAGAATCTAAAAAACAAAACAAAACAGAAACAGACTCACAGATACAGAAGATAAAGTGGTGGTTGTCAGAAGGGAGAGGAAAAAGAAAAGAGAGACAGTTGAGGGTATGGGTGAAGTTGGTAAAGGGAATTAAGAGGTACACTCAAAATAAAGACACAGGGATGTAATGACCAGCATGGGGAATCCAGTCAGTAAGATTGTAACAACTCTGTATTGTGACACATACTAACTATACTTATCCTGGTGACCATTTGTACTCTGTATAAATATCAAGCCACTAGGGTGCCTGGGTGGCTCAGTCCGTTAAGCGTCTGACTTCAGCTCAGGTCGTGATCTTACGGCTCATGGGTTCCAGCCCCGCGTCAGGCTCTGGGCTGACAGCTCAGAGCCTGGAGTCTGCTTCGCATTCTGTGTCTCCCTGTCTCTGACCCTCCCCTGCCTGCTCTCTGTCTCTCAAAAATAAACGTTAAAAAAAGTTTAAAAAGAAATATTGAGCCACCGTGTTGTATGCCTGAAACTAATACAAAATTGCATGTCAGTTATTTTTCAATAAAAATAATAAAACTAAATAGCTACGTTACTACATTTGGCTGAAATGATAAAATGGTCCATTTGCCTAAGTTAAAAAAAATAATAAAATTGCCAGTATAATTATTTGTCTCAGGAATTCTCTTAATGGAATTTATTTTAAACCAATTAAAGAAAAAAAGAATCTAGTTATAATAAAAATATCCATTACTTGCCCATTACTTTAATGCATCCCTATGAACCCCAAAGCCTTCCTTGAATAGCTTTTATGGGCCATTATTATGGTATAACCTAAAAAGCCCATGTGGTATGATTCTATAACTTGTATCTGGAAAGAATGTCCAAATAAGTTCACATCTGGTTTTGGATGCAGTGACTTTTTGTGTGGCCTCGTGTTTTGGATTATTACCTTCTTGGAAGAGTATTACTATGCTCCACCATAAACAAATTAAATTGTATATAATAAACTACATAAAATTTATAAAGTATATAATTAAATATAGGTCATATACAATTACTTATATGTTAATTACTCTAAGGCATGTATATACATACAGTATCTCAGATACGTATAATAAGGTATCTTTATAATTCCTCAAAATATATTAACAAATGTGTAAAGACGGTCCACCTTTGCTGGGGCACAGGTTTTAGTGAAATTTCCTATTTTTTTCACTGCATCTCTGATCATGACCTCCCTTTACAAGCAATATGCCTCTTTATCACCCATCATGAAAATACTCTTCCGTGTTAGGGTTCAGCTCCGTTGCCTGAAGATCTTTGATTTCCAATCTAATGATTGCGTGTCTTTTCATTTGGGAGGTAAATATTGTCTGCAGTTTCCATAAAACCCTAGCTCATTTTGTAGGTAAGTGTATATAATTGCTGTGTATATTGCTGTGTATATAATTAAGTGTATATAAGTGTTGGTAAGATATCACTGGATCCCAGTGGCCCTTCATACTGTAACTTGAAATACAAGTGTGTTGATAAGGTAAATATGTATGTTTAATATGGTACAAATGTTTGAGCATTTGCTCCTTAAAAACATATGTGCAGTGTTTTCCGATTTTTTAATGAGTTACCGATTTTTTAAAAAAGTACCTGCATTCTAGAACTATTCTCATGATTTTCTACTGATTAACATGATCCCTGTGCATAGCCTACTCTGTGAATATAATCATTAAGGTTATTTTAGTACAGTCACACTAAAACACACCCATGTAATATAAATTATAATATTGATTTGTAGTAGGAATTTAAAATTTTTCAGTAATTACCTAAATTTTGAAAACAAATTTTAGAGGTTTGATAGATTGCATCTATGATTGAATGCAGTCCTATATAATCTTTCTACAGTCCTATATAGCAAACACTGAATTCACATATACAGCATTTAAAAATTTAAATACATAGATCCTGGAAAATGAATACATGTGGGCAACCATTTCAGAGTCATGTCTGGCCTTGAGATTAACTAGCTGTTTCATCCTTAACAAGCCATTTGTTTTTTCTGGATTTCAATTTCGTAGCTATAAAATGGAGGAATTATAAGAAATGTATTTTCTACACTTAATGCTAATGAACATATATATTTGTATGCCCAGAATCTATTTTTCTAATTTAAGTTGATGGTCTGCTATACAAACTCCCTTATTCCATTTTATGGATACCTTCATTTTAGAAAAGGCAGAATATACAAAATATACCATAATTCAAGAGCTTATAAACTATGTTGACTAGCCTAAAATTATATTTTATGTTTCGTTATTTTGCAATGAACCTCAAAAGAGAGAAGAGAGACATATAATTTATGAAGCAGAGATTATGTGCAGGTAAATTGCATGAACTTGTCTGCAAAGCAAATTTAATTGTATAATTTTGTGGTGATATTGGCAATGTCATTTAGACATCCCCTCAGTGAAAGTCATTTTGTTCAAATAAGTTTTCCAAACTGGAAAAAAAAATCCAAAAGACTCGCCTAAAAAAAACATAATCTTTGTTTATATTCAGTTACTGCACGTTTTGAGGGTTAGAGCTAACATATTGTCAGGTAATTAATCTCTAGCTGTTTCATTTCAATCTCTGAACTCCTTTGTGATAATTATCTCACATCCATTTCTTTTTTTTCAAAATTTTTTAGTGCTTATTCATTTTTGAGGGAGAGAGACACAGAGAGAGACATAGTACAAGCAAGGGAGGGGCAGAGAGAGAGGGAGACCCAGAATCTGAAGCAGGCTCCAGGCTCTGAGCTGTCAGCACAGAGCCCGACTCAGGGCTAGAATTCATGAGCCGCAAGATCACCACGGGAGCTGAAGTCGGACGCTTAACCCACTGAGCCACCCAGGCGCCCCTAGCATCTATTTCTTACATCTTTTGTACCTGTGGCTGATTCACAATGACTTGATGCCTGGTCCCCTGGATGTGCGGAATCTGCGTTGGCAGAGAAGGCACATGACAAAGCCGAAATAAATATTCATCCCTCATCATCAAGCACGATTGGCTAATGAAATTAGGGCACAGTTTGAGAGACAGAGAGAGCCATGAATCTGAAGGAAGGATCAAGCTCTTGCAATGAAAACAATCAGAGAGGGAAAGAAGAAGAGGTTTTAAAAGAATGCCTAAATCATTGTATGTAATGGTTTTTAAATTTCATGGAGTCTTCTTTATAATTCTCGGAGGGTTCATGGCTGCACCCTGTTGTCTATGAACAATGGAGGAACTTAGAAAGTGAGCTCTAGACTTTAAACCCAGTTCTGCCTGATTTTATGAAAAGATGGTTACATGTGGATTTGTCAGTAAGCCCCTTCAAATTATATAGAAAATGTATGTATGCTCAAATGTATTTTCTGGTAGAGAGATAATCTGGAGATTTCTTTCCAAAGGGATCCTTGACCTTCTACCCGAGGTGTGAATACTTACTGCCTATGATATCTTATAAATGTTACTTTACAGAAGGGGATTCAGTAGTAGAGGATATTGAATGGGCTTAATTTGAAAACTTTTACCAGTGAAACATGCAAACATAATGGGACTTTAAAGGTTTAGCGCAAGGCGAGGCTTTAATATTTTCCAGGAACTCTATAATCTTCGACTCATTAAGTTAAAATAAGTCATTTTGATCAGTCTTCTGTGAGAGAATGGAAGCATTAGAATTTCCCGCTGTGCAACATGGTTATAGTTCATTCTATTTCTACGGTTACTCCTTCAAAAAGTCACAGGGAAATATTAACCCTGATGTACAGTTCCATTGGCCTCCCTCTGTGGCCTGGAATATTTTCTGGCCGTCCAATCTGTTACCAAATTTTGTATCTGTACTCTAGCGTGGTTTTGGAAGTCTGCGTTGAGCGTATGCCAATCTACCCCGCGATTCCCAGTGACATGCATCCCTACCTGTTCAGGCATATGTGCCAAAATCAAAGCCAAGTTCGCTTGACACAAACAGACTCAGAAGGGCTGTAGTAACCTACAGCTAGGGAAGTCTCGTGTTCATGGTGATACACGGTGCTGGCCTCCCAAAACGCTGCGGAGATTATGGAGAGAGACGCACAGGGTCTCTGACTTTGCTTTTTAAATGCTTCCATTTACTAGACCATATAGAGGTCTACTGTCTTTTAAAAAAAAAGAAAGAGTAGCTCTAATCCTTTCTCATAAAAACACTTTCTAGTCCCAGTCTGACTATCGTGAGCTCAAACCAAGAGTTTTCTCAAATTCACCATCTTAAATCTTTGGTGGATTCACTTTTGAAACGTTCATGTCTAGTATCTTGCGTTACATTCCGCGCTGACGGCAGATGTCATAGACCTACAAACAGTCCCCTTGACTTGTTTTCTTTAGGGAGACAAAGGGAAATAAAGCAAAATGAAGTGATAATTCGTCTATGTCTTAGGCTGGATTTGCAGCTGCTAAAAGGCCTGTATTGTTGAGCTTCCCTTCAGCAAGGTGTGGGTAGTGTCTGCACAGGAAGGTATGAGCAAAATAGTATGTAAGACGCTCCTGGAAGGCCACTGACTGGATGTGTGTGCCATGCATGGGTCACTGGCCAATTTCTTCCAGGCAGAATAAAGGAAGGTAAGTGAGCATCTCAGAATTTGTCAAGGTCCAGGGAAGGCAGACGGAGCCTGGGCCCCCACACCACGGATCCGCTCTATCAGTGTGGAATCCTTGCATAGGAAAGGAAAGTCCTCCAATCTTGTCCAAGCTACTTGTTCCTGGTGATTACTCAATGAGAAAAACTTATTCCTAAATCAGTGCTTCCCAAACTCTCCCCTTCCCTCATCTTTGCACAGATAACCAGTTCTCCATCAAACTGGTATAAAGGGATGAGCTTGTTGATGTCCAGACGCTTGTGGGCCAGAGTCAACAGCCATCCCAGAGCCAGACCTGTCCTTCCAAGGACTAAAACAACAATTAACCAACAATAAAGAGGAGAAATGGTCTCCCAAAAGCTGGGCCCCACTAATAAGATAGCTATTATTAGAAATTCTACACCTAAGGTGTGTAACTAATTAGCGAAACTTGAGTTTGGAAACGTACTGGGGATCCAGGTAAGAATAAATTTTGTTTTGGAGTAATAGAAAAATATTGGAAAATACAAAACCAATAGGGGCTATGATGTGATAGGATACATTCTGAGTGTCTAAAGTTGTGTCGGTATAAAAATAAAAAGCTTGAGAGATAGTATAAAGAATGTTCTGATTAGTAGATTCTAGAAAATACTAACAAATTTCATGAGTCCGTAGGTGCGTGAGGATAGTATTGACAAACAAGAAAAAATATAAGGGGAGGAGCTTGCTTCATAAGATGGATAAAGGTAGATGAACACATGGGATGAACAGATAGACACGGGCAAGCAGATGGAATGCAGGACACCCTACACACGGGGTTGGTTATCTATGATCGTAGTAGACCATGTACATGTTCATAGAAAAGTATGGAAGAAAGTTCAGTGCACCGTTAGCAAGGGCGAGACTCTATGGTGTGTGTTAGGAGTGAACTGACTGCTCACATTATCCGTTCCTACATCTGTCAAGTCTTCTACATTAACCATTTATTATTTGAGGGTGACAAGTCAATAAAGTATTTTTTTAACATTTATTTATTTATTGTGAGAGACACGGGGGGGGGGGGGTGGAGGCGGGGGGGGGGGGGTAGGGAAGAGAAAATCCCAAGCAGGCTCTGCACTGTCAGCACAGAGCCCGATGTGGGGCTCCATCCCACGAACCGTGGGATCATCACCTGAGTAGAAATCAAGGGTCGGATGCTTAACTGACTGAGCCACCCAGTCGCCACATCAATAAAGTATTCTGTAAAGGAACGTGTCTTGTGGCCATCTTTCATTTCTTCTTTGTGACAATGAAATGCAGCTTTGCATGATGTTAACTTCCAAGATGATTCTAATGTATTACAATTTTTTAAGTGATACCTTGACTTAGGCAGGCTACACTGATTTCCTGTATGGGAAAACATCCAAGTGATCATGATTTTCTTCGAGTGAAATATTTCCAAGTATCATTAACAAATTAACTGTATTTAAGATTCATTACGTTAACCAAGCATGACATTTCACTGGTGCCAAGGGGACATTATTTTTTGAAGGAAGAAACTCCATGCACCTTTTTAAAGAATTACACATTTTAGTGTATTATTCAAGATCTCATCTATTTTCAGAAGATCTTTTCTAAATGTATAATTTTCTTTTACTGCTTCCACTCAACCAAAAATATATATTCAATGATGCATTTATGACATTTCTGATGGCCTTTACTGAAGAGTAAACAGGAATCAACTCTCTTACCAGGACAGTCTCGATGGGTAGGAGTGTATATGTTATTTTTGCTATTTATAGGAGAAAGAACTTTGTCATGGACAGCTGGTAAGTGGAAATATTTCCTCGTCTGCATGGTATGACTCCTTGTTAAAACTTGGGATTTAGGGGCACCTGGATGGCTCAGTCAGTAGAGCATGAGACTCTTGATCTCGGGGTCATGAATGCGAGCCCCACGTTGTATGTAGAGATTACTTAAAAATAAAATTTAAAAACAAAAACCCAAAGCTTGGGACTTAGTTCTGTGAATGTGAAAAGACTACAAGACTATCCGAAGAAATATATATAACATCAAATCAGGAGAATCTAATTTACTCTTTTCACCCATTTGTTAACACATACTGCTTTATACATTTACGTATATTTTTGTGCTTATACGATGTGTACAATTACACATACAAATGTACATATAGGTATAGCTGTCGTCAAGTGGCATAAATACATATTATAGTTTTTGCACTATAATTATGAATCTATATAGCATTTTAACATGTTAAGATGTATGAATGTATCATAAATATATAAAAGTAACTTAATACATTTATACATAAGATAAATGGGTGCGGGGAGACACAGGCATCACACAGGAAGAGTTCCACGTGTGATGAGGCCATCCTCAGGAAATGTGTTTTTAGGCTAAACTGCAAGACGTTGGCCACAGTAAGATCTACCGGGACGGGCACCTGTCTCCTGGAGGGAGGGGTGAGGAAGCCCAGGGAGGTCACTAACAACAAGGGGAAGAAGGGCCACGGAGCAGCCATCCTGGGGGCTGATGACCACGCATGGACGGACAAACGTAAGGGGCACTGTGTTGTCTACACCCGGTGAGGAGCAAGTCCACAGCCGCTGGCCGCTAATGGAGGAAATGCAGCGCACAGAAGGCACAGGCCGGGGCGCACAGGGCGCATTCCTCCTTCACTCCCTGGACAGCTCGCAATGGAAACACACTACAAGCATATGCTCGCTTCCTTCCTCCCTTCCTTACTTTTCCTCCTCCCTCCGTCCTTCCTTCCCTACCTTCTTGCCTCCTCCTTTCGTCTCTTTCTCTTTTCTTTATTCCCTTCTTTTCCTTTCCCTTTCTTTCTTCCCTTCCTTCCTTCTGCCTTCCTCCCTTTTCTCTCCTCCCTTCCTTCTTTTTCTTCCTTCCTTCCCACCTTCCTTCCTTCATTCCTTCCATCCTTCTTCCTTCCTTCCTTCCTTCCTTATTCCTTCTCTCCTTCCTTCTTCCTTCCCTCCTTCCATCCATCCTTCCTTATTCCTTCCATCTCTTTCTTTCCCTTCTTTTCCTTCCTTCCTTCCTTCCTTCCTTCCTTCCTTCCTTCCTTCCCTCTTTCTCTTTCCTTCCATCTTTCCTTTCTTTCTCTTTCTTTCTTTCCTCTTTTCATGCCTTTCAGCTTTACCGAGCTATGGCTGACCAATGAAAATTGTATGTATGTAGTGTGTACAACATGATGTCCTGATCTACAGACACACTGTGAACTTTCTCAGCATCAACAGCTGATGACACTCACTGGTGCCAGTTAGTACTGGAATGACTAGGTTAATGTCTGCATTTCTGCCATTCACGGGCTAGGTCACCATCGCAGCCACAAATTGGAAGCATCTCATGTGTCTATCAAGTGAGCCATGGGCTGTGGACATTTCTATTTTCCCTGCCCCTGGCAAGGTGGCCCTTACGTTTTACATGGTGTTTATTAGGGTATTATATATTTTACCTTCTGAATAAGGGCCAGAAGGAAAGCTGAAAATATCTGAAAGATCTCTGAGTGGTGATACTGTCTCTACCTGTAGCTAGCCCCTGTCATGTTACTTCCTTTGCCTGGGCCTTAGTACATTAGTTTCACAACATTTATAAAACATTATTCCTTGGCTGTACTTTGTAAATTATCTGAAACCCAGGTAACACATATGATTAATACAATCTTAGGTCTCTAGGGGAAAAATACTGGGTGATTGTATAAGGAATTTTTCTCCAAAGGGTTTTCTGTTTCCCAAACGCTATTAATTTCCCCCAGTTTTTTTAGAAGTTTATTGATTTTGAGAGACAGAGAAACCACGACTCAGCGAAGGGCACATAGAGGCCGCGAGAGAGAATACCAAGCTGGTTCCAGGTTCTACACTTTACGAGAAGGGATAAAATCTATCCATGAAACATGTCTCTGAAGAAGAAATGGAAAGCATTTTCCTACAGTACAATAGTATTTATCCAACTCATTATACTAAAGACAGTATGTAAATACAAAATGGCGTAAGGGAACGAGACAAGCCTGCGCGTAGGCAATGCCACTTTGTCACAGGACAAGCGAAGTGTCACTTAGGTACCTGCCAATATCCACTGCGGTAATTCTCCTTCAAAACCTTCACTGACCTGAGTTACATCTGCCTGCGCCCACGCATCGGCTGTGTTCATTTTAACGTGAGCTATGGGTTTAAATTATTTTACCCCATAAGTTTGGAAGCATAATTCAAGAACCATAGTTGTGAGGAATCCATCCTTTTTACACTGAAATGCATTGTAAAAAACAGAAACGTTGTGGAAAGTACAGAAATAAGGAAAGAAAGAAGAAAATGCATACTTTTATGCCTACTACTCAGAAGCAAAGATTTTGATATTTTCTTGTGTTTTCTTCCAATATTCGATAAGCATTTTCATGAATAATGGAAATGTTCCTGTATGTCAGTTGGTATGTAATGTTGCTATACTATAAACCTGTTTTCTGAGAAATTTTTACCAGGACAACATAAATATTTTTTCCCACATAAATATTTTTGTGATCAGAATAGCCTGGTTTTAATTAAGAGCTAAACAATCTGCCATTAATACATCCACAGCTATGTAATTATGTTTTGTACTGGAGCAGACATTTCTAGATTAGAATCATCAGGAGTTTCGATTTAGGAAGGATCTTCTCCATATCCTCACGTGTTCTTTGCTCCTGTCTGTCTGTTCGGATCAGCACTGTGCAGTCACTGAACCATGAAAATCGATGCTGGGAACTTCCACGGGGACATACAGACATTCATGTCCCAGACTCAGCGATGCTCTCTCTGTGCGGTTGTGTTTCTGGGTTTCTCAGTGGGATCTGATACCAACACCCTCTTCCACGCCTTTCTTCACGGTTGTGCTGTCCATGATGAGAAAGTCCCAGGCCTGGGTGAGGACCATTTAGTAACGGCTCCCGGGCTCTGCTGGAGCTTAAAAGCCATCTACCTCTGCATAACTCCAGACTCCCAGATGTCTTCTGTTTGTTTAAGTTTATTTATTTACTTTGAGAGAGAGCAAGGCAGGGAGGGGCAGAGAGGCAGGGAGGGAGAGAGAATCCCAAGCAGACTCTGCAATGTCAACGCAGAGCCCCACATGGAGACACAACTCAGGAACCGTGAGATCGTGACCTGAGCTCAAATCAAGAGTCAGCCACTTAACTGACTGAGCCACCCAGGTGTGCCCGACTCCCATTTTTCTAATCTCATAGATGCTTCTTCTTGGGTGAATAACGCCAATGTGCAAGGTTACATAGTTAAAGACATCTCTTCATTTCCCTGACGTTAACAGAACCTATTCAATGCTCACGTGCTCTTTAAAAAAATTTTTAAAATATTTGTTTCTTTTTGAGAGAGAGAGAGAGAGAGAGAGGGGAGGGGAGTGGCAGAGAGAGAGGGAGACACAGAATCCGAAGCGGGCCCCGGGTTCTGAGCTGCCAGTACAGAGCCTGATGCGGGGCTCGATCTCAGGAACCGGGAGATCATGACCTGAGTCCCAGTCAGTTGCTTAACCGACTGACCCACCCAGGTGCCCTGGTGCTCACGTGCTCTTAATTCTGAATTTCCATACTGTAAAAACCCAATTGATAAAAAAAAAAATCTGGAATGCATGCTCGATTCCTTTTCTGTCCATAATTCAAAGGAAAAACCCAAACAACTGCATCACCGGGCACCTACAACATGCATTCCACCTGCAAACTCGATGCAGACTCCACGGATTTCCCCAACATCTGCTACCTCTGTGTCTGCCATCATCTCCTTCTGGGCTGTTGGTCGAGCTGACGTGGGAACCCTGCCTTCCGTGGTTGACAGCTGAGTTATAGTTGTAAAGCATATACAAGACGACTATATTCTACACCACGCCATCCATCTCCCAGGATTAAAAGTCTCCAAGTATGTAACACACTCCTCAGAAGAGACTCCAGGGCCCTGCCATCACCGGGCCCCTGCACGACACGGCCAGGACCTCATCAGAAGCACGCATCCCCTCCCCCACCCTCTCTCCTGGGCAGGCCCCTTCCTGCAACCAAAGCAGGGCTCGGTCCTTGTTACTCAAGGTTTTCAGCGGAACGCGGTCTTACAAGACCGCGTACTAGAAACCAAACTTCGGCACCCACTACCGTGTTGCACTCTATGGGCTGGAACTCAGGCAGACAAAACGTGCCCTGCTTCCTGAATATATTTTTTTCTTATATTCCTTGAATCACAGCCTCTCCTGGGTTGGGAGTGTCCAGAGATGCCCACTGTTTTACGTCCCATTCATCCTGACTTAGAAGTCAAAATGATGTACTTTTTCCTTCCACACATAACAGCATTTGTAAATTCGTACTCCCTGAAGTCATATTTATTGAATATTTGTTATGTGGTTGAGATACTTAAGCCATTTATCTACATTATGTTACGTATTTCTCATAACAATCTTTTGAGTAGAGCAATTACTTTCCCTGCATCCCGATGGAGGAACACTGGCGATCGAATCATCTATCCACGTCACAATGCACAAAATCGTCAGCATCGGGAGAACACTTTTCACTGAGGCCATTGATCATGCCATCAAAGGCAGCCATACAATAGCTGGAGGTGATATTCTTGATTCACGGTGGCCAATTAGCGAGTAGAAACTCCTGTTGCGAACAGAGGACCCATAAGGTGGATATGGTCTGACAGAGATGGGACCTAACCATCATTCCGCTGGAAAGAGACCCTGAGGACTTGGGTATTTCAAGTACGAAGATCTGTGTTATTCGATGATAGGACATTCCTTCCAGCCATGCAAGCAGGAAACCCTACTGGTCTTTCGCAGAAGAAATTCTACACCAGTCTATCAAGGCATACTTTGATCAAGTGAACACGAAGGCTCTTGGTTTAAAGTTTACAGCCTCTTGTTTTCCAGTGTATACACGTCTGGCTTTTTGTTTATTGAATTTGTGAGGTTTTGTTCCTTTCCACTGATAAACTCTGACATAATAATAATAACAACAACAACAATAATATCTGCTTCCATTTCTCGACTGGTTCGGATGAAGCATGCCCCACGCTGCAAACTATTTCTATTACATCATTTTAGTTTCAGAAATACCTTAGGATGTAGGCTCTACTATGTCCATCTTTTTTTTTTTTAAACATTTATTTATTTTTGAGACAGAGAGAGACAGAGCATGAACGGGGGAGGGGCAGAGAGAGAGGGAGACACAGAATCGGAAACAGGCTCCAGGCTCTGAGCCATCAGCCCAGAGCCCGACGCGGGGCTCGAACTCACGGACCGCGAGATCGTGACCTGGCTGAAGTCGGACGCTTAACCGACTGCGCCACCCAGGCGCCCCTCTACTATGTCCATCTTATAAGTAAACAAGGGTTTAAGCAATGGATATTACTTAAACATCACAGACAGAGCCTGGATTACATCTAATTGAGAACAATATTTCCTCTGAAAGAAATTCCTCATAATTTATACAGCCGCTTCTCAAATATGTAGCAAGTGTTGGACTGATGTTCAAACACAGAGGCAAGCGCAGTGCATGGGTAAGAAGACACTAATAAAAAAAATGGAGTGCTAAAGAGTTCTGTGAGGCAAGTAATAACATAACTAGGCTCAATGATGAAAGGAATAAAGGTAGAGATACATTGCAATAATACATAGATCTATACACACATAACTAGCAAGTAAAGAGAGTTCTGGTCATCTAAATAAAAGTCGTGGTCCAGGGCTCAGTATGAGATTATACAAAATTCTAGTGAATAACCCATCAGCAAGCCGTAGAAATTATTTCACGGAGCTAACTGTATGTGTATTTTTCAAGAGTGCCCATCGAAGACTGGGCAATCCTAGTAATTGTGTTTCTGTTCATTAGTGCATCTACTGTGTATCCATGTTATCCCTCAGATAGAAATACGTACCCCATAAAGTCTCTCACATATCCAAAATATTAGATATCTTTGTACTGACAACATGCTAAATTAATGCTAAATCCTTTAGGGTAAAGCCTCAGGTGTCTAACTTGCTAGAAATATCTTCCCGGCATAAGCTGTCTCTTACGAATTCTTCATTGATTTTTTTTTTTTTAATTTTTGAGAAACAGAGAGAGACAGAGCACAAGTGGAGGAGGGCAGAGAGAGAAGGAGACACAGAATCTGAAGCAGGCTTCAGGCTCTGAGCTGTCAGCACAGAGCCCAATGTGGGGCTCGAACTCACAACCCGTGAGATCATGACCTGAGCTGAAGTTGGTCTCTTAACTGATTGAGCCACCCAGGCGCCCCCTTCATTGAATTTTTAAAATTTGTTCCTTCCTTCCTTTTCCTCTCAAATGTAAAAAAATGATACTTTTTTTTTATCATAAAGATGAATGCCTCAATTCCCAAAGCAATCAATGAATGCAGACAATAAACCCTGAGTTTAACCATTCTAAATTAGAGAATATATTTGTTTAAATAGGTGAAGTAGAAAAAAATCATTTCAGCAGATAAAAAAAAAAAGACTGTCACCATTTCAGCCTCTGGCTAAAGTTTTAACAACGGAAGAGTTTCATATCATTAATCCAGATGAGAAACTGAAATAGAGTTATCTAAATATGAAAGGCTTTGTGGTGACACTAATAAGTCTGGGTATGTCCAGCAATGATCAGCACATCACAGGACTTATGGATTGGCTCTTTGACTATTACATGTTGTCCACAGAACATATTTTTAAATTTTTAAAAATATTTTATTTGTATCTGAGAGAGAGAGTACAAGCAGGAGAGGGGCAGAGAGAGAGGGGGACGCAGAATCGGAAGCAGGCTCCAGGCTCCGAGCCATCAGCCCAGAGCCCGACGCGGGGCTCGAACTCACGGACCGCGAGATCGTGACCTGAGCTGAAGTCGGACGCTTAACCGACTGAGCCACCCATGCACCCCACAGCATATATTTTTACAGCAAGGAGACCCTCTCTTCTCCCCTTCCTATACAGTGTGTAACAAGAAACTTAGACATTATACCAATTCACAACACAATTATACACGTGTCCTTGGTTCTTGTGTAAAAATGCTACTTAAAAACTGTGTACTTCTCTGCTAGGATATTGAAAGCTTGGCAGCTGTTATTTGCTTGTTTCTTTCTTTTTTCTTTTTTAATTTAATGATCACTTTTGAGATATTGAACAGTGAGATGTTGAACGTGTCGCTGGAAATATGTGCAGCCAATGGTGTAAAGTGGTGTCAGAATTTCAATGAAGGTCAAGCGAGGTACCTTTAGGAATGTGGGACTTCGGACACATTAGTTTAAACTTTCTGAGTAAAGTTACAGAGGTGTGGTCCTCACTGGGGTCTGTTGGGACACATATAAGATGTGAGATAATGACATTTTAAAAACAGACCATCTTCACAAACTTGTTTCGTGACCTCCTCTACTAAAATATAATCGCAACATGAAGAAAAGTTTCTGCTATTTTCACGTGGCCCACGTCTCTGAGATAGTCGCTCACACGGTCGAGGCTGCATGACCCAATGCCCAATTTTGGCCGCTTCTGTCTCCTCTGAAATTAACCGCGTTAAAGCAGTGACATAAAGTACCAGCACTGGAGGGAGCGTGTAACCTTGCTTGATGCAAATCCCACACCATCCGTGGCACTCAAGCCTGCGGCCAGGTTTCCTGACAGGGAAATCCTCTGGTTGGTGATTTTCTCTTGCTGTTGCCTTCCTGGCCTGGGGGGCACGGTTGGCCACAGTGTGGGCCAGGACAGAAGCCCCCACGCCAGTCACTGCTCTGCACATGCAGGTAGATGGACGCCTCAACCTCCCCATTTCTGGGCCGTGGTCACTCGGAGAGCCTCCCACACTAGATCCAAGACGTCCGTGGGGATGAGGGCTCGACGTTCACCCCAAGTGGCCAAGGACGGTGTTTTCTGGGGTGCTTTCTCAAAGCTCTTGTGAAACGGATAGCTCTCTGGGAGGACCCAGCGAAAACCTTCCTTCCCACAGACTGCTGTTTCTTACATTTCCACTGGCACAAAACCAGCCTCTCCTGTTAATTTAAGTATCTCAATTAAGTATTGCTGTATCTGACTCATTTATGTAAGCAGTAACAATACTGTCTTGCATTAGGGTTCATCAACCCTTTAGTCACTAGTATGGGAAATGCTGGTTTTCTTTCCTTTTTTTTTTTCAAAAAATTTTTAACATTTATTGTTGATAGACAGACAGAGAGAGAGAGAGAGACAGAGCATGAGAGGGGGAGGGGCAGAGAGAGAGGGAGACACAGAATCCGAAGTAGGTTCCCAGCTCCAAGCTGTCAGCACAGAGCCTGATGCAGGGCTGGAACCCATACCAGATGAATTTTCTTTTCTTTTCTTTTCTTTTTTTTTTTTTAACTTTTTTAACGTGTATTCATTTTTTGAGACAGAGAGAGACAGAGCATGAATAGGGGATGGGCACAGAGAGAGGGAGACACAGAATCCAAAGCAGGCTCCAGTCTCTGAGCTGTCAGCACGGAGCCCGACGAGGGGCTCGAACTCACGAACCCTGAGATCATGACCTGAGCCGAAGTCGGACATTCAACTGAGTGAGTCACCCAGGTGCCCCGGAAACAGTGACTTTCTACCTTTAACGGGATACACTCAATATAACAACCATACTTTTATTATTTTTTTAATAACCATACTTTTCAAAGCAGAAACACATGCACAATTGCATACTTGCAGTCTTTTTTTTTTAAGTTATTCTTTGAAAATTTTTAAGTCACCTCTCCACTCAACGTGGGGCTGGAACCCACAGCTCTGAGATCAAGGTTCTCATGCTCCACTGAGCCAACCAGGTGCCCCTACATACTTGCAATGTTAGCACATGAATATCAAGGAGGACAAAGGATGGCAGTTTTCTCTAGGATATATGCAATGTCTACAGAACTTTCCTTAAAATATCAGTATCAAAGGGTGCCGGGTGGCTCAGTAGGTTAAGCATCTGACTTTTGATTTGGGCTCAGGTCACGATCTCACGGTTTGTGAGTTCAACTCCCACGTTGGGCTCTGCACTGACAGCATGTAGCTGGCTTGGGATTCTCTCTCTCCCTCTATCTCTGCCGGTCCCCCACTCACATGCGTTCTCTGGTTCTCTCTCTCTCTCAAAACAAATAAAAAATTAAAAAAAAACAACTTGAAAAAATATCAGTTTCATATTCAGGGCACAGAATGCCAGAATGCACACAAATATGTGTGATCAGTAGCCTGCGTTTCTCAAGTGCTGCTATAAATTGATACGCTGATAAATCCATGCAGACATAGGACATTCTCATTAAATGATCAAAATAGCATAGCCTCGAGCAAATATCTGAGGAATGTTAGTTACAGATGACAGGTAAGTCCCCTGAAAATCCCAAGGTTTCCCCAGGATATAGAGAAAAAGTAGAAACAGTTAGAATTGTAGAGAGGACCACAGATCATAGATGAACATTCGAAAGAAGTTCTCTTTTACTTGTACTGGAATTTTGCTTTGTACTTAAATTACCAGAGTAATTGTGCTGTTCCAGAGTGTGGCCAGGAACTTACTTAGCTAATATGCTTTGATTGCTGGCATTTTCATTTGGGCTGCAGAAAAACCAAATACTGGACGCTAAATAATGCTTCCGTTCATAATCTGTTTTACATTCGGAACTTAACTACTGTTTGACATTGTAAGAATGGAGAGTCATCAGTGGCTTTTTCAGCAATTGCCTTTAAATAAGGCACAACACAATTTAAGATTTCAATTACATTTCAGATGGTTCACTCAACTGACGTACTTAATACATTCGATGTGTTCAGTGATCACGTTTCCCGAGGCAAAACAGTATCAACAGAGGGAATTCTGTTTTCATGTAGCAGTCACTGTGGGATCAAATACAATTTTTACTACTTTAAAAATTATTCCAGGGGCACCTGGGTGGCTCAGTCCATTGAGTGTCCAACTCTTGGATTCAGCTCAGGTCATGATCTCATGGTTCGTGGGTTCGAGTCCTACGTCAGGCTCTGTGCTGACAGGACGGAGGCTGTTTGGGATTCTCTCTCTTTCTCTGCCCCTCCCCTGCTCATGCTCTCTCTCTCAAGTATAAATAAATGTTAAAAAAAGTTAAAAAAATTAAAAACATAAAAATTATTCCAACTGTAGACTTCTCCATTTATGAAAGCAGAGGTTGTGACGTGAAGGTCTCTGCACAATCAGTGTCAGCATCATCCACAAGCTCATTAGAAATGCAAACGTGGGGGCACCACCCCTGACCAGCTGGGACATTTCACTTCATCATTTACAGCAAGGGAAAGGTCCACCGTCTTCAATGAAATTCAGATATATTCGGAACATATGAGACGGTGGATTCAATCTCTTATCCGATCATAGGAGTTTGCTGCTGTAAGCAGTAAGCTGGTCTGAGTTGAATGTGGATTTTCTCTACTGGACGCTTAAACATAGCTGGTGATAATCAGGATCCTGATACCTTAGAGCTGATCGGTCACCTTGGGGTCACTCCCAAGAGCAACCTGCAGGCTCCCACCTTGGAGACAGATTTATATATCAGCTCTACAACCCAATGGGGCTTGCAAGAATCAGGAAGCTCCAGGGAATCAACTGACTGGGAATACAAGACAGAATGTGGGAATGGAGGCAATCGTAGGACTTTAATGGTTTTCCGTTTTGAGAAGAGGCATCTCTGCTGGTTGGGTCTCGGGAGCAGACATGCATAAGGCGTGTGACAAGTGCCCATTCTATCAGCAGAGCTAAGAGGGGGTGCCTGCTTTCACGAGGGGTCCGTGTAAAGCTGGCAGCCTCTAGCTCTGCTGCAACTGAGAGCAAAGGGTGACTGGAGGGGATCAGAAATATGCTGGTTATTCGCTGCCCATCCCCGCACCTCCTGGAATGTGCCGTAAGGTGTTTTGTGGATACCTGTTCTTTTGTTAAAGTCTGCATCCCAATATGAAGTGTTACTAAGTGCCATGGTGTGAAAGTGTCCCCCAAAATTCACATGCTGAAATTCTAATCACCAGTGTGATGGTTTGGAGGTGGGACTTTTGGGAGGGGATTATGTCATGAGGGTGAGGAATCAGGGACCACGGCAAAGAGACCCCACAGAGCTCCCTTCTACCATGTGAGGACACAGAAGACGGTGGCCTCCAGCCTGGAGGTGGGCTCCCACCAGACACCAAATCTGCTGCTACCCTGACCTGAGACTTGCAGCCTCCAGAACTATGAGACATGTCTGTTGTTCATAAGCCTCTTGGTCTAGAATATTCTGTTACAGCAGCCCAAATGGACTAAGACGGTGAGAGTCCCTGTAATTTGCTCGACCACCCCACTGTACCTTCGGTGTATCTTCCTGTCTCAGGAAGAAATGACAGGGACACGTTTGAAACACAGAACACATCCATGGTTTGGGTTCCCAGTCAGACCCCAGTGGGGGCTATGAGGACAGCGCAATGTTGGTTCTCATTTGCTCCCTGTGTGTGGGTAGGAAAGAGATGGGGTCATGGTTGGAGATGAGACGAGGCTGTCTGTTCAGACAGAAGCTAAGCAGCTTGCTGTGTGTCCGTCCACATGTCCTTGCAGATGACGGCCACCTGTTTGAGGGGCTCCCGCTGTGTGTGTCCCGTGATGGCCAGCATGGCAGTGTCTCTCTGTGCTTCCTCATTCACCTCTCGCGTCTGGTGCGCATTTCCTTCACTGTTGAGATATCTGGTTTTCCTGTCTTGGTTTTTAAGCATGTTTACTTTCTTTTTTATTTTTTTAGAACAACATTTTATTTTATTTTATTTTATTCTCTTATTTTTTATTTTATTATTTTATGATTATTGTATTTTTTGGTTCTGTTATTATTTTTTATTTTTTACAAAGGTTGTCACTTATTTTTTAATTTAAATCCAAGTTAGTTACTGTAAGTAAAGATCTCAGGAATAGAATTCAGGGGCTCAGTTGGTTCAGCGTCTGACTTCAGCTCAGGTCATGTTCTCACTGTTCGTGTGCTGACAGCTCAGAGCCTGGAGCCTGCTTCGGATTCGGTGTCTCCCTGTCTCTCTGCCCCTCCCCTGCTTGTGCTCTCTCTCTCTCTCAAAAATAAATAAACATTAAAAAAAATTTTTAAGAGGAATAGAATTTAGTGATTCAGCACTTATATACAACGCTCAGTGCTCATCCCAACAAGTACCCTCCTCAGTGCCCATCACCCATTCAGCGAGCGCATTCCCCACTTCCTTTTTCTCCAACCACCTTCAGTTTGTTCTCTGTATTTAAGAGTCTCTTACGTTTGTTGAGGCGTGTTTTCTAATGCTTCACACTTCATTTTCCCACAAAAACAAGCTTTCTCAAAAGGGTGTGATGGCGGAGACAACAGTGAATTGCCTAGACAAGACTCTGGTCCGTATCATGTCACTTCAAACATTATTCTGGACATTTTTATATGAGGCGAGAAAACACACCAGCATAAGCAGCACATGTTTCTTCAATATATGTCTGATAACATAAATTATATGTGGCAGATATTTACATTAATAAATCAGCTACAAGAATATTTAAATATAAAAGGTACAGCTCTAAATTTGGAAGTGCAAAATCATCCAAACCAGTCAGTGTTTACCAGAAGTGCCTTTTCGCTGAAATCACCCTGTGGTTTCTGTTAAAAGGCTGATTCTCTACACTTTCCCTTAATGCGATCTTTTAAACATGTTTTTCTACAGTGGATTATTCACAAATATATTATGTTTTCATTTTTGCACATGAAACATTATGTGAAGCAATTTCACGTGTATATACACATTCTCAGACACCTCCAATGTTTAACGAAAATGGTAACGTTCTTTATATTTAGAATAGTCCCGCAAACTGAGTTAGTCAATGAACATTTTCACAAATCTTCTTGTGTTTCATGAATGCCTTATGACAATAACTCCAAGGGAAGCTACCACTCATGTATTCATTCCAGCCTTGGTATTGTCAGACGCATTCACCCTTCCAAGCATCATTTTACAAATGGGCTTCATTCAAAATGCTATTATTTTAAACCTCTTCACTGTTATCTCTGCATCTGACTTTGAGATGCAGAAAATGAAATGCTTTTACTAGGGATTGGGAGGTTTGAAAACGTTGATGTCGGAACCAAAAGTACACAGGGGGAAAATTACCAAAATCACTAGCAACTGAAATGCAAGAATTGAGACAGGACGTCACTGGGTATGGCTGTTTTTATTTCCTTAGAATTGTGTACACGGATGATGGGGAAGGGTATCTTTTGACCAAAGAAAGGACTTCACATAAAATGAGGACACATTTTAAACTCTGTCCCACCATGCTATGTGGACCCTGTGAATCGTGCATGATTTTAGTTTATCGGCGCAGAAGTATCAGCGATGCATTGTATTTTCCCTCATGAACTCCGCTGGGCACTTCTCCTGGACATGCCATTTCACTGCCATGATATTTTGTCACCATAACAAGGTAACAACTAGAAGAAACATCTCAACACGTTGGCTACATTTCTCAGAGCAAATTGTGCTAATCTGTGTTTCCCAAGTCGGCCAATTTCCACCACCGAGAGGTTTTTTCGCGTCAGAAATTAAAGCACTAACAGGGAGACACTGTGAGATCCTGCAGCTTTCAGCCTTTTCTTGACTGGGTCTTCCTGCTGGCTTCAGAGGTTTCCGATTCTCAGTGACTGATGCTTCCCGCCTGTGATCTGTATGCACGATGTCACTCTGGAGGCCACTTTAGCTCCTGCAGTCACATTTTTGAAAGAATCAAGTGTGGTTTCTCTTTAAAAAGGCAAGTAAGAAAATACACACATTTTACGAAACATGACTGCCGTGTTTCCCTTTTTCAACTTGCCACCTTTTTGTTGTTCTGTATTGTGGAAATGATCTGTAAGAGGCAGAGGCATGTCAACCTTCTCCATCAAGTTATTCTGGAGCTTTTAACCGCTGCTGTATTTGTTTCATAATTATTGGTGCCTAAGGACCAGGAATACAAGCTCATGAGCTACAACAGTAAATAATGCTGCTCTGTGTTCCCCAGGAGCCTTTTATTCCTGGGGGTGTAAGTGTGTTGGACATAGAACGTCCCCATAGCTCCTTTGCTGATCCCTTCTTTTCGAAAGGACCATGTAGCCAAATGGACACTTCATCTTCCCATGCGGAGGAGCCACCCAGAAAGTACGCTGAAATCTCGGGGTTCTAGGATACTGGCCCTTCGCTCATGAAACTCTAGTTTCAGCAAATTGCCTGTCTGGCCATTAGCTTGGAAGAGATCCATACCAGGATGCATGCTCTTGCTTTCTCCAGAAACAACCACGGGGCCAAACTTGAAGTGTGGAGGTGAGCCATGGGCTATGGGAAGCAGGACTGAGACACACAGTGGCAGATGGATGGGACCTCTTTTCTCCCTTGTGGGGACTTGACGCAACATGGCTTTGGCATAGCAGAAAATGTCTCTCTCCAGCCAAAGAGGTCTACGCCCTAATCTCTAGACACACATGAACATGTCACACATCAAAATGTGTGTGACAAGCCCGATGTGATCAAGGGCTCTTGAGATGGGGAGATCAGCCGGTATTATGCAAGTGGAAACAACAGGAACCACAAGGGTTTTACCTGGGAAGAAATTAGAGTAATACGCTTGCTGGCTGGAAGGGAACCACAAGCAGAGAAATCGGGGCATACTGTAAAAGGAGGAATATATATAAAAGGACATTTTTTTGTGGTTGAAAAACCTTCATGACGAGCACAGCCCTTGCGATGCCTTTATCTGACTCTAGTGAGATCCACTCTGGACTTCTGACCTACAGAACCATAAAGATAACAAATTTGTGTTCTTTTATGCAACGAAGTGTGGGGTAATTTGTTACAGCAGCCTTAGGAACCTCAACAGTGGCCGATCAATGTATGTTGCATAACAGAAAACACATGAGTCTGTTTATCAATTCAGGCATCCAGACATATGTCTGCTCTCCTGGAATCCACAGTCTTTTTTTTTTCTTTTTGAGAGACAGAGAGAGAGAGAGAGAGAGAGAGTGAGCGAGCGAGTGACCAGTGGAGGGGCAGAGAGAGTGGGAGACCCAGAATCCAAAGCAGGCTCCAGGCTCCGAGCTGTTGGCACAGAGCCTAACGCAGGACTCGAATTCACAAACCGTGAGATCATGCCCTGAGCCAAAGTCAGACACTTAAAACTGAGCCACCAGGCACCCCTGAAACCTACAGTCTTACAGGGGAGGCTGATCAGCCCTTGGGGTCTTGCCATATAGTCCTGTAGTTATTAGACAGCCTCCAGGTCTGGCTGCTGGACCATCAGTCCTGGTTTTAAATCTTGTGCTGATTTTGTGTGTTTTTTTTTTTTTTTTTTTTTTTTTTGGATAGAGGGAGATTTCACTTCATCTATATAGATATCTTCATGGAGAACTGGAGAGACTTGTCAGAAACACTAATAAGCCATTTCTGTTCAAAGAGAAATAATTGCAAAGTAGGCAGGCTCCCTACCAAGATGAATGGTAAGTATCTGAACCTTGATGATTTGGACATGTTCTCTCTTCTGCTTCACATGTCTGCAGAGGCACACTCTCCACCTGCTAATGTGCTACAGCCGAAACGGGACACGCACGTGGGCTTTCTTTTCTGCGCTCCACGGTCAACACAACTGCAGACCCACTCAGATATGTTGCTTTGAGACCCCTGGTGAAGCAAAGACCAAAAAGGCAGCATGACTGCTTTGACGTTTGCCTGCTATCTTTTCTCCCAGCCACCCTGGAGGTCCTGCACCTGGAAGGGGTCGTTACTCTCTGCCCTGTCTTGGGCTCTCCTTCCTTGAGATGCCAAAGCAAAACACAGGGAGGAAGCAGACAAGTATCCACCTAGTGAGCAACAGTGTTATGAGGCTCGGGCAAAAACACGGAAGACGTCCCGTGACAGGTGAACACGGACGACTCAGAGGAGATCGAGTTGCAGAGAAGATCCTATGAGACACGGGAGGCTTGTGTTGAGGACAGAGATGGCTCCCGCCTGTGGTAAAACAGCGCATTCTGTCTGTGGTAAGAGGCGGCGTGCAGAATCATGGGCAGAGAATCTGGCGTTGATGATGGCAGTGGATAGGAGGCACCATTAAAAAAAATTTTTTTTAATGTTTATTTTTGAGACAGAGAGGGAGGGAGGGAGGGAGGGGGAGAGAGAGAGAATCTGAAGCAGGCTCCAGGCTCTGAGCTGTCAGCAGAATCCGATGTGGGGCTCGAACTCATGAACTGAGAGATCATGACCTGAGCCAAAGTTGGATGCTCAATCGACTGAGCCACCCGGGAGCCCCGGAAGGAGGCACCATTAATCTGCTCAGGCTGCCGTTACAAAGCTCAATGACAGAAACGGATTCTCTTAGAGTGCCAAAGGCCGGAAGCCCAAGATGCAGGCTGGACAGGGGCTGATTCCTGGTGAGGACTCTCCTCCTGGCTTGTAGATGGTCACCTTCTCATTGTGTCCTATGTGGCTTTTCTTTGTGCTTGTGCAGAGAGAGAGAGAGAGAGAGAAAGAGTGTCTCTCATCACAAGGATGCAAATTCTATGGAATGAGAGAGTCCCACCCTGTGACCTCATATAATCTTAACTAGTTCCTGATCTACAAATACAGTCGCACCGGGGGTTAGCGTTTTAACATATGAATTTTAAGGGGACACAATGTTGTCCATAAGAGAGGCAGAGTGAGGGAGACCCGTGTGAGAAGCTCCTGGGGAGAGACAGTGCTTGAGGTGGAGATGGTCAGAATGACGTGTGAAGTGTCTGAATACCGCTGGTAGATTAAACGTGGGGGAACCAGAGACAGAAAGACGAGAAGGACTCCATGATTTGAGGCATTGGTACTAAGTCTGTTCAACACGAGCATTAAATTTGTACACTGACTGCAAGTTTCTTTCAGGGAGATTTAACTGGTTTAGAGGAAGGACTTCCTCACAGCGGTGGTGACAGGCTCAGTCCAGAGAGTTCACCCTCTGCAGTCACAGGGGCTCTGGGTGACCCCTGATGTAACACGATCCTCCCCGCTAACAGCACGCCCATTTCTGTCCTAAAATGCCCATTCTTAATCTCTCCATTTCCTCGGCCTCATGCCAGTGGGTAACTATGAGGCTTGTAGCGCCCACCACCCCAATGTCCTTCCATTTATGATTCAGGCCTATTGTTCAATGACATACAGGTGACTCTTGAACAACACAGGTTTCAGTGCAGGTGGCTTTCTTTGATATACACAGTACAGTCCTGTAAATGCATTTTCTCTTTCGTATGGTTTTCTTAATACGTTTCCTTTTCTCTGGCTTACTCTATCGTAAGAATACAGTGCAGTCTCCCTTGATTCACAAAATATGTGTGAATCAACGGCTTATGTCACCAGTAAGGCTTCCAGCATCAGCAGGCCATGAGTAGTTAAGTTTTGGGCGAGCCAGGGGTGCCTGGGTGGCTCAGTCCGTTAACGGTCCAGCTCTTGATTTCGGCTCAGGTCCTGATCTCACAGCTGGGGCATCTGAGTCCTGCGTCAGGCTCTGTGCTGACAGTGAGGAGCCTGTTTTGGATTCTCTCTCTCCCTGTCTCTGTCTCTGCCCCTCCCTGACTCATACTCTGTCTCTCTCTCTGTCAAAATAAATACACTGAAAAAAGTTTTGTGCAAGTCAAAAGTTGTATGTGGATTTTCGACTGCACAAGGGGGTTGGTGCCCCAACTCCCCTGTCGTTCAAGGGTCAACACTAAGGTCTCTTTGAGTCTGGAACTTAGGGAGTCACTGTGGTTGTTACTATTATGCAGTACGTTTTGATATTGTATAATCCATCAAGGACGGTTTGAAAGTAGCAGTATGTCCCTCTTATCCTGTATCAAACGAATATACCCAGAACTTAGCAATGGTTAGAAGTCGAATATAAGCTGGATAGGAATTTTTGTTGTGGTTGACCTGTAATATTCACCTTCTCCATGAATGTAACCCTAAGGCCATGCATCCCTTTACTTGACTGTGGCATCTGATTTTACTGCAAGGAGACACGGTCAGAAAGCATTCCGAACCCAAACAGAGCCAAGCCCACCGAAGTCCAAGAGATGACGTACCTTGCTCACGGCCACGGGGGCAGTCCTAGATCAAAGATGCCCGAGGACGCTGTGCTTTTTCTCTAAGTGGTCAGCGCTTCTGTTCCTTGCCGTGGGTACGCTTCTTAATGAGCTTTGTCCAAAGGATTCTGTGATCCCAGAATTGCTCACTCCTTTCCCAGTCTTTTCTTACAACCAGCACTACTTCTCCCTCCGTAGATACTCTCTTCATACGTCTATACTTGTGCTCTCCCTATTCTAAAACAATAATAACAGCTTCACATACAAGAGTATAATCTCCTTTTGGTTAATAAAGCACAATAAGTCATGCACGCATATTAAACTACCGGAGTGAAGTATTACGATTTCCATTATTTCTAGTAACTGAGTCCGTATTGATTGCATATGTGAGTACAATAGTGATATGTGGCCAAATACAGTACAGCTGTTCTCTGCCTAAATTTTCCCATTCTGTTTATCATTTTAAGGACTCATTTGAATAGCTCCCTTAGAGTCTAATTTATTCAGAGGAATATTTCAAATGAGATTAAATATAAATTAGGTACCCTGCCAGAATTTTGAAACATTTTTGACTTCTATAGTACAATGTTAATAAAATGGTATTTTAAACCTTTTCCCCTGTGAATGCCAACTTATATTAAATTTGATATTGCATGTAACCATTTATAGGATTAGATCCTAGATTTCGAAATTAGTTCTGTTATTGTGGTAAATCTGCATTGCTTCTAATTGAAAATTAGAGGTTCAAAGGTTCTCATTGATTAGACGGTTTAAAATAATTAACTGTGGATATTCAGAGCATTATCGGGCTTATTTGCATTATGGAAAGCAAATGCTGCTTCTTTGCTAATATTTCATTTTATCAAATTTTTATTAAATTTGATACTATTTTGATGTTTTAAGTAATGGTTGTGAAGCAAAGGTGAGAATTTACGGGAAGCAATTACAATTGGGGGAGGGGGTTGTATGGCCAAGAAGAATGAATATGGTGCTGGTCACCTGGGGAGTTATTTCACACATGCGCGCGCGCGCGCGCGCACACACACACACACACACACGCACACACTTCGTTATGACTATCCCTGATGTCATGATGATGATGATGGTCATAATTAACTTCTGTGATGAGATGAGGTGTGTTGTAACCCCCAGGTATACTAACATGATGCAAACACGACGCCAAAATGACATGCTAAGATGTCTTCTTCATGATTGCCCAGAAAGAACGTGAAATGACACCTCGTAAGGCCTGGCTCTGAGTCCTGCCTGTCCTGAGGTGGGTACTTGACTTAGGTGGACTTCCTGTTTGTCATCCATGAGTGTGCGTGATGGTTTGTGGATTTATAGGTGTCTCTCTTTTTTTTAATTTTTTAATGTTTATTCTTGAGAGAGAGACAGAGCGTGAATGGGAGAGGGGCAGAGAGAGGGAGACACAGAATCTGAAGCAGGCTCCAGGCTCTGAGCTGTCAGCACACAGACCAATGTGGGACTTGAATCCATGAACTGTGAGATCAGGACCTGAGCTGAAGTTGGACGCTTAGCTGACTGAGCCACCCAGGTGTCCCTGCATTTATAGATTTCAAAATATTTTCACATACACCGTCTTGTTTGAGTTCTACATAACACACGCACATGCCCACAGTACACGTTAGTAATGTGAACTATTTTTAAATAATAGAGTAAGTCAGGTAAATATAAATATGCATGCGTCATTAAACTGAAATAAACTCTATTTTCCCAAGGAACATAGAATTTCCCCTTTGTATCAATCTATCAAGCAAAACTTTTCATACAAAAGTCTTTGACAAAGTGGTCTCCGAATGAATTGAATTGTTCACATGGAGAGTTAACAGAAAAGTCTCTGTTAAAATTTTATCGTATGTGGTATGCTTCCTTTTTACCCGAATTCTTCATTTTGCTTTCGGATTTAAGGTTTAATTGGAATTGTCTGCACACTGCTGAGGCTTGCCTGAGTCCATTTTTTGTCTGTTCGTCTCTGTCTCCTACTTTACAAACATTACGTCCGACTTTGAGGTATAATCATTGTTCGGCACATTGCACCTAGCTTCTGAAATAGTCAGTTTCCTGGGGCTCCCGGGTGGCTCGGTCGGTTACGTGTCTGACTTTGGCTCAGGTCGTGATCCTGCAGTTGTTGGGTTCAAGCCCCACGTCAGGCTCTGTGCTGTCAGTCTGTCAAGCTCAGAGCTCACTTCGGATCCTCCGTCCCCTTCTCTCTGTCACTCCCCCCTGCTCACGCTCTCTCGAAAATAAAAAGAAACATTGGAAAATAAATAAATAAATAAATAAAACATTCACTTTATTAAAACAGCCAGACTTGCACCTTGGGGGAAAAAAAATCTGTAAGAAAATTAAGTTTTAGGACGGTGTAATAGTCCATGGTACATATAACACATGTTTTCTTTATGCATTCATTCACTCATGGACGCTTGGGTTGCTTTTAGCACATGGGGTACTGTAAGTAATACTGCGATGACCACGGATGTGTTCATATATCTGCACGAGCCTGCTTGAATTCTTTTGGCTGTGTATCCATAAGTCAGATTGCTGGTCATACAGTAATTCAACGTTTAATTATTGGAGCAACCTCCACACCCGTTTTGCAAAATGAGAACAACAGTGTGTGAAGGTTCTAAGTTTGCATCTTCATCAACATTTGTTACTTGGTCTTTCTTGTTTTTTCTTGTGGTTTTTTTTTTTTATAGTAGCCGCCTTGTAGTGTCAGGTGATGAGTCACTGTGGTTTTGATTTATGTTTCTCTAATGGTGAGTGATAACGAGTACCTTTTCTTCTGCATATTGCTGATTCTGTTTTCTTCACTAAGAAAGGGCTCAAGCCCTTTGTCCTTTCTTTTTTTTTAAATTGGTTTATTTTGTTGCTGTTGACTTGCAGAAATTCCTTCAACATTCTTCACGATATCCGCTTTTAGATACTTGATTTGCAATTAATTTCTCCGATTCCACAGACTGTCTCTTTATTCTGTTGATTGTTTACGTCAACACACGAAAGTGTTCAAAGGTTGGTGTGACCTTAACTTATCTATTTTTACTAGTTGTTGCATTTCATTGCGGTGTCAAAGCCAACAAATTTTGCCGGCCTTAGAAAAGGAAACCCTATCACATGCTAAAACATGCATGGACTTGGAGGACAGGACGCTAAGCAAAATAAGGACTCACAAAAGGACACATCCTAGAGAATTCCACTCACAGGAAGGCTCAAAAGGGGTCAAAAGCTAGAAGTAGAAAGCAGAAGGGGGTATAAAGGTAAAGCTAGGATGTGCCGGTTGGGGGTGGGGGGGGGTAGGGAGATTAATGTTCACTGGCTACAGTGTTTCAGATTTGCAAGATAAAAACATTCCAGGGATGCAGTTGCACAACCCCATGAATACACTTAACACTGCTGAGCTGCACGCTTAGAGGAGCTTAGGATGCTAAATGTAACATTTTCTTTCAGCTTTAGAGAAAAAAAAATTCAGAAAGTCCCGCAAACAAAAATCCGGAAACAGTGTGCTTCCTTTATACACTGCCACTAGATGCAGATTTCTTGAAAGGCTCACAAGGGTGCAATTATCATACACATAAAATACAAGGGACGTAAATCATCCTAATGGGGCCATTTTCAAGGACATTCCTATGCAACATGATATTCAGGCACATTTAAGGCACTTAGGCTGCACTCTTTACGGTTTATTAAGATTGCCAAAGCAATGGTTAGCACACCTGAGAATAAAGTGCTCAGTAAAATCACGTTCCTCACAAACAGCCTAGCTCAGTATATTAGAAAAGATTGCGCAGAACCCAGTGGCTTAAAGAGAAGAGAAAACAATTGCACTGTTTTATTAAAGAGCAGTCATTTGGTACTAAATTGCCTATTAACAGATATTAATTTCTGCTTTTACATTATTGGTGACTGGGATAATTCATTCTTCATTAAAATAAGTCTCATAGAGAACATTAATTTATATACAGATGTATTGTCCCACCTAATTTATATACAGATTTATTGTCCCACTTGTTTTATGGTCTTTTAGATGCCTCTATCCTTAAGGCTACTATTCTGTGACAAATTTATTCTATAATAGTGACATCAATAATAACCAAACACATCCATGCATAAACGTTTGTTGGGTGAGGGTGTCTATTGGAAGTGTGAGTTATACAGTCGGACATATTTTAGAAGAAATTTATTGGATTTGGTGTTCTTTAATCACCAGGATATAAGATACAAGAATTAGCAAAATACAAAGACATATTTACTGAACCCTCAAACGCCTGTGATACGTAAACCCCCCCCTCTGTTTATTTATACAGTGCTAATATTCCAAGTATAAGTCCGTGCTGGATACAGAATCAGGAGGAAGTGATTCAGAATGAAAAATAAAATAAAAATAAAATCTGTTTCTGTTGTTTGGTGTTAGGTTAAGACAGATCTCTGAATGGGTCATCAGATCCAGTGACCCTAGACTGAATACGAGGTTCCTGATGTGGCATCTCAGAATTGACTACATTTCATAATTGTAGGCAATCCTTGGATTAGACATTAATCTCTCACTTTTTAAAAACTACATATGTTTCCACCCATGTTGCTACAAAAGGCCGTATTTCATTCTTTCTCATTGCCAAGTAGTATTCCATTGTGTATAGAAACCACAATTTCTTTATGCATTCGTCACTTGATGGATGGAACTGGGGGGTATTATGCTACGTGAGATAAGCCATACAAAGAAAGACAGACACCATATGTTTTCACTCTTATGTGGATCCTGAGAAACTTAACAGAAACCCATGGGGGAGGGGAAGGGAAAACAAAAGTTAGAGAGGGAGAGAGCCAAAGCATAAGAGACTCTTCAAAACTGAGAACAAACTGAGGGTTGATGGGGGGTGGGAGGGAGCGGAGGGTGGGTGATGGGCACTGAGGAGGGCACCTGTTGGGATGAGCACTGGGTGTTCTATGGAAACCAATCTGGCAATAAATTTCATGTTAAAAAAAAACTACACATTTTTTGTGAGGTTCTTAAAACTAAGGTAGAGTTCTCTGCTTTAAAATTGTAAAGTACAATTCTGCAGCTGGTTACATACATTTAACTAAAAGGGCACTTGGTCTAGATAAGTTAAATCACTTTGGTTATTAAAATCACCAGTGAGTAGTACAGCACATTGCTGGCCATGCCATTTAAATTCAACCCAAACCAAGAAGTCAAGTAACTTTGTGTTAGCTCATTAAGTATCCTTCCATTACTGAGGACAATCCCATGAAAAGTTCCCTCTCTAAGGAAAGAATGAAATTGGTCAATGACGGCTGACATTTCGAAAGTAGACAAAATAGAAACTGAGCAGATCTTGAACTGCCTAGACTTCAAAAAAATGTTGGAGTAGATTAACAAAACATCTAATGGACGAAATCCTGTTTTGTTTCTTTTCTTGTCTTTTCTTTTTAAATACTACTTACGCTGAACGGAATGCATCTCCAGGCCTCGAAATGTCAATATAAAAAATTAGGTGGAAAATAGCATGTTAACAGGCTTCTTTAACATCCTGAAATTTTTGATCAATGATAAGTTTTAAGGCTGCCTGAAAACATCCTCAAATTCCCATTTGCAATTCCTCTACAAAGACATTGCTAAATATCAGAGTTTCAGAGCATGATTTCTAAACCACGTTCCCAGAAAATTTCTGAAGTTCCAACTGCAAAGACATTCTCAACGCTTGGTACCTTTCTCAAGATGGTCTTCACTCAAGGATGAGGGCTATGGCTCTTTGGTAGCATCAGCTCGGATATGTTCCCTTTTTCAGGACACACGGTCTCCCTGTGTGATTAATTCCTGCAGAGACATGAGGAGAATGAAAGCCATATTAAGGATTCAAGGACATACCTATTACTCAAATTCTCTTCTGCTTTCTCCTAGAGTACAAATTAATTCTGATATTCCAGCCAATTCGTAACATCCCTGAATATAAATGGAATGTCCACATTCCATTTGGAGTCTCCATTTATTGAAGTATAGTGTGTGTTAGGCTCTCTAATGAACATTTTAGGCAATTAATCTATCTAAATTGATTCCCACAACCATTTTTGGAGCAAGTGCTAATAATCTCCACTATGATGTCAGAGAAGACTGAAAGTCTGAAAGGTCCCAGAACTTACCCTATTCCACAGGCCTAGAAGGTTTTAAGGCTGGTTCTCACAGGTTTAAAGAATTTCATGGAAGTGTTCTGTCTCAATGAGGGCATATTTGAACCAACTTTTAGCCCTACCCTTTTGAACAGCATAAATTCCTTTATGATTTCCAAATTCTTGTTCCTGATACTACTGTTGTGTGCATGTGTGTGTGTGTGTGTGTGTGTGTGTGTGGTGTGTCCGTGTGTTTGCATGTGTCTCTTTAGAGCAGCATGCTATGCAGAGAAAGGGTCCCTTCACATTTTAGACTATGTCAATATTAACTTTAATTTCCACCACCACAATGAGCATTGCATAGTATTCTTGCCCTGTTGTCAAAGGACTGCTTTCATATACTGTAAATGGTCTTGTTTTGTATATGTATATTTTTGTAAAATTTTTTTAATGTTTATTTACTTTTGAGAGAAATATAAAATATGACTTGGGGAAGGGCAGAGAGAGGGGAAGACACAGAATCCGAAGCAGGCTCCAGGCTCTGAGCTGTCAGCACAAAGCCCCACGCGGGGATTGAACTCACGAATTGTGAGATCATGACCTGAGCCGAAGTTGGATGCCTAACTGACTGAGCTACCCAGGCGCCCCTGTTTTTTTATATTTACAAATGCACATATAGAAATAGAGAGTTCTCATTTTCCTATCAAAGACACTGAAGGTTTTGGCATGTTAAATGTTGCAAGATTGTTTGGTGCTCTTTAAAAATAAGAATAAAAAGTGGGGTGGAGGGGTGTGCCAGGGTGGCTCAGTCAGTTGAGTGTCACACTCTTGATTTCAGCTCAGGTCATGACCTCATGGTTCATTGGACTGAGATTCTCATTGGGCTCTGCACCGACAGCACGGAGCCTAGTTGGGATTCTCTCTCTCTCTGTGCCCGTCTCCTTATTGAGCACACATGCATGAGGACCCTCTCACTCTAAGAAGGAAGGAAGGAAGGAAGGAAGGAAGGAAGGAAGGAAGGAAGGAAAGAAGGAAGGAAAGGGCCCTTCTTCAGCCAATCCTCCCAGATGAAGATATCTGTATTCAGAACCTGAATTCCCCGAGTGAGGAGAGCAAAGTGTTTCAGGTGTTGGTGTCCATGATCGGATCTCTCACTCTGGAATTATATTCTATCTGTTTGATCAATGGATGAACGCCTGAAGCCTTGGTGCTGTTGAAAGCTCTTTTGGTTTTTGCTTCATAGCTTTTATTCATTTATGTCACCATTTCACTTCGCAAGCAGCGACCATGCGGACCTCTGGCATCTGCACGGTCAGTAATGCATTTGGTGCTCTGAGTCTAGGACTCGAGGCAGTCGTTGGTGTTTCACACGCAAGGGGACGCACACTCGGGCCTCTTCACGATGACCTACAGGCTCAGCTCAGATATCCCAGTCCTGAATATAAATAACAACTACACAAATGCTGCTGATTGCATCTACAGAAAGTGGAACTAAATTTGGGTTAATATCCCTGGCGAGAAGCTATGGCCTTCATACTGGACACAGGGATAGGGACGTACCTGATTATCATTACTTTGGTTTCTTTCCTTATTTCTTTTTTTAAATTTTTTTTAACACTTATTTATTTTTGAGACAGAGAGAGACAGAGCATGAACACGGGAGGGGCAGAGAGAGAGGGAGACACAGAATCTGAAACAGGCCCCAGGCTCTGAGCTGTCAGCACAGAGCCCGACGCGGGGCTCGAACTCGCGGACCGCGAGATCGTGACCTGAGCTGAAGTCGGACGCTCAACCGACTGAGCCACCCAGGCGCCCCCTTTCCTTATTTTTTTTAGGGGAAGAACACATTTCTCTTCTATTTTGCATGTTTCAAGATATCATTACAGGGTTCTGTGTATGAATTTAGGAAGTAAAATCATGCACGTCGAATACTTGAATCTACCCTTAGGGACACTGTTGGAGTTTATACATTCAACTGCTTCCCAAAAGGATATGTGTGTTACACTGAAACCGTTCACCCCATTTCCTGAACATTTTATTCACAGCCCAGTCAATAGTGGATCAATGTTAAATGCGTTTTAAAACATGAAATACGCATTTACAGAAAACAAAGACGTAATCCAGACCCCTGTCCTTCTCCAAGTTCATGCCTGACGTTTCTCTGAGGCGAGACTTAACACAGCCTTGGATACCGAGAGTCTGAACAAACAATGTGCTGAAGGGAGTCTATACGCATTGTCCTGAAGACGGAGGGCAACTCACGAGCCAGCGCCTACTAGGTTCACTAAACAAATAAAACACGCACACCGGAGCTTTAAGGTTATGAATGGCAACGTTTAGGAGTTCTGTTTAGTGAATGTCATTTTTAAAGACCATGTTCTAAACAAGAAGTACCACTGAGGTTAGTACAGAGGAAAATGGACATCACAGCAGATTAAAATATTCTGAACGCAGGGATTAGGATAGAACACAAGGAAAAACATGTACAATTAGCAGCAATGGCATGTAAGCATGCAAGGAGGTTCAGCCTTGAAGATATTTTCTGAGTAAATAAAAAATATTCTAATTTAAAAATACCATTGAATAGGGGCGCCTGCGTGGCTCAGTCAGTTGAGTGTCTGACTTCGGCTCAGGTCATGATCTCGCTGTCTGTGGTTCGAGCCCCGTGTCAGGCTCTGTGCTGACAGCTCGGAGCCTGGAGCCTGCTTCAGATCCTGTGTCTCCCTCTCTCTCTGCCCCTCCCCTGCTCATGCTCTGTCTCTCTCTCTCTGTCAAAAATATATAAACATTAAAAAAAATTAAAAACACCAGTGAATTCATTGGAAGGTATTTCATCATGTTTATAATGTTTATCTTTGAGACAGAGAGACAAAAAGCACGGGCAGGGGAGGGGCAGAGAGAGGGAGACACAGAATCCGAAGCAGGCTCCAGGCTCCGAGCTGTCAGCACAGAGCCAGACGCGGGGCCTGAACCCATGAGCCGCAAGATCATGATCTGGGCCGAAACCAAGAGTTGGACGCTTAACTCCCTGAGCCACGTGGGTGCCCCAAAAAGGATTTCATCCTCAACACCTGATGTAATGACCAGGACCATCAAATGTGAACGTCGCTCAACACAGAGACCACGTAATAATGGAGAATGGTAAATATAAGCAGATAAATCAGATGAATGTGAGCAATCTAATGAATGTGTTAAGAGAATTCTTGAAAGCAAGAAGTGTACTGTACAGAAATTATAATAATGCGCGGATTTAATACCCAAATAACGCACAGAAAGCTAGGAATTGGTGGGAGAAAATGTTAATGATTCCACCATGAATTCTATCGATGGGAGGGAGAGTAGGGGTTGATAGTTTTAGTGAAAATCCAACGTAAGCCACAAGTACTTGGGATTTTAGTTATAACTGGTATTATTTAAACGGACTTGCAGAGGGAAAGGGGATTATCACCAGGTGATGGTAAAAAAAAAAATGAAAGAATTTACAAATGAGCAAGGGAGAGTACGGAATGACTTGTAGCTGAATCGAACCAGCAAAGCACAAAGAGGAAGGAGACAAGAAAACTTTTACATTTCCGGCATACTGAATGAAACACCCCCAACCAGTCCATCTTGATGAACTTTTGAGACAGAAGCATGATAATTAAAGCTAGCAGGAAACGATATCCAGGGCATAAACAGAACTGCAGAACCAAGCACAATTGTTCTGAAGAACACGGAAAATCAGAGAGCAGAAACGTTCACCTCTGAAGACACTCACTGCACAGCTACAGATGTGTTTCTACCAAGAATGATATCAAATACGATGGCAAACGTGGGCATTCTTTGTCCAAGAACTGAGTGAATATACATTTATACTGTAAAAATATTACAATGTTAGGTATACGTCTAAGATCAATACTCTTTTCACCTCCCAAGAAAGGATCTTTGCACAAAGATTTAAAGTTGGTTATGTTTCCTGTTCCAGTATGTTCAGTAGGAGAAAATACAGCTAAATTGAAAACTATTTAACTGATACGTTACTGAGTGATCTGTTTTTTTCTGTGATCACATCTTGCAAAAAGATTGGCTAAATTACTAATTATTATAGTCACAAAAAATGTATTCAATGTTTAATTAAGGATGCTGTGCATTTATTGCTAAGTTTATCCTCCACAAATATGATTTGAGTTAATTCAGTTGTGAACACCATTTCAATAATATATGGCATTGCTAGCACAACTTCTAAAGAAAATGTGAGAGATATGTGAGTGGTAATGGACACGCACAGTAATACTGTTTTTATACATATGTACAAAATAGATGGGAGAATGCATTATGGCTCAGTTCATAGCAGGGCCGCATTACAAATTCATGCATCAGTATACCTGGGTAGAACAAAAAAACACAAATCTCCCTTGCCCCATGGTGCTCCATTAAATACAGATTAAATTTCTGTTTGCAGTTACGAGGAGGCAAAAAAATATATAATTCCTCCAGTAAAATAAATGCAAAATGGCAAAAAGCCACATAAAACAAAATCATCAACCTGCATTATTTGGAGGTTCCTTAAAAGCAACAATTACCATCTCAAAGTTCATTCAGTAAACTGGTTTCTGGATTTCTAGGTGATTCATGCACGCTCTTTTCTATTGTCGAGCTTTTTTAAAGGTGTAATTGGTATTAAAAAATACCAATAGACACGCTTTAGCTTTTCCTAAGGTATAATTGCTATTAAATTATTTTTTCCAATATGGGATCTTAAAATTCTCAAACACAGGGGAAGGTTGAAAGAAATGTACAGCAAACACATATAACATCTGCAGACGGGCACATTTTACTTTAGTGGGTTGATCATACAGCTATCCATTTGTTCATTCTTTTTTCCATTCAAGCTGTATTTTCAGGTGTATATTTAAAAATAAGTGGCATAGCGAATGCATAATAAGCACATTCCAATACTAAACGCTTTAGTGTGTGTATTATCGATATGTGTTATTGGAGAGGGCTCTTTTTGTTTGTTTTATTTCAGGTCAAATGTGCATCCCGAAGGGAAATGCACAATACTGAGCATGCACACGTGGGCACCTTGGAGAAGGCATACACCTGTGTGCCTCCAGCCTGTCTAGATGTAGAACTCACCCGCACTCAGCTCCTTCCAGAAATTGGAAATCAGTTCTGACCTCCACCCAGAGAAGGAAGAACACCCTGATTTTTTTTCACTGTAGATTTATTTTGCTTTTTCTCAAATTCCACGTAAATGAAAACATAGGGTTTGTATTTTTGAGTCTGGCTTCTTTCAGCATGATTTTTTTTTTTTTTAAAGATCCATGAACGCTATTGTGTGCATCACTAACCCATTTCTATTTATTACTAAGTAGTAGTCCATTGTATAAATGTATTACCGTTTTTGTCATTCATTTCCCGACTGATGAAAACCTGGACCGTTTCTAGTATTGGGCCATTATGAATAAACCCAATATGAGCATCCTTGTGCAGACGTCTGCTGGACATATTTTCATTTTCTCTTGGTTAAATATTTAGGAGTAGCGCTGATCTGTCTTAGCATATGTGCACTTGCAGAGTTACAGGAAAGTGCCAATTTCTCTCATTAAAACGTGAAGGTTATCTTGCAACTCTGTGTTTCTGTAACTGTCTTTTATTGCGCACACAGAGTTCTTCCAAGTTAACCACTCCACAATCTTTTGTTACCTTTTTAATATCCACAATCCTCTCTGTCTGTTATAGGAAATTCATTGTGACAGCTTGCTGGTCACTTCAAAACCTGGATATATTGTAATTAACTTTGTTTTGTTTATACCTTCCCAGCCAGTTTTATTTCCTGTGACATAATTTTATATACAAGCCAGTTAATGCCTCATACATCACGGGACATATCAAGTTTATTTTGCTATTGAAAAAGGATATTAAGCTTTTCTAATTTAGTACAGACAGGCTCACTTGCGTTTTCTTTTGTGATATCATTTATGGAATTATATAAGTTTTGACAGCATTATAACATAGCCTTGTTTGAAAGGAGTCTTCCTAGTGAGTTATTCAATTTATTCCCTCGTGTCAGAGAGAAAGCTTCTTCAGGGCAGGAGTTTAAAATATATTCAGGCTTGCGCCAACCAAAAGACATAGGGTATCAGAATGGATAAAAAAAAAAAGACCCATCTATTTGCTGTCTACAAGAGACTCATTTTAGACCTGAGGACACCTTTAGATTGAGAGTGAGGGGATGGAGAACTATTTATCATGCTACTGGAAGTCAAAAGAAAGCTGGAGTAGCCATACTTATATCAGACAAACTAGACTTTAAATTAAAGGCTGTAACAAGAGATTACATTGCATTATATAATAGTTACAGGGTCTATCCATCAGGAAGAGCTAACAATTATAAATGTCTATGTGCCGAATACAGGAGCCTCCAAATATATAAAACAATTACTCACAAACATAAGCAACCTTATTGATAAGAATACGGTAATTGCAGGGGACTTTAACACTCCACTCACAGAAATGGATAGATCATCTAGACACACGGTCAATAAAGAAACAAGGGCCCTGAATGATACATTGGATCAGATGGACTTGACACTTATATTTAGAACTCTGCACCCCAAAGCAACAGAATATAGTTTCTTCTCAAGTGCACATGGAACATTCTCCAAGATAGATCACATACTGGGTCACAAAACAGCCCTTCATAAGTATACAAGAATTGAAATCATACCATGCATACTTTCAGACCACAATGCTATGAAGCTTGAAATCAACCACAGGAAAAAGTCTGGAAAACCTCCAAAAGCATGGAGGTTAAAGAACACCCTACTAAAGAATGAGTGGATCAACCAGGCAATTAGAGAAGAAATTAAAAAAATATATGGAAAGAAACGAAAATGAAAATACAACAATCCAAATACTCTGGGATGCAGCGAAGGCAGTCCTGAGAGGAAAATACATTGCAATCCAGGCCTATCTCAAGAAACAAGAAAAATCCCAAATATGAAATCTAACAGCACACCTAAAGGAAATAGAAGCAGAACAGCAAAGACAGACTAAACCCAGCAGAAGATGAGAAATAATAAAGATCAGAGCAGAAGTAAACAATATAGAATCTAAAAAAATTGTAGAGCAGATCAACGAAACCTAGAGTTGGTTTTTTGAAAAAAATAAACAAAATTGATAAACCTCTAGCCAAGCTTCTCAAAAAGAAAAGGGAGATGAACCAAATAGATAAAATCATGAATTAAAATGGAATTATTACAACCAATCCCTCAGAGATACAAGCAATTATCAGGGAATACTATGAAAAATTATATGCCAACAAACTGGACAACCTGGAAGAAATGGAAAAATTCCTAAGCACCCACACACTTCCAAAACTCAATCAGGAGGAAATAGAAAGCTTGAACAGACCCATAACCAGCAAAGAAATTGAATCAGTTATCAAAAATCTCCCAACAAATAAGAGTCCAGGACCAGATGACTTCCCAGGGGAGTTCTATCAGATGTTTAAAGCAGAAATAATACCTATCCTTCTCAAGCTATTCCAAAAAATAGAAAGGGAAGGAGAACTTCCAGACTCATTCTATGAAGCCAGTATTACTTTGATTCCTAAACCAGACAGAGACCCAGTAAAAAAAGAGAACTACAGGCCAATATCCCTGATGAATATGGATGCAAAAATTCTCAATAAGATACTAGCAAATCGAATTCAACGGCATATAAAAAGAACTATTCACCATGATCAAGTGGGATTCATTCCTGGGATGCAGGGCTGGTTCAACATTCGCAAATCAATCAACGTGATACATCACATTAATAAAAGAAAAGATAAGAACCATATGATCCTGTCAATCGATGCAGAAAAGGCCTTTAACAAAATTCAGCAACCTTTCTTAATAAAAACACTCGAGAAAGTCGGGATAGAAGGAACATACTTAAAGATCTTAAAAGCCATTTATGAAAAGCCCACAGCTAACATCATCCTCAATGAGGAAAAACTGAGAGCTTTTTCCCTGAGATCAGGAACACGACAGGGATGTCCACTCTCACCGCTGTTGTTTAACATAGTGTTGGAAGTGCTAGCATCAGCAATCAGACAACAAAAGGAAATCAAAGGCATCAAAACTGGCAAAGATGAAGTTAAGCTTTCACTTTTTGCAGATGACATGATATTATACATGGAAAGTCCGATAGACTCCGCCAAAAGTCTGCTAGAACTGATACATGAATTCAGCAAAGTTGCAGGATACAAAATCAATGTACAGAAATCAGTTGCATTCTTATACGCTAACAACGAAGCAACAGAAAGACAAATAAAGAAACTCATCCCATTCACAACTGCACCAAGAAGCATAAAATACCTAGGAATAATCTAACCAGAGATGTAAAAGATCTGCATGCTGAAAACTATAGAAAGCTTATGAAGGAAATTGAAGAAGACATAAAGAAATGGAAAAACATTCCGTGCTCGTGGGTTGGAAGAATATTGTCAAAATGTCAATACTACCCAAAGCTATCTACACATTCAATGCAATCCCAATCAAAATTGTACCAACATTCTTCTCGAAACTAGAACAAGGAATCCTAAAATTCATATGAAACCACAAAAGGCCCCAAATAGCCAAAGTAATTTTGAAGAAGAAGACCAAAGCGGGAGGCATCGCAAACCCAGACTTTAGCCTCTACTACAAAGCTGAAATCATCAAGACAGCATGGTATTGGCACAAAAACAGACACACAGACCAATGGAATAGAATAGCAACCCCAGAATTAGACCCACAAAAGTATGGCCAACTAATCTTTGACAAAGCAGGAAAGAATATCCAATGGAAAAAAGACAGTCTCTTTAACAAATGGTGCTGGGAGAACTGGACAGCAACATGCAGAAGATTGAAACTAGACCACTTTCTCATATCATTCACAAAAATAAACTCAAAATGGATAAAGGACCTGAATGGGAGACAGGAAACCATCAAAACCCTAGAGGAGAAAGCAGGAAAAAACCTCTCTGACCTCAGTCCCAGCAATTTCTTACTTGACACATCCCCAAAGGCAAGGGAATTAAAAGCAAAAATGAACTACTGGGACCTTATGAAGATGAAAAGCTTCTGCACTGCAAAGGAAACAATCAACAAAACTAAAAGGCAACCAACGGAATGGAAAAGATATTTGCAAGTGACATATCAGACAAAGGGCTAGTATCCAAAATCTATAAAGAGCTCACCAAACTCCACACCGGAAAAAGAGATAATCCAGTGAAGAAATGGGCAGAAAACATAAACAGACACTTCTCTAAAGAAGACATCCGGATGGCCAACAGGCACATGAAAAGATGCTCAACGTCGCTCCTCATCAGGGAAATACAAATCAAAACCACACTCAGATATCACCTCACACCAGTTAGAGTGGCCAAAATGAACAAATCAGGAGGCTATAGATGCTGGAGAGGATGTGGAGAAACGGGAACCCTCTTGCACTGTTGGTGGGAATGCAAATTGGTGCAGCCACTCTGGAACACAGTGTGGAGGTTCCTCAAAAAATTAAAACTAGAACTACCCTGTGACCCAGCAATTGCACTACTAAGTATTTACCCAAACGATACAAAAATGCCGATCCAAAGGGGCACATGCACGCCAATGTTTACAGCAGTGCTATCAACAATAGCCAAAGAATGGAAATAGCCCAAGTGTCCATCGATGGATGAATGGATAAACAAGAGGTGATATACATCTGATGGAATATTACTCAGCCATTAAAAACAAAGACTATTCTGACACCTGCTACATGGATGAACCCCGAGACAATTATGCTCAGCGACATAAGCCAGACACCAAAGCATGGATGCCATATGATTCCACTTCTATGAGGCACTTGCAGCAAATTCATAGACACAGAAAGCAGAACCCTTACAGTGGTTGTAAGGGCTGGGGGAGTGTAACGGGGCATCGGGTGTTTAATGAGGGCAGAGTTCCAGTTTGGCAGACAAAAAGAATTCTGGAGGGGGTTGCGTAACAAGGGGAATATACGTCACCTTCCTGACCTGTACACTTAAAAACGGTTAAGATGGTAAACTGTGACTGGCATGTATTTTACCAAAATCAGTCTTTAAAAGGACACTGGAGGTGCTAGTCTCTCATTCTGGAATCATTTTACTAAGATAATGGTATGACTTTCTCCTTCCCCTCTTTTCGGATCTCTGCTTAAATGACCCTGCACCACTCTGCGCTTCGGTAACCTGTGTTATGCTTCCATGAAACTGTCGTTCATATTTGTGATTTTCTCTGTTGAGCATTTATCTATTCCTGTCTCCCCTTGTGGGAGCAGAAGCTCTGGGCATCATATGTGCGTGGGTCACTGTTTTCTCTGCTACAGACCTGCAACAGTGTTCTCCAGCTGGTGTGGGCTCAACAGGGACCTCCTGAATGCACAAGAAACCCTTGGTATGAGGACTTGTGAAAATAAACTCTTGTTTTTTGTACAGCATGCAGGGGGGTAAATGAGCATATTGCTTTCTGTTATACTTTCTAATAGTTTCTTGTAAAAAATTCCTTTTGTGTTTCTTCATTTTGGGGTGCGTGCGCAAGGGAGACACAGAACACCAGTGGGGGAAGGCCAGAGAGACAGAGAGAGAGAGAGAGAGAGAGAGAGAGAGAGAGAGAGAGAGAGGGAGAGAGAGGGAGAATCCAAAGCAGACTCCAGGTTCTGAGCTGTCAGCACAGAGCCCGATGTGGGGCTCAAACTCATGCACCGGGAGATGACGACCTGAGCCGAAATCAGATGTTTAACCCACTGAGACACCCAGGTTTTAGACTGGGTTTTAGACCATATTAGCCCTGCTCTTATCATATTTCAAAAGATACCCATATATTCTTGACATTCCGGTCTATTCTTATCCCATAGACCATTACTCTTTCCATTTCATAACCGACAAAAAGTGAGCAAAAGGGTTGTAAGGTTGACTGTTCTTTATTTATTTGTTTGTTTGCTTGCTTATTTATTTAGGCAAGGACACTTCACACCCAGTGTGGAGTCCAATGCACGGCTTGAACTCACAACCCTGACATCAAGACCCGACCTGCGATCAAGCATCAGACACTTAACCAACTGAGCTACCAAGGCACCTCTGGTACTGTTTAATTTTAATACCAGTAAAGATGACTGGAAAGTTCATTTAATATTGAAGAAATTGGCCATGGTAACAGCTTCCTAAAAGACTGTTATTTTGTCGACTGATTCACTGGCGTTTTTTTTAAAGATTTTAATAACAACTTAAAACCTGATTTCTCCAAGCAGAACATGCCCCTACGAGCTTTCCATCAGTACAAAATTGTATGATTTCACAATCAACTCACAGGGTCACTCAGGACACTGTAAACCTTTGTCCCCAAAAAACCTCCAAAGTAGTGTACCGTCCAGCTCGTTCACCCACTTCAGAGTCTGGGAAATCAAGGAAGACTTAATGTTTCCACACATTTGGTGTGTATCTTGGCATTTATATTTATGAGTGGGTATAACTCAATGCCCACACATAAATCTTTCTGTCTTTCAACAAGGAAAAGGGTGCAGTTTGCTGGGGAAGGAAGGTGATTTCCTTGCAACTCATCTGAGAGAAAGGGAAGGACAGGTTTGTTCCCCGCACTCCCCCCCTCCAAGAATGAGTGAATGAGTCTCAGTGTGACATGAGATATGCAGGCTTGATCCAAACGACCCAGTAGGCAGGCCTACCTTCTGAATGTCCTTTGGAGGGGTTATGGAAGGGGTTTATGGAACGTCCTTTGGAGGGGTTTATGACCCAGGTCTGAAAGATCTTTGGGATACATTGCTGCCAACATGATGTTTGTTTTCAGCATTGCACAATGGTCTCTTGTAAAAAATGACAAGTAGATAAACATTGCCACATTCACAGATGTTTACTATATAAAGAGGTCAAGATTCTCACCAGCAGGTAATTGATTCTGAGCTTCCTCCAGAGGAGAAACCAAGAAGTGCTAGAAAGATGAAGATTCTACTCTTACTTCTTGGAGTCGTTCTGGTTTGTGGCGGCCGCCTACCTCTACCGGACGGCCGCCTACCTCTTCTGGACAGCCGCGTACCTCTTCCAGACAGCCGCCTACCTCTACCGGACGGTCGCCTACCTCTACCAGACAGCCGCCTACCTCTACCGGACGACCACCTACCTCTTCCAGACAGCCGCCTACCTCTACCGGAAGGCCGCCTACCTTTACCGGACAGCCACCCACCTTTACAAGACAACCTTACACAGGTACCAGAAAAAGGCTGACCTGACATGGACGACTTCATGTGTGTGCCTCTGTGTGTGTGTGCATGTGTGTGTGTGTGTGTGTGTGTCTTTTGGGGGGTTTTCTATGTATATCAAATTTATGTGCATCTAAGCCTAGCCATGCACCTGGAAACTCGGAATCCCTCTGTTCACCACCTCCTTACACATTTCTTTTGTACATGTCTGCTCTGGTCTATTAACTGGCTGCTTCCCCCGTACTTATAAAACAGAAGGCGCATCAGCCAAAGAGTTGTTGGGTTTGAGCTCCTGCATTTGGTAAGAACGAGTGTGCTATTTCAGGACTATGTGAGTTTTTAGTTCTGCTGCAGACTTGGGTTTCTCAGTATTTTATAAATCGTGCTTTTATTCCTTAAAGTTAGATAGCTCACGGCTGATGCAAAAGAGGAGGGAAACCCATGCTGGATGATGTTGGAGGCCGTCAAAAGAACTGGACCAACGTTTCTGATGGAAACTTTGCTTTTAGCTTTCAGGAGAATGGAACACGCTTTTGGTCGCAGCCACCAACGTTGACAAGATAAGCAACGGCCCATTCCACGGTTATATGCGCAAAGTTGATGTGGACATAACAAATGGCACAGTCGTCTTCAATTTTTCTGTCATGTAAGAATAGCACAGAATGAAAAGGCCTGATCTGATGACCCTGAGAGGGCATCTGAGTTGCATGTTTGCAGTGAAATACCTCGGTGATGATGGAAAGTGAGGCTCTGAGTTCTTAAGAAATTCAGTACACCCTTCTTGCTTTAATGAGATGATTCTCAGGGACCTCCTGTGACCATAGGGTTCCCGACACTGGCCTCAATCATTCTCTACCCTGAAGAACTCCCAAGCAGCAATGTTTAATCATTATTAAATTCACCAAGACTTTGCTGCTTCAAATATTATTTATAAAATGCTCACTTTCCTGCAGGCATTTTATTAAGAACTCAAGAGTAACAGACGATGAAGACACTTTTTTACTTCCATTGTTCAAACCAGAGCCAGATACAGATCTATAAAGTAATAATATCATGCATGAAATTCTTTACTAAGAGGAAAGATGCGGTGGAAAGAGGGCCCCAGAAAATGACAAATGATCGCATAGCTGAACTGTATTGCTAAATTGAAAACACCAGCAATCACACATGCTGGTGAATTCACCTGGAAATAACAATGATTGCCACACCAACATTTGACTTCCAGTAGGCGACTCCTAGGATAACAAAATGAAGCAGGAGGTATCACCGAAATCAAAGGCATATAGGGCATCTGAAAGCATCAAATCATGCAAACAGATCCTGGCCTGTAAGATTCAAACATCTATTTACATTGTAGGTGGGAAGTGTAATGCTAATTTCTATCTTTCTGAGTTCAGATGGATCTGCTCGGGGGAACTGATGATAGCTTATGATAGTTCAAAAAGTTCTCAGTATAAAGAAAGGAGAAAACTTGCAAGGGGTGGTGACAGGGGATTATAAGAAACCGAAGGAAGTCTGTTTCTGAAGACCTCATTTCCAAAGCTATAGGTAGAATGCAAGAATCTTTCAGTCTCCACTGCTCACACACACATAAACACAGGCACATACTTTGAAGAATGAGAAATAAAAAGAGACTGACATGAAGGAAAAGAAAGGGTTATGTTTGGAGAGAGTGGTTTCTACATATATAAATATAATTGTGTATCAAATTATATAACATGTTGTATATATAATATGAAATCTTATACAATTATAATATGGAATAATATATAATAATAATAAAATATGTATACACCTGCAATATAGTGAGCATTCCATAAATAACACTCGAAGGCTCTACGAAGTCAGTAATGGATAAAACTGCAGTATATTATATACAATAATTATATAACATTGCATATATACATATTATATGTAATATACATGTGATGTTATATAATTATGCAATTATGTACATATATGAAATATATATGTAATGTAATACAGTTATATAACTAATTATATAATTCTATATAAAATACAGAGTTGGTTATGCTAGATACAATAATCATATAACATTGCATACATACATACATTATATGTAATATACATGTAACGTTATAGAATTGTATGATTATACAGATACATATATGTAAGAGATATGTAATGTAATACAATGATATGATTATATAATTGTATATAAAATATATAGTTGGTTATATGTTATATACAATAATTATATAACACTACATATATAGACATTATATGTAATATATATGTAATGTTATATAATTATGTAATTACATAGATACATATATGTAATAGATATGTAATGTTATATAATTATATATTTGATTATATAACTGTATATAAAATATATAGTTGGTTATATGTTATATACAATAATTATATAACATTGCATATATACATACATTGTATGTAATATACATGTAACGTTATATAATTAGGTAATTATATACATACACATATATAATAGATATGCAATGTTATATAATTATATAATTGATTGTATATAAAATATATAGTTGGTTATATGTTCTATATAATATATAATCGATTATACACATATTATCAAATTACACACACATCCGATTCCAATAGTTATACCTGTCAGTTTTCATTAACTTTTTAAAGAGTACCCTAGGGTCTTTTTCTCTCATTTTTCAAATTTCTGTGTCTGTCTGTGTTTAGTAGACTTTCCCTTTGAACGCCCACCCTGCAATCAGGTTCACTGAAACGCAAGGGACGTGTAGTGGTAGGTATCCATGTGAAGGCATAGTTCAGTGAACTTGGACCTATGTGTACATCTACTGCACCCAAAGATGCATACATTTCCATCACCCCAGGTAGCATAGGCAACACCTGACATGCCGTGTTTTCCTTCCCTCTTCCAGAACTTCACACGCATTAAACTTCACAAGCTGCAATTAAACACGATGCATCTCATCCTGCTTTCTTCACTCTGCCTAAGGTTTGGAACGTATATTCACGTGTCTCCGTATGCAAACAGTCACTCGTGTCACTGCCAATCCAAGTTCCTCGTGTATGTAGCAATATGTACGTTTCCCACTTCCTGGGTAACGTTTCCACTTTGTGGTGGTCTTGAACACCTTGGATACGAACTGCTCTGCACTAATGTCTGTGCCGACACATATTCATTTGCAACTCTTCTCCGGTAGCCCAGAACGTCTGCATCATGGCACACGAGCATATTTAACCACAGAAAGGGTCAAGCTGTTTTCTTTTTCTTTTCTTTTCTTTTTAATTTTTTTATTTTATTAATTTTTTTTAAATTTTTTTTTTAACGTTTATTTTTGAGACAGAGAGAGACAGAGCATGAACAGGGGAGGGGCAGAGAGAGAGGGAGACACAGAATCGGAAACAGGCTCCAGGCTCTGAGCCGTCAGCCCAGAGCCCGACGCGGGGCTCGAACTCACGGACCGCGAGATCGTGACCTGGCTGAAGTCGGACGCTTAACCGACTGCGCCACCCAGGCGCCCCTCAAGCTGTTTTCTAAGTGCCGGTGCCTTTTGCATTCTTGCCAGTAACGTATCAGATATTTAGCGGCAGCACATTCTTCCTAAGCCTCGGTATTGACATCTTTTGATTTTACAGTCCCGTGAATGTGAGGTACCAGTTCATTGTGGTTTTTACCTGCATGTCTCTGATGAGTCATCGACATGAGCACGGTTTCCTACACTGTCACTCTTCCATGACGGGTCTGTTCAACCATTTGCCCCATTTTAGTTGGTTTACTTCCTCTTTTACGATTTCTGCCGTATTCATTCTTCCTGTTTTTCCAAATATGCATTTTTTATCATATACACACACAGGAATACACAAACTCTCTCGTTACCTATGTGACACGTATATAATTGTTTGTAATACACATGTAGTTTCCATCCAGCACATACACGCATCATGTGTATTTATGCATTTGCTCGTGTGTGTATGTATGTATGTTTGTGCGTGGGCACACATGTGTGACTTGACGTCGAATTTTCTGAGTAGTGTTTTTATACAAGTTTATGGTTCTAATTAAATTAAGCCCATCATTTTTCCCCCTTTTCTGGGGGGTGCTTTTGTCTATTATATTATGTAAGAAATCTTTGCCCACGTTGTGAGAAGCGTCAAGGACCGTCCTGACGGCCCTTCTTCTCTTTTTCCAGAAAATCTTTAAGGCAAGGGAATGTTCTGTTTGCCTTCTTTTCTAACAATTCATATTTCTTCATGTTTAATTGCCTTTAAATATGACTTGTTTTATAGTCACTCTTTAGAACTACCTGATTCCATGTGTAGACAAAGACATTTTTGGCAGGTGACCTTTGATGGTGGAAAACCTATTTCTTCTCTTTCAAATGGCACGTTGTTTACAGGCACTGAAATGATGCCTCATTCAGATTCTTGTGCGATTGAGACAAAGAGAATGTTAATTGTGGTTGAAAGTTTGTTTTCATCGACTCACTCGAAGACATTTTGCTTTTAAGGATGAACGGACTGTGCACAGAAAAGTCTGCCGTGGGAACCATTGGGCGTGACAAGTTTATCAATATTGGTTGTAAGTACAAGTATTTTACTGAGATATTAAGGTCAAAATCTTAGTCTCCACTTCTTCCTGGAACTCTTGTCTGCCTGAATTCTAGTTCAACTAATCATTGGAAATGTGACCAGGCACACTCCCCTAAATTATCTATCCAAGCACTGTATCTTGTCATGCACAGTTAAGTCATAGGACATTGGTGGCCCCTTCCAATTTTGAGTATTATTAAATCATTGATAAGTGCTCAGGATGTTTATTTCATAAAGTTCTTGAGTATATGTTTCAAGATAATTTAAATGGCCTTAGGAAATAAATATAATAGGTCTATCCTCAGTTTACATATCAATCTCATTTTGCTTTAAGAGAATACTTTTTAAACATCATCGTAAAACATCTTAACTGCATTCCATTCTTGGGAGATTAACCTACAATCCAAGGAAATCAGAGTGATTTTAATCACCAGGCACATTTGTTCATAACCTCAGCTTCAGTTAAAAGCAATGGGGATGTCGGCTGACACTTAGATTCTAAACTCTTCCTAATTACCCTAAACAACACTCCATATTTTAAATGGCCTAATGTCTAAATATCTGATTAAAATTGTGTTGTGTAAGTCTGTGGTTACAGCCCTCATCTAAGATAAGAAACAGCACAACGACTTTGCAAAAAGTAAAATATATATGCAAACAAAGTGAATTATATGCCTGGCATTCGACCCTATGCATATTCCTCAGTAACTTATGTTCCCAGTAGATTTTTTAAGTTATGTTTTCACTCTTCTTAGCTTTACATTATTTTTCCTATGCCTGAGTCATCAACGTCCTCTATCATCTTTTCTTGAATTTTCTCCCTTTTGGTAACCCCTTCTAACTTAGATTTGGACAACTTGAGAAGGGAGAATGAGCTGCACTTACTGTAACAGCTCTTCTGGAGCTAGAAATTGTAACCTACCCAGCTATGATCTGGAGAAAGTGAGGTGTCACAATGACAAGCAGAATACCAGCAGTGGCCTTGAAACCACCCCGGAGGCTCAGAAGACAGATTTAACTTCATTGCTTCCATAACCTGCACTACCTCTATAAACCTATTTAGTGAGATTTTCTGCAAAGCCTTTCATTTAAAAAAATTTTTTTAATGTTTACTTATCTTTGAGAGGGAGAGAGAGAGAGAGAGAGAGAGAGAGAGAGAGAGAGAGACAGCGAGCACGAGCAGAGGAGGGACACAGAGAGAGGGAGACACAAAATTCGAAGCAGGCTGCAGGCTCTGAGCTGTCAACACAGAGTCTGACGGGGGGCTTGTACTCATGAACCGTGAGATCATGACCTGAGCGGAAGTTAGATGCTCAACTGACTGAGCAATCCAAGCATCCCTATGAAGCCCTTCTTTATAACATCATCATTAAAACATTTGGTTACTAAGAATCTGAAGAGATGTATAAACTCTTATTTAAATTGTTCCAACACAACCCAAGACTCATGGACTTAAAAGCAGGGCTGTGCAAGATTTAGATCCATGCCACTCTGACTCTGAAGTTGTTTCAGCTGCCACTTGGTCTCTGGCTGGGGCTGACTAAGGCTATTTGAATGGGAAACACAAAGTGGCATAGTTTCAAATAAAATCCTGATGAGTGGTTCCAATAAGGCATTGTGTATGTTAAGAGCAGAAGAGAGAACGGATGTTAGAAGGTATAGTGAAGACGCTAAGTTGGTCAACGCTTCTTCATTTCTTGTACACGTGCCGGGGTGGATGGGCAGAGCCAGAGTGGAAGGTGCCCCTGCAGGCGGGATCTGAACGTGTGTATCCTCACAAGTAAAACCGTATTAATCAAAATGCACATGTTCATGGCAGCCAGAAGTTTGTTGGGTACTACACCTAGATTAAAGGGGTGGACGCTAATGACTCAGAAGATCGCCCAATGTAGGATAGGCACTCAGCACACAGTCATGCAGGGTTTTAAAGGGCAACTGAATTTTGGTCTTAAAGAGAAATCATCTCCAATGCCGGGATAAGGCAAATAGAAAGAGATTTTAAACTTGTATTGATAATATGCCATATAACAACAAGTCGTGTTGTTCAAAAAATGTTGGCTCCACTGGAACACATGTTTCAGAAAACACTTTAGTAAGACAGGAAGAAGTGAAATGTTTAATTTCAGAAGAATGGGGCAATAAGGAAAAGTTCCTTACGGGCCTTGTCTCCATGTCATAAGGAATGTTAACATTCGCTGCATCGTCGGAGGGACCAATATGAGAATGGTGTTACCAATATGCTAATTAGGCCACGGTAGAGCCAATCTCCAATACATTCACTAAGGTAAGGATACAGTTTATATACATTTTACATATATATTTTTTGTCTCACTCACAGATACGAATCAAAATATTTTCAGTATTTTTTCTGTCACCTCAAATACTATCACAATCAACGTGAACACCAAAAGAAACACCACAAAAAAGTCTGTATTGCTTGGTACGTATATCTTCCTGACGATGGTCATGGCTGCGTAATATTTCCACTCTTGTCTGCCTGAATTCTAGTTCAACTAATCATTGGAAATGTGTCCAGGCACACGCCCCTAAATTATCCCCAATCTCCAAATTTTACTAAGGCAAGGCTACAGTTTATATACATTTTACTATATATGTTATGTCTCACAGATACGAATGGAAATATTTTCCATATTGGTTATGACAGCCTCGGTTCTCTCATAATACGTACTGCCGACGTGGACAGAGCAGGACACACCACACAAGTGTTTGCATTGCTTGGTACGTATATCATCCTGACGATCATATTGGGCAGGTAATATTTCCACCGTCAGCATTCTCAGTGAGAAAATCAGTAGAGGTTGGAGGTACCAGATCATAAGACATTTAAGAATAATTCTCATTTGTGCAAAAAAAAATCAGTTTGATTAGAAATTATTTGCTAACAAGTCAACTCATTTCAAGCCACGGCTATCTTCGCGTTGACCCCAATTGCTTCATTTTATGACAATTTTTCAAATAGACGCTTCAGCCTCAGAGCAGAAACTTAAAAACAACAAAAAACCTTCATCCTGTTTAATCCTTTCAATGCACTATTGTGAACATCAACGATTTCCACCCCCAGGGGCTTGAGAGGGGTGCTTCAGCTCTGAGATACTAGGTTTCAAGTTGGAAAAAGGCATTTGAAAACTCTGGTTTTCATAAAAAAGGAAGCTGTCTCCCATTACTGTGTGACAGGGCTATGGTTGGGAAGGTGAGAACCGTGCTTGCTTTTTCTTTGGGCCCAGAACCAGGGGTGCATGTCAGAGCCAGAGTCTGAGGTGTAGGCAGAGATGAGGTAGGCTGGATATACTTGATGGATTAGGCCCCCAATTCATGGATTTCCTGCTGTTTTCCTGGAGTCCCGCTGCTGATGTTGGACACTGCATGGGTTACACAGGGACAGCAGTGAATGGCTCCTACCCACTTAGGTCAGGCAGCTGACACTGGGGAAAAGTCAGTGGCAACTGTTGGAGACTGAGTTAAAGACTGGATTTCCCCATTCATTCTCCTCATTCTGCATGCAAAAATTCTTAGGGGTTCTAATGGGAAATTTCTGATTTATGCACGGTAATTTTCAGGCAAAAGACTTCATCCTGATGACAACGACTTTGCAAAGTTCAGGGAGTTGATGAGAGGAAACAATATTCCCGAAGAAAATCTTATAGATATGAGCAAAACTGGTAATGTGACTATATATATATATATATATATATTTTTTTTTTTTTTTTTTTTTTTTTTTTTTTTTTCCTGAACATATCTCTCACCTGATCTGTAAATGTGCTATCTGGAAAAAAAAAACTGATTCATTTTACATTTTCTCTTCCATGAATTATCTTTGATAAAATCCATTATTTAAAAGAAGAAATCCTTACAAATGTTGGGAAATGGCCATGATGGGTTGCTCCTTTATTCATCTTTTGTATTTGTCTTTCCCCAGACAAGTGTCCTAAAAATGAGAGGGGCACCAACTCGTCCTGAACACTGTAAGTAAGAATGACGTGTTATCAGTGCCACTATGTCAATTCGGTAATTATCTCACTAGAGAGCTTTTTTATGTTACATGAGGTTACTTTTTTTACCCCGAGATTGCAAACCAGTTGAGGTGAATTTAATGCTAAAAAGCAGTTTGGGGGATAAAGCATTATTTCACAAGAACCGTGCCAGTGACAGCCAGCCAGGTGACATGCCTGCTTCCAGCCAGAGAAGCAGGAAAGCCCGATGCTGGTGGGGATGACAGGAAAAACAATGAGTTCTCCAGTCAGTTCTGACTTGCGGGTTGTCCGAATGCGTCACCACTCCATGTGCACTATTCCCGCCCATCCCGTGTTTAGTTTTGCATAATAGCAACAGTCACCTCAGAGGCCCTCCTACCATGCCAATGACACAAGCGTTCAATGTGTATTTTCAGGCAGAACGTGATTTCCTTAAAGTGTGATTGTTAAACCTTTAAAGTAATACGAGCCTCAAATTACGATTGGGCTCTAGGCTAACACATGCCCTTTGTCACTGTTGTTGGGAAGAAAGGGACGAAAGAAAGGTCAAACAGAAATATTAGCTTTCATGCTGAATATAATGTCCTGAGGCCAGAGAGCTTTTGCAATCAGAAGACCAGAGTGTAACCCCATCAAAGATCCTGTAAAATCATGTTTGACGCACCATCCCCATGAACATTCATTCTGAAATCATGAAAGTGTTGGAAGGGATCCTGATTAGGAAAGGTCCCATAATACACACATCCCTGAAAAAACCCCAGGGGGTCCCCCCCATATCGTGGGGATGGAGAGTATGATGTTCCCTGTGGGACTGGTGCACTGGGTCAACTAAACGTCACCGGAACCCTTGATGTTGTACTTCCTGAGGCTCATCCAGTCCATTCAACTCAACCTCCTCTCCTGTTTTATGCACCTGTAGCTGCATCACTGAGAACCAGGAACACGGTCTTCCCCATGGAATCAGGATCAACAGCATGAAGAGTATGTTCCTTCTTTCTGCTTCACATCATTTTCTCTATTCATAAACATGTTCGCCTTTCCCATCTCGTCTCTGTCCATCACCATTCACGTCCTGTGTGGTGTTACAGGATTTCTCTGTCCATCACCATTCAGGTCCTGTTTGGTGTTATAGGATTTCTGAATGATTAAATAAATTGATTACACGTGTACCCTGTACCTGTGTGTCTGTGCACATATGCATGTATCCTAAGACTGTGTGTTTAATTTTAAAAACACATAAATATCCACTTTACATACAACTACCCAGGAAAGCATGGCTATCATAGGATCAACATCCCATCAGAGACCATTCAGATTAGGCTTAAATAGAAAAGCCACAGAGGTGTCTAAATGAGAGGGAGAAAAAGGTCTAAACCATCAGCGGAAGGGACGATGGGTATTTTTACTATAATGGTCAAGAAAAAACGTCCCAAGGAAGCATCTTATCTACCACAAGGAAAGAAGTGTGCACACCTCACTGAGATTTATATACAGACAGTCTACAATACCATGAGTCATAATGGAGGGGAACTCCCTAGCATCACAGCACCATTACCCATGAAACTGAGGAGAAGGACTGCTATTTCCTTACAGGAGGAACACAGTCATCCAAGATGGGCAGCAGCTGAGGCACGGTCAACCCAGAGGGTCATGGTGTCAGTGTAGCACTTGGACAAACCATCAGATGGTGAGCTCAGTTGGGAAGCTGTTAACACAGTACGCAAGATCTAGAGCGTGCCATTCCATTAAGTTTCAAACAGCAGTAGACACGGGAACTTCTAGGGAATGGCCATTCCCATTATAACAGGCAGAGCACATGTATCAGCTAGCCATGATAGACAGGTGTTCATCATCTAAGACATCAGCACTCAGGATGCACCACTTACTCAAATGGCTGTGCCAAAGTTCAGAGATCCAGTCCACACCTCAGGAAAATAAAATGAGCTTTAAACAGTATTTAATAGAATAAATACAGTACATTCGCCCTAAAGAGATATGTGCAATACCAAATACTTATTATGAATTAAGAATGGGCATGGAGAGGCTCGCCCATGGAGACATTCACTGATGGAGATGCTCCCTAGTGGAGGAGCTCCCTTGTAGAGATGCTTACTCATGGAGACATTCATCCGTGGAGATGTTCACCCATGGAGATGTTCACCCATGGAGAAGCTCGCCCATGGAGAGGCTCGCCCTTGGAGACATTCACTCCTGGAGAGGCTCAGCCATGGAGAGGCTCAGCCATGGAGAATTCACTCCTGGGGACGATCCCTAGTGGAGGTGGTCACTCATGGACAAGCTTATTCTCTGCCTCTGCCCTTAGCAGGTCTTCCCCCCTCCTCTTTTCCTCTTTTTATGTTGAACACAATATGTAGCAAGTGGTTCCTTAGCTTTTTCTTCTAATTACATGAAGGACTGATGATTTGATCCTTGGTCAATTTTCCCTGCATTGTTTTAACTCCAAAAATTGTTGAGATTTTACAGTATTATAGGCTGAAATGTGTCCGCACAAATTCTGTGTGGAAGGCCTCGCCGCCAGGACCTCAAAACAGGTCTCTATTTGGAGATGGGGGTCTTTACAGAGGTGATTAACTTACAACGAGGTTACTAAGCCAACAGGACTGTTATCCTTATAAGAGGAGATGAGAATCACTACCTTGTACACTTGAAACTAATATAACACTGTATGTTAACTACACTGGAATTAAAGTTTAAAATTATTTAAAAAGAGAACAGGACAGAAGGACATAAACATGCACAGAGGGATGACCACGTGAGGACACGGGGAGAAAATGGTGTCCACATGCCAAGGAGAGAGGCCTGAGGAGGAAAGAGCCTTGGCCATGCCTGGATCTCGGACTCCCAGCCTGCTGGACTGTGAGAAAATACTTTTCCATTGTTTGAGCCCCTCCGTCTATGGTCCTTTGTAATATGATCAGGTTCTAATTTCCAATGTCATTTGATTATCGAGGTTTGATAGACACTGATCTGTCGCTGACAGCTTCCTGAGAAATCAGTAATTGAATATACTGAAAATGCATGCAAGGAAACAGAGAACAGCCACATACTCCAGCCACGTACACAACACCTGTGAGGAGTGCATCCTCCTCTATCCCATGCTCCCACAGTGTCTGCTTAGGGAATTTACGTCAAACATAGAGTCGACTAAAACTTTCCTTTGATTGAAAATAAATTCAGCACAGGCAGTTACCAGTAGATGAGCCAAAAGGTGCTACATGTGTGTCTGTGTCTGTGTCGTGTGTGTGCCGATCCAGGAGATACCTGGAACTGGGGGGTCAATTTCTTCCTACAGCCGAACATCCAGGAAGCATGGACGTGGCCAAGTGCCAAACCACACAAATTGGGACATTGCGACTTCTGGTGTTCATTTATTTGACATGTACGATGTTGGACTATAGGAATGCTCAATTACTGCTTCAAAGATTATTTATTTATTCCTTTTTTAAAATGCTTATTTATTTTTGAGAGAGAGAGAGAGAGAGAGCGAGCAGGGGAGGGGCAGAGAGAGGAGGAGACACAGAATCCGAAGCAGGCTCCAGGCTCTGAGCTGCCAGCACAGACCCTGATGCAGGGCTTGAACCCACGAACCGTGAGATCATGGCCTAAGCCGAAATCAAGTGCCACTCGCTTCATCGACTGAGCCACCCAAGCGTCCCTGTTCAATTATTTTTACTTATTTAAATCCCTGAAGAGTAGATTTCAGTAACTGTGTCTCCAAATATTGGTAGCGGAGAAAAGTTAATATTAATGAAAAAATCAGATACTCTAGGATATCAAAAATACAATACGGAAATACATCCTGTATTTTATAGCCTTTGAAACCTTCCAAATGGGTGAATATCCTCTTTTTTTTTTAATGTCATGCCCCAAGTCTATATATATGTCATATCAAAATTCTTAGCTTCCCAAAAAGGTTAAGAAAATGACTTTTGAAAAACAATGCCTAAGGAGATGCGGAAATGACTTTCTTTGCCCTACAGAATCACAACTGGAATAACAAAGTCATAAAGTTTCCATCTTGTTCTTGTTCTAATAACTTGAAAGTCTTATTTAGAAAAGATGTGATGGAATCAAGACACAGTCTTTGTTTAGCATATTGTCTTTTTTGTGCTTGACTGCCCCTTCTACACGTCCTGACAAAATAACATGTCCCTAAATTTACTGTAAAGGCTTCCACTCTATCGTAAGCCAAACATACGGATATAACAATGGGAGTAAAAACAACAAGTTGGCCAACTAAAGCTGACTTCTACTCTGTGTCCATATATTTAACAAGCTCTCCCTATTCACGTAGCTGAATAAAAGAATAATATTTACATTTGTCACAGTAATATTCTCTCGGAATGCAACTTTCAGTAGGTAATGTGTGACCCACCCTCATTCTATTATAGTGCCATGCTAATCCAAGGAGGGTTTTCAGTTTGGTCAACGAATAAACCTAGAAATGTACTAGGAATTAAAATGTATGGACCCCACCCCACACCTTTTGGTTCAGGTGATTTTGCAGGAACCTGTGTTTCAACTAACTTTCTGTAACATTCTTACCTAAAGTCTGAGAAACCACTGTCCTAGTGCGTTATATTAAAGCAGCGAGGGTATATAATACAAACAAATAAATAAAATACTGCAAACAAGAGAAGGAGAATATTAAACAGACTTGGCAAGGCTGTGCCCAGAAAGATGCATCAAATTTGAGGGCAAATTTGTTGGGTAAGCATTAACTAGGGGAAGGACGGACAGCATCCTAAGAAATGCACAAGAGTGAAGGCCGAGCATTTGGAATTATAGGTTATTTGTTTAGCCACACTGCTGTCCTACAGAATACCACGTACTTTTGCCTCAAGTGCATTTGCTAATAAGTTCATTCAGAATGCTCACTCTTCACTTAATGTTTTTATTTATTTTTGAGACAGAGAAAGACAGAGCCTACACAGGGGAGGGGCAGAGAGGGAGGGAGACACAGAATCCCAAGCAGGCTCCAGGCTCCGAGCCATCAGCACAGAGCCCCATGCAGGACTCGAACTCACGGACCGTGAGATCACGACCTGAGCCGAAGTCGGATGCTCAACCGACTAAGCCACCCGGGCGCCCCACTCACTCTTCACTTAAAACAATAATAGGGGTTGCATAATGCACAGGACGTGACTCTGGTTGGGAGGAGGTTGGGTGAGCATCTTTCAAAAGTTCAGAGAGAAAATTAGGGGGAGGTAGCTCAGTCTGTCTACCTGCCTTATTTCAGGAGAAAAACAAAACGGTGCTTCAATGGCTTGAGAGAAATCACCCACTCGAAACAACGGAAGATTAAACATAGAACTGTTTATAAATTCAGGACGTGCGCCCAAGGTTAAACCATGCGCGCACACAGACACACTCCTAAAACCCCATGCACTGATGAAGCCTTAATTTGTGCAGGAAGATGGTCCTACATGTTGGATTCGGGAGCTGGCAATAATGAATGAGTAGGAAGTTTGGAATATACAGCAGGAACCTTTTTTTTGGAAAAATGTAAAACAGGTCATTAACATCCCTACTGAATAACAGCCATGTACACATGTAGAATGATATTTGAATTCAAACGTCAACAGACTTGCAACTAGAAGAAACTTTTCTAAATTTCTCATGGAGAAAACATGTATATAAGCTTATTTGAAATACTAGGAGTGATAATCTTGCTAACTATAGTTATCAGTTTTTGCCAGTCAATTGTGATACATCTCAAGGACCGTGCCCTGTCCTTGGAGTAACGCCATACATTACCTTTCTATGTGCCTTAGTACATGAATCCAGAGCTTTATGGATGTATCATTAAAAGCCATGAGGCTGATCTTCCAGAATGGATGAGGTCATCGTCAGCAATTGTGTCGTAGGTAAGCATGCACTCAGTTATAGAGAACATTGCAACCTGACGCATGGATAGATTAGTCTTGTAAGAAATTTATGCGTCTTCTACACAGAGACTTCCATATTTGAGATGGGAATTTAAGATTTAGTTTTATAAAGGATAATTTTATTTAAAAAATCGATGGATGATTGGACTCTAGGGCAAGTTATGGAAATAAAGAGTCTTGACATCTACTTCATTGTAACATTCCTTATTATATAGGCACTCAACCAACGGATGCTACTTGCCAATATGCTCTCTCTCTATAAACTCTGTTGCTAAAAATGAAAATAGAAAAAACAAAACAAAAACAACCACCTGTGTTGAAAGAATGACCTATTAAACAAGTAAGTTGACTCTTCCTCAAATGAATATTTTAATGTACTAATTAAACGGAAGAATCAGCAATCCTACACAGGTATTGTTTCATTAGCTTCCAGATTTCTGGAATTGACAGGTCCCTGTGCGTCCAGACATAAAATGTGAACGCAAGAACACTGTCTTCACGCTCAGCTGCTTTTAGTTCCTGAAATAAATACTGTTTCACGGGGTCCACTAGGTTTATTCCCCTTCTGCATGAAGCGTGGTTTCATCGTACTAGAATCAACCACTGAGATCATCTTATTTTCTAGGAAAATGAGGCATTTCAAAGAAAAGGACTTGCCCAAGGTCATCGATTTAGCATTGTGGCAGTACAAGAAGCGTTCTCTGTGCTATGTTAAAATGGGTTTCTTTTTTTAAAAAAAAAAATTTTTTTAACGTTGATTTATTTTTGAAACAGAGAGAGACACAGCATGAACGGGGGAGGGGCAGAGAGAGAGGGAAACACAGAATCGGAAGCAAGCTCCAAGCTCTGAGCCATCAGCCCAGAGCCCGATGCGGGGCTCGAACTCGTGGACCGCGAGATCGTGACCTGAGCTGAAGTCGCACGTTTACCCGACTGAGCCACCCAGGCGCCCCTAAAATGAGGTTTCTTTAAATAAGCGACTTTAAGATTGTTTTCTCCCTTTCAAGTATAATTGTAGAGTCAGGGAACACTTATATTTCATTCTGAGAATTAGCTGGCAAAAACTTTAAACTGATGTTTATTTTTAAGATTCCAATCTTACGGGCATATTTAGGGAGAAAATCCAATCTTATATTTGTTTGCTGTAAACATTTTTAAAAAATGACTCAGGGGTGCCTGGGTGGCTCAGTTGGTTGAGCATCCATCTGTGGCTCAGGTCATGATCTCAGGGTTTACGGGTACAAGCCCTGTGTGGGGCTCTGTCCTGACAGCCTGCTTTAGATTCTCTCTCTCTTTCTGCCTCTCTGCCCTGCTTGCGTACTCTCTCTCAAAAATAAGTAAATAAAACATTAAAAAAAAGAGTTGTTTAAGAAAATAAAATAAATGAGTCAGATGTTGAAACACTGGCGGACTCTTGTATTTTATATGGGATGCTGACAAAATCCATTCCACGAAAATGATGGTAGATCCCAATGACTAATACAGATTGCTTAGATAAACAACTTTCTTCAGATGAACATTTTTTAAACGAAATCTTCTTGGTACAGATCATGTTAGAATGGCACAGTTCTAACACATTCATAAAGAGAATCATTATAAAGAAAATCCCAAGACTATTGAGCATTAGGGGAATCACTCAATTCATCACACACTATGAAGCATCTGCAATGCACTGGACACTGTATGAGGTGGAGAATTATGTGTGTAGCTTTAGGAATTCTACAATCCTATTGATTGAGAAAGGATTGTGCAGAGGTCAAAAAAGCAAAACATGTTTGAGATTCTCAGATTTATTGCAGTGACTACAATGGTATTCATTCATTCATTCATTCATTCATTCATTTATTCATTCATTCATTGAGAACACAAGTGAGGGAGAGGACCAGAGGGACAGAGAGAATCTTAAGCAGGCTCCACACTCAGCACAGAGCGCGATGCACGGCTTGACCTCATGGCTTTGGGATCCTGACCTGAGTAGAAATCAAGAGTCAGATGCTCAACCCACTGACCCACCCAGGCACTCCAGCTACAATATTATTATTGTTGTTAAATTACGATTGCATTAACTTACTAATGGGTATAGTTGGTGTTCATTAAATATCTGCTGAACATGTGAATGAATCAATGAATGAATGGAGTCCCCAGTTCATGGGATGTCTAATGGGTGTTTCCAGTTCCCAAAGTGCTTCTCGGGCTTCCAAAAAAAAAAAAAATAGGTTGAATCCAGTGTTAGCATATTTTGGCTGAGGCACAAATTTTAAATGTTGTAAGAATTAATTATCTTGGGTCCCCTGGCTCACTCAGTTGGTTAAGCATCTCATTCTGATTTCAGCTCTGGTCATGATCTCATGGTTCATGAGTTCGAGCCCCATGTTGGGCTCTTGTGTTGACCATGCAGAACTCGCTTGGGATTCTCTCTTTTTCTCTCTCTCTCCCTTTGCCTCTCCCCCACTTGTGCTTCCTTTCTCTCTCAGAACAAATAAACATTAAATAAAAGGAATTAAACATCTTGAAAACATCTGTTATCACACCATGGTGTGCTCATGTGTCTTTCAAAACCAGAAACTGAAGAAAAGTATAAGAGAAAAATTTATAATTCTAAACCAAGGCAGATTAATGTGGTAAGTGTAAAGGTTACAGGAGCTAACTGTAAAAAAAAAAAAAAAAATGGAAGTCCTATTACTATAAATAAATGTATCAAATCAATACGTTGCACACGCTAAATTTACACATTCTATTCCAAATATATTTCAATAATAAACAAAAATAAAACCTGCAGTATGCAACTAAAAAATAAAAAAACAAGTAGAGATCCAATTCCAATTTTGGCTTCCATTTTGAATTTCGATATCATTGTCTTACATTCAGATGTCAGTATTTTCATAGACATTTGTAAAGATTTTATGTTCTCTCAGGTTTTAATGCTGTTCACCTTTGGATAGAAAATAAAAATTGACTGTAGTACCATTTTTGAGAACAGTTGCCTAAAGACAAGAACTGAGGTCATTCACTATTGTGACCTTTGAATCACATGACGCAATAAAGTTGAACTCTGATACATTATGAAATATCAAATCCACTGTTACACACTAAAACCTGTATCTGAGATCATTAACTCACAATTATCTTTCAAAATGGAAGTCCAGATTGTTTTCCCTACCTTTCATAAAGAGTCATTTCCCTTGGGTTTTTTTTCCCCTTCTAGTAAATATCACTATCATCCAGTTGATTGATCAGCCAAGTAACCTTGTACGTCCCTGATAACAACATTCCATCGCTGTCACTCACCATGAGCTCATCATTCTATTTCCCATATAACGGCTGGAAAGATAATTTCAAGATATACACCAGAGCATGCACCCCCTACTTAAAACCCTGAATGCCTTCACCTAACACTTAAAAAAATGCCAAACTAGGGGCGCCTGGGTGGCGTAGTCGGTTAAGCGTCCGACTTCAGCCAGGTCACGATCTCGTGGTCCGGGAGTTCGAGCCCCGCCTCAGGCTCTGGGCTGATGGCTCGGAGCCTGGAGCCTGTTTCCGATTCTGTGTCTCCCTCTCTCTCTCTGCCCCTCCCCCGTTCATGCTCTGTCTCTCTCTGTCCCAAAAATAAATAAACGTTGAAAAAAAAAAAATTAAAAAAAAAAATGCCAAACTCATCGCATGCCTTATTAGCCCTGAAATGATGGTACCAGTGTACTTCCCCAGTCTCCACCCTTATCGTATCTTCTTGGCCTCATTTGTTCCTTGAAGTTCCCATTCCTTGAAGTTTCCATTCCCATCTAAAGACTTTTTTCCGTTTTTTCCCCAAATTATTTTTCCTTTGTCAACTATAGTCCTCTGCTAGGACTTTGCCCCTCCTTCACGGCTCAGCTCTCATATCTCATTCTCAGACACTGTATCTTCTAACCAACTGATGGATTTTTTCAGCCCTGTGCTCCATTACTCATGATCAGACACTCTCACTTTATTTTCTATACTGCACTGCTTGTAACTCCTCTGGTCTTCATATGGTTTGTTGACCTCCAATGTCCCTCACTGGACTGCAGGTTTCATCAGCGAGGTGTCCTGTCTTCTGTTTACTTTCACTGCCATATCTGGAGCATCTAAATGTACTTAGGACACACCAACCAAGACAGGTGGGTAGGTACTTGTAATGGGCTGAATTGTGTCACCCAAAATGCATTAGGTTAACTCCCTGATTCCTCCAATACCTCGAAACGTAGCTGTATTTGGAGATATGGCCTTTCAAGAAGTCATTAGGGGCACCTGGGTGGCTAAGCTGGTTAAGGGTCTGACTCTTGGCTTCAGCTCAGCTCGTGATCTCATGGCTTGTGGGTTCTAGCCCTGCATCGGGCTGTGCCCTGACAGTGAGGAGTCTGCTTGGGATTCTCTCTCTCCCTCTCTGTCTGCCTTCCCCTGCTCACGCTCTTTCTTTCTCAAAATAAATAAATAAACTTAAAAAAAGTAAAGAGGTCATTAAGGTAAACTGAGGTCATTAGGGGTGAACCCTAATTCCATATGACAGGTGTCCTTACAAGAAGAGATCAGGACACAGACACGCACAGACGGATGACCGCATGAGGACCCAGGGAGAACATGGTGTCTACGTGCCGAAGGGAGAGGCCTCAGGAGAAACCAGCCTGAACCCCGCCTGGATCTTGATCCCCTAGCCTCCAGGACAGGAAGACAGTAAATATGTGTTATTAGAGTCTCCCCATCGGTGGTATTTTCTTATTACAGGCCCTAGTAAACTAACACCGTACTCAATAAATATTGATCCATGTTCATCACACCTTCCTTCTAGGTAAAGAAAAAGAACTACTTCAGGGAATGCTGACATTTCTCGAAACCTGGGTCTCTCCTGCAGCTTATTTAATTTGCCATGACACTATCCTTTATGACATCAGGATTTTCATTTGGAAATAATTAAAATGAGCCTTTGTAAGAAAACAGGTCTTGGAAAAGCGTTTGTGAGCCCAGAGTCTTACGGCCCAGGATGCTTGTTCAACGTCTGATCCTGCCGTGGGCACAGATGACCGAGCTCCTGTCACAGAAGGAGGTACGATCCAACCTAGAGAAGAAATCTACCTTTTCTGATGTGAATAGATTCTAACATCAGAAAGTGCTTCTGTCAAGCTCCAGTGACATGGAAACTTGCACAGAAAACCATTCCTGAGCTGCACTAAGTGTCAGGTTGTGATCACTGTTGACTGAACGTTCTCCACAAGTGCTGGGACGCAGGCTAGGCGGCAAAAGTTCATTTTTTAATCAGCTGAAGCTGCAAAGATGAGACGAGTAATCAACCTTGGGACTGAGAGTTCAGGAGCATCGCGATGTGAAGTGAGGCAGGCAGATCACACAACATTCCCAAGCAGATGAACTTGCCTTTGGGGAGAATCCTCTGGGTGCTGTAGTTGGAAAATAAATGTTTATACCACTGATAATTGAGCATTTGTACGTCATCTACTGTAGGTGACTGATTTAAATGTGACTCATCGAATGTAGTTTCGTAGGCCAAGCAACGGCCGTGCATCAGAAGTCACGGGATTACGTGCCACACGCAGTCTTTTATGTGCGGGTGACACAGGATGAAGCATCTAACGTCTTTCTCTATTAATTTCGTTTTTTTTTTTAAACAAATGTGTGATAGAACACAAGGGGAGTAATTTTTAAGGTCACTTACTGCTCTGTAGGACTAGGATTTTAAGTTTCCGACTTGCCTACTGGCTCACCTCAATAGACAGAAGTACCTGTTTCACAGGGGAAGCAGTTAACACAAAAGGGACATTTCAAAATAACACGTGAAGTGGCACTGGGCAATTGTGAAGTTAGTTTAAATCTGTGAGGCTCAGGAATGTCTCCGTCATTATGGAATTTCCACAGAGAAGTTGTCCAGAAAAAATGCTGTGAAAATCACCTTTGGACTATTGATGATTAACATAAAGAACAAAGTATACAATTCCAGGGATGTCCAAAGAGGTGTTTTATCAACCAGTTGGTCATCTTTTGGTTGAAAGGAAGTAACAAGTTTTCTTCAGAAGTGAACATAATTCAGCTGGACTGTTCCTCACATCAAAGACACCCTTCCTTACTCTTTGTAAATATTGTGTCAATACACAGAAGCCTGCTCTCTACAAATTTCTTCTCTTCTCTTCTCCACATTGAGACCAGTGTGACGCTTTTGAAGTGTGATGGCCTCACTGATACTCACCAGAATTACTGCACCCAGAAGACACAGTAATAGGATGATTCTTCAGGAAATTCCATCTTAAATACATAGCACCCAGTTTTTATTTTATTTATCTATTTTAAAGTTTATTTATTTTGAAAGAGAGGCCAAGTGGGGGAGGAGCAGAGAGAGAGAGAGAGAGAGAGAGAGAGAAAATCCTAAGCAGACTCCGTGCCGTCAGTACAGAGGCCGACACGGGGCTCAAACTTAGAAAACCATGGGATCACGACCTCAGCTGAAACCAAGAGTTGGATGCTTAATCAACTGAGCCACCCAGGCACCCCCTTGCCATTCATTTCTTAGATGTGTATAGCCCCACCTCCAGAAAACAGACCTGGTGATCACAGTTTCACCTCACAGGTAATGAAAGAGAAATAATGTGTAGAAAGACATTAGAGATACTTCTTCATTAGTCTTGTAAGTAGTATTCATCCACATGTCTATAGCTAGAGCTCAATCAGGTGGTCGCAGCAAGTTTTAAGAGAGGACAACAAATGGGATTCATCATATGCACACAAGATAGAAGGAATGGGTTTGAAGCTTCTGTACTGAAGCTCGACAGAGATGGAAAACACTGCTAAAGAGAAGCAGTAGCTTAAGTAAGACATGTTGATGTGGAATGTACATTACGGGCATTTGACATCATCTAACATGCCTGGAGTCTGGTGTGCATGTGGGGGGGGGGCAAGTGATAGTCCAGAAAATATATGGAAGGGACAAATCACAGAGCCCCTTGTATGTCATGTCAAGGAGTTTAACTTACATTCTAGAAGCAGAGCAAGACCAGGGAATAACATGATCCGCACAGCATTTTGAGTGGCATCTTGGAGGACCTACGTAAGGGTACAAAAGTGCATTCCCTAAAGAGGCCTCTAATACAGAAAAACTGGACCTTGCATAAATTTCCATACCCATGCCCTTTAGCAACGGATCAATTTCCCAACATGCAAAACAAAACCCCAAGTTTTTTATGCAGAGGAACGGAAATCAGGATCTTGGACAGATAGTTGCATACTCACGTTGTTGGCAACACTATTCACAACAGCCGAGGTGTGGAAACAACCAAAACAGACAGTGGCAGACAAACAGATAAAGACAAGCTGTTATATACATACAATGGAACGGTGTTTGGCCTTTCAAAAAGAAGGAAATTCTGCTCTGGGGCAACAATGCATGATGACCTTGAGGACATTATGCTAAGTGAAATAAGCCAGTCCCAGAAAGACAAATATTGTGTGATCTGACTTCATGTGCCAACCAAAATAGTGAGAGTCATGGTACCCAAGAGAGGAACGGTGGTTGCCAGGGGCTGGGGACAGGGGCATATGGGGAGTCATGAATCCATGGGCATGAGGTTTTAGTTAAGCAAGATGTGTAAGTTCTAGAAATCTACTGGACAACATTTACGGTATGGTCGACAATACCGCCTCGTACACGTAAAACTTTGTTAAGATGGCAGATCTCTTGGTGAGTGTTCCTCCCACAGTAAAATAAACATTTTTAAAAAGAAAGACAATTCCAAGAACCAAAAATAATGTTACACCAAAACAGCAGCAAGATAGAAACACAAAATCCAATGAGTTACAGCAAAAAATGTAGGTGGTGGGCAAAGTCAAGGGCTTGGAGTTTTGGTTTGTTTGCTGGGATGATAGCTAACACTAGAGACCGGGTCAGGAGTTTCAAGCTGGGGCCCCTCCACCACGATGAGGGAGCATGACCCAAGCATTGTGTAGGAGTTCTGGATTCTTGGTAGGAGCTATGTTGACCTGAGGTCAGTATTTATGCCTGGTCCTTGCAGAAGAAACAGCAAATGTCTCTGGAGGAAAGCAACTCTCCTTTGGTGGGAAGATGCCACGGATTACGGTGAATCAAACATGAGATCACAGAAGGAATCACCAAAACCCAAGAGAAGAAGCCCCTTTGGATGACAAAGGCAAAGCAAGGATTCGGGACCCCAAAGCCAAACTACACGGGGATTATCATAGAATTCTACCAAAGAGTATAAAAATCCAGCCTGAAGTGTTTAAAAACGTCCAAAGCATAATGAAAGATTCACCAGAGAGCATGAGATTATCAAGTAATCCGCAAAATGTGACAAAGGAAAGTGAAAGCTTAGAACCAAAATCTTTAATTTCAGGAATCCAAAAGATAAGCAAGGATCAATTTATCCACAGCTTATGGGAGTGGATGCGAAGAGAGGAGGACAGTTGAAAAACACGTGACGTGCACAAAGGCAACATCATCCACACGTTGCATCAGCGAGCAAACAAACAAAAAAACAGGCAAATGATGAAAAGAGGTAAAGGTGCTGATGTTGTTTTCTTTGGAGGCACTCCTGATCAGGAAACACTTGATTAATGATCTTTCATTAATAATTTACCCTGTGTTAGCTTTTCTCTACTGTGTTAGGTACCATTCGGAGTATTTGCTGTAGCTGAACAGTTTTAATTGTCGCTTTTGCTTTTATTGTGATAATAGCTTCCTGTGAATGTTATCTGTCATGTTTTCCAGTGGTGTTTAATCTCCCTGGACTTTCCATTCCAGGTGTCTGGTGGGGTCGAGGCAGGGAGCTTTTTATGGCTTACCAGGTTTTTCACTTCAAGGGCACCTTCCTAGCTTCATTCAGTGAAGTTATGTTGTAACTGATGGCTGGATTCAGTTTGGTTTGGTGCGGTATTTGCTTGTTTTGTTTACCAGTTAGAGCACCGAATGTCAGGCGCTCTTGATTACGCAGGACAGAACATTTTTACTATTTGCTTCTTGGTTTGGTTTTTCTTTTCAAAAGGAGCAATTACTTCCCCCAAAGACCAAATCCACTAAATTACAGTCAGTATCCACACTCACTCGCATTTTGATAGAAATATCTACAGTAAAACCTAGGTTTGTGACCATAAGTTGTCCCGAAACATGCTTGTAATGCAAAGCACTTATATATCAACGCGAATTACCCCACAGGAAATCATGGAGACTTAGATGATTCAATCCACAATGCAAAAAATAGTCATATAAAAATGATTACAATCCTGTAACATAATACAAAATAATAAAGAAAATACAAAATATAAAGAAAATTGAACAAGTTAACCTGCACTTCCCTTTGAGAACCTTCATGGCTGGTGTGAAGGAGACAAGAAAGAGGAGGGTTGTTGTGTAGGCGGCTTTCAGTATTACTAAGAGTCACTGCTATCTATTGGCTCAATGGAATCTCTTTCTGCATGGGGGCCATTGTATACGCTCACACGGATGTTGACTACAGAACAGTATTGATAAACTCTTGTCATGTACTGCATTTAATGGAACTGGCCATAAGGTAGCAGAGGAAAGGGTCTACATCCACAGGCAGCCTGACCTAGAATGAAGCAAAGCATTCCTTGGCTTACCCTTGTCTGGACAAGCAAAGGACTGTCCACAGGGGCTTGGAAGGGACAAAAACACACTAGTTCCAGTTGTGAGCACCTTCCAACGTTCTAAAAAATCACTCATTTCTGCCACACACGGAGCGTCGGAGCATGGGAGATGATCACGCACAATCCCTCAGCAAGAGAGAGAGAAGAACCATCGGCTACTCATATTACAAGACATCACGCGTTTATCAAGTTAAAATTTATCAGAAATGTTTGCTCATCTTGTGAAACACTCTCAAGTCACTTGCAACCTAAGGTTTTTATTGCGATTGAAGAAAGAGGAGACACCATCTGCATTAGAGAGGCAAAAAGTAATATAAACTAAGTTGGATCTTGTTATGAAAAGGAGTGCAGATTTTTTTTTTTTAGTGGAGAAAATGTTAGCATGTAAGGAACGACAAGACCATCCATAGGCAGACTGCTGGGGGTCTGCGATATTTAAGGCTCTTCAGAGACAGTGTTGTCTCTTCTATTAGGGTTTCCCCACGGGGATGTGGCTGATTGTGAAGAATTTCCCCAGCACACCTTTGAGAGAAAGGGAATATATCTGAGTCCCTAACGACATCCTTGGTAGAACCAGAAGATAAGGTTCCCAGAGGTAGGGGCGCATTCGTGTGCAAGGGGAATATTTGCTGGACTAGGACACCGATGAGGTGCAAGTTTATCAAAGAGGATGTGGGAAAATGCAGGTGGCCAAGCTGAGCTGCGGGTCCCAAATGTGAGCCCAGGTCTCCCTCAGCCCATCCCCGCATCTCGAATTCCTGAAGCATCCTCAGCACCGCATTTGTCACAGGAGGCTATTCCCGGGTCCACGGCCGGGCCAGATCTGAAAAAGTGAGGATCCGTGCCAGTGCCGTGTTTCCAATCCTAGGCACAAAACGGGGCAGACTAAAACCTAACGAAAGCAACAGTTCTATGAACAAATGTAAACAAATATTCTGTTTAAATGACACACCATGGTCGCCTTCGGGTATTCAGTACTGAATGAGACTACAGACGTTGCATGAACAAGACAAAGACTTGCTGTAGAGTGGAAGATAGTTTTTATGATGCTCACTTGTGTTATTTCATTGATGCATGATGGCCTGCAGATAAACGGAAATTCTACATCACGCATTCCCTTCTGTTGTTGTGTTTCCTTTTCTCTTAATCACCGGCTTCCTTGAGAACAGGTATTTCCAGATAGGAATATGAAAAAACAAGGAAAGCAAACTATCACCGTGACATTGTCAAATATTTGGTCACATTGGCACTTCACAAATCATGACACTGAGTGTTCCTAGTATGCATGTTTCTAAGTACAGTAAACAGAACGTGCTTGGTGCAAACGATGTAAAAACACATGGGTCACACCTGTCTGCTGATGTGCGTATTGTAGTCACCGGTTAGTTTGTGAGTAAGAAGAGCAAGTGGTAAGAGAGACATGAGAAACTAGTTTCTAAAGACTTAGGAGAAACATGGAAAGCAGAGCGTGAACGCAGAAAACAATAAGATAATTCCAGGTGTGCTTCGCATTGGTTTTGCAAGAGGAGGTCATGATGCTTTTTTAAAAAGATCTGCTTATTCTTTCACACTTCTTACCTACTTCTTTTTCTTCTGCTCTGTTTTAAAAACCATGCGCATCCTTTAGAAATCATTTTCTATAACTGAAACTAAAAGCTCCTGTTTTCCATGTTCATCTAATATGCTAGGCACTAAAAAATAGTGCGTTTGAGACAGGAGCTACGAATTCCTTTTGTAATGAATCAATACTTAATATATTGTTATTAAGGAAGTTCCGTACAGTATTTGAATTTCATCGGTTTTCCCTAATGTAACTTTTCTGTTCCAGGATCATATCCAGGACATCATATTGCATTTAGTCCTAATGACACCTCAGTCATCTCTAGTTAGTTTCCCAGACTTTCCTTGTTTTTGATCATCTTAAATGTTTTGAGGACAATTATTCAGGTATTTTTAGAATATCTTTGCAGTGAGGGGCACCTGCATGGTTCAGTCAGTTAAGCGTCTGACTTGGGCTCAGGTCATGATCTCAGCGTTTGTGAGCTCGAGCCCCACGTCGGGCTCTGTGGTCACAGCTCAGAGCATGGAGCCCGATTCACATTCTGTGTCGCCCTCTCTCTCTGCCCCTCCCCCACTCAAGCTCTGTCTCTCTCTCTTTCAAAAATAAACCTTAAAAAAAGAATATCTTTCAAGTGAAATTTGCTTGATGTTTTTGTAATGACTAAACTGGAGTTATGGCTTTGGGGAAGAAGATCATAGACATACAGTGCCATTTTCATCACATCCTATCAAGGGTACATACTATCAATTTTATAAATACATACGTCTTATATACATACCTATCAATTATACGTAATTATAGTATATTTGTCACACAACATATAACATATATAAGTGTATATTGTATGTCATATATAATATATAATATTGTGTATTATGTTATGTATATATTATTATATATTATAATGTTATATATTATATAATAAATATACTATAATATTACATATTATATATATTACAGATCTATTACATATATAGTATTCTAAATATTACCCATATATTACATACATAGATTGTATACATCTATATGTATAGAAATATACGTAAATATATTACATATGTAATATACATGTAGTATTGTTGTTTTTTTTAATGTTTTTTAACGTTTATTTATTTTTGAGAGAGACAGAGACAGAGCAAGTGCGGGGGAGGGACCGAGAGAGAGGGAGACACAGAATCCGAAGCAGGCTCCAGGCTCCGAGCTGTCGGCACAGAGCTGGATGCGGGGCTCGAAAGAGATCATGACCTGAGCTGAAGTTGGATGCTTAATGGATTGAGCCACCCAGGTGCCCCTGTTTTTATATCTTTACTATATTTTCTATATTTTATAGTTTTTATATATTTTTATATTTTTAATATTTTATATTTATATTTTATATTTTCAAATTTATATATTTTTTCATATTTTTTGTATTTTTGTGATAAAATCACTTTATATTTTTACATTTTTATATTTATATACAAAGCATACGTTAACACTATATATTTATATAATTTGTACGAACCTTCAGGAAGGACCTATGTCATTTTGTTGTTGAATTTCTTCCTCCATTAACCCGGTATACTTTTACATCTGATCAAGGCTCCTCTCTACTCCCTCATACCTGTTTCTCTCCTACCAATACTCTGAATACGTTCACAATTTAAACTTTCTGGTATTACCGTAAAGTAGATCTTACCTGCAATGATATATTCTAAATTGTTACTGCTTACACAGATAAAGGACACTACTATGTATATGCGTGTATATGGGTACATATAATCTATTTTAACTCTTTATAAAACATTCTCATATGGCAGCACCTTATCTATGATTTTCTATTACTTGTCTAATATTACATGACAATGGGCTCCATGTTGTAGAACGTGGTCGTCCTGCTGACTAAAACGCTGCTCACGACACACAGAACCTGTCCATTTCCACTCGCCACCGCCCGTGGGCACCACCTTCCTGCATGTGTTTCTGTGCACTGGACAAGCATGGGCACCTTGCGTAAGTGGACGCATGTCATATCTGTCCTTCCGTGACTGGCATAGGGCATTTGGTGTACTGTCCTCCAGGTTCATCCAGGTTGTCTCATGTGATAGTATTTTCATCTTTTTTAAGGCTCAATAATACAAATAGCCAGAAGTGGAATTGCTGGACCCCAGGGTAATTCTATTTTTTAACCTTGTGGGAAGCTTCAATACGGTTCTCCAGACCAGCTGTTACCGGTCTGCATTTCCACCAACAGTGCAGGAGGAAATTTCCAACTTCTCAGCATGCTCGCAAACACCTGTTTCTTGTGTTGTTGATTTTAGCCATTCTGACAGGTGTGAGGTGGTTCCTCATTGTAGTTTTGATCTGTATTTATTTTGTTGATGATGAGTGCTCTCTTCAGCGGAGAAAGATCTATTCATATTCAAGTCGTTCAACTCCTTCGTCCTTTTTCTCATCATGTTTTCTTTTGTTGTTTTGTTTTCTTTTTTTTGCTACCGAGTTGTATGAGTTCCTTATACTCTTATGGGTTTACACTGGCTCTTGGCATTATTAATATCGAAAATAGTGAGAATGAACATTCTGTGATTTCCTTCTCTTTCATGGATAACTCCATCTTATTTCTCCTATGATTACATCATGCTTTTTGGGCTGAACAAATCTGATTTAGTAGCAGCGTTCTGTTTGTTTTAGCTGGTTTTCATTTTCCCTTAGGTTAGCAACACATTTATGCAGTTTTCCCATTTTAAAATCAGGATTAAATTTGAAATGCATTGAAGAGTTTTGTGTGACTCATTTGTGATCAGTTCTTATTAATACTTTCTTATGCCATATATTAATGTTGGTTTGGTATGTGGTTGACTTTTTCCCTGATATTTAGGAAGGGTTGCATCTGTTTTCCCTTGGACCCTTTCATTTTTGCTTAAAGTGTGTGGTCTGCAAGTGTCCCGTAACACACTTTCATGGTTACGTTATGCCCTCAGGTTTTTTTTTGTTTTAAACGTTTATTTTGAGAGAGAGATTTGCACAGAGAGGGACAGAGAGAATCCTAAGCAGGCTCCACACTGTTAGCATAGAGCCCAACATGTCTCTCAAACCCACAAACCGCAGGACCTGACCTGAGCCAAAATCAAGAGTCAGACGCTCAACCGACAGAGTCACCCAGGTGCCCTGGAATGAACTCTTTTTCATCAAAAATAATTTTGCACGTATCAAGATGCTCAAGGCACAGTGTTTCTGGATGTAAAACGTATTTGGTTCCCACTTTCTTACCTACATTCTGTGTTACCCGTTCTGATTATCACCACACAGAAACTGAGGCCAGTCCTAATCTTCATCCTTACCAATCAGCCTAGTATTTTGGCCAAGGTTACGTGCCACATAAATAAAGAGCTATTCCTCACCATGGGCCCTGGAATGAGAAAACATGCATATCAAGAGTCTCAGACAAGCCACAGCCTGTGTGGCCATGAGATCAAAATAAATACCAAGTCATGCAAACCACCATTGATGCTGGGTGTCTGAGACACGAGCCAACTGGCTGATAAAAACACCCACCGTGCTTCTCGCATCTGAAATGTCCAAACGTGAGCTCAACATCACGTGCCCCAAGCCCACCCACATTTAGTCTTTGAGTGTGAGAAGTCTCCAAACTTCCAAATCTTGCAATGCTTTCTGAACATTCTTCGTCACTCACAAGGTATATTCAAACTCAAGTAGATCGTGAGGGGTCTACTTGAAAATGTTTGCAGGAATCAGACACCACTTACTGAGACCACCGCGACCACTCAGCCGGACTGCCACCCTCAGTTCCATCGATCGGTTTCACAAGACCCCTGAGTGGTCTCCCCACCGGTCTTCCACACTGCCCAGTGACTATCAAGACATCAGCTGGATAATCTGGTGACAGCTGAAGTCAAAGCACGGCATTTCGCAACTCAAAGCCCACGAGTGGCTTTCGATACTAAGGGTAAGGGTCAGTATTTCCAAAGCGGTTCCACAATACTCCTCTTTGTACTCGATTTGCCATGGTTTAATTTGTAGCTTTTCATGAAATTCAAACTATCTTCAAATGTCTGTGCAGTGTTTCTCGGATGAATTTAAAAACAAAACAAAACAAAACAAAACATTATTTCCAAATACCAAACGTATGAGCTCCTTCTATCTCTCCTTTGGGTTATGATACACTACTTGCCTACATGATAATCTGTATGATTTTAGTCTTTGGATTTTTCAGATTTCAAGTTTTAAGCTGGTTAAAATGTTTGCTTTGCCTTTTAAAGGACAAGAGTGCTTCCACTGTTCGGTGCAATGTTTGAGATATATTAATTCGTTCAATTTGATGAACTTTGGTTTCCAAATGTTCTCTATCGTTAGTAATATTTTAGTGAAGTAGTATGTCCTTCCTGAAACAGGTGTGCAAAACCTCGCGGTCAAATCTGGAGTGCATATGACTATCGATGTGTGCTATGATGATGTTAGGAGTTGGGATTCTTCAAATTTACTTTTATTTTTTGTTAATGTTTATTTATTTCTTTTGAGACACACACACACAAAGAAAGGGAGAGAGAGAATAGCAAGCAGGCTCCGTGCTGTCAGCACAGAGCCCCACGCAGGGCTAGAACTCATGAACTCATGACCTGAGCCGAAAGACACTCAACCCACTGAGCCACCCAGGCGCTCCGAGCCTTACCTCTAGAATTGTTATACCTTTCTGGTGTGTTTCATCGCTTACTCTTTTCCAGTGTTCCTTCCCTCTCTCCCCCCACCCCGATTTTTGCATTTTTGCAAAGGGAGCTTTCACGTATTTCCACTGTGATGTATCTGTGCTCACAGGGGCCTTTGTTTCCAATGTGGGACTAGATGATATCGAACCATTCCTCAGGGGGGAGGAACCACAACCCACAGTTCATTGACAATAAATGTTGTAATAAAGAACGGCGCTCGGCGGCATATCCCCCCAGGAAGGCAATGGCCATCATCTGGCAAAATAAATGCATCACCCTGAAACTAAAACAAAGAAGTAAGCAACAATTGAAAACTCACTAAATGCAAACACATGCATGAGCTATGGGAGTCACAGCAGTGCCTTACCTTCAGGCAGGAAGCCGCCCCCTCTGACATTTGCAGGAACCATGGGGTATCTCCTCTAGTCCTATCAATACCTATGCTTCCTATCAATACCTATGCTTATGACGACTGCCTGCCGTGTGCATTTATCGCAGTTAGAACGGCCATCGGATGCATCACGGAGGTTGGCAGATTCTTTTTCCCTATGTGGATAGGTTTGTGGGATTGTTGTATGGCTTGGTGGGCTTCCGAGGCGCATAGAGAGGAGAGAATTTCTGGAGAGAAAACTTCACAAGGACAGGTGCTGAGGTGTGTTTGTGGTGCTGCTGTTCCCGTGTGGAGATCTGAGATTTACCCCTTCGGTGCCTGCACGCTTCACCACCGCTGAAAATGGTTCTCGGTGGTTGAAAATGAAACCGCACTGTTGAATGCATCAAGTCCACATGTACATATGTAACCAGATCTACAGTCACTTGTGGTGGTCCGATCTTATGGAAGTGAGGCTGGCTACATAAAGAAGAAGGCGGATCAAGAGAAAATTTACTCTTTCATCGGCTCCCGAGTCTCCAGGTTACCGACTGCACGTCCTGGGACTGGTCAGCCTCCAGGTTACCGACTACACATCCTGGGACTGGTCAGCCTGCAGAGTCCCATGATCCAGACTCAGTGAACACAAATGGAGATGGGCAGTCAGCTTTGAATTTGACATACACAACAAAGCTTTCTCTTCCCAGCGTAACTTATGCCCATGCTATATGTAAAATGCAAATTTAACGAAGCAGCCTGTATTTTAATCTGACAACCCTGCCCCTATATATGCACCTGGAACTGTTTTTGGCACGGGGTTTCAGCACAAAAGCATAGCACAGAAACCAACCTGGAGTGGACATTTCTGTCCAAGGACAGAAACTATGAGGAAGGAGCAGTAACAGAGGAGAGTGGGAGGTAATTTTGAAGCATGGAAGTTGTACACGGACTGGCCAGTGACAGTGGCCTTTCTGCTAAAGAATTGCTCACGGGCTTCTAGAAACACCCAGAGGCCCGTGTATCTTTTTGAGAAGAGGGTCTTACGGTAGCAGGAGGCATGTCGAAAGGGGTAAAGCTGGAAAGCAAGGCTGGGGAAACTGCACAGCGCTTTGTAGAGTTTGCAAGAACAATGGCTCTTACTGGCACTGCAGTGACCTTTTTAAACACACAGTTAAGAAAGCCAGGTCCCACATCAAGTGACCAGGATGTCCATGGGAAGGCTTGAAATTCCACGTGGTTAATCACCACTCTTAGGGTGTCTAGTTCCCCCTGTTGGCTCAGCACTACGGGATTTCCTACGATGTAAGATTCCCAGTCTTACATCCCAAGAAACCAGGAACTCCCAAGAGAACTAGGATGAGCTGTCACCTAACTACTCTGAGTCCAGATCTCAAAAACATACTTATCATCCTTCTGACTCTGAAGACTTGTATGTTGGTAGGGAATCCAAGGGGAGTTAACATAAAGACTATTAGATGAAAAGCGAGGGGCGCCTGGGTGGCTCTGTTGACCTAAGCGCAGGTCATGATCTCACGGTTTCATTAGTTAGAGCTCCACGTCGGCTCTGCCCTGCTTGGGATTCTCTCTCTCTCTCTCTCTCTCTCTCCCTCTCTCTCTCTCTCTCTCTCTCTCTCTCTCTCTCTCTCTCCGCCTCCCTCCTCATGCCCTCTCTCAAAAGAAATAAATAAAAAAGAAAAGTGCAATGATACAGAGAGAAATCAAAATGCCTTTTAGGCCTTTACTTTTTCTGTTCTTGGCACGTCGTGAGTCAAACAACCTAATGGATTTGGGCAAGAGTTATATGCTGTAGGTCCTTCAGGACAGAGTAGACAGGTGTCTGCTTCATCCTTTACAATGAACATGTAAACTAGAAAATCAAAAGGAAAAGACAGGACACCTGGCTTCCTACAGATAATTCTAGAAACGGCAAGAATATTAAATGAATTGCAAGACCAGAGTTTTGTCCTGGATGCAGAGAAATGTAAAAAGTAGAAAGCAAAGAACAGAACATGGCTGGAGGGCAAGGTGTGGGGGAGAATGACTTGTGTACTTGAAGACTTGACTCAGATGTCTAAAAAAATCTGGGTCTATAGGAGAAAAAAAAGGAAGGGAGATCTCCATAGAATTCTTCACAAGTTAATAACTGAGCCTCCAACATATCGTATCTCCTATCGTTCAGTGTGCACTGAGTGAATATACCCAGGTAATGGATGTAATTAGGCCCCAAATGGCATGTGGAGGGCAAGTGAGGTGTATTTAAAGGGAACCAGGGAGGACAGTGTTAATTACACATTAAACTCAATCCCCGTGTTGACTGATGAGACAGTATTATCCATCTCCTAATGCTGAAAATGAACAATGTGGGAAGGAACACTGTCAGATACGGAAAAGATTTCATTTCATTTTTCATGCAAGAGGCAACAATATGGGGTGATCTACAGAGGGAATACAAAACAGAGAAATGCAATAATGGGTCCAAAAGCAGAGGAAAAAAGAAATGAAAGAATCTGCTTCAAGAACCCAAACTGGCCTCTTTTAAAATAAAGGAAGCAAGAGGTCAGTTGAAGAAGCAGGAGTCTTGAGAGACTTTCATCAAAAGGTGAGGGAAGGTCAAAGCCCAAATGAGAATTAGTCTGACGTTATGATTCTCTCTAGCATAGACTTCTGAGTCTATGCTATGTGTAATTAATTACACTCATCTGGCGAGGAAGTCCTTCATCACAATTGTTTTTGTTGCCTTTTGTGGGAGAATAGAAAGTACCTTCAAAGTAAATAAAAAAGAATTTGTGAAATCAAGACAGACAGACTGTGACCGGTCCTGTGCCCAGAGCCAAACCACATCTCTGGAGAAAGGAAAGACCTCCCAAGAATAATGAAGACCACATGGTTTCTGTGAAAACAAAAGTGAGCCAATCATTTACCTGCCACCATTTAAAAATATTTTTAATGTTTATTTTTGAGACAGAGAGAGACAGAGAGTGAGTGAGCACAAGCAGGGGAAGCCCAGAGAGACAGGAAACACAGAATCAGAAGCAGGTTCTAGGCTCTGACGAGGTGGCTTAAAACAACACAAATGTGTTATCTCACAGATCCAGAGGCCAGAAGTCTGAGATGGGATTTGGGCAGCCTGGGCTCTCCATGCAGCCTCTAGAGGAGGGTCTCTTTTCTCCTTTCTTCTAGCCTGTGGAAGGTCGTTGGTTTGTGGCAGCATAACCCTGTTTTCTGCATGTATGCCCAAATTTCCCTTTTGATAAGGATACCAGCCATACTGGATTAGTCCCTCATGATCTCCTCTTAATTATTTTTTCTGTGACCCTATTTTGTTTTTTGTTTTTTAACATTTATTTATTTTTGAGACAGAGAGAGACAGAGCATGAACGGGGGAGGGGCAGAGAGAGAGGGAAACACAGAATCGGAAGCAGGCTCCAGGCTCTGAGCCATCAGCCCAGAGCCCGACGTGGGGCTCGAACTCACGGACCATGAGATCGTGACCTGAGCTGAAGTCAGACGCTTAACCGACTGAGCCACCCAGGTGCCCCCGTGACCCTATTTTGAAAGTACCCGTGAGATTCTGGAGGTTTGGATTTCAACACGTGAGTTTCGATGGGGGACACTTTTAATGAAGGATTATTGCAACAGACTGGGTTTTAGACCACATTAGCCCTGCTCTTATCATATTTCAAAAGATACCCATATATTCTTGACATTCCAGTCTATTCTTATCCCATAGACCATTACTCTTTCCATTTCATAGCCAACAAAAAGTGAGCAAAAGGGTTGTAAGGTTGACTGTTCTTGCTTTATTTATTTGTTTGTTTGTTTGCTTGCTTATTTATTTAGGCAAGGACACTTCACACCCAGTGTGGAGCCCAATGCAGGGCTTGACCTCACAACCCTGACATCAAGACCTGATCTGTGATCAAGCATCAGACACTTAACCAACTGACCTACGAAGGCACCTCTGTTACTGTTTAATTTTATTAGCCTGTAAAGATGACTGGAAAGTTCATTTAATATTGAAGAAGTTGACCATGGTAACAGCTTCCTAAAAGACTGTTATTTTGTTGACTGATTCACTGTTTTTTTTTTAAGATTTTAATAACAACTTAAAACCTGATTTCTCCAAGCGGAACACTCCCCTACGAGCTTTCCATCAGTACAAAATTGTCTGATGTCACAATCAACTACAGGGTCAGAGTCACTCAGGATACTCTAAACCTCTGTCCCCAAAAAACCTCCAAAGTAGCGTACTGTCCAGCTCTTTCACCCACTTCAGAGTCGGGGAAATCAAGGAAGACCTAATGTTTCCACACATTTGGTGTGTATCTTGGCATTTATATTTATGAGTGGGCATAACTCAATGCCCACACATAAATATTTCTGTCTTTCAACAAGGAAAAGGGTGCAGTTTGCTGGGGAAGGAAGGTGATTTCCTTGAAACTCATCTGAGAGAAAGGGAAGGACAGGTTTGTTCCCCGCACTCCCCCCCTCCAAGAATGAGTGAATGAGTCTCAGTGTGACATGAGATATGCAGGCTTGATCCAAACGACCCTGTAGGCAGGCCTACCTTCTGAATGTCCTTTGGAGGGGTTGATGGAAGAAATGACTAACATGCCGCAGGTCTGAGAGATCTTTGGGATACATTGCTGCCAACAGGATGTTTATTTTCAGCGTTGCACAATGGTCTCTTGTGAAAAATGACAAGTAGATAAACATTGCCACATTCACAGATGTTTACTATATAAAGAGGTCAAGATTCTCACCAGCAGGTAATTGATTCTGAGCTTCCTCCAGAGGAGAAACCAAGAGGTGCTAGAAAGATGAAGATTCTACTCTTACTTCTTGGAGTCGTTCTGGTTTGTGGCGGCCGCCTACCTCTACCGGACGGCCGCCTACCTCTACCGGACGGCCGCCTACCTCTACCGGACGGTCGCCTACCTCTACCTGACGGCCGCCTACCTCTACCGGACGGCCGCCTACCTCTACCGGACGGTCGCCTACCTCTACCGGAAGGCCGCCTACCTTTACCGGAAGGCCGCCTACCTTTACCGGACAGCCACCCACCTTTACAAGACAACCTTACACAGGTACCAGAAAAAGACTGACCTGACTTGGACGTCTTCATGTGTGTTCCTCTGTGTGTGTGTGTGTGTGTGTGTGTGTGTGTGTGTGTGTCTTTTGGGGGGTTTTCTATGTATATCCAAATTTATGTGCATCTAAGCCTAGCCATGCACCTGGAAACTCGGAATCCCTCTGTTCACCACCTCCTTACACATTTCTTTTGTACATGTCAGCTCTGGTCTATTAACTGGCTGCTTCCCCCGTACTTATAAAACAGAAGGTGCATCAGCCAAAGAGTTGTTGGGTTTGAGCTCCTGCATTTGGTAAGAACGAGTGTGCTATTTCAGGACTATGTGAGTTTTTAGTTCTGCTGCAGACTTGGGTTTCTCAGTATTTTATAAATCGTGCTTTTGTTCCTTAAAGTTAGATAGCTCACGGCTGATGTAAAAGAGGAGGGAAACCCATGCTGGATGATGTTGGAGGCCGTCAAAAGAACTGGACCAACGTTTCTGATGGAAACTTTGCTTTTAGCTTTCAGGAGAATGGAACACGCTTTTGGTCGCAGCCACCAACGTTGACAAGATAAGCAACGGCCCATTCCACGGTTATATGCGCAAAGTTGATGTGGACATAACAAATGGCACAGTCGTCTTCAATTTTTCTGTCATGTAAGAATAGCACAGAATGAAAAGGCCTGATCTGATGACCCTGAGAGGGCATCTGAGTTGCATGTTTGCAGTGAAATACCTCGGTGATGATGGAAAGTGAGGCTCTGAGTTCTTAAGAAATTCAGTACACCCTTCTTGCTTTAATGAGATGATTCTCAGGGACCTCCTGTGACCATAGGGTTCCCGACACTGGCCTCAATCATTCTCTACCCTGAAGAACTCCCAAGCAGCAATGTTTAATCATTATTAAATTCACCAAGACTTTGCTGCTTCAAATATTATTTATAAAATGCTCACTTTCCTGCAGGCATTTTATTAAGAACTCAAGAGTAACAGACGATGAAGACACTTTTTTACTTCCATTGTTCAAACCAGAGCCAGATACAGATCTATAAAGTAATAATATCATGCATGAAATTCTTTACTAAGAGCAAAGATGCGGTGGAAAGAGGGCCCCAGAAAATGACAAATGATCGCATAGCTGAACTGTATTGCTAAATTGAAAACACCAGCAATCACACATGCTGATGAATTCACCTGGAAATAACAATGATTGCGACACCAACATTTGACTTCCAGTAGGCGACTCCTAGGATAACAAAATGAAGCAGGAGGTATCACCGAAATCAAAGGCATATAGGGCATCTGAAAGCATCAAATCATGCAAACAGATCCTGGCCTGTAAGATTCAAACATCTATTTACATTGTAGGTGGGAAGTGTAATGCTAATTTCTATCTTTCTGAGTTCAGATGGATCTGCTCGGGGGAACTGATGATAGCTTATGATAGTTCAAAAAGTTCTCAGTATAAAGAAAGGAGAAAACTTGCAAGGGGTGGTGACAGGGGATTATAAGAAACCGAAGGAAGTCTGTTTCTGAAGACCTCATTTCCAAAGCTATAGGTAGAATGCAAGAATCTTTCAGTCTCCACTGCTCACACACACATAAACACAGGCACATACTTTGAAGAATGAGAAATAAAAAGAGACTGACATGAAGGAAAAGAAAGGGTTATGTTTGGAGAGAGTGGTTTCTACATATATAAATATAATTGTGTATCAAATTATATAACATGTTGTATATATAATATGAAATCTTATACAATTATAATATGGAATAATATATAATAATATTATTATATGGATACGCCTGCAATATAGTGAGCATTCCATAAATAACACTCGAAGGCTCTACGAAGTCAGTAACGGATAAAACTGCAGTATATTATATACAATAATTGTATAACATTGCATATATACATACATTATATGTAATATACATGTAACATTATATAATTCTGTAATTATATACATATATGAAATAGATATGTAATGTAATACAGTTATATAACTAATTATATAATTGTATATAAAATACATAGTTGGTTATGCTAGATACAATAATCATATAACATTGCATACATACATACATTATATGTAATATACATGTAACGTTATAGAATTGTATGATTATATAGATACATATATGTAAGAGATATGTAATGTAATACAATGATATAATTAATTATATAATTGTATATAAAATATATCATTGGTTATATGTTATATACAATAATTATATAACACTACATATATACAGACATTATATGTAATATACACGTAATGTTATATAATTATGTAATTACATAGATACATATATGTAATAGATATGTAATGTTATATAATTATATAATTGATTATATAACTATATAAAATATATAGTTGATTATATGTTATATACAATAATTGTATGACATCGCATATATACATATATTATATGTAATATATGTGTAACGTTATATAATTATGTAGTTATGTACATAGATGTAATAGATATGTAATATAATACAATATATAATTAATAATATAATTGATTGTATATAAAATATATAGTTGGTTATATGTTATATGCAATAATCACATAACATTGCATGTATACATACATCGTAGGTAATATACATGTAACCTTATATAATTATGTGATTATATACATACATATATGTAATAGATATGCAATGTTATACAATTATATAATTGTATATAAAATATATAGTTGGTTATATGTTCTATATAATATATAATTGATTATACACATATTATCAAATTACACACACATCCTATTCCAATAGATATACCTGTCAGTTTTCATTAACTTTTTAAAGAGTACCCTAGGGTCTTTTTCTCTCATTTTTCAAATTTCTGTGTCCTTCTATGATTAGTAGACTTTCCCTTTGGATGCCCACCTGCAATCAGGTTTACTGAAACGCAAGGGACGTGTAGTGGTAGGTATCCATGTGAAGGCATAGTTCAGTGAACTTGGACCTATGTGTACATCTATTGCACCCTCAAGATGCATACATTTCCATCACCCCAGGTAGCATAGGCAACACCTGACATGCCGTGTTTTCCTTCCCTCTTCCAGAACTTCACACGCATTAAACTTTACACGCTGCAATTAAACACGATGCATCTCATTCTGCTTTCTTCACTCTGCCTAAGGTTTGGAACGTATATCCACGTGTCTCCGTATGCAAACAGTCACTCGTGTCACTGCCAATCCAAGTTCCTCGTGTATGTACCAATACGTACGTTTCCCACTTCCTGGGTAACGTTTCCACTTTGTGGTGGTCTTGAACACCTTGGATACGAACTGCTCTGCACTAATGTCTGTGCCGACACATATTCATTTGCAACTCTTCTCCGGTAGCCCACAACTGCTGCATCATGGCACACGAGCATATTTAACCACAGAAAGGGTCAAGCTGTTTTCTAAGTGCTGGTGCCTTTTGCATTCTTGCCAGTAACGTATCAGATATTTAGCGGCAGCACATTCTTCCTAAACCTCGGTATTGACATCTTTTGATTTTAGGCAGTCCCATGAATGTGAGGTACCAGTTCATTGTGGTTTTTACCTGCATGTCTCTGATGAGTCATCGACATGAGCACGGTTTCCTACACTGTCACTCTTCCATGACGGGTCTGTTCAACCATTTGCCCCATTTTAGTTGGTTTACTTCCTCTTTTACGATTTCTGCCGTATTCATTCTTCCTGTTTTTCCAAATATGCATTTTTTATCATATACACACACAGGAATACACAAACTCTCATGTTGTATATGTGACACGTATAAAATTGTTTGTAATACACATGTAGTTTCCATCCAGCACATACACGCATGTGTATTTATGCATTTGCTCGTGTGTGTATGTATGTATGTTTGTGCGTGCGCACACATGTGTGACTTGATGTCGAATTTTCTGAGTAGTGTTTTTATACAAGTATATGGTTCTAATTAAATTAAGCCCATCATTTTTCCCCCTTTTCTGGGGGGTGCTTTTGTCTATTATATTATGTAAGAAATCTTTGCCCACGTTGTGAGAACCGTCAAGGACCGTCCTGACGGCCCTTCTTCTCTTTTTCCAGAAAATCTTTAAGGCAAGGGAATGTTCTGTTTGCCTTCTTTTCTAATAATTCAGATTTCTTCATGTTTAATTGCCTTTAAATATGACTTGTTTTATAGTCACTCTTTAGAACTACCTGATTCCACGTGTAGACAAAGACATCTTTGGCAGGTGACCTTTGATGGTGGAAAACCTACTTCTTCTCTTTCAAATGGCACGTTGTTTACAGGCACTGAAATGATGCCTCATTCAGATTCTTGTGCGATTGAGACAAAGAGAATGTTAATTGTGGTTCAAAGTTTGTTTTCATCGACTCACTCGAAGACATTTTGTTTTTAAGGATGAACGGACTGTGCACAGAAAAGTCTGCCATGGGAACCATTGGGCATGACAAGCTTATCAATATTGGTTGTAAGTACAAGTATTTTACTGAGATATTAAGGTCAAAATCTTAGTCTCCACTTCTTCCTGGAACTCTTGTCTGTCTGAATTCTAGTTCAACTAATCATTGGAAATGTGACCAGGCACACTCCCCTAAATTATCTATCCAAGCACTTTATCTTGTCATGCACAGTTAAGTCATCGGACATTGGTGACCCCTTCCAATTTTGAGTATTATTAAATCATTGATAAGTGCTCAGGATGTTTATTTCATAAAGTTCTTGAGTATATGAGAATGTTTCAAGATAATTTAAATGGCCTTAGGAACTAAATATAATAGGTCTATCCTCAGTTTACATATCAATCTCATTTTGCTTTAAGAGAATACTTTTTAATTTTTTTTTTTTCAACATTTATTTATTTTTGGGACAGAGAGAGATCGAGCATGAACGGGGGAGGGGCAGAGAGAGAGGGAGACACAGAATCGGAAACAGGCTCCAGGCTCCGAGCCATCAGCCCAGAGCCTGACACGGGGCTCGAACTCACGGGCCGCGAGATCGTGACCTGGCTGAAGTCGGACGCTTAACCGACTGCGCCACCCAGGCGCCCCAAGAGAATACTTTTTAAACATCATCTTAAAACATCTTAACTGCATTCCATTCTTGGGAATTAACCTACAATCCAAGGAAATCGGAGTGATTTTAATCACCAGGCACATTTGTTCATAACCTCAGCTTCTGTTAAAAGCAATGGGGATGTCTGCTAACACTTAGATTCTAAACTCTTCCTAATTACCCTAAACAACACTCCAAATTTTAAATGGCCTAATGTCTAAATATCTGATTAAAATTGTGTTGTGTAAGTCTGTGGTTACAGCCCTCATCTAAGATAAAAACAGCACAACGGCTTTGCAAAAAGTAAAATATATATGCAAACAAAGTGAATTATATGCCTGGCATTCGAGCCTATGCATATTCCTCAGTAACTTATGTTCCCAGTAGATTTTTTAAGTTGTGTTTTCACTCTTCTTAGCTTTGCATTATTTTTTCCTTTGCCTGAGCCATCAACGTCCTCTATCATCTTTTATTGAATTTTCTCCCTTTTGGTAACCCCTTCTAACTTAGATTTGGACAACTTGAGAAGGGAGAATGAGCTGTACTTACTGTAACAGCTCTTTGGGAACTAGGAATTGTAGCCTACCCAGCTCTGTTCTGGAGAAAGTGAGGTGTCACAATGACAAGCAGAATACCAGCAGTGGCCTTGAAACCACCCCGGAGGCTCAGAAGACAGATTTAACTTCATTGCTTCCATAACCTGAACTACCTCTATAAACCTATTTAGTGAGATTTCCTGCAAAGCCCTTCATTTTAAAAAATTTTTTAATGTTTATTTATCTTTGAGAGAGAGAGAGAGAGAGAGAGCCGAGCACAAGAGGGGAGGGACACAGAGAGAGGGAGACACAAAATTCGAAGCAGGCTGCAGGCTCTGAGCTGTCAACACAGAGCCCGATGTAGGGCTTGAACTCATGAGCCGTGAGATCATGACCTGAGCGGAAGTTAGATGCTCAACTGACTGAGCAATCCAAGCGAAGCCCTTCTTTATAACATTATCATTAAAACATTTGGTTACTAAGAATCTGAAGAGATGTATAAACTCTTATTTAAATTGTTCCAACACAACCCAAGACTCATGGACCTAAGAGCAGGCCTGTGCAAGATTTAGGTCCATGCAACTCTGAAGTTGTTTCAGCTGCCACTTGGTCTCTGGCTGGGGCTGACTAAGGCTATTTGAATGGGAAACACAAAGTGGCATAGTTTCAAATAAAATCCTGATGAGTGGTTCCAATAAGGCATTGTGCACGTTGAGGGCAGAAGAGAGAACGGATATTAGAAGGTATGGTGATGACGCTAAGTTGGTCAACGCTTATTCTTTTTCTTGTACACGTGCCGGGGTGAATGGGCAGAGCCAGAGTGGAAGGTGCCCCTGCAGGCGGGATCTGAACGCGTGTATCCTCACAAGTAAAACCGTATTAATAAAAATGCACATGTTCATGGCAGCCAGAAATTTGTTGGGTAATACACCTAGATTAAAGGGGTGGACGCTAATGACTCAGAAGATCGTCCAATGTAGGATAGGCACTCAGCACACAGTCATGCAGGGTTTGAAAGGGCAACCGAATTTTGGTCTTAAAGAGAAATCATCTCCAATGCCGGGATAAGGCAAATAGAAAGAGATTTTAAACTTGTATTGATAATATGCCATATAACAACAAGTCGTGTTGTTCAAAAAATGTTGGCTCCACTGGAACATGTTTCAGAAAACACTTTAGTAAGACAGGAAGGGGTGAAATGTTTAATTTTAGAAGAATGGGGCAATAAGGAAAAGTTCCTTACGGGCCTTGTCTCCATGTCATATGCAATGTTAACATTCGCTGCATCGTCGGAGGGACCAATATGAGAATGGTGTTACCAATATGCTAATTAGGCCACGGTAGAGCCAATCTCCACTACATTCACTAAGGCAAGGCTACAGTTTATATACATTTTACATATATATTTTTTGTCTCACAGATACGAATGAAAATATTTTCAATATTTTTTCTGCCACCTCAAATACTATAACAATCAACGTGAACACCAAAAGAAACACCACAAAAAAGTTTGTATTGCTTGGTACGTATATCTTCCTGACGATGGTCATGGCCGCGTAATATTTCCACTCTTGTCTGCCTGAATTCTAGTTCAACTAATCATTGGAAATGTGTCCAGGCACATGCCCCTAAATTATCCCCAATCTCTAATATTCACTAAGGCAAGGCTACAGTTTATATACATTTTACTTATATATGTTTTATCTCACAGATACGAATGGAAATATTTTCCATATTGGTTATGACAGCCTCGGTTCTCTCATAACACGTACTGCCTACGTGGACAGAGCAGGACACACCACACAAGTGTTTGCATTGCTTGGTACGTATATCATCCTGACGATCGTATTGGGCAGGTAATATTTCCACCGTCAGCATTCTCAGTGAGAAAATCAGTAGAGGTTGGAGGTACCAGATCATAAGACATTTAAGAATAATTCTCATTTGTGCAAAAAAAAATCAGTTTGATTAGAAATTATTTGCTAACAAGTCAACTCATTTCAAGCCACGGCTATCTTCGCGTTGACCCCAATTGCTTCATTTTATGACAATTTTTCAAATAGACGCTTCAGCCTCAGAGCAGAAACTTAAAAACAACAAAAAACCTTCATCCTGTTTAATCCTTTCAATGCACTATTGTGAACATCAACGATTTCCACCCCCAGGGGCTTGAGAGGGGTGCTTCAGCTCTGAGATACTAGGTTTCAAGTTGGAAAAAGGCATTTGAAAACTCTGGTTTTCATAAAAAAGGAAGCTGTCTCCCATTACTGTGTGACAGGGCTATGGTTGGGAAGGTGAGAACCGTGCTTGCTTTTTCTTTGGGCCCAGAACCAGGGGTGCATGTCAGAGCCAGAGTCTGAGGTGTAGGCAGAGATGAGGTAGGCTGGATATACTTGATGGATTAGGCCCCCAATTCATGGATTTCCTGCTGTTTTCCTGGAGTCCCACTGCTGATGTTGGACACTGCATGGGTTACACAGGGACAGCAGTGAATGGCTCCTACCCACTTAGGTCAGGCAGCTGACACTGGGGAAAAGTCAGTGGCAACTGTTGGAGACTGAGTTAAAGACTGGATTTCCCCATTCATTCTCCTCATTCTGCATGCAAAAATTCTTAGGGGTTCTAATGGGAAATTTCTGATTTATGCACGGTAATTTTCAGGCAAAAGACTTCATCCTGATGACAACGACTTTGCAAAGTTCAGGGAGTTGATGAGAGGAAACAATATTCCCGAAGAAAATCTTATAGATATGAGCAAAACTGGTAATGTGACTATATATATATATATATATATATATATATATTTTTTTTTTTTTTTTTTTTTTTCCTGAACATATCTCTCACCTGATCTGTAAATGTGCTATCTGGAAAAAAAAAACTGATTCATTTTACATTTTCTCTTCCATGAATTATCTTTGATAAAATCCATTATTTAAAAGAAGAAATCCTTACAAATATTGGGAAATGGCCATGATGGGTTGCTCCTTTATTCATCTTTTGTATTTGTCTTTCCCCAGACAAGTGTCCTAAAAATGAGAGGGGCACCAACTCGTCCTGAACACTGTAAGTAAGAATGACGTGTTATCAGTGCCACTATGTCAATTCGGTAATTATCTCACTAGAGAGCTTTTTTATGTTACATGAGGTTACTTTTTTTACCCCGAGATTGCAAACCAGTTGAGGTGAATTTAATGCTAAAAAGCAGTTTGGGGGATAAAGCATTATTTCACAAGAACCGTGCCAGTGACAGCCAGCCAGGTGACATGCCTGCTTCCAGCCAGAGAAGCAGGAAAGCCCGATGCTGGTGGGGATGACAGGAAAAACAATGAGTTCTCCAGTCAGTTCTGACTTGCGGGTTGTCCGAATGCGTCACCACTCCATGTGCACTATTCCCGCCCATCCCGTGTTTAGTTTTGCATAATAGCAACAGTCACCTCAGAGGCCCTCCTACCATGCCAATGACACAAGCGTTCAATGTGTATTTTCCGGCAGAACGTGATTTCCTTAAAGTGTGATTGTTAAACCTTTAAAGTAATACGAGCCTCAAATTACGATTGGGCTCTAGGCTAACACATGCCCTTTGTCACTGTTGTTGGGAAGAAAGGGACGAAAGAAAGGTCAAACAGAAATATTAGCTTTCATGCTGAATATAATGTCCTGAGGCCAGAGAGCTTTTGCAATCAGAAGACCAGAGTGTAACCCCATCAAAGATCCTGTAAAATCATGTTTGACGCACCATCCCCATGAACATTCATTCTGAAATCATGAAAGTGTTGGAAGGGATCCTGATTAGGAAAGGTCCCATAATACACACATCCCTGAAAAAATCCCAGGGGGTCCCCCCCATATCGTGGGGATGGAGAGTATGATGTTCCCTGTGGGACTGGTGCACTGGGTCAACTAAACGTCACCTGAACCCTTGATGTTGTACTTCCTGAGGCTCATCCAGTCCACTCAACTCAACCTCCTCTCCTGTTTTATGCACCTGTAGCTGCATCACTGAGAACCAGGAACACGGTCTTCCCCATGGAATCAGGATCAACAGCATGAAGAGTATGTTCCTTCTTTCTGCTTCACATCATTTTCTCTATTCATAAACATGTTCGCCTTTCCCATCTCGTCTCTGTCCATCACCATTCACGTCCTGTGTGGTGTTACAGGATTTCTCTGTCCATCACCATTCAGGTCCTGTTTGGTGTTATAGGATTTCTGAATGATTAAATAAATTGATTACACGTGTACCCTGTACCTGTGTGTCTGTGCACATATGCATGTATCCTAAGACTGTGTGTTTAATTTTAAAAACACATAAATATCCACTTTACATACAACTACCCAGGAAAGCATGGCTATCATAGGATCAACATCCCATCAGAGACCATTCAGATTAGGCTTAAATAGAAAAGCCACAGAGGTGTCTAAATGAGAGGGAGAAAAAGGTCTAAACCATCAGCGGAAGGGACGATGGGTATTTTTACTATAATGGTCAAGAAAAAACGTCCCAAGGAAGCATCTTATCTACCACAAGGAAAGAAGTGTGCACACCTCACTGAGATTTATATACAGACAGTCTACAATACCATGAGTCATAATGGAGGGGAACTCCCTAGCATCACAGCACCATTACCCATGAAACTGAGGAGAAGGACTGCTATTTCCTTACAGGAGGAACACAGTCATCCAAGATGGGCAGCAGCTGAGGCACGGTCAACCCAGAGGGTCATGGTGTCAGTGTAGCACTTGGACAAACCATCAGATGGTGAGCTCAGTTGGGAAGCTGTTAACACAGTACGCAAGATCTAGAGCGTGCCATTCCATTAAGTTTCAAACAGCAGTAGACACGGGAACTTCTAGGGAATGGCCATTCCCATTATAACAGGCAGAGCACATGTATCAGCTAGCCATGATAGACAGGTGTTCATCATCTAAGACATCAGCACTCAGGATGCACCACTTACTCAAATGGCTGTGCCAAAGTTCAGAGATCCAGTCCACACCTCAGGAAAATAAAATGAGCTTTAAACAGTATTTAATAGAATAAATACAGTACATTCGCCCTAAAGAGATATGTGCAATACCAAATACTTATTATGAATTAAGAATGGGCATGGAGAGGCTCGCCCATGGAGACATTCACTGATGGAGATGCTCCCTAGTGGAGGAGCTCCCTTGTAGAGATGCTTACTCATGGAGACATTCATCCGTGGAGATGTTCACCCATGGAGATGTTCACCCATGGAGAAGCTCGCCCATGGAGAGGCTCGCCCTTGGAGACATTCACTCCTGGAGAGGCTCAGCCATGGAGAGGCTCAGCCATGGAGAATTCACTCCTGGGGACGATCCCTAGTGGAGGTGGTCACTCATGGACAAGCTTATTCTCTGCCTCTGCCCTTAGCAGGTCTTCCCCCCTCCTCTTTTCCTCTTTTTATGTTGAACACAATATGTAGCAAGTGGTTCCTTAGCTTTTTCTTCTAATTACATGAAGGACTGATGATTTGATCCTTGGTCAATTTTCCCTGCATTGTTTTAACTCCAAAAATTGTTGAGATTTTACAGTATTATAGGCTGAAATGTGTCCGCACAAATTCTGTGTGGAAGGCCTCGCCGCCAGGACCTCAAAACAGGTCTCTATTTGGAGATGGGGGTCTTTACAGAGGTGATTAACTTACAACGAGGTTACTAAGCCAACAGGACTGTTATCCTTATAAGAGGAGATGAGAATCACTACCTTGTACACTTGAAACTAATATAACACTGTATGTTAACTACACTGGAATTAAAGTTTAAAATTATTTAAAAAGAGAACAGGACAGAAGGACATAAACATGCACAGAGGGATGACCACGTGAGGACACGGGGAGAAAATGGTGTCCACATGCCAAGGAGAGAGGCCTGAGGAGGAAAGAGCCTTGGCCATGCCTGGATCTCGGACTCCCAGCCTGCTGGACTGTGAGAAAATACTTTTCCATTGTTTGAGCCCCTCCGTCTATGGTCCTTTGTAATATGATCAGGTTCTAATTTCCAATGTCATTTGATTATCGAGGTTTGATAGACACTGATCTGTCGCTGACAGCTTCCTGAGAAATCAGTAATTGAATATACTGAAAATGCATGCAAGGAAACAGAGAACAGCCACATACTCCAGCCACGTACACAACACCTGTGAGGAGTGCATCCTCCTCTATCCCATGCTCCCACAGTGTCTGCTTAGGGAATTTACGTCAAACATAGAGTCGACTAAAACTTTCCTTTGATTGAAAATAAATTCAGCACAGGCAGTTACCAGTAGATGAGCCAAAAGGTGCTACATGTGTGTCTGTGTCTGTGTCGTGTGTGTGCCGATCCAGGAGATACCTGGAACTGGGGGGTCAATTTCTTCCTACAGCCGAACATCCAGGAAGCATGGACGTGGCCAAGTGCCAAACCACACAAATTGGGACATTGCGACTTCTGGTGTTCATTTATTTGACATGTACGATGTTGGACTATAGGAATGCTCAATTACTGCTTCAAAGATTATTTATTTATTCCTTTTTTAAAATGCTTATTTATTTTTGAGAGAGAGAGAGAGAGAGAGCGAGCAGGGGAGGGGCAGAGAGAGGAGGAGACACAGAATCCGAAGCAGGCTCCAGGCTCTGAGCTGCCAGCACAGACCCTGATGCAGGGCTTGAACCCACGAACCGTGAGATCATGGCCTAAGCCGAAATCAAGTGCCACTCGCTTCATCGACTGAGCCACCCAAGCGTCCCTGTTCAATTATTTTTACTTATTTAAATCCCTGAAGAGTAGATTTCAGTAACTGTGTCTCCAAATATTGGTAGCGGAGAAAAGTTAATATTAATGAAAAAATCAGATACTCTAGGATATCAAAAATACAATACGGAAATACATCCTGTATTTTATAGCCTTTGAAACCTTCCAAATGGGTGAATATCCTCTTTTTTTTTTAATGTCATGCCCCAAGTCTATATATATGTCATATCAAAATTCTTAGCTTCCCAAAAAGGTTAAGAAAATGACTTTTGAAAAAGAATGCCTAAGGAGATGCGGAAATGACTTTCTTTGCCCTACAGAATCACAACTGGAATAACAAAGTCATAAAGTTTCCATCTTGTTCTTGTTCTAATAACTTGAAAGTCTTATTTAGAAAAGATGTGATGGAATCAAGACACAGTCTTTGTTTAGCATATTGTCTTTTTTGTGCTTGACTGCCCCTTCTACACGTCCTGACAAAATAACATGTCCCTAAATTTACTGTAAAGGCTTCCACTCTATCGTAAGCCAAACATACGGATATAACAATGGGAGTAAAAACAAGTTGGCCAACTAAAGCTGACTTCTACTCTGTGTCCATATATTTAACAAGCTCTCCCTATTCACGTAGCTGAATAAAAGAATAATATTTACATTTGTCACAGTAATATTCTCTCGGAATGCAACTTTCAGTAGGTAATGTGTGACCCACCCTCATTCTATTATAGTGCCATGCTAATCCAAGGAGGGTTTTCAGTTTGGTCAACGAATAAACCTAGAAATGTACTAGGAATTAAAATGTATGGACCCCACCCCACACCTTTTGGTTCAGGTGATTTTGCAGGAACCTGTGTTTCAACTAACTTTCTGTAACATTCTTACCTAAAGTCTGAGAAACCACTGTCCTAGTGCGTTATATTAAAGCAGCGAGGGTATATAATACAAACAAATAAATAAAATACTGCAAACAAGAGAAGGAGAATATTAAACAGACTTGGCAAGGCTGTGCCCAGAAAGATGCATCAAATTTGAGGGCAAATTTGTTGGGTAAGCATTAACTAGGGGAAGGACGGACAGCATCCTAAGAAATGCACAAGAGTGAAGGCCGAGCATTTGGAATTATAGGTTATTTGTTTAGCCACACTGCTGTCCTACAGAATACCACGTACTTTTGCCTCAAGTGCATTTGCTAATAAGTTCATTCAGAATGCTCACTCTTCACTTAATGTTTTTATTTATTTTTGAGACAGAGAAAGACAGAGCCTACACAGGGGAGGGGCAGAGAGGGAGGGAGACACAGAATCCCAAGCAGGCTCCAGGCTCCGAGCCATCAGCACAGAGCCCCATGCAGGACTCGAACTCACGGACCGTGAGATCACGACCTGAGCCGAAGTCGGATGCTCAACCGACTAAGCCACCCGGGCGCCCCACTCACTCTTCACTTAAAACAATAATAGGGGTTGCATAATGCACAGGACGTGACTCTGGTTGGGAGGAGGTTGGGTGAGCATCTTTCAAAAGTTCAGAGAGAAAATTAGGGGGAGGTAGCTCAGTCTGTCTACCTGCCTTATTTCAGGAGAAAAACAAAACGGTGCTTCAATGGCTTGAGAGAAATCACCCACTCGAAACAACGGAAGATTAAACATAGAACTGTTTATAAATTCAGGACGTGCGCCCAAGGTTAAACCATGCGCGCACACAGACACACTCCTAAAACCCCATGCACTGATGAAGCCTTAATTTGTGCAGGAAGATGGTCCTACATGTTGGATTCGGGAGCTGGCAATAATGAATGAGTAGGAAGTTTGGAATATACAGCAGGAACCTTTTTTTTGGAAAAATGTAAAACAGGTCATTAACATCCCTACTGAATAACAGCCATGTACACATGTAGAATGATATTTGAATTCAAACGTCAACAGACTTGCAACTAGAAGAAACTTTTCTAAATTTCTCATGGAGAAAATATGTATATAAGCTTATTTGAAATACTAGGAGTGATAATCTTGCTAACTATAGTTATCAGTTTTTGCCAGTCAATTGTGATACATCTCAAGGACCGTGCCCTGTCCTTGGAGTAACGCCATACATTACCTTTCTATGTGCCTTAGTACATGAATCCAGAGCTTTATGGATGTATCATTAAAAGCCATGAGGCTGATCTTCCAGAATGGATGAGGTCATCGTCAGCAATTGTGTCGTAGGTAAGCATGCACTCAGTTATAGAGAACATTGCAACCTGACGCATGGATAGATTAGTCTTGTAAGAAATTTATGCGTCTTCTACACAGAGACTTCCATATTTGAGATGGGAATTTAAGATTTAGTTTTATAAAGGATAATTTTATTTAAAAAATCGATGGATGATTGGACTCTAGGGCAAGTTATGGAAATAAAGAGTCTTGACATCTACTTCATTGTAACATTCCTTATTATATAGGCACTCAACCAACGGATGCTACTTGCCAATATGCTCTCTCTCTATAAACTCTGTTGCTAAAAATGAAAATAGAAAAAACAAAACAAAAACAACCACCTGTGTTGAAAGAATGACCTATTAAACAAGTAAGTTGACTCTTCCTCAAATGAATATTTTAATGTACTAATTAAACGGAAGAATCAGCAATCCTACACAGGTATTGTTTCATTAGCTTCCAGATTTCTGGAATTGACAGGTCCCTGTGCGTCCAGACATAAAATGTGAACGCAAGAACACTGTCTTCACGCTCAGCTGCTTTTAGTTCCTGAAATAAATACTGTTTCACGGGGTCCACTAGGTTTATTCCCCTTCTGCATGAAGCGTGGTTTCATCGTACTAGAATCAACCACTGAGATCATCTTATTTTCTAGGAAAATGAGGCATTTCAAAGAAAAGGACTTGCCCAAGGTCATCGATTTAGCATTGTGGCAGTACAAGAAGCGTTCTCTGTGCTATGTTAAAATGGGTTTCTTTTTTTAAAAAAAAAAATTTTTTTAACGTTGATTTATTTTTGAAACAGAGAGAGACACAGCATGAACGGGGGAGGGGCAGAGAGAGAGGGAAACACAGAATCGGAAGCAAGCTCCAAGCTCTGAGCCATCAGCCCAGAGCCCGATGCGGGGCTCGAACTCGTGGACCGCGAGATCGTGACCTGAGCTGAAGTCGCACGTTTACCCGACTGAGCCACCCAGGCGCCCCTAAAATGAGGTTTCTTTAAATAAGCGACTTTAAGATTGTTTTCTCCCTTTCAAGTATAATTGTAGAGTCAGGGAACACTTATATTTCATTCTGAGAATTAGCTGGCAAAAACTTTAAACTGATGTTTATTTTTAAGATTCCAATCTTACGGGCATATTTAGGGAGAAAATCCAATCTTATATTTGTTTGCTGTAAACATTTTTAAAAAATGACTCAGGGGTGCCTGGGTGGCTCAGTTGGTTGAGCATCCATCTGTGGCTCAGGTCATGATCTCAGGGTTTACGGGTACAAGCCCTGTGTGGGGCTCTGTCCTGACAGCCTGCTTTAGATTCTCTCTCTCTTTCTGCCTCTCTGCCCTGCTTGCGTACTCTCTCTCAAAAATAAGTAAATAAAACATTAAAAAAAAGAGTTGTTTAAGAAAATAAAATAAATGAGTCAGATGTTGAAACACTGGCGGACTCTTGTATTTTATATGGGATGCTGACAAAATCCATTCCACGAAAATGATGGTAGATCCCAATGACTAATACAGATTGCTTAGATAAACAACTTTCTTCAGATGAACATTTTTTAAACGAAATCTTCTTGGTACAGATCATGTTAGAATGGCACAGTTCTAACACATTCATAAAGAGAATCATTATAAAGAAAATCCCAAGACTATTGAGCATTAGGGGAATCACTCAATTCATCACACACTATGAAGCATCTGCAATGCACTGGACACTGTATGAGGTGGAGAATTATGTGTGTAGCTTTAGGAATTCTACAATCCTATTGATTGAGAAAGGATTGTGCAGAGGTCAAAAAAGCAAAACATGTTTGAGATTCTCAGATTTATTGCAGTGACTACAATGGTATTCATTCATTCATTCATTCATTCATTCATTCATTTATTCATTCATTCATTGAGAACACAAGTGAGGGAGAGGACCAGAGGGACAGAGAGAATCTTAAGCAGGCTCCACACTCAGCACAGAGCGCGATGCACGGCTTGACCTCATGGCTTTGGGATCCTGACCTGAGTAGAAATCAAGAGTCAGATGCTCAACCCACTGACCCACCCAGGCACTCCAGCTACAATATTATTATTGTTGTTAAATTACGATTGCATTAACTTACTAATGGGTATAGTTGGTGTTCATTAAATATCTGCTGAACATGTGAATGAATCAATGAATGAATGGAGTCCCCAGTTCATGGGATGTCTAATGGGTGTTTCCAGTTCCCAAAGTGCTTCTCGGGCTTCCAAAAAAAAAAAAAAAAATAGGTTGAATCCAGTGTTAGCATATTTTGGCTGAGGCACAAATTTTAAATGTTGTAAGAATTAATTATCTTGGGTCCCCTGGCTCACTCAGTTGGTTAAGCATCTCATTCTGATTTCAGCTCTGGTCATGATCTCATGGTTCATGAGTTCGAGCCCCATGTTGGGCTCTTGTGTTGACCATGCAGAACTCGCTTGGGATTCTCTCTTTTTCTCTCTCTCTCCCTTTGCCTCTCCCCCACTTGTGCTTCCTTTCTCTCTCAGAACAAATAAACATTAAATAAAAGGAATTAAACATCTTGAAAACATCTGTTATCACACCATGGTGTGCTCATGTGTCTTTCAAAACCAGAAACTGAAGAAAAGTATAAGAGAAAAATTTATAATTCTAAACCAAGGCAGATTAATGTGGTAAGTGTAAAGGTTACAGGAGCTAACTGTAAAAAAAAAAAAAAAATGGAAGTCCTATTACTATAAATAAATGTATCAAATCAATACGTTGCACACGCTAAATTTACACATTCTATTCCAAATATATTTCAATAATAAACAAAAATAAAACCTGCAGTATGCAACTAAAAAATAAAAAAACAAGTAGAGATCCAATTCCAATTTTGGCTTCCATTTTGAATTTCGATATCATTGTCTTACATTCAGATGTCAGTATTTTCATAGACATTTGTAAAGATTTTATGTTCTCTCAGGTTTTAATGCTGTTCACCTTTGGATAGAAAATAAAAATTGACTGTAGTACCATTTTTGAGAACAGTTGCCTAAAGACAAGAACTGAGGTCATTCACTATTGTGACCTTTGAATCACATGACGCAATAAAGTTGAACTCTGATACATTATGAAATATCAAATCCACTGTTACACACTAAAACCTGTATCTGAGATCATTAACTCACAATTATCTTTCAAAATGGAAGTCCAGATTGTTTTCCCTACCTTTCATAAAGAGTCATTTCCCTTGGGTTTTTTTTCCCCTTCTAGTAAATATCACTATCATCCAGTTGATTGATCAGCCAAGTAACCTTGTACGTCCCTGATAACAACATTCCATCGCTGTCACTCACCATGAGCTCATCATTCTATTTCCCATATAACGGCTGGAAAGATAATTTCAAGATATACACCAGAGCATGCACCCCCTACTTAAAACCCTGAATGCCTTCACCTAACACTTAAAAAAATGCCAAACTAGGGGCGCCTGGGTGGCGTAGTCGGTTAAGCGTCCGACTTCAGCCAGGTCACGATCTCGTGGTCCGGGAGTTCGAGCCCCGCCTCAGGCTCTGGGCTGATGGCTCGGAGCCTGGAGCCTGTTTCCGATTCTGTGTCTCCCTCTCTCTCTCTGCCCCTCCCCCGTTCATGCTCTGTCTCTCTCTGTCCCAAAAATAAATAAACGTTGAAAAAAAAAAAATTAAAAAAAAAAATGCCAAACTCATCGCATGCCTTATTAGCCCTGAAATGATGGTACCAGTGTACTTCCCCAGTCTCCACCCTTATCGTATCTTCTTGGCCTCATTTGTTCCTTGAAGTTCCCATTCCTTGAAGTTTCCATTCCCATCTAAAGACTTTTTTCCGTTTTTTCCCCAAATTATTTTTCCTTTGTCAACTATAGTCCTCTGCTAGGACTTTGCCCCTCCTTCACGGCTCAGCTCTCATATCTCATTCTCAGACACTGTATCTTCTAACCAACTGATGGATTTTTTCAGCCCTGTGCTCCATTACTCATGATCAGACACTCTCACTTTATTTTCTATACTGCACTGCTTGTAACTCCTCTGGTCTTCATATGGTTTGTTGACCTCCAATGTCCCTCACTGGACTGCAGGTTTCATCAGCGAGGTGTCCTGTCTTCTGTTTACTTTCACTGCCATATCTGGAGCATCTAAATGTACTTAGGACACACCAACCAAGACAGGTGGGTAGGTACTTGTAATGGGCTGAATTGTGTCACCCAAAATGCATTAGGTTAACTCCCTGATTCCTCCAATACCTCGAAACGTAGCTGTATTTGGAGATATGGCCTTTCAAGAAGTCATTAGGGGCACCTGGGTGGCTAAGCTGGTTAAGGGTCTGACTCTTGGCTTCAGCTCAGCTCGTGATCTCATGGCTTGTGGGTTCTAGCCCTGCATCGGGCTGTGCCCTGACAGTGAGGAGTCTGCTTGGGATTCTCTCTCTCCCTCTCTGTCTGCCTTCCCCTGCTCACGCTCTTTCTTTCTCAAAATAAATAAATAAACTTAAAAAAAGTAAAGAGGTCATTAAGGTAAACTGAGGTCATTAGGGGTGAACCCTAATTCCATATGACAGGTGTCCTTACAAGAAGAGATCAGGACACAGACACGCACAGACGGATGACCGCATGAGGACCCAGGGAGAACATGGTGTCTACGTGCCGAAGGGAGAGGCCTCAGGAGAAACCAGCCTGAACCCCGCCTGGATCTTGATCCCCTAGCCTCCAGGACAGGAAGACAGTAAATATGTGTTATTAGAGTCTCCCCATCGGTGGTATTTTCTTATTACAGGCCCTAGTAAACTAACACCGTACTCAATAAATATTGATCCATGTTCATCACACCTTCCTTCTAGGTAAAGAAAAAGAACTACTTCAGGGAATGCTGACATTTCTCGAAACCTGGGTCTCTCCTGCAGCTTATTTAATTTGCCATGACACTATCCTTTATGACATCAGGATTTTCATTTGGAAATAATTAAAATGAGCCTTTGTAAGAAAACAGGTCTTGGAAAAGCGTTTGTGAGCCCAGAGTCTTACGGCCCAGGATGCTTGTTCAACGTCTGATCCTGCCGTGGGCACAGATGACCGAGCTCCTGTCACAGAAGGAGGTACGATCCAACCTAGAGAAGAAATCTACCTTTTCTGATGTGAATAGATTCTAACATCAGAAAGTGCTTCTGTCAAGCTCCAGTGACATGGAAACTTGCACAGAAAACCATTCCTGAGCTGCACTAAGTGTCAGGTTGTGATCACTGTTGACTGAACGTTCTCCACAAGTGCTGGGACGCAGGCTAGGCGGCAAAAGTTCATTTTTTAATCAGCTGAAGCTGCAAAGATGAGACGAGTAATCAACCTTGGGACTGAGAGTTCAGGAGCATCGCGATGTGAAGTGAGGCAGGCAGATCACACAACATTCCCAAGCAGATGAACTTGCCTTTGGGGAGAATCCTCTGGGTGCTGTAGTTGGAAAATAAATGTTTATACCACTGATAATTGAGCATTTGTACGTCATCTACTGTAGGTGACTGATTTAAATGTGACTCATCGAATGTAGTTTCGTAGGCCAAGCAACGGCCGTGCATCAGAAGTCACGGGATTACGTGCCACACGCAGTCTTTTATGTGCGGGTGACACAGGATGAAGCATCTAACGTCTTTCTCTATTAATTTCGTTTTTTTTTTTAAACAAATGTGTGATAGAACACAAGGGGAGTAATTTTTAAGGTCACTTACTGCTCTGTAGGACTAGGATTTTAAGTTTCCGACTTGCCTACTGGCTCACCTCAATAGACAGAAGTACCTGTTTCACAGGGGAAGCAGTTAACACAAAAGGGACATTTCAAAATAACACGTGAAGTGGCACTGGGCAATTGTGAAGTTAGTTTAAATCTGTGAGGCTCAGGAATGTCTCCGTCATTATGGAATTTCCACAGAGAAGTTGTCCAGAAAAAATGCTGTGAAAATCACCTTTGGACTATTGATGATTAACATAAAGAACAAAGTATACAATTCCAGGGATGTCCAAAGAGGTGTTTTATCAACCAGTTGGTCATCTTTTGGTTGAAAGGAAGTAACAAGTTTTCTTCAGAAGTGAACATAATTCAGCTGGACTGTTCCTCACATCAAAGACACCCTTCCTTACTCTTTGTAAATATTGTGTCAATACACAGAAGCCTGCTCTCTACAAATTTCTTCTCTTCTCTTCTCCACATTGAGACCAGTGTGACGCTTTTGAAGTGTGATGGCCTCACTGATACTCACCAGAATTACTGCACCCAGAAGACACAGTAATAGGATGATTCTTCAGGAAATTCCATCTTAAATACATAGCACCCAGTTTTTATTTTATTTATCTATTTTAAAGTTTATTTATTTTGAAAGAGAGGCCAAGTGGGGGAGGAGCAGAGAGAGAGAGAGAGAGAGAGAGAGAGAAAATCCTAAGCAGACTCCGTGCCGTCAGTACAGAGGCCGACACGGGGCTCAAACTTAGAAAACCATGGGATCACGACCTCAGCTGAAACCAAGAGTTGGATGCTTAATCAACTGAGCCACCCAGGCACCCCCTTGCCATTCATTTCTTAGATGTGTATAGCCCCACCTCCAGAAAACAGACCTGGTGATCACAGTTTCACCTCACAGGTAATGAAAGAGAAATAATGTGTAGAAAGACATTAGAGATACTTCTTCATTAGTCTTGTAAGTAGTATTCATCCACATGTCTATAGCTAGAGCTCAATCAGGTGGTCGCAGCAAGTTTTAAGAGAGGACAACAAATGGGATTCATCATATGCACACAAGATAGAAGGAATGGGTTTGAAGCTTCTGTACTGAAGCTCGACAGAGATGGAAAACACTGCTAAAGAGAAGCAGTAGCTTAAGTAAGACATGTTGATGTGGAATGTACATTACGGGCATTTGACATCATCTAACATGCCTGGAGTCTGGTGTGCATGTGGGGGGGGGGCAAGTGATAGTCCAGAAAATATATGGAAGGGACAAATCACAGAGCCCCTTGTATGTCATGTCAAGGAGTTTAACTTACATTCTAGAAGCAGAGCAAGACCAGGGAATAACATGATCCGCACAGCATTTTGAGTGGCATCTTGGAGGACCTACGTAAGGGTACAAAAGTGCATTCCCTAAAGAGGCCTCTAATACAGAAAAACTGGACCTTGCATAAATTTCCATACCCATGCCCTTTAGCAACGGATCAATTTCCCAACATGCAAAACAAAACCCCAAGTTTTTTATGCAGAGGAACGGAAATCAGGATCTTGGACAGATAGTTGCATACTCACGTTGTTGGCAACACTATTCACAACAGCCGAGGTGTGGAAACAACCAAAACAGACAGTGGCAGACAAACAGATAAAGACAAGCTGTTATATACATACAATGGAACGGTGTTTGGCCTTTCAAAAAGAAGGAAATTCTGCTCTGGGGCAACAATGCATGATGACCTTGAGGACATTATGCTAAGTGAAATAAGCCAGTCCCAGAAAGACAAATATTGTGTGATCTGACTTCATGTGCCAACCAAAATAGTGAGAGTCATGGTACCCAAGAGAGGAACGGTGGTTGCCAGGGGCTGGGGACAGGGGCATATGGGGAGTCATGAATCCATGGGCATGAGGTTTTAGTTAAGCAAGATGTGTAAGTTCTAGAAATCTACTGGACAACATTTACGGTATGGTCGACAATACCGCCTCGTACACGTAAAACTTTGTTAAGATGGCAGATCTCTTGGTGAGTGTTCCTCCCACAGTAAAATAAACATTTTTAAAAAGAAAGACAATTCCAAGAACCAAAAATAATGTTACACCAAAACAGCAGCAAGATAGAAACACAAAATCCAATGAGTTACAGCAAAAAATGTAGGTGGTGGGCAAAGTCAAGGGCTTGGAGTTTTGGTTTGTTTGCTGGGATGATAGCTAACACTAGAGACCGGGTCAGGAGTTTCAAGCTGGGGCCCCTCCACCACGATGAGGGAGCATGACCCAAGCATTGTGTAGGAGTTCTGGATTCTTGGTAGGAGCTATGTTGACCTGAGGTCAGTATTTATGCCTGGTCCTTGCAGAAGAAACAGCAAATGTCTCTGGAGGAAAGCAACTCTCCTTTGGTGGGAAGATGCCACGGATTACGGTGAATCAAACATGAGATCACAGAAGGAATCACCAAAACCCAAGAGAAGAAGCCCCTTTGGATGACAAAGGCAAAGCAAGGATTCGGGACCCCAAAGCCAAACTACACGGGGATTATCATAGAATTCTACCAAAGAGTATAAAAATCCAGCCTGAAGTGTTTAAAAACATCCAAAGCATAATGAAAGATTCACCAGAGAGCATGAGATTATCAAGTAATCCGCAAAATGTGACAAAGGAAAGTGAAAGCTTAGAACCAAAATCTTTAATTTCAGGAATCCAAAAGATAAGCAAGGATCAATTTATCCACAGCTTATGGGAGTGGATGCGAAGAGAGGAGGACAGTTGAAAAACACGTGACGTGCACAAAGGCAACATCATCCACACGTTGCATCAGCGAGCAAACAAACAAAAAAACAGGCAAATGATGAAAAGAGGTAAAGGTGCTGATGTTGTTTTCTTTGGAGGCACTCCTGATCAGGAAACACTTGATTAATGATCTTTCATTAATAATTTACCCTGTGTTAGCTTTTCTCTACTGTGTTAGGTACCATTCGGAGTATTTGCTGTAGCTGAACAGTTTTAATTGTCGCTTTTGCTTTTATTGTGATAATAGCTTCCTGTGAATGTTATCTGTCATGTTTTCCAGTGGTGTTTAATCTCCCTGGACTTTCCATTCCAGGTGTCTGGTGGGGTCGAGGCAGGGAGCTTTTTATGGCTTACCAGGTTTTTCACTTCAAGGGCACCTTCCTAGCTTCATTCAGTGAAGTTATGTTGTAACTGATGGCTGGATTCAGTTTGGTTTGGTGCGGTATTTGCTTGTTTTGTTTACCAGTTAGAGCACCGAATGTCAGGCGCTCTTGATTACGCAGGACAGAACATTTTTACTATTTGCTTCTTGGTTTGGTTTTTCTTTTCAAAAGGAGCAATTACTTCCCCCAAAGACCAAATCCACTAAATTACAGTCAGTATCCACACTCACTCGCATTTTGATAGAAATATCTACAGTAAAACCTAGGTTTGTGACCATAAGTTGTCCCGAAACATGCTTGTAATGCAAAGCACTTATATATCAACGCGAATTACCCCACAGGAAATCATGGAGACTTAGATGATTCAATCCACAATGCAAAAAATAGTCATATAAAAATGATTACAATCCTGTAACATAATACAAAATAATAAAGAAAATACAAAATATAAAGAAAATTGAACAAGTTAACCTGCACTTCCCTTTGAGAACCTTCATGGCTGGTGTGAAGGAGACAAGAAAGAGGAGGGTTGTTGTGTAGGCGGCTTTCAGTATTACTAAGAGTCACTGCTATCTATTGGCTCAATGGAATCTCTTTCTGCATGGGGGCCATTGTATACGCTCACACGGATGTTGACTACAGAACAGTATTGATAAACTCTTGTCATGTACTGCATTTAATGGAACTGGCCATAAGGTAGCAGAGGAAAGGGTCTACATCCACAGGCAGCCTGACCTAGAATGAAGCAAAGCATTCCTTGGCTTACCCTTGTCTGGACAAGCAAAGGACTGTCCACAGGGGCTTGGAAGGGACAAAAACACACTAGTTCCAGTTGTGAGCACCTTCCAACGTTCTAAAAAATCACTCATTTCTGCCACACACGGAGCGTCGGAGCATGGGAGATGATCACGCACAATCCCTCAGCAAGAGAGAGAGAAGAACCATCGGCTACTCATATTACAAGACATCACGCGTTTATCAAGTTAAAATTTATCAGAAATGTTTGCTCATCTTGTGAAACACTCTCAAGTCACTTGCAACCTAAGGTTTTTATTGCGATTGAAGAAAGAGGAGACACCATCTGCATTAGAGAGGCAAAAAGTAATATAAACTAAGTTGGATCTTGTTATGAAAAGGAGTGCAGATTTTTTTTTTTTAGTGGAGAAAATGTTAGCATGTAAGGAACGACAAGACCATCCATAGGCAGACTGCTGGGGGTCTGCGATATTTAAGGCTCTTCAGAGACAGTGTTGTCTCTTCTATTAGGGTTTCCCCACGGGGATGTGGCTGATTGTGAAGAATTTCCCCAGCACACCTTTGAGAGAAAGGGAATATATCTGAGTCCCTAACGACATCCTTGGTAGAACCAGAAGATAAGGTTCCCAGAGGTAGGGGCGCATTCGTGTGCAAGGGGAATATTTGCTGGACTAGGACACCGATGAGGTGCAAGTTTATCAAAGAGGATGTGGGAAAATGCAGGTGGCCAAGCTGAGCTGCGGGTCCCAAATGTGAGCCCAGGTCTCCCTCAGCCCATCCCCGCATCTCGAATTCCTGAAGCATCCTCAGCACCGCATTTGTCACAGGAGGCTATTCCCGGGTCCACGGCCGGGCCAGATCTGAAAAAGTGAGGATCCGTGCCAGTGCCGTGTTTCCAATCCTAGGCACAAAACGGGGCAGACTAAAACCTAACGAAAGCAACAGTTCTATGAACAAATGTAAACAAATATTCTGTTTAAATGACACACCATGGTCGCCTTCGGGTATTCAGTACTGAATGAGACTACAGACGTTGCATGAACAAGACAAAGACTTGCTGTAGAGTGGAAGATAGTTTTTATGATGCTCACTTGTGTTATTTCATTGATGCATGATGGCCTGCAGATAAACGGAAATTCTACATCACGCATTCCCTTCTGTTGTTGTGTTTCCTTTTCTCTTAATCACCGGCTTCCTTGAGAACAGGTATTTCCAGATAGGAATATGAAAAAACAAGGAAAGCAAACTATCACCGTGACATTGTCAAATATTTGGTCACATTGGCACTTCACAAATCATGACACTGAGTGTTCCTAGTATGCATGTTTCTAAGTACAGTAAACAGAACGTGCTTGGTGCAAACGATGTAAAAACACATGGGTCACACCTGTCTGCTGATGTGCGTATTGTAGTCACCGGTTAGTTTGTGAGTAAGAAGAGCAAGTGGTAAGAGAGACATGAGAAACTAGTTTCTAAAGACTTAGGAGAAACATGGAAAGCAGAGCGTGAACGCAGAAAACAATAAGATAATTCCAGGTGTGCTTCGCATTGGTTTTGCAAGAGGAGGTCATGATGCTTTTTTAAAAAGATCTGCTTATTCTTTCACACTTCTTACCTACTTCTTTTTCTTCTGCTCTGTTTTAAAAACCATGCGCATCCTTTAGAAATCATTTTCTATAACTGAAACTAAAAGCTCCTGTTTTCCATGTTCATCTAATATGCTAGGCACTAAAAAATAGTGCGTTTGAGACAGGAGCTACGAATTCCTTTTGTAATGAATCAATACTTAATATATTGTTATTAAGGAAGTTCCGTACAGTATTTGAATTTCATCGGTTTTCCCTAATGTAACTTTTCTGTTCCAGGATCATATCCAGGACATCATATTGCATTTAGTCCTAATGACACCTCAGTCATCTCTAGTTAGTTTCCCAGACTTTCCTTGTTTTTGATCATCTTAAATGTTTTGAGGACAATTATTCAGGTATTTTTAGAATATCTTTGCAGTGAGGGGCACCTGCATGGTTCAGTCAGTTAAGCGTCTGACTTGGGCTCAGGTCATGATCTCAGCGTTTGTGAGCTCGAGCCCCACGTCGGGCTCTGTGGTCACAGCTCAGAGCATGGAGCCCGATTCACATTCTGTGTCGCCCTCTCTCTCTGCCCCTCCCCCACTCAAGCTCTGTCTCTCTCTCTTTCAAAAATAAACCTTAAAAAAAGAATATCTTTCAAGTGAAATTTGCTTGATGTTTTTGTAATGACTAAACTGGAGTTATGGCTTTGGGGAAGAAGATCATAGACATACAGTGCCATTTTCATCACATCCTATCAAGGGTACATACTATCAATTTTATAAATACATACGTCTTATATACATACCTATCAATTATACGTAATTATAGTATATTTGTCACACAACATATAACATATATAAGTGTATATTGTATGTCATATATAATATATAATATTGTGTATTATGTTATGTATATATTATTATATATTATAATGTTATATATTATATAATAAATATACTATAATATTACATATTATATATATTACAGATCTATTACATATATAGTATTCTAAATATTACCCATATATTACATACATAGATTGTATACATCTATATGTATAGAAATATACGTAAATATATTACATATGTAATATACATGTAGTATTGTTGTTTTTTTTAATGTTTTTTAACGTTTATTTATTTTTGAGAGAGACAGAGACAGAGCAAGTGCGGGGGAGGGACCGAGAGAGAGGGAGACACAGAATCCGAAGCAGGCTCCAGGCTCCGAGCTGTCGGCACAGAGCTGGATGCGGGGCTCGAAAGAGATCATGACCTGAGCTGAAGTTGGATGCTTAATGGATTGAGCCACCCAGGTGCCCCTGTTTTTATATCTTTACTATATTTTCTATATTTTATAGTTTTTATATATTTTTATATTTTTAATATTTTATATTTATATTTTATATTTTCAAATTTATATATTTTTTCATATTTTTTGTATTTTTGTGATAAAATCACTTTATATTTTTACATTTTTATATTTATATACAAAGCATACGTTAACACTATATATTTATATAATTTGTACGAACCTTCAGGAAGGACCTATGTCATTTTGTTGTTGAATTTCTTCCTCCATTAACCCGGTATACTTTTACATCTGATCAAGGCTCCTCTCTACTCCCTCATACCTGTTTCTCTCCTACCAATACTCTGAATACGTTCACAATTTAAACTTTCTGGTATTACCGTAAAGTAGATCTTACCTGCAATGATATATTCTAAATTGTTACTGCTTACACAGATAAAGGACACTGCTATGTATATGCGTGTATATGGGTACATATAATCTATTTTAACTCTTTATAAAACATTCTCATATGGCAGCACCTTATCTATGATTTTCTATTACTTGTCTAATATTACATGACAATGGGCTCCATGTTGTAGAACGTGGTCGTCCTGCTGACTAAAACGCTGCTCACGACACACAGAACCTGTCCATTTCCACTCGCCACCGCCCGTGGGCACCACCTTCCTGCATGTGTTTCTGTGCACTGGACAAGCATGGGCACCTTGCGTAAGTGGACGCATGTCATATCTGTCCTTCTGTGACTGGCATAGGGCATTTGGTGTACTGTCCTCCAGGTTCATCCAGGTTGTCTCATGTGATAGTATTTTCATCTTTTTTAAGGCTCAATAATACAAATAGCCAGAAGTGGAATTGCTGGACCCTAGGGTAATTCTATTTTTTAACCTTGTGGGAAGCTTCAATACGGTTCTCCAGACCAGCTGTTACCGGTCTGCATTTCCACCAACAGTGCAGGAGGAAATTTCCAACTTCTCAGCATGCTCGCAAACACCTGTTTCTTGTGTTGTTGATTTTAGCCATTCTGACAGGTGTGAGGTGGTTCCTCATTGTAGTTTTGATCTGTATTTATTTTGTTGATGATGAGTGCTCTCTTCAGCGGAGAAAGATCTATTCATATTCAAGTCGTTCAACTCCTTCGTCCTTTTTCTCATCATGTTTTCTTTTGTTGTTTTGTTTTCTTTTTTTTGCTACCGAGTTGTATGAGTTCCTTATACTCTTATGGGTTTACACTGGCTCTTGGCATTATTAATATCGAAAATAGTGAGAATGAACATTCTGTGATTTCCTTCTCTTTCATGGATAACTCCATCTTATTTCTCCTATGATTACATCATGCTTTTTGGGCTGAACAAATCTGATTTAGTAGCAGCGTTCTGTTTGTTTTAGCTGGTTTTCATTTTCCCTTAGGTTAGCAACACATTTATGCAGTTTTCCCATTTTAAAATCAGGATTAAATTTGAAATGCATTGAAGAGTTTTGTGTGACTCATTTGTGATCAGTTCTTATTAATACTTTCTTATGCCATATATTAATGTTGGTTTGGTATGTGGTTGACTTTTTCCCTGATATTTAGGAAGGGTTGCATCTGTTTTCCCTTGGACCCTTTCATTTTTGCTTAAAGTGTGTGGTCTGCAAGTGTCCCGTAACACACTTTCATGGTTACGTTATGCCCTCAGGTTTTTTTTTGTTTTAAACGTTTATTTTGAGAGAGAGATTTGCACAGAGAGGGACAGAGAGAATCCTAAGCAGGCTCCACACTGTTAGCATAGAGCCCAACATGTCTCTCAAACCCACAAACCGCAGGACCTGACCTGAGCCAAAATCAAGAGTCAGACGCTCAACCGACAGAGTCACCCAGGTGCCCTGGAATGAACTCTTTTTCATCAAAAATAATTTTGCACGTATCAAGATGCTCAAGGCACAGTGTTTCTGGATGTAAAACGTATTTGGTTCCCACTTTCTTACCTACATTCTGTGTTACCCGTTCTGATTATCACCACACAGAAACTGAGGCCAGTCCTAATCTTCATCCTTACCAATCAGCCTAGTATTTTGGCCAAGGTTACGTGCCACATAAATAAAGAGCTATTCCTCACCATGGGCCCTGGAATGAGAAAACATGCATATCAAGAGTCTCAGACAAGCCACAGCCTGTGTGGCCATGAGATCAAAATAAATACCAAGTCATGCAAACCACCATTGATGCTGGGTGTCTGAGACACGAGCCAACTGGCTGATAAAAACACCCACCGTGCTTCTCGCATCTGAAATGTCCAAACGTGAGCTCAACATCACGTGCCCCAAGCCCACCCACATTTAGTCTTTGAGTGTGAGAAGTCTCCAAACTTCCAAATCTTGCAATGCTTTCTGAACATTCTTCGTCACTCACAAGGTATATTCAAACTCAAGTAGATCGTGAGGGGTCTACTTGAAAATGTTTGCAGGAATCAGACACCACTTACTGAGACCACCGCGACCACTCAGCCGGACTGCCACCCTCAGTTCCATCGATCGGTTTCACAAGACCCCTGAGTGGTCTCCCCACCGGTCTTCCACACTGCCCAGTGACTATCAAGACATCAGCTGGATAATCTGGTGACAGCTGAAGTCAAAGCACGGCATTTCGCAACTCAAAGCCCACGAGTGGCTTTCGATACTAAGGGTAAGGGTCAGTATTTCCAAAGCGGTTCCACAATACTCCTCTTTGTACTCGATTTGCCATGGTTTAATTTGTAGCTTTTCATGAAATTCAAACTATCTTCAAATGTCTGTGCAGTGTTTCTCGGATGAATTTAAAAACAAAACAAAACAAAACAAAACATTATTTCCAAATACCAAACGTATGAGCTCCTTCTATCTCTCCTTTGGGTTATGATACACTACTTGCCTACATGATAATCTGTATGATTTTAGTCTTTGGATTTTTCAGATTTCAAGTTTTAAGCTGGTTAAAATGTTTGCTTTGCCTTTTAAAGGACAAGAGTGCTTCCACTGTTCGGTGCAATGTTTGAGATATATTAATTCGTTCAATTTGATGAACTTTGGTTTCCAAATGTTCTCTATCGTTAGTAATATTTTAGTGAAGTAGTATGTCCTTCCTGAAACAGGTGTGCAAAACCTCGCGGTCAAATCTGGAGTGCATATGACTATCGATGTGTGCTATGATGATGTTAGGAGTTGGGATTCTTCAAATTTACTTTTATTTTTTGTTAATGTTTATTTATTTCTTTTGAGACACACACACACAAAGAAAGGGAGAGAGAGAATAGCAAGCAGGCTCCGTGCTGTCAGCACAGAGCCCCACGCAGGGCTAGAACTCATGAACTCATGACCTGAGCCGAAAGACACTCAACCCACTGAGCCACCCAGGCGCTCCGAGCCTTACCTCTAGAATTGTTATACCTTTCTGGTGTGTTTCATCGCTTACTCTTTTCCAGTGTTCCTTCCCTCTCTCCCCCCACCCCGATTTTTGCATTTTTGCAAAGGGAGCTTTCACGTATTTCCACTGTGATGTATCTGTGCTCACAGGGGCCTTTGTTTCCAATGTGGGACTAGATGATATCGAACCATTCCTCAGGGGGGAGGAACCACAACCCACAGTTCATTGACAATAAATGTTGTAATAAAGAACGGCGCTCGGCGGCATATCCCCCCAGGAAGGCAATGGCCATCATCTGGCAAAATAAATGCATCACCCTGAAACTAAAACAAAGAAGTAAGCAACAATTGAAACCTCACTAAATGCAAACACATGCATGAGCTATGGGAGTCACAGCAGTGCCTTACCTTCAGGCAGGAAGCCGCCCCCTCTGACATTTGCAGGAACCATGGGGTATCTCCTCTAGTCCTATCAATACCTATGCTTCCTATCAATACCTATGCTTATGACGACTGCCTGCCGTGTGCATTTATCGCAGTTAGAACGGCCATCGGATGCATCACGGAGGTTGGCAGATTCTTTTTCCCTATGTGGATAGGTTTGTGGGATTGTTGTATGGCTTGGTGGGCTTCCGAGGCGCATAGAGAGGAGAGAATTTCTGGAGAGAAAACTTCACAAGGACAGGTGCTGAGGTGTGTTTGTGGTGCTGCTGTTCCCGTGTGGAGATCTGAGATTTACCCCTTCGGTGCCTGCACGCTTCACCACCGCTGAAAATGGTTCTCGGTGGTTGAAAATGAAACCGCACTGTTGAATGCATCAAGTCCACATGTACATATGTAACCAGATCTACAGTCACTTGTGGTGGTCCGATCTTATGGAAGTGAGGCTGGCTACATAAAGAAGAAGGCGGATCAAGAGAAAATTTACTCTTTCATCGGCTCCCGAGTCTCCAGGTTACCGACTGCACGTCCTGGGACTGGTCAGCCTCCAGGTTACCGACTACACATCCTGGGACTGGTCAGCCTGCAGAGTCCCATGATCCAGACTCAGTGAACACAAATGGAGATGGGCAGTCAGCTTTGAATTTGACATACACAACAAAGCTTTCTCTTCCCAGCGTAACTTATGCCCATGCTATATGTAAAATGCAAATTTAACGAAGCAGCCTGTATTTTAATCTGACAACCCTGCCCCTATATATGCACCTGGAACTGTTTTTGGCACGGGGTTTCAGCACAAAAGCATAGCACAGAAACCAACCTGGAGTGGACATTTCTGTCCAAGGGCAGAAACTATGAGGAAGGAGCAGTAACAGAGGAGAGTGGGAGGTAATTTTGAAGCATGGAAGTTGTACACGGACTGGCCAGTGACAGTGGCCTTTCTGCTAAAGAATTGCTCACGGGCTTCTAGAAACACCCAGAGGCCCGTGTATCTTTTTGAGAAGAGGGTCTTACGGTAGCAGGAGGCATGTCGAAAGGGGTAAAGCTGGAAAGCAAGGCTGGGGAAACTGCACAGCGCTTTGTAGAGTTTGCAAGAACAATGGCTCTTACTGGCACTGCAGTGACCTTTTTAAACACACAGTTAAGAAAGCCAGGTCCCACATCAAGTGACCAGGATGTCCATGGGAAGGCTTGAAATTCCACGTGGTTAATCACCACTCTTAGGGTGTCTAGTTCCCCCTGTTGGCTCAGCACTACGGGATTTCCTACGATGTAAGATTCCCAGTCTTACATCCCAAGAAACCAGGAACTCCCAAGAGAACTAGGATGAGCTGTCACCTAACTACTCTGAGTCCAGATCTCAAAAACATACTTATCATCCTTCTGACTCTGAAGACTTGTATGTTGGTAGGGAATCCAAGGGGAGTTAACATAAAGACTATTAGATGAAAAGCGAGGGGCGCCTGGGTGGCTCTGTTGACCTAAGCGCAGGTCATGATCTCACGGTTTCATTAGTTAGAGCTCCACGTCGGCTCTGCCCTGCTTGGGATTCTCTCTCTCTCTCTCTCTCTCTCTCCCTCTCTCTCTCTCTCTCTCTCTCTCTCTCTCTCTCTCTCCGCCTCCCTCCTCATGCCCTCTCTCAAAAGAAATAAATAAAAAAGAAAAGTGCAATGATACAGAGAGAAATCAAAATGCCTTTTAGGCCTTTACTTTTTCTGTTCTTGGCACGTCGTGAGTCAAACAACCTAATGGATTTGGGCAAGAGTTATATGCTGTAGGTCCTTCAGGACAGAGTAGACAGGTGTCTGCTTCATCCTTTACAATGAACATGTAAACTAGAAAATCAAAAGGAAAAGACAGGACACCTGGCTTCCTACAGATAATTCTAGAAACGGCAAGAATATTAAATGAATTGCAAGACCAGAGTTTTGTCCTGGATGCAGAGAAATGTAAAAAGTAGAAAGCAAAGAACAGAACATGGCTGGAGGGCAAGGTGTGGGGGAGAATGACTTGTGTACTTGAAGACTTGACTCAGATGTCTAAAAAAATCTGGGTCTATAGGAGAAAAAAAAGGAAGGGAGATCTCCATAGAATTCTTCACAAGTTAATAACTGAGCCTCCAACATATCGTATCTCCTATCGTTCAGTGTGCACTGAGTGAATATACCCAGGTAATGGATGTAATTAGGCCCCAAATGGCATGTGGAGGGCAAGTGAGGTGTATTTAAAGGGAACCAGGGAGGACAGTGTTAATTACACATTAAACTCAATCCCCGTGTTGACTGATGAGACAGTATTATCCATCTCCTAATGCTGAAAATGAACAATGTGGGAAGGAACACTGTCAGATACGGAAAAGATTTCATTTCATTTTTCATGCAAGAGGCAACAATATGGGGTGATCTACAGAGGGAATACAAAACAGAGAAATGCAATAATGGGTCCAAAAGCAGAGGAAAAAAGAAATGAAAGAATCTGCTTCAAGAACCCAAACTGGCCTCTTTTAAAATAAAGGAAGCAAGAGGTCAGTTGAAGAAGCAGGAGTCTTGAGAGACTTTCATCAAAAGGTGAGGGAAGGTCAAAGCCCAAATGAGAATTAGTCTGACGTTATGATTCTCTCTAGCATAGACTTCTGAGTCTATGCTATGTGTAATTAATTACACTCATCTGGCGAGGAAGTCCTTCATCACAATTGTTTTTGTTGCCTTTTGTGGGAGAATAGAAAGTACCTTCAAAGTAAATAAAAAAGAATTTGTGAAATCAAGACAGACAGACTGTGACCGGTCCTGTGCCCAGAGCCAAACCACATCTCTGGAGAAAGGAAAGACCTCCCAAGAATAATGAAGACCACATGGTTTCTGTGAAAACAAAAGTGAGCCAATCATTTACCTGCCACCATTTAAAAATATTTTTAATGTTTATTTTTGAGACAGAGAGAGACAGAGAGTGAGTGAGCACAAGCAGGGGAGGCCCAGAGAGACAGGAAACACAGAATCAGAAGCAGGTTCTAGGCTCTGACGAGGTGGCTTAAAACAACACAAATGTGTTATCTCACAGATCCAGAGGCCAGAAGTCTGAGATGGGATTTGGGCAGCCTGGGCTCTCCATGCAGCCTCTAGAGGAGGGTCTCTTTTCTCCTTTCTTCTAGCCTGTGGAAGGTCGTTGGTTTGTGGCAGCATAACCCTGTTTTCTGCATGTATGCCCAAATTTCCCTTTTGATAAGTTACCAGCCATACTGGATTAGTCCCTCATGATCTCCTCTTAATTATTTTTTCTGTGACCCTATTTTGTTTTTTGTTTTTTAACATTTATTTATTTTTGAGACAGAGAGAGACAGAGCATGAACGGGGGAGGGGCAGAGAGAGAGGGAAACACAGAATCGGAAGCAGGCTCCAGGCTCTGAGCCATCAGCGCAGAGCCCGACGCGGGGCTCGAACTCACGGACCATGAGATCGTGACCTGAGCTGAAGTCAGACGCTTAACCGACTGAGCCACCCAGGCGCCCCCGTGACCCTATTTTGAAAGTACCCGTGAGATTCTGGAGGTTTGGATTTCAACACGTGAGTTTCGATGGGGGACACTTTTAATGAAGGATTATTGCAACAGACTGGGTTTTAGACCACATTAGCCCTGCTCTTATCATATTTCAAAAGATACCCATATATTCTTGACATTCCAGTCTATTCTTATCCCATAGACCATTACTCTTTCCATTTCATAGCCAACAAAAAGTGAGCAAAAGGGTTGTAAGGTTGACTGTTCTTGCTTTATTTATTTGTTTGTTTGTTTGCTTGCTTATTTATTTAGGCAAGGACACTTCACACCCAGTGTGGAGCCCAATGCAGGGCTTGACCTCACAACCCTGACATCAAGACCTGATCTGTGATCAAGCATCAGACACTTAACCAACTGACCTACGAAGGCACCTCTGTTACTGTTTAATTTTATTAGCCTGTAAAGATGACTGGAAAGTTCATTTAATATTGAAGAAGTTGACCATGGTAACAGCTTCCTAAAAGACTGTTATTTTGTTGACTGATTCACTGTTTTTTTTTTAAGATTTTAATAACAACTTAAAACCTGATTTCTCCAAGCGGAACACTCCCCTACGAGCTTTCCATCAGTACAAAATTGTCTGATGTCACAATCAACTACAGGGTCAGAGTCACTCAGGATACTCTAAACCTCTGTCCCCAAAAAACCTCCAAAGTAGCGTACTGTCCAGCTCTTTCACCCACTTCAGAGTCGGGGAAATCAAGGAAGACCTAATGTTTCCACACATTTGGTGTGTATCTTGGCATTTATATTTATGAGTGGGCATAACTCAATGCCCACACATAAATATTTCTGTCTTTCAACAAGGAAAAGGGTGCAGTTTGCTGGGGAAGGAAGGTGATTTCCTTGAAACTCATCTGAGAGAAAGGGAAGGACAGGTTTGTTCCCCGCACTCCCCCCCTCCAAGAATGAGTGAATGAGTCTCAGTGTGACATGAGATATGCAGGCTTGATCCAAACGACCCTGTAGGCAGGCCTACCTTCTGAATGTCCTTTGGAGGGGTTGATGGAAGAAATGACTAACATGCCGCAGGTCTGAGAGATCTTTGGGATACATTGCTGCCAACAGGATGTTTATTTTCAGCGTTGCACAATGGTCTCTTGTGAAAAATGACAAGTAGATAAACATTGCCACATTCACAGATGTTTACTATATAAAGAGGTCAAGATTCTCACCAGCAGGTAATTGATTCTGAGCTTCCTCCAGAGGAGAAACCAAGAGGTGCTAGAAAGATGAAGATTCTACTCTTACTTCTTGGAGTCGTTCTGGTTTGTGGCGGCCGCCTACCTCTACCGGACGGCCGCCTACCTCTACCGGACAGCCGCCTACCTCTACCGGACGGCCGCCTACCTCTACCGGACGGTCGCCTACCTCTACCTGACGGCCGCCTACCTCTACCGGACGGCCGCCTACCTCTACCGGACGGTCGCCTACCTCTACCGGAAGGCCGCCTACCTTTACTGGAAGGCCGCCTACCTTTACCGGACAGCCACCCACCTTTACAAGACAACCTTACACAGGTACCAGAAAAAGACTGACCTGACTTGGACGTCTTCATGTGTGTGCCTCTGTGTGTGTGTGTGTGTGTGTGTGTGTGTGTGTGTCTTTTGGGGGGTTTTCTATGTATATCCAAATTTATGTGCATCTAAGCCTAGCCATGCACCTGGAAACTCGGAATCCCTCTGTTCACCACCTGCTTACACATTTCTTTTGTACATGTCTGCTCTGGTCTATTAACTGGCTGTTTCCCGTACTTATAAAACAGAAGGTGCATCAGCCAAAGAGCTGTTGGGTTTGACCTCTTGCATTTGATAAGAACGAGTGTGCTATTTCAGGACTATGTGAGTTTTTAGTTCTGCTGCAGACTTGGGTTTCTCAGTATTTTATAAATCGTGCTTTTATTCCTTAAAGTTAGATAGCTCACGGCTGATGCAAAAGAGGAGGGAAACCCATGCTGGATGATGTTGGAGGCCATCAAAAGAACTGGACCAACGTTTCTGATGGAAACTTTGCTTTTAGCTTTCAGGAGAATGGAACACGCTTTTGGTCGCAGCCACCAACGTTGACAAGATAAGCAACGGCCCATTCCACGGTTATATGCGCAAAGTTGATGTGGACATAACAAATGGCACAGTCGTCTTCAATTTTTCTGTCATGTAAGAATAGCACAGAATGAAAAGGCCTGATCTGATGACCCTGAGAGGGCATCTGAGTTGCATGTTTGCAGTGAAATACCTCGGTGATGATGGAAAGTGAGGCTCTGAGTTCTTAAGAAATTCAGTACACCCTTCTTGCTTTAATGAGATGATTCTCAGGGACCTCCTGTGACCATAGGGTTCCCGACACTGGCCTCAATCATTCTCTACCCTGAAGAACTCCCAAGCAGCAATGTTTAATCATTATTAAATTCACCAAGACTTTGCTGCTTCAAATATTATTTATAAAATGCTCACTTTCCTGCAGGCATTTTATTAAGAACTCAAGAGTAACAGACGATGAAGACACTTTTTTACTTCCATTGTTCAAACCAGAGCCAGATACAGATCTATAAAGTAATAATATCATGCATGAAATTCTTTACTAAGAGCAAAGATGCGGTGGAAAGAGGGCCCCAGAAAAGGACAATGATCGCATAGCTGAACTGTATTGCTAAATTGAAAACACCAGCAATCACACATGCTGGTGAATTCACCTGGAAATAACAATGATTGCCACACCAACATTTGACTTCCAGTAGGCGACTCCTAGGATAACAAAATGAAGCAGGAGGTATCACCGAAATCAAAGGCATATAGGGCATCTGAAAGCATCAAATCATGCAAACAGATCCTGGCCTGTAAGATTCAAACATCTATTTACATTGTAGGTGGGAAGTGTAATGCTAATTTCTATCTTTCTGAGTTCAGATGGATCTGCTCGGGGGAACTGATGATAGCTTATGATAGTTCAAAAAGTTCTCAGTATAAAGAAAGGAGAAAACTTGCAAGGGGTGGTGACAGGGGATTATAAGAAACCGAAGGAAGTCTGTTTCTGAAGACCTCATTTCCAAAGCTATAGGTAGAATGCAAGAATCTTTCAGTCTCCACTGCTCACACACACATAAACACAGGCACATACTTTGAAGAATGAGAAATAAAAAGAGACTGACATGAAGGAAAAGAAAGGGTTATGTTTGGAGAGAGTGGTTTCTACATATATAAATATAATTGTGTATCAAATTATATAACATGTTGTATATATAATATGAAATCTTATACAATTATAATATGGAATAATATATAATAATAATAAAATATGTATACACCTGCAATATAGTGAGCATTCCATAAATAACACTCGAAGGCTCTACGAAGTCAGTAATGGATAAAACTGCAGTATATTATATACAATAATTATATAACATTGCATATATACATATTATATGTAATATACATGTGATGTTATATAATTATGCAATTATGTACATATATGAAATATATATGTAATGTAATACAGTTATATAACTAATTATATAATTCTATATAAAATACAGAGTTGGTTATGCTAGATACAATAATCATATAACATTGCATACATACATACATTATATGTAATATACATGTAACGTTATAGAATTGTATGATTATACAGATACATATATGTAAGAGATATGTAATGTAATACAATGATATGATTATATAATTGTATATAAAATATATAGTTGGTTATATGTTATATACAATAATTATATAACACTACATATATAGACATTATATGTAATATATATGTAATGTTATATAATTATGTAATTACATAGATACATATATGTAATAGATATGTAATGTTATATAATTATATATTTGATTATATAACTGTATATAAAATATATAGTTGGTTATATGTTATATACAATAATTATATAACATTGCATATATACATACATTGTATGTAATATACATGTAACGTTATATAATTAGGTAATTATATACATACACATATGTAATAGATATGCAATGTTATATAATTATATAATTGATTGTATATAAAATATATAGTTGGTTATATGTTCTATATAATATATAATCGATTATACACATATTACCAAATTACACACACATCCGATTCCAATAGATATACCTGTCAGTTTTCATTAACTTTTTAAAGAGTACCCTAGGGTCTTTTTCTCTCATTTTTCAAATTTCTGTGTCCGTCTGTGTTTAGTAGACTTTCCCTTTGGACGCCCACCCTGCAATCAGGTTCACTGAAACGCAAGGGACGTGTAGTGGTAGGTATCCATGTGAAGGCATAGTTCAGTGAACTTGGACCTATGTGTACATCTACTGCACCCAAAGATGCATACATTTCCATCACCCCAGGTAGCATAGGCAACGCCTGACATGCCGTGTTTTCCTTCCCTCTTCCAGAACTTCACACGCATTAAACTTCACACGCTGCAATTAAACACGATGCATCTCACTCTGCTTTCTTCACTCTGCCTAAGGTTTGGAACGTATATCCACGTGTCTCCGTATGCAAACAGTCACTCGTGTCACTGCCAATCCAAGTTCCTCGTGTATGTAGCAATATGTACGTTTCCCACTTCCTGGGTAACGTTTCCACTTTGTGGTGGTCTTGAACACCTTGGATACGAACTGCTCTGCACTAATATCTGTGCCGACACATATTCATTTGCAACTCTTCTCCGGTAGCCCAGAACGTCTGCATCATGGCACACGAGCATATTTAACCACAGAAAGGGTCAAGCTGTTTTCTTTTTCTTTTCTTTTCTTTTTTTTTTAATTTTTTTATTTTATTAATTTTTTTTTTTAATTTTTTTTTTTCAACGTTTATTTATTTTTGGGACAGAGAGAGACAGAGCATGAACAGGGGAGGGGCAGAGAGAGGGGGAGACAAGAATCGGAAACAGGCTCCAGGCTCTGAGCCATCAGCCCAGAGCCCGACGCGGGGCTCGAACTCACGGACCGCGAGATCGTGACCTGGCTGAAGTCGGACGCTTAACCGACTGCGCCACCCAGGCGCCCCTCAAGCTGTTTTCTAAGTGCCGGTGCCTTTTGCATTCTTGCCAGTAACGTATCAGATATTTAGCGGCAGCACATTCTTCCTAAACCTCGGTATTGACATCTTTTGATTTTAGGCAGTCCCGTGAATGTGAGGTACCAGCTCAGTGTGGTTTTACCCTGTGTGTCTCTGATAAGTCATGGACCTGAGCATGGTTTCCTACACTGTCACTCTTCCATGACGGGTCTGTTCAACCATTTGCCCCATTTTAGTTGGTTTACTTCCTCTTTTACGATTTCTGCCGTATTCATTCTTCCTGTTTTTCCAAATATGCATTTTTTATCATATACACACACAGGAATACACAAACTCTCTTGTTACATATGTGACACGTATATAATTGTTTGTAATACACATGTAGTTTCCATCCAGCACATACACGCATCATGTGTATTTATGCATTTGCTCGTGTGTGTATGTATGTATGTTTGTGCGTGGGCACACATGTGTGACTTGACGTCTAATTTTCTGAGTAGTGTTTTTATACAAGTTTATGGTTCTAATTAAATTAAGCCCATCATTTTTTCCCCCTTTTCTGGGGGGTGCTTTTGTCTATTATATTATGTAAGAAATCTTTGCCCACGTTGTGAGAACCGTCAAGGACCGTCCTGACGGCCCTTCTTCTCTTTTTCCAGAAAATCTTTAAGGCAAGGGAATGTTCTGTTTGCCTTCTTTTCTAACAATTCAGATTTCTTCATGTTTAATTGCCTTTAAATATGACTTGTTTTATAGTCACTCTTTAGAACTACCTGATTCCACGTGTAGACAAAGACATCTTTGGCAGGTGACCTTTGATGGTGGAAAACCTACTTCTTCTCTTTCAAAAGGCACGTTGTTTACAGGCACTGAAATGATGCCTCATTCAGATTCTTGTGCGGTTGAGACAAAGAGAATGTTAATTGTGGTTGAAAGTTTGTTTTCATCGACTCACTCGAAGACATTTTGTTTTTAAGGATGAACGGACTGTGCACAGAAAAGTCTGCCGTGGCAACCATTGGGCGTGACAAGTTTCTCAATATTGGTTGTAAGTACAAGTATTTTACTGATATATTAAGGTCAAAATCTTAGTCTCCACTTCTTTCTGGAACTCTTGTCTGCCTGAATTCTAGTTCAACTAATCATTGGAAATGTGTCCAGGCACACGCCCCTAAATTATCCCCAATCTCCAATATTCACTAAGGCAAGGCTACAGTTTATATACATTTTACATATATATTTTTTGTCTCACTCACAGATGCGGGTCAACATATGTTCCAAATTCTTTCTGCCACCTTAAATTCTATCACAATCAACTTGAACGGCAGAAGAAGCACCACAAAAGCGTTTGCATTGCTTGGTACGTATATCTTCCTGACGATGGTCATGGCCGTGTAATATTTCCACTGTCAGCATTCTCAGTGAGAAAATCAGTAGAGGTTGGAGGTACCAGATCGTAAGACATTTAAGAATAATTCCTATTTGTGCAAAAAAAAAAATCAGTTTGATTAGAAATTATTTGCTAACAAGTCAACTCATTTCAAGCCATGGCTATGTTCGGGTTGACCCCAATTCCTTCATTCTATGACAATTTTTCAAATAGACTCTTCAGCCTCAGAGCAGAAACTTAAAAACAACAAAAAGCCTTCATCCTGTTTAATCCTTTCAATGCACTATTGTGAACATCAACGATTTCCACCCCCAGGGGCTTGAGAGGGGTGCTTCAGCTCTGAGATACTAGGTTTCAAGTTGGAAAAAGGCATTTGAAAACTCTGGTTTTCATAAAAAAGGAAGCTGTCTCCCATTACTGTGTGACAGGGCTATGGTTGGGAAGGTGAGAACCGTGCTTGCTTTTTCTTTGGGCCCAGAACCAGGGGTGCATGTCAGAGCCAGAGTCTGAGGTGTAGGCAGAGATGAGGTAGGCTGGATATTCTTGATGGATTAGGCCCCCAATTCATGGATTTCCTGCTGTTTTCCTGGAGTCCCGCTGCTGATGTTGGGCAGTGCATGGGTTACACAGGGACAGCAGTGAACGGCTGCTACCCACTTAGGTCAGGCAGCTGACACTGGGAAAAAGTCAGTGGCAACTGTTGGAGACTGAGTTAAAGACTTGCTTTCCCCATTCATTCTCCTCATTCTGCATGCAAAAATTCTTAGCGGTTCTAATGGGAAATTTCTGCTTTATGCACGGTGATTTTCAGGCAAAAAACTTCATCCTGATGACAACGACTTTGCAAAATTCAGGGAGTTGATGAAAGAAAACAATATTCCCGAAGAAAATCTTATAGATATGAGCAAAACTGGTAATGTGACTATATATATATATATATTTTTTTTTTCCTGAACATATCTCTCACCTGATCTGTAAATATGCTATCTGGAAAAAAAACTGATTTATCTTACATTTTCTCTTCCATGAATTATCTTTCATAAAACCCATTATTTAAAAGAAGAAATCCTTACAAATATTGGGAAATGGCCATGATGGGTTGCTCCTTTATTCATCTCTTGTATTTGTCTTTCCCCAGAGAAGTGTCCTAATAATGAGAACGGACCAACCCTTCCTGAACACTGTAAGTAAGAATGACGTGTTATCAGTGCCACTATGTCAATTCGGTAATTATCTCACTAGAGAGCTTTTTTACGTTACATGAGGTTACTTTTTTTACCCCGAGATTGCAAACCAGTTGAGGTGATTAATGCTAAAAAGCAGTTTGGGGGATAAAGCGTTATTTCACAAGAACCGTGCCAGTGACAGCCAGCCAGGTGACATGCCTGCTTCCAGCCAGAGAAGCAGGAAAGCCCGATGCTGGTGGGGATGACAGGAAAAACAATGAGTTCTCCAGTCAGTTCTGACTTGCGGGTTGTCCGAATGCGTCACCACTCCATGTGCACTATTCCCGCCCATCCCGTGTTTAGTTTTGCATAATAGTAACAGTCACCTCAGAGGCCCTCCTACCATGCCAATGACACAAGCGTTCAATGTGTATTTTCCGGCAGAACGTGATTTCCTTAAAGTGTGATTGTTAAACCTTTAAAGTAATACGAGCCTCAAATTACGATTGGGCTCTAGGCTAACACATGCCCTTTGTCACTGTTGTTGGGAAGAAAGGGACGAAAGAAAGGTCAAACAGAAATATTAGCTTTCATGCTGAATATAATGTCCTGAGGCCAGAGAGCTTTTGCAATCAGAAGACCAGAGTGTAACCCCATCAAAGATCCTGTAAAATCATGTTTGACGCACCATCCCCATGAACATTCATTCTGAAATCATGAAAGTGTTGGAAGGGATCCTGATTAGGAAAGGTCCCATCATACACACATCCCTGAAAAAATTCCAGTGGGTCCCCCCCATATCGTGGGGATGGAGAGTATGATGTTCCCTGTGGGACTGGTGCACTGGGTCAACTAAACGTCACCCGAACCCTTGATGTTGTACTTCCTGAGGCTCATCCAGTCCACTCAACTCAACCTCCTCTCCTGTTTTATGCACCTGTAGCTGCATCACTGAGAACCAGGAACACGGTCTTCCCCATGGAATCAGGATCAACAGCATGAAGAGTATGTTCCTTCTTTCTGCTTCACATCATTTTCTCTATTCATAAACATGTTCGCCTTTCCCATCTCGTCTCTGTCCATCACCATTCACGTCCTGTGTGGTGTTACAGGATTTCTCTGTCCATCACCATTCAGGTCCTGTTTGGTGTTACAGGATTTCTCTGTCCATCACCATTCAGGTCCTGTTTGGTGTTACAGGATTTCTCTGTCCATCACCATTTAGGTCCTGTTTGCTGTTACAGGATTTCTGAATGATTAAATACATTACACATGTATCCTGTACCTGTCTGTCTGTGCACATATGCATGTATCCTCAACCTGTGTGTTTAATTTTAAAAACACATAAATATCCACTTTACATACAACTACCCAGGAAAGCATGGCTATCATAGGATCAACATCCCATCAGAGACCATTCAGATTAGGCTTAAATAGAAAAGCCACAGAGGTGTCTAAATGACAGGGAGAAAAAGGTCTAAACCATCAGCAGAAGGGACGATAGGTCAAGAAAAAACGTCCCAAGGAAGCATCTTATCTACCACAAGGAAAGAAGTGTGCACACCTCACTGAGATTTATATACAGACAGTCTACAATACCATGAGTCATAATTGAGGGGAACTCCCTAGCATCACAGCACCATTACTCATGAAACTGAGGAGAAGGACTGCTATTTCCTTACAGGAGGATCACAGTCATTACAGATGGGGCATCACAGTCATCCAAGATGGGGCAGCAGCTGAGGCACGGTCAACCCAGAGGGTCATGGTGTCAGTGTAGCGCTTGGACAAACCATCAGATGGTGAGCTCAGTTGGGAAGCTGTTAACACAGTACGCAAGATCTAGAGTGTGCCATTCCATTAAGTTTCAAACAGCAGTAGACACGGGAACTTCTAGGGAATGGCCATTCCCATTGTAACAGGCAGAGCACATGTATCAGCTAGCCATGATACACAGGTGTTCACCATCTAAGACATCAGCACTCAGGATGCACCACTTACTCCAATGGCTGTGCCAAAGTTCAGAGATCCAGTCCACACCTCAGGAAAATAAAATGAGCTTTAAACAGTATTTAATAGAATAAATACAGTACATTCGGGCTCAAAGAGATATGTGCAATACCAAATACTTATTATGAATTAAGAATGGGCATGGAGAGGCTCGCCCATGGAGACAGTCACTGATGGAGATGCTCCCCAGTGGAGGAGCTCCCTTGTAGTGATGCTTACTCATGGAGACATTCATCCGTGGAGATTTTCACCCATGGAGAAGCTCGCCCATGGAGAGGCTCGCCCTTGGAGGCCTTCACTCCTGGAGAGGCTCAGCCATGGAGAGGCTCAGCCATGGAGAGGCTCACCCATGGAGAATTCACTCCTGGGGACGATCCCTAGTGGAGGTGGTCACTCATGGACAAGCTTATTCTCTGCCTCCGCCCTTAGCAGGTCCTCCCCCCTCCTCTTTTCCTCTTCTTATGTTGAACACAATATGTAGCAAGTGGTTCCTTAGCTTTTTCTTCTAATTACATGGAGGACTGATGATTTGATCCTTGGTCAATTTTCCCTGCATTGTTTTAACTCCAAAAATTGTTGAGATTTTACAGTATTATAGGCTGTAATGGGTCCGCACAAATTCTGTGTGGAAGCCCTCGCCGCCAGGACCTCAGAACAGGTCTCTATTTGGAGATGGGGGTCTTTACAGAGGTGATTAACTTACAATGAGGTCACTAAGCCAACAGGACTGTTATCCTTATAAGAGGAGATGAGAATCACTACCTTGTACACTTGAAACTAATATAACACTGTATGTTAACTACACTGGAATTAAAGTTTAAAATTATTTAAAAAGAGAACAGGACAGAAGGACATAAACATGCACAGAGGGATGACCACGTGAGGACACGGGGAGAAAATGGTGTCCACATGCCAAGGAGAGAGGCCTGAGGAGGAAAGAGCCTTGGCCATGCCTGGATCTCGGACTCCCAGCCTGCTGGACTGTGAGAAAATACATTTCCATTGTTTGAGCCCCTCCGTCTATGGTCCTTTGTAATATGATCAGGTTCTAATTTCCAATGTCATTTGATTATCGAGGTTTGACAGACACTGATCTGTCGCTGACAGCTTCCTGAGAAATCAGTAATTGAATATACTGAAAATGCATACAGGAAACAGAGAACCGCCACATACTCCAGCCACGTACACAACACCTGTGAGGAGTGCATCCTCCTCTATCCCATGCTCCCACAGTGTCTGCTTGGGGAATTTACGTCAAACATAGAGTTGACTAAAACTTTCCTTTGATTGAAAATAAATTCAGCACAGGCAGTTACCAGTAGATGAGCTAAAAGGTGCTACATGCGTGCCTGTGTCTGTGTCATGTGTGTGCGGATCCAGGAGATACCTGGAACTGGGGGGTCAATTTCTTCCTACAGCAGAACATCCAGGAAGCATGGACGTGGCCAAGTGCCAAACCACACAAATTGGGACTTTGTACTTAGGACACACCAACCAATACAGGTGGGTAGGTACTTGTAATGGGCTGAACTGTGTCACCCAAAATGCATTAGGTTAACTCCCTGATTCCTCCAATACCTCGAAACGTAGCTGTATTTGGAGATATGGCCTTTCAAGAAGTCATTAGGGGCACCGGGGTGGCTAACCTGGTTAAGAGTCTGACTCTTGGCTTCAGCTCAGCTCGTGATCTCATGGCTTGTGGGTTCTAGCCCTGCACCGGCCTGCAATTCCATTTTCCCTTAGGTTAGCAATACATTTATGCAGTTTTCCCATTTTAAAATCAGGATTAAATTTGAAATGTATTGAAGATTTTTGTGTGACTCATTTGTGATCAGTTCTAATTAATACTTCCTTATGCCGTATATTAATGTTGGTTTGGTATGTGGTTGACTTTTTCCCTGATATTTAGGAAGGGTTGCATCTGTTTTCCCTTGGACCCTTTCATTTTTGCTTAAAGTGTGTGGTCTGCAAGTGTCCCGTAACACACTTTCATGGTTACGTTATGCCCTCAGGTTTTTTTGTTTTAAACGTTTATTTAGAGAGAGATTTGCACAGAGAGGGACAGAGAGAATCCCAAGCAGGCTCCACACTGTTAGCATAGAGCCCAACATGTCTCTCAAACCCACAAACCGCAGGACCTGACCTGAGCCAAAATCAAGAGTCAGACGCTCAACCGACAGAGTCACCCAGGTGCCCTGGAATGAACTCTTTTTCATCAAAAATAATTTTGCACGTATCTAGATGCTCAAGGCACAGTGTTTCTGGATGTAAAACGTATTTGGTTCCCACTTTCTTACCTACATTCTGTGTTACCCGTTCTGATTATCACCACACAGAAACTGAGGCCAGTCCTAATCTTCATCCTTATCAATCAGCCTAGTACTTTGGCCAAGGTTACTTTATACCATGTGCAATATTTCTTCTAACGTAGGAGTAGTTAGTTATCCTCTGTCTCTCTTCTTGTTTTCCCTGCAGGTTGTATTCTTTCCAGCTTTTCTTTGATTTCATCTCCATTTCTGCAACCTTTATTCTTCATTACTGAGTTCCACCTGCTTATGATGCATATTCTGCTGTATTTTGCCAGCTCTTTCATGAGCTATTGTGTTTCGCCTTAGTTTCCTTCTTCCATGGAAGGAACTTCTTTCCTGAAGATGTTTAAGTGCTACAGAAAGCAGTATACATAAAATTTATTGTAAGACCGTTGCATCCTTTCTGTCTCTAGGAGCCCAAATCCTTGTCCTGAAGAAAGTTATATTCCGCAGGGAAAGAGTACAACCACACATTTCCTTGAGATTTGTTACATTAAGTCCTCAATATTACTTATACTTTCCCCTTGCTTCTTTTCTGTTTGGCCTGCTACTGAGATAATCGCTCCAAAATGCCCGAAGCTATCCAGCATGGTCAGAGTTTATAGGATCCTTGCTATGAAACCCAATGAAATTATGAGTCAGTGGCCAAATGTACCAGGACATTTGAAAATGGGCTGCTCACACACACTCCTCAATATTATTTTCAGTGTGAATCAGGAGTAGAATGATTAAAAGGAAGAGACAGGTTGCAGGCTGAGATATCCCTTGGGTGGACTTGACTTTCATATGAACAATGTGGATTTAAATTCACATCGCGATTCCTTCAAACTATCTACGTGGTCTACCGAGCGGGGTTGAGCAGAACAGTCCTCTGCAATGAGAGCTAGATGTTTGCCATTTTGTTTTCCGGATTCCAGACTGCTGTAAGTATAGCACCAAGGTTTGCTGTGGTTGACAGATACAGCTTATTAGGATCTCTATCACTCAGGCAGCCATGATCATTGCAACGATCAATCAAATGTGAGCCTTATATGAAGTCTTATTACAGGCTCTCAATTAAGAAATCTAACGTGTTTGGGGTTTCTGCTCCCTAGGACAGAAGAACATGATGACTTCAGTACAACACCAACATATTTTTGCGCACGATGCGTACACATATAAAGGGCTATGTAGGTGAGAATAAACAGTCAGGGATTATTTCTCAAAGACACTACACTTGACCAGACTCTTGGAGGAGGACATGTCATACCCAGGGAAGGATGGGTGGTTTGTTGGGCAGAGGGTCCAGCATGCTCCTCGCCAAAAGAGCTGGACACAGCAAACGTCACCACCCTAGTTGCTAATAAATAACTCGAGGAGACAGTGGGCGCCAGAACACTCATGCAAGCGCAAGGACAGACACAGGAGGGAACGCAAGGGGATGAGAGCAGCTATAAGCCTTGCGAAAGAATTCACGGTACGTCTGTAGCTGTTGAGGGGCTAACCGTGATAAAGCACGATAGCGAACTGAAGTGTCGAAGGGAACACTCGGCGATTCTGGGAAGACACTTCTCAGTTGAGATTCGGGTAAGGAAGAACGCTAAGGGTGCTAGCGGGTACATGGGAGGTGGGCAAGGTGGGCAACGTGCTGCGTGACAATGCAGCTGGCTCAAAAGGAAGGAAGGGGAAGGATGCGGACTGTTGAGAAAAAAAAGGAAGGAGAAGGAGAAGACGCGAGGGGGTGCAGCGAGAGATCATGTTGTTGGCGGTGCAGCTTGGTGTGGAGTTGGGGGTGCCCTGAAAACACGCAGGATCTGAAAAAATAGGACTAGCAAAAACTGGTGGGGTGGATTCCAGCATTTGCAACGATGACAGGACCCAGATTATAGAGATGAATTCTGAAAGTTGCAAATAAAGGAATTTGAGGGTAGAGGCTATTTCAATAGTTCAGACAGAACTAAACACTGGACTTGGCTATTAGAACTCAGTCGGTTAAGCCGCTGACTCTTGGGTTTCGGCTCAGGTCATGATCGCACGATTTGTGGGTTCAAGCTCCACATCAGGCTCTGTGCTGACAGTGCAGAGCCTGCTTGGGATTCTCTCTCTCTCTCTCTCTCTCTCTCTGCCCTCTCTCTCAGCCCTACCTCGTGCACTCTCTGTGTTAAATAGATCAACTTAAAGACAAAACAAAACAAAACAAAACAAAACAAAACAAAACAAAACAAAACCCGAATCCTGGCTTGCAAGCATCAGCAGAAGTGAAATGTGGACCCTGTGTCTTTCATTTACTGGCCAATCTGTCAAGCATAATGCACACACAGGGCCATTCTCTTCTAATTTCATCAATACTCTGAAAGCAACAGCGATGAGAACAGGCAGCTTTATGTCAGGATGTAATTTATCCCAACATGAATAGGTATTTTAAATACCCATCTGTTTGAAGAAACAAAATTGAGATATTCAGGACCAAAATATTACAAGTGAATGGGTTACAAGTCAAAGATTATCTAAGTACATAAATGATAGGTAGATGATAGATGGATAGATGTAAACTGAAACACATACATGTAAATTTAAATAAATTAAAATTATACTTACATAAATATATACAATAAAATTATATTTATGTAAATATATACATAAAGACTAAAAGATCTATCATGTACTCTTATTTGAGGACTCTAATTCAGAGACTACTAATTAAGATGTAAGTTATTAGGGATTTGAACAGCCTAAGAGTTTATATAATTTTTTCTTTTACAAAAATTACATTTAGGAATCTGTATTTAAGTTTCCTACACGTCTTTTCTATTTTTTTTTTTTTTTTTGAGAGAGAGAGAGCATGCGAGTGAGCAGGGGAGGGCAGAGAGAGGAGGGAGAGACAACCTCAAGCAAAGAGAGAGAGAGAGGGAGACACAGAATCCAAAGCAGCTCCAGGCTCAGTGCTGTCATCGCAGAGCCTGACACAGGGCTCAAACTCACGAACCGTTGACCCCAAATCAAGAGTTCGCTGCTTACCAGACTGAGCAGTCCAGGTGCTCCTCCTCTATGTCTTTTCATGGCTTGAAAGCTCATTTCTTTTTAGCACTCACCACTATTCCACTGTCTGGATGGGCCATGGTTTACATATCCACCACCTACTGAAGGATACGTTGGCTGCTTCCAGAGTTTGGCAAGAATGAATAAAGATGCTAGAAAGGCTACCTACTGTGATTCCAACTCTGTGACATTCTGCAAAAGGGTGAAATCAAGGAGACAATAAAAAGATCAATAGTTTCCGGGAATTAGGAAGAGAGGAGGGATGAAGGGGCAGACCACAGAGCACGTAGGCCGTAAAACTACTCGTATGGCACTGTAATGGTGGACGCATGTCCCTGGACATTTGTCCAAACCCACACAATGTACAACATTGAAAGTGCTGTAAACTGTGCACCTTGGGTAGGGCTGGTGTGTCAGGGCAAGGCTCGTCCATTCTCACAAACACACAGGTCAGGTGAGGGATGATGACGGTGGGGGAGGCTGTGCATGTCTGGGGGCAGACAGGAGAATGCGAAATTTCTGTACTTTCCTCTCAGTTTTACTGTGGCCCTGAAAGTGTTCTACAACATGAAGTCGATTTAAAAATATCTTTGTATACAACCCAGCAATCCTTCTATGTCCTTTCCCAAGACAAATGAAAGCCAAAAGGCACACAAATATTTATTCAAGTATGTTCAAGGCTGCTTACACTGCAAGTTCCTTCCAGTTTACATGCACATGCAATGAAATGTGACTAGACAAAAATGTGATTTGTACATACAGCTACGAAAGAACTGCTGCTCGGGGCACGTGGGTGGCTCAGTCGGTTAAGCATCTAACGTGGGGTCAGATCATGATCTCATGGTTCGTGGGTTCCAACCCTGGGTTGGGTTCAACCCCCTCCCCTGCTTGTGCTCTATGTCTCTCTCTCTCTCGAAAATAAACTTAAAAAAAAAAGGACTTATGTTCAGAAATTATGGCCATGTTGATATTTGCAGGCTATGTACAAACTCTCAAAACCATATGCTGAGCGAAAAAGACACACACAGACGAGTACGTGCTGCCTTATTTCATATGTTTGACTTTTTGAAATGTGCAATCATATCTGCAGTGACAGAGAACATATCATTGGTTGCCTACAGCTTGCAATAGGATGATTTAACTGAAAGGGGCAGGAAGGAATGTTCTGGGATTATGGGAATGTTCTCTGCCCTGATTATGGAAAGACTGTGGTCATGGTGATGTATACATTTCCCCAAATTCAGCAAACTATACATTTTAAGTGGATGTAGTTCACTGTAGGTGTTATACCTCAACAAATTAGATGAAACATATAAATTACCTAATGACATCAATCCATGTGTGCAATACAAGCTCTGGATAAAAAATAAAATCCTCCATCATGCTATTATTATAAGAGATGCATATTAACTATAAGAATCCTATATGTTCAAAATAAATAGATGGAGGGGCACCTGGGGGGCTCAGTCGGTTAAGCGTTCACCTCTTGGTTCTAGCTCAGGTCATGATCTCACGGTTCATGAGTTCGAGCCGCGAGTCGGGCTCTGTTCTGATGGTGCGGAGCCTGCTTCGGATCCTCTCTCTCTCCCTTTCTCTCTGCCCCTCCCCCTCTTGCTCTCTCTCAAAAACAAATAAATAAACTTAAAAACAATTTAAATAAATGAATGGGAATGATTTACCACACAGACCCCGGTCCTAAGGAAGCAACAACGAGTTATGCTACAATCAGACAAAGTGGATTTGAGGAATCCATGAATATGGTCATAAGAAAGGAGATTTCCTAATGACAAATGGGTTTAATCATCAAGAAAGCAGAAAAGTATTAAAATGTATGTGCATGACAACAGAGATTCAAAATAGATGGGAGCGTGATTCTGACAGTTCTCAAGTCAAAAATGGACGAATCCTGAAATTGCACATTTGGTGCTTGAGGTCCTCACTGGGTAACTGATGGAACAAAGACAGCGGAAGTGAGAGCAGGTGTGATGTGGGCACCCCATCAAATGCTTGAAATGACTCACCTCGGCAGAATACGCACCCAACGACCTCATTTTCAAGTGCTTGTGGAACATCCACAAAGACGGACGATCTGCTGGCCCATAAAACACACACTACGATATTTCTTTTTTTAAATTTCCCTCTTTCCATATACGTATGTATGTATGAGACGTATATGAGACAGACAGAGTGCGATCAGGGCAGGGGCAGAGAGAGAGGGAGACACAGAGTCTGAAGCAGGCTCCGGGCTCTGAGCTGTCAGCACAGAGCCCAACGCGGGGCTCGAACCCACATGCTGTGAGATAATGACCTGAGCTGAAATTAAATGCTTCACCGAGTGAGCCACCCAGGTGCCCCTCAAACCTGTATTTAGGAAGACATTTCAAAAGACTGAAATCCCATCAAGTATACTCTTTGATCAAAAGAGATTTAAGTTAAAAATGAATGAACACAATTATCTGGCAAATTCCTGGATATCTGGCAATTTAAACAAACCACTTCTGCATAGCCCATAGGTCACAGAAGAAAAGTATTACAGACCCTATTACAGTGTGTGGGATGCAGCTATCATGGTCATTAGAGGGATATTTTCAGCTCTGTATGCATAATATCAGATGTTTTATAAGGATTAAAATTAATGTTCTACGAAGCTAGAAAAAGAGAAAACAAACTCAACCCCGCATAAGATAAAGGAAATACTCGATACGTTTTCAGAATCATACTGTAAGCACTTTGTGCTTACCTTAGCGAGAAGCCTGGGACCTGGGAAGCCACTGGTAATTTTAGTAGCGGTAAAGAGGTGCTAACGGAACAAGGGGAAAAGAAGAGAGGTTCAGGATGAATAGGCAAAATGAGGGTTTCAAAGACACGATGGAAGGACACATTAGTGATGCCGTGTTCATTCTCGGTAACCCACAAGTGCTTTGGAAACCCCCGTACGGTCTGGTCTACAAAAGACAACGCCTTTTCTAGAGGCATCTCTTTCGAGCATCTGCATTGTCAGCCGTAGCAAACCTTTCCACGAACGCTTTAGGGAGGCATCGGGAAATGTTGTATGTGGTCTGTTTTATGTCAATTATGAAGAGAAATTTCTGGAATGTTGATTTTAAAAAGAAGTAATTTTTTTTTCTTTCTCCCTTTCACAAAAGAAACAATCGTGTTCCACCAGGTGCTCCATCTTGTGAAACAAACGCCTTGGCCACCTGCCATCTCCTGGTAAAATTACATTATAAATGGAACGCGGGCAAAATGTTTAAACCAGACGTACAACTTGAATGTGTTTACATTCTACACTGACCTAGCCTTGAAATGATAAGAACCTCTGTCACACAAAGAAAACTAAACACTGTCCCTGATTCCTGGAATTTAATATTTAAGATATTGATGATTTGGGTAAGTTCATTGAATTTCCATCTAATACTGTCCTCTCAACTAGCATCTCATGGAAACGCATTTAAAGGGAGATCTTGTAACTCTGTTCCTTTTTATAGTCATAAACACCCATGGAAGTGAAGTAAAAATAAACGGTATTTTATGGAACTACATTTTATAGGGAATGGTTTACATGAAATTTCCGTACATACACAGAGTTTCATTTAATAATAATAAAAAAAAACACGTAAGGAGAATATTCAAGAGTATTCACGCAATGAAGACAATCACCAAAGATGCAATTTTCAATACAAGGGAAGAGGGAAATAGAAAACTGTCTGTTATGGACTTCTCAAGGAAAGAGGCTTTGAAGAGTAATTTGAATCACAATAAAGAAAGAGGCTTAAGACTTGTGTTTTGTTTGTTTGTTTGTTTGTTTGTTTGTTTTTTAAGGAAGCCATAAGAATAAGTCCAAGCAAGCATTTGGTGTTTTTGTAAAGAAGTCTTAAAAGTGGAGGAGGATTTATTGAATGAGGTTTGGGAAGCCAACTCCTTTGAATAGAACATCCTGCCTCAGGAGCAGGACTGAAAACAGCCGTCTCTTACTGTGAATTCTCTGGTCCTGGTTAGGTTCTTGCGCTGAAGATTTCCATATTCGAAATAATCTATAGGTCGCAGGGGGAATTCGAGAAATTACGAAGGCAGGGGCGGGGGGGTAAGCTTGTCCACAATGTCTTTACAGACTGTTGTTCCGAGTCCCGCAGCCTGTTCCCAGAGATGTGGACATACTTGCCCACAACACAGACTGTTATTTTCATGTACATGTACACAGGGATGGAGATGTTGAAAGGGTTTCTTGACTGGGTAGAAACTCAATACTAGGACCCACCGAGCCACAGCGAAACATGCTTGCTTGATCCTAATGCCCAAAACAAAATAGCAGTTTTACGGAGTTGGACTCCCCCTTGACAAATAAATTTTTCCCCCCTTGACAAATAAATTCAATCCCGGCCTTGTTTTCAAAGAAAATTTTGGTCCAGACTTTCTTATCTTGCGTGCAGAAAGGTTTGTTATGGCATGCACATGCATGTGCTCCAATAAGACTAAAGACTGTTCTACTCTTACTGGAATCAGGGCAACCAAATGGCCCTACATATACATTTAGTAGATAAATGGCATGTTTCTCACTGAAATGGGAGGTTATGCACTCTTTATAAGTTGCACAGGAGAAAAATCCTCTTATAGGTGTGAAGTCAACAACCTCATGGAAGCCAACACAGCGTTACCAGAGTAAGTTGTTACACGCACAACTCGTCAACCCTTTACCCGCCTTTACTTCCAGACAATCTCTTAGCCCTAGGACAGCAACCTTTACCTAGCTGACTTGTGTTCAACGTGAGGTTATCTCTTCAATACCACCAACCATTAGTCACTCTTGATTTAAGGGCTGTACGTTTGCAAAAATGTTCCTGCTGTATTTGACTATTTTACTTCTTTTCATATTATTTGTTTCTGGTGTGCTAGTTAGTTCTTTTGATTTATTTCTCCTAACGTAAAAAAAAAAAAGGTTCCTTAGTATATATTCCTCTCCAAGTATGCCATGTTTTTCTGCTTTGTTCTTGTAAAATTTTTCAAAAAGTTGTCTAGACTCATGGGCTCCTATTTCTCCTTGTCAATTCTCTCTTGAATTCACTCCAAAGCCTGGAGCAGTGTGAGGCTTACGTAAGGAGCAAAGGTGAGCTAAAGTATGAAGAAAAGTTGCTCCGTGACTGACCGGGACCCACCCACATTTGCATGACCTCACATGGCTAACTGCAGCGGATAATATCAAGTTCTTACTGTATGACATGCACTACCGCAGGAACGCCAGGTGCCACCTGTGAGAAGAAACTTGAAACAAGATTGTGAGGATCACAGCAGACTCTGGTCCCTTCCCTCTGGCACGAGAATGGACACGTGCCACATAAATAAAGAGCTATTCCTCACCATGGGCCCTGGAATGAGAAAACATGCATATCAAGAGTCTCAGACAAGCCACAGCCTGTGTGGCCATGAGATCAAAATAAATACCAAGTCATGCAAACTACCATTGATGCTGGGTGTCTGAGACACGAGCCAACTGGCTGATAAAAACACCCACCGTGCTTCTCGCATCTGAAATGTCCAAACGTGAGCTCAACATCACGTGCCCCAAGCCCACCCACATTTAGTCTTTGAGTGTGAGAAGTCTCCAAACTTCCAAATCTTGCAATGCTTTCTGAACATTCTTCGTCACTCACAAGGTATATTCAAACTCAAGTAGATCGTGAGGGGTCTACTTGAAAATGTTTGCAGGAATCAGACACCACTTACTGAGACCACCGCGACCACTCAGCCGGACTGCCACCCTCAGTTCCATCGATCGGTTTCACAAGACCCCTGAGTGGTCTCCCCACCGGTCTTCCACACTGCCCAGTGACTATCAAGACATCAGCTGGATAATCTGGTGAAAGCTGAAGTCAAAGCACGGCATTTCGCAACTCAAAGCCCACGAGTGGCTTTCGATACTAAGGGTAAGGGTCAGTATTTCCAAAGCGGTTCCACAATACTCCTCTTTGTACTCGATTTGCCATGGTTTAATTTGTAGCTTTTCATGAAATTCAAACTATCTTCAAATGTCTGTGTAGTGTTTCTCGGATGCATTTAAAAACAAAACAAAACAAAACATTATTTCCAAATACCAAATGTATGAGCTCCTTCTATCTCTCCTTTGGGTTATGATACACTACTTGCCTGCATGATAATCTGTATGATTTTAGTCTTTGGATTTTTCAGATTTCAAGTTTTAAGCTGGTTAAAATGTTTGCTTTGCCTTTTAAAGGACAAGAGTGCTTCCACTGTTCGGTGCAATGTTTGAGGTATATTAATTCGTTCAATTTGATGAACTTTGGTTTCCAAATGTTCTCTATCGTTAGTAATATTTTAGTGAAGTAGTATGTCCTTCCTGAAACAGGTGTGCAAAACCTCGCGGTCAAATCTGGAGTGCATATGACTATCGATGTGTGCTATGATGATGTTAGGAGTTGGGATTCTTCAAATTTACTTTTATTTTTTGTTAACGTTTATTTATTTCTTTTGAGACACACACACACACACACACACACACACACACACACACACACACAAAGAAAGGGAGAGAGAGAATAGCAAGCAGGCTCCGTGCTGTCAGCACAGAGCCCCACGCAGGGCTAGAACTCATGAACTCATGACCTGAGCCGAAAGACACTCAACCCACTGAGCCACCCAGGCGCTCCGAGCCTTACCTCTAGAATTGTTATACCTTTCTGGTGTGTTTCATCGCTTCCTCTTTTCCAGTGTTCCTTCCCTCTCTCCCCCCACCCCGATTTTTGCATTTTTGCAAAGGGAGCTTTCACGTATTTCCACTGTGATGTATCTGTGCTCACAGGGGCCTTTGTTTCCAACGTGGGACTAGATGATATCGAACCATTCCTCAGGGGGGAGGAACCACAACCCACAGTTCATTGACAATAAATGTTGTAATAAAGAACGGCGCTCGGCGGCATATCCCCCCAGGAAGGCAATGGCCATCATCTGGCAAAATAAATGCATCACCCTGAAACTAAAACAAAGAAGTAAGCAACAATTGAAACCTCACTAAATGCAAACACATGCATGAGCTATGGGAGTCACAGCAGTGCCTTACCTTCAGGCAGGAAGCCGCCCCCTCTGACATTTGCAGGAACCATGGGGTATCTCCTCTAGTCCTATCAATACCTATGCTTCCTATCAATACCTATGCTTATGACGACTGCCTGCCGTGTGCATTTATCGCAGTTAGAACGGCCATCGGATGCATCACGGAGGTTGGCAGATTCTTTTTCCCTATGTGGATAGGTTTGTGGGATTGTTGTATGGCTTGGTGGGCTTCCGAGGCGCATAGAGAGGAGAGAATTTCTGGAGAGAAAACTTCACAAGGACAGGTGCTGAGGTGTGTTTGTGGTGCTGCTGTTCCCGTGTGGAGATCTGAGATTTACCCCTTCGGTGCCTGCACGCTTCACCACCGCTGAAAATGGTTCTCGGTGGTTGAAAATGAAACCGCACTGTTGAATGCATCAAGTCCACATGTACATATGTAACCAGATCTACAGTCACTTGTGGTGGTCCGATCTTATGGAAGTGAGGCTGGCTACATAAAGAAGAAGGCGGATCAAGAGAAAATTTACTCTTTCATCGGCTCCCCTGAGTCTCCAGGTTACCGACTGCACGTCCTGGGACTGGTCAGCCTCCAGGTTACCGACTACACATCCTGGGACTGGTCAGCCTGCAGAGTCCCATGATCCAGACTCAGTGAACACAAATGGAGATGGGCAGTCAGCTTTGAATTTGACATACACAACAAAGCTTTCTCTTCCCAGCGTAACTTATGCCCATGCTATATGTAAAATGCAAATTTAACGAAGCAGCCTGTATTTTAATCTGACAACCCTGCCCCTATATATGCACCTGGAACTGTTTTTGGCACGGGGTTTCAGCACAAAAGCATAGCACAGAAACCAACCTGGAGTGGACATTTCTGTCCAAGGGCAGAAACTATGAGGAAGGAGCAGTAACAGAGGAGAGTGGGAGGTAATTTTGAAGCATGGAAGTTGTACACGGACTGGCCAGTGACAGTGGCCTTTCTGCTAAAGAATTGCTCACGGGCTTCCAGAAACACCCAGAGGCCCGTGTATCTTTTTGAGAAGAGGGTCTTACGGTAGCAGGAGGCATGTCGAAAGGGGTAAAGCTGGAAAGCAAGGCTGGGGAAACTGCACAGCGCTTTGTAGAGTTTGCAAGAACAATGGCTCTTACTGGCACTGCAGTGACCTTTTTAAACACACAGTTAAGAAAGCCAGGTCCCACATCAAGTGACCAGGATGTCCATGGGAAGGCTTGAAATTCCACGTGGTTAATCACCACTCTTAGGGTGTCTAGTTCCCCCTGTTGGCTCAGCACTACGGGATTTCCTACGATGTAAGATTCCCAGTCTTACATCCCAAGAAACCAGGAACTCCCAAGAGAACTAAGATGAGCTGTCACCTAACTACTCTGAGTCCAGATCTCAAAAACATACTTATCATCCTTCTGACTCTGAAGACTTGTATGTTGGTAGGGAATCCAAGAGGAGTTAACATAAAGACTATTAGATGAAAAGCGAGGGGCGCCTGGGTGGCTCTGTTGATCTAAGCGCAGGTCATGATCTCACGGTTTCATTAGTTAGAGCTCCACGTCGGCTCTGCCCTGCTTGGGATTCTCTCTCTCTCTCTCTCTCTCTCTCTCTCTCTCTCTCTCTCTCTCTCTCCGCCTCCCTCCTCATGCACTCTCTCAAAAGAAATAAATAAAAAAGAAAAGTGCAATGATACAGAGAGAAATCAAAATGCCTTTTAGGCCTTTACTTTTTCTGTTCTTGGCACGTTGTGAGTCAAACAACCTAATGGATTTGGGCAAGAGTTATATGCTGTAGGTCCTTCAGGACAGAGTAGACAGGTGTCTGCTCACCCTTTACAATGAACATGTAAACTAGAAAATGCAAAAGGAAAAGATAGGACACCTGGCTTCCTAGAGATAATTCTAGAAACGGCAAGAATATTAAATGAATTGCAAGACCAGAGTTTTGTCCTGGATGCAGAGAAATGTAAAAAGTAGAAAGCAAAGAACAGAACATGGCTGGAGGGCAAGGTGTGGGGGAGAATGACTTGTGTACTTGAAGACTTGACTCAGATGTCTAAAAAAATCTGGGTCTATAGGAGAAAAAAAAGGAAGGGAGATCTCCATAGAATTCTTCACAAGTTAATAACTGAGCCTCCAACATATCATATCTCCTATCGTTCAGTGTGCACTGAGTGAATATACCCAGGTAATGGATGTAATTAGGACCCAAACGGCATGTGGAGGGCAAGAGAGCTGTATTTAAAGGGAACCGGGGAGGACAGTGTTACTTAAATATTAAACTCAATCCCCGTGTTGACTGATGAGACAGTATTATCCATCTCCTAATGCTGAAAATGAACAATGTGGGAAGGAACACTGTCAGATACGGAAAAGATTTCATTTCATTTTTCATGCAAGAGGCAACAATATGGGGTGATCTACAGAGGGAATACAAAACAGAGAAATGCAATAATGGCTCCAAAAGCAGAGGAAAAAAGAAATGAAAGAATCTGCTTCAAGAACCCAAACTGGCCTCTATTAAAATAAAGGAAGCAAGAGGTCAGTTGAAGAAGCAGGAGTCTTGAGAGACTTTCATCAAAAGGTGAGGGAAGGTCAAAGCCCAAATGAGAATTAGTCTGACGTTATGATTCTCTCTAGCATAGACTTCTGAGTCCATGCTATGTGTAATTAATTACACTCATCTGGCGAGGAAGTCCTTCATCACAATTGTTTTTGTTGCCTTTTGTGGGAGAATAGAAAGTACCTTCAAAGTAAATAAAAAAGAATTTGTGAAATCAAGACAGACTGTGACCGGTCCTGTGCCCAGAGCCAAACCACATCTCTGGAGAAAGGAAAGACCTCCCAAGAATAATGAAGACCACATGGTTTCTGTGAAAACAAAAGTGAGCCAATCATTTACCTGTCACCATTTAAAAATATTTTTAATGTTTATTTTTGAGACAGAGAGAGACAGAGAGTGAGCGAGCACAAGCAGGGGAGGCGCAGAGAGAGAGGAAACACAGAATCGGAAGCAGGTTCTAGGCTCTGAGCTGTCAGCACAGAGCCCGACCCGGGGCTCGAACTCGTGAACCATGTGTGACATCATGATCTGAGCCAGTCAGACACTCCATCGACTGAGCCACCCAGGTCCCCAAACCTGTCACCATTTTAAATGCCTATAAAAAATGTTAGGGAAACTACAAACAGAGGAAATTCATTGTTTTCTTTCTCCTTGATTTCCCTGAAGGTCCTCAGTCATTTGTAGGAACGGTCTCTTGACACCTTCCAAGAAGCTTCCTTGAGACTTGAACCCTCTTGCCCTATTGAGTTGTTAACCACGGAGAAAAGAACGTCTCCTGTGAACTCACATGGCTCAGCTGCAGGCTGTAGGAGCCAGTGGCAAACTGAGCCGAATCGCCTAAGTCAAATCAATATGAGAATTACTCATATCAAAAGGGAAATGTGGGCATACATGGAGAAAACAGGGTTATGCTGCCCCGAACCAGCGACCTTCCATGTGGTCTTCATTATTCTTGGGAGGTCTTTCCTTTCTCCAGAGATGTGGTTTGGCTCTGGGCACACAGAGCCCCGGTCACAGTCTGTCTGTCTTGATTTCACAAATTCTTTTTTATTTACTTTGAAGATACTTTCTATTCTCCCACAAATGGCAACAAAAACAAATATGATGAAGGACTTCCTCGCCAGATGAGTGTAATTAATTGCACATAGCATGGACTCAGAAGTCTATGTTTGAGAGAATCATAACCTGAGAGTAATTCTCATTTGTTTTCCAGGGCTGCTATACAAACAAACAATAAGCAAAACAAACGCGGTGGCTTAACACAACACAAATGTGTTATCTCACAGATCCAGAGGCCAGAAGTCTGAGATGGGATTTGGGCAGTCTGGGCTCTCCATGCAGCCTCTAGAGGAGGGTCTCTTTTATTCCTTTCCTCTAGCCTGTGGAAGGTCACTGGTTTGTGGCAGCATAACCCTGTTTTCTCCATGTATGCCCAAATTTCCCTTTTGATAAGGATACCAGCCTTACTGGATTAGTCCCTCATGATCTCCTCTTAATTAACTATGTTTTCAGTGACCCTATTTTGAAAGTACCCTTTGAGCTTCTGGAGGTTTGGATTTCAACACGTGAGTTTCGATGGGGGACACTTTTAATGAAGGGTTATTGCAACAGGCTGGGTTTTAGACCATATTAGCCCTGCTCTTATCAAATTTCAAAAGATACCCATATATTCTTGACATTCCAGTCTATTCATAGACCATTTACTCTTTCCATTTCATAACTGACAAAAAGTGAGCAAAAGGGTTGTAAGGTTGACTGTTCTTGCTTTATTTATTTGTTTGTTTGCTTGCTTGCTTATTTATTTAGGCAAGGACACTTCACACCCAGTGTGGAGTCCAACGCGGGGCTTGAACTCACAACCCTGACATCAAGACCTGACCTGCGATCAAGCATCAGACACTTAACCAAATGAGCTACCAAGGCACCTCTGGTACTGTTTAGTTTTATTAGCCTGTAAAGATGACTGGAAAGTTCATTTAATATTGAAGAAATTGGCCATGGTAACAGCTTCCTAAAAGACTGTTATTTTGTCGGCTGATTCACTGTTTTTTTTTTAAGTTTTTAATAACAACTTAAAACCTGTTTTCTCCAAGCGGAACACGCCCCTACGAGCTTTTCATCAGTACAAAATTGTATGATTTCACAATCAACTCACAGGGTCACTCAGGACACTGTAAACCTTTGTCCCCAAAAAACCTCCAAAGTAGTGTACCGTCCAGCTCGTTCACCCACTTCAGAGTCTGGGAAATAAAGGAAGACTTAATGTTTCCACACATTTGGTGTGTATCTTGGCATTTATATTTATGAGTGGGCATAACTCAATGCCCACACATAAATCTTTCTGTCTTTCAACAAGGAAAAGGGTGCAGTTTGCTGGGGAAGGAAGGTGATTTCCTTGCAACTCATCTGAGAGAAAGGGAAGGACAGGTTTGTTCCCTGCACTCCCCCCCTCCAAGAACGAGTGAATGAGTCCCAGTGTGACATGAGATATGCAGGCTTGATCCAAACGACCCTGTAGGCAGGCCTACCTTCTGAATGTCCTTTGGAGGGGTTATGGAAGGGGTTTATGGAACGTCCTTTGGAGGGGTTTATGACCCAGGTCTGAAAGATCTTTGGGATACAATGCTGCCAACAGGATGTTTATTTTCAGTGTTGCACAATGGTCTCTTGTGAAAAATGACAAGAAGATAAACATTGCCACATTCAAAGATGTTTACTATATAAAGAGGTCAACGTTCTCACCAGCAGGTAATTGATTCTGAGCTTCCTCCAGAGGAGAAACCAAGAGGTGCTAGAAAGATGAAGATTCTACTCTTACTTCTTGGAGTCGTTCTGGTTTGTGACGGCCACCTACCTTTACCAGACGAGCACCTACCTTTACCGGACGGCCACCTACCTTTATGGGACAACCTTGCAAAGGTACCAGAAAAAGGCTGACCTGACGTGGACGTCTTCATGTGTGTGCCTCTGTGTGTGTGTGCATGTGTGTGTGTGTTTGTGTCTTTTGGGGGGTTTTCTATGTATATCCAAATTTATGTGCATCTAAGCCTAGCCATGCACCTGGAAACTCGGAATCCCTCTGTTCACCACCTGCTTACACATTTCTTTTGTACATGTCTGCTCTGGTCTATTAACTGGCTGTTTCCCGTACTTATAAAACAGAAGGTGCATCAGCCAAAGAGCTGTTGGGTTTGACCTCTTGCATTTGATAAGAACGAGTGTGCTATTTCAGGACTATGTGAGTTTTTAGTTCTGCTGCAGACTTGGGTTTCTCAGTATTTTATAAATCGTGCTTTTGTTCCTTAAAGTTAGATAGCTCGCTGCTGATGCAAAAGAGGATGGAAACCCATGCTGGATGATGTTGGAGGCCATCAAAAGAACTGGACCAACGTTTCTGATGGAAACTTTGCTTTTAGCTTTCAGGAGAATGGAACACGCTTTTGGTCGCAGCCACCAACTTTGACAAGATAAGCAACGGCCCATTCCACGGTTATATGCGCAAAGTTGATGTGGACATACCAAATGGCAGAATGGTCTTCAAGTTTTCTGTCATGTAAGAATAGCACAGAATGAAATGGCCTGATCTGATGGCCCTGAGAGGGCATCTGAGTTGCATGTTTGCAGTGAAATACCTCAGTGATGATGGAAAGTGAGGCTCTGAGTTCTTAAGAAATTCAGTACACCCTTCTTGCTTTAATGAGATGATTCTCAGGGACCTCCTGTGACCATAAGGTTCCCGACACTGGCCTCAATCATTCTCTACCCTGAAGAACTCCCAAGCAGCAATGTTTAATCATTATTAAATTCACCAAGACTTTGCTGCTTCAAATATTATTTATAAAATGCTCACTTTCCTGCAGGCATTTTATTAAGAACTCAAGAGTAACAGACGATGAAGACACTTTTTTACTTCCATTGTTCAAACCAGAGCCAGATACAGATCTATAAAGTAATAATATCATGCATGAAATTCTTTACTAAGAGCAAAGATGCGGTGGAAAGAGGGCCCCAGAAAAGGACAATGATCGCATAGCTGAACTGTATTGCTAAATTGAAAACACCAGCAATCACACATGCTGATGAATTCACCTGGAAATAACAATGATTGCCACACCAACATTTGACTTCCAGTAGGCGACTCCTAGGATAACAAAATGAAGCAGGAGGTATCACCGAAATCAAAGGCATATAGGGCATCTGAAAGCATCAAATCATGCAAACAGATCCTGGCCTGTAAGATTCAAACATCTATTTACATTGTAGGTGGGAAGTGTAATGGTAATTTCTATCTTTCTGAGTTCAGATGGATCTGCTCGGGGGAACTGATGATAGCTTATGATAGTTCAAAAAGTTCTCAGTATAAAGAAAGGAGAAAACTTGCAAGGGGTGGTGACAGGGGATTATAAGAAACCGAAGGAAGTCTGTTTCTGAAGACCTCATTTCCAAAGCTATAGGTAGAATGCAAGAATCTTTCAGTCTCCACTGCTCACACACACATAAACACAGGCACATACTTTGAAGAATGAGAAATAAAAAGAGACTGACATGAAGGAAAAGAAAGGGTTATGTTTGGAGAGAGTGGTTTCTACATATATAAATATAATTGTGTATCAAATTATATAACATGTTGTATATATAATATGAAATCTTATACAATTATAATATGGAATAATATATAATAATAATAAAATATGTATACGCCTGCAATATAGTGAGCATTCCATAAATAACACTCGAAGGCTCTACGAAGTCAGTAATGGATAAAACTGCAGTATATTATATACAATAATTGTATAACATCGCATATATACATACATTATATGTAATATATGTGTAACGTTATATAATTATGTAATTATGTACATAGATGTAATAGATATGTAATATAATACAATATATAATTAATAATATAATTGATTGTATATAAAATATATAGTTGGTTATATGTTATATGCAATAATCACATAACATTGCATGTATACATACATCGTAGGTAATATACATGTAACCTTATATAATTATGTGATTATATACATACATATATGTAATAGATATGCAATGTTATATAATTATATAATTGTATATAAAATATATAGTTGGTTATATGTTCTATATAATATATAATTGATTATACACATATTATCAAATTACACACACATCCTATTCCAATAGATATACCTGTCAGTTTTCATTAACGTTTTAAAGAGTACCCTAGGGTCTTTTTCTCTCATTTTTCAAATTTCTGTGTCCTTCTATGATTAGTAGACTTTCCCTTTGGATGCCCACCTGCAATCAGGTTTACTGAAACGCAAGGGACGTGTAGTGGTAGGTATCCATGTGAAGGCATAGTTCAGTGAACTTGGACCTATGTGTACATCTATTGCACCCTCAAGATGCATACATTTCCATCACCCCAGGTAGCATAGGCAACACCTGACATGCCGTGTTTTCCTTCCCTCTTCCAGAACTTCACACGCATTAAACTTCACATGCTGCAATTAAACACGATGCATCTCATCCTGCTTTCTTCACTCTGCCTAAGGTTTGGAACGTATATCCACGTGTCTCCGTATGCAAACAGTCACTCGTGTCACTGCCAATCCAAGTTCCTCGTGTATGTAGCAATATGTACGTTTCCCACTTCCTGGGTAACGTTTCCACTTTGTGGTTATATTGAACACCTTGGATACGAACTGCTCTGCACTAATGTCTGTGCCGACACATATTCATTTGCAACTCTTCACCGGTAGCCCACAACTGCTGCATCATGGCACACGAGCATATTTAACCACAGAAAGGGTCAAGCTGTTTTCTAAGTGCCGGTGCCTTTTGCATTCTTGCCAGTAACGTATCAGATATTTAGCGGCAGCACATTCTTCCTAAACCTCGGTATTGACATCTTTTGATTTTAGGCAGTCCCGTGAATGTGAGGTACCAGTTCATTGTGGTTTTTACCTGCATGTCTCTGATGAGTCATCGACCTGAGCATGGTTTCCTACACTGTCACTCTTCCATGACGGGTCTGTTCAACCATTTGCCCCATTTTAGTTGGTTTACTTCCTCTTTTACGATTTCTGCCGTATTCATTCTTCCTGTTTTTCCAAATATGCATTTTTTATCATATACACACACAGGAATACACAAACTCTCTTGTTACATATGTGACACGTATATAATTGTTTGTAATACACATGTAGTTTCCATCCAGCACATACACGCATCATGTGTATTTATGCATTTGCTCGTGTGTGTATGTATGTATGTTTGTGCGTGGGCACACATGTGTGACTTGACGTCTAATTTTCTGAGTAGTGTTTTTATACAAGTTTATGGTTCTAATTAAATTAAGCCCATCATTTTTCCCCCTTTTCTGGGGGGTGCTTTTGTCTATTATATTATGTAAGAAATCTTTGCCCACGTTGTGAGAACCGTCAAGGACCGTCCTGACGGCCCTTCTTCTCTTTTTCCAGAAAATCTTTAAGGCAAGGGAATGTTCTGTTTGCCTTCTTTTCTAATAATTCAGATTTCTTCATGTTTAATTGCCTTTAAATATGACTTGTTTTATAGTCACTCTTTAGAACTACCTGATTCCACGTGTAGACAAAGACATCTTTGGCAGGTGACCTTTGATGGTGGAAAACCTACTTCTTCTCTTTCAAAAGGCACGTTGTTTACAGGCACTGAAATGATGCCTCATTCAGATTCTTGTGCGGTTGAGACAAAGAGAATGTCAATTGTGGTTGAAAGTTTGTTTTCATCGACTCACTCGAAGACATTTTGTTTTTAAGGATGAACGGACTGTGCACAGAAAAGTCTGCCGTGGGAACCATTGGGCGTGACAAGTTTATCAATATTGGTTGTAAGTACAAGTATTTTACTGAGATATTAAGGTCAAAATCTTAGTCTCCACTTCTTCCTGGAACTCTTGTCTGCCTGAATTCCAGTTCAACTAATCATTGGAAATGTGACCAGGCACACTCCCCTAAATTATCTATCCAAGCACTTTATCTTGTCATGCACAGTTAAGTCATAGGACATTGGTGGCCCCTTCCAATTTTGAGTATTATTAAATCATTGATAAGTGCTCAGGATGTTTATTTCATAAAGTTCTTGAGTATATGTTTCAAGATAATTTAAATGGCCTTAGGAAATAAATATAATAGGTCTATCCTCAGTTTACATATCAATCTCATTTTGCTTTAAGAGAATACTTTTTAAACATCATCGTAAAACATCTTAACTGCATTCCATTCTTGGGAGATTAACCTACAATCCAAGGAAATCGGAGTGATTTTAATCACCAGGCACATTTGTTCATAACCTCAGCTTCAGTTAAAAGGAATGGGGATGTCGGCTGACACTTAGATTCTAAACTCTTCCTAATTACCCTAAACAACACTCCATATTTTAAATGGCCTAATGTCTAAATATCTGATTAAAATTGTGTTGTGTAAGTCTGTGGTTACAGCCCTCATCTAAGATAAGAAACAGCACAACGACTTTGCAAAAAGTAAAATATATATGCAAACAAAGTGAATTATATGCCTGGCATTCGACCCTATGCATATTCCTCAGTAACTTATGTTCCCAGTAGATTTTTTAAGTTATGTTTTCACTCTTCTTAGCTTTACATTATTTTTCCTATGCCTGAGTCATCAACGTCCTCTATCATCTTTTCTTGAATTTTCTCCCTTTTGGTAACCCCTTCTAACTTAGATTTGGACAACTTGAGAAGGGAGAATGAGCTGCACTTACTGTAACAGCTCTTGTGGAGCTAGAAATTGTAACCTACCCAGCTATGATCTGGAGAAAGTGAGGTGTCACAATGACAAGCAGAATACCAGCAGTGGCCTTGAAACCACCCTGGAGGCTCAGAAGACAGATTTAACTTCATTGCTTCCATAACCTGCACTACCTCTATAAACCTATTTAGTGAGATTTTCTGCAAAGCCCTTCATTTAAAAAAAATTTTTTAATATTTACTTATCTTTGAGAGGGAGAGAGAGAGAGAGAGAGAGAGAGAGAGAGAGAGAGAGAGAGAGAGACAGCGAGCACGAGCAGAGGAGGGACACAGAGAAAGGGAGACACAAAATTCGAAGCAGGCTGCAGGCTCTGAGCTGTCAACACAGAGTCTGACGGGGGGCTTGTACTCATGAACCGTGAGATCATGACCTGAGCGGAAGTTAGATGCTCAACTGACTGAGCAATCCAAGCATCCCTACGAAGCCCTTCTTTATAACATCATCATTAAAACATTTGGTTACTAAGAATCTGAGGAGATGTATAAACTCTTATTTAAATTGTTCCAACACAACCCAAGACTCATGGACTTAAAAGCAGGGCTGTGCAAGATTTAGATTCATGCCACTCTGACTCTGAAGTTGTTTCAGCTGCCACTTGGTCTCTGGCTGGGGCTGACTAAGGCTATTTGAATGGGAAACACAAAGTGGCATAGTTTCAAATAAAATCCTGATGAGTGGTTCCAATAAGGCATTGTGCACATTGAGGGCAGAAGAGAGAACGGATGTTAGAAGGTTTGGTGATGACACTAAGTTGGTCAATGCTTCTTTATTTCTTGTACATGTGCCGGGGTGGATGGGCAGAGCCAGAGTGGAAGGTGCCCCTGCAGGCGGGATCTGAACATGTGTATCGTCACAAGTAAAACCATATTAATAAAACTGCACATGTTCATGGCAGCCAGAAGTTTGTTGGGTAATACACCTAGATTAAAGGGGTGGACGCTAATGACTCAGAAGATTGCCCAATGTAGGATAGGCACTCAGCACACAGTTATGCAGGGTTTTGAAGGGCAACTGAATTTTGGTCTTAAAGAGAAATCATCTCCAATGCCGGGATAAGGCAAATAGGAAGAGATTTTAAACTTGTATTGATAATATGGCATATAACAACAAGTCGTGTTGTTCAAAAAACGTTGGCTCCCCTGGAACACGTTTCAGAAAACACTTTAGTAAGACTGGAAGGGGTGAAATGTTTAATATCGGAAGAATGGGGCAATAAGGAAAAGTTCCTTATAGGCCTTGTCTCCATGTCATAAGGAATGTTAACATTCGCTGCATCGTCGGAGGGACCAATATGAGAATGTTGTTACCAATGTGCTAATTAGGCCATGGTAGAGCCAATCTCCCCTACATTCACTAAGGCAAGGCTACAGTTTATATACATTTTACATATATATTTTGTGTCTCGCTCACAGATGCGGGTCAAAATAATCTCAAGATTCTTCATTACACCTCACATTCTATCATAGTACATAATGTCAACGTGGACAGCGAAGGAACCACCACAGAAATGCTGGGATTGCTTGGTATGTATATCATCCTGACGATGGTCATGGCCATGTAATATTTCCACCGTCAGCATTCTCAGTGAGAAAATCAGTAGAGGTTGGAGGTACCAGATCGTAAGACATTTAAGAATAATTCTCATTTGTGCAAAAAAAAAATCAGTTTGATTAGAAATTATTTGCTAACAAGTCAACTCATTTCAAGCCATGGCTATGTTCGGGTTGACCCCAATTCCCTCATTCTATGACAATTTTTCAAATAGACTCTTCAGCCTCAGAGCAGAAACTTAAAAACAACAAAAAGCCTTCATCCTGTTTAATCCTTTCAATGCACTATTGTGAACATCAACGATTTCCACCCCCAGGGGCTTGAGAGGGGTGCTTCAGCTCTGAGATACTAGGTTTCAAGTTGGAAAAAGGCATTTGAAAACTCTGGTTTTCATAAAAAAGGAAGCTGTCTCCCATTACTGTGTGACAGGGTTATGGTTGGGAAGGTGGGAACCACGCTTGCATTTTCTTTGGGCCCAGAACCAGGCGTGCATGTCAGAGCCAGAGTCTGAGGTGTAGGCAGAGATGAGGTAGGCTGGATATACTTGATGGATTAGGCCCCCAATTCATGGATTTCCTGCTGTTTTCCTGGAGTCCCGCTGCTGATGTTGGGCAGTGCATGGGTTACACAGGGACAGCAGTGAACGGCTCCTACCCACTTAGGTCAGGTAGCTGACACTGGGAAAAAGTCAGTGGCAACAGTTGGAGACTGAGTTAAAGACTGGATTTCCCCATTCATTCTCCTCATTCTGCATGCAAAAATTCTTAGGGGTTCTAATGGGCGATTTCTGCTTTATGCACGGTGATTTTCAGGCAGAAGACTTCATCCTGACAACCACGATTTTGCAAAGTTCAGGGAGTTGATGAGAGGAAACAATATTCCTGAAGAAAATCTTATAGATATGAGCAAAACTGGTAATGTGACACTCTCTCTCTCTCTCTCTCTCTCTATATATATATATATATATATATATATATATATATATATATTTTTTTTTTTCCTGAACATATCTCTCACCTGATCTGTAAATATGCTATCTGGAAAAAAAAAAACTGATTTATCTTACATTTTCTCTTCCATGAATTATCTTTGATAAAACCCATTATTTAAAAGAAGAAATCCTTACAAATGTTGGGAAATGGCCATGATGGGTTGCTCCTTTATTCATCTCTTGTATTTGTCTTTCCCCAGAGAAGTGTCCTAAAAATGAGAGGGGCACCAACTCGTCCTGAACACGGTAAGAAGAATGACGTGTTATCAGTGCCGCTATGTCAATTCGGTAATTATCTCACTAGAGAGCTTTTTTACGTTACATGAGGTTACTTTTTTTACCCCGAGATTGCAAACCAGTTGAGGTGAATTTAATGCTAAAAAGCAGTTTGGGGGATAAAGCATTATTTCACAAGAACCGTGCCAGTGACAGCCAGCCAGGTGACATGCCTGCTTCCAGCCAGAGAAGCAGGAAAGCCCGATGCTGGTGGGGATGACAGGAAAAACAATGACTTCTCCAGCCAGTTCTGACTTGCGGGTTGTCCGAATGCGTCACCACTCCATGTGCACTATTCCCGCCCATCCCGTGTTTAGTTTTGCATAATAGTAACAGTCACCTCAGAGGCCCTCCTACCATGCCAATGACACAAGCGTTCAATGTGTATTTTCAGGCAGAACGTGATTTCCTTAAAGTGTGATTGTTAAACCTTTAAAGTAATACGAGCCTCAAATTACGATTGGGCTCTAGGCTAACACATGCCCTTTGTCACTGTTGTTGGGAAGAAAGGGACGAAAGAAAGGTCAAACAGAAATATTAGCTTTCATGCTGAATATAATGTCCTGAGGCCAGAGAGCTTTTGCAATCAGAAGACCAGAGTGTAACCCCATCAAAGATCCTGTAAAATCATGTTTGACGCACCATCCCCATGAACATTCATTCTGAAATCATGAAAGTGTTGGAAGGGATCCTGATTAGGAAAGGTCCCATCATACACACATCCCTGAAAAAATTCCAGTGGGTCCCCCCCATATCGTGGGGATGGAGAGTATGATGTTCCCTGTGGGACTGGTGCACTGGGTCAACTAAACGTCACCCGAACCCTTGATGTTGTACTTCCTGAGGCTCATCCAGTCCACTCAACTCAACCTCCTCTCCTGTTTTATGCACCTGTAGCTGCATCACTGAGAACCAGGAACACGGTCTTCCCCATGGAATCAGGATCAACAGCATGAAGAGTATGTTCCTTCTTTCTGCTTCACATCATTTTCTCTATTCATAAACATGTTCGCCTTTCCCATCTCGTCTCTGTCCATCACCATTCACGTCCTGTTTGGTGTTACAGGATTTCTGAATGATTAAATAGATTGATTACACGTGTACCCTGTACCTGTGTGTCTGTGCACATATGCATGTATCCTAAACCTGTGTGTTTAATTTTAAAAACACATAAATATCCACTTTACATACAACTACCCAGGAAAGCATGGCTATCATAGGATCAACATCCCATCAGAGACCATTCAGATTAGGCTTAAATAGAAAAGCCACAGAGGTGTCTAAATGAGAGGGAGAAAAAGGTCTAAACCACCAGCAGAAGGGCGATGGGTATTTTTACTATAATGGTCAAGAAAAACGTCCCAAGGAAGCATCTTATCTACCACACGGAAAGAAGTGTGCACACCTGACTGAGATTTATATACAGACAGTCTACAATACCATGAGTCATAATTGAGGGGAACTCCCTAGCATCACAGCACCATTACCCATGAAACTGAGGAGAAGGACTGCTATTTCCTTACAGGAGGATCACAGTCATCCAAGATGGGGCAGCAGCTGAGGCACGGTCAACCCAGAGGGTCATGGTGTCAGTGTAGCGCTTGGACAAACCATCAGATGGTGAGCTCAGTTGGGAAGCTGTTAACACAGTACGCATGATCTAGAGCGTGCCATTCCATTAAGTTTCAAACAGCAGTAGACACGGGAACTTCTAGGGAATGGCCATTCCCATTGTAACAGGCAGAGCACATGTATCAGCTAGCCTTGATACACAGGTGTTCACCATCTAAGACATCAGCACTCAGGATACACCACTTACTCCAATGGCTGTGCCAAAGTTCAGAGATCCAGTCCACACCTCAGGAAAATAAAATGAGCTTTAACCAGTATTTAATAGAAGAAATACTGAGACAAACATAGCCTCCAACTGGGCTACAGTTTGCAAATGTCAAAGGCATCAGTAATGAACATTATTATGGCTTTGGTTGGAAGCAACAAACATGTCAAGGGCGATGTCTGAATTATCCTTCTTGAATAAAAGAGTGTATGCGTCTGGTGTTCTGACTCCAGTCATCGGAGTATGTCTGGAAATGCTGGACGCTGAAGTCGCTGAATTGAGCCCGAATCTCTTAAGGCATGTTGAAAGGTGAACCCTGGCATAAAGGAGTCCAAAAAATTGTGAAATAGGACACACTCACACATACACACACACACACGTATGACTGTGTGTGTGCATGTACATATTATACACACTCATACGTACTGTGTTATAAAAATTACAGAAAACTTGCAAGAGTAAAAGACAGAATCTGCATTTTTTTGGTGCCAGGTTTCTTTCTCTCTTTCATAAATGTGTGTGTGGGAGCAATGGTAATAAGTAATGGGGAGTGGTCGCCACAAACCCAAAGAAATGAACAGTAATAAAAAACTATCAACAAAGTTATGCCAAACATTGTAACACTTTTGATGAAGGGATACATTTCTTGAAAGATACGTTACCAAAGTTGACACAAGATGAAAAAGAAAATTTCTATAGTCCTTTAGCTACTCAAGAAACTGAATCTGCCATCATCAAATTTTCCATTAAAAAGCCGCTGGTCCAGAAGTTTTCAGCAGTAAACACTTTCAAACATGCAAAGAACAGAGATCACTGAGGCAAAGTGTTCAGAAAGAGATAATGAATCTGTATGCCCTATTACTTTTATGAGGTCAGCATAACCTAAATGTCTATAGATACATGGACATATGAGTTCATATTAAAGTATTTCCCATCCCTACTTGTAACGTAATGTCCCCTGGCCAGCAATGGATACTCTCAAGAGATGGGTACAAATTCTACGTTACACATCTGCATGAATTTTCATTAACACACAAACATATTAATATATTGGAGTGCAGTCTTTGTTTTATTCATACATACCAAGAGAAAATATAGAGTATCATACTTTTGGTTTCTTTTCAGTTACTAACAGTCTTAGAGAATATCCAAATGTTGATTCCCAGAGATGTAATTTATTACTTCTAATTTCTTATATTTTCCATTTTGAATGTGTCATAGCCACCAGACTTTTGAATCCAGGTTTACATGTTTCAACATTACAAACAACAAACCAGTGAACAGTGAATTCTTACACGTATCAATAATTTACAATTTTCTATAAGTGGAAATGCCTTACCGAAGTGACTGCACATTGAGAATTTTGATATACACAATCGAATTAACCTCCAAAACACTTTTGCATTTTCTATTATCAGGTCCCAGCATGTTCTTCCCACAGATAAACATGTAACTTACTCTTCCAACTACTGGCAGAGCTTTGCTCTAAACGCTTCCCTAGGGAACCAGTGTCTCCTTCTGAAACAGGGCCCCAGCACACTCCATGTGCCTACCTGGGCTTTATTTTTCATCCTAGAACTTAGGAACAGGTGGTATATTTCGCAATTACTGCTGAGCTTGTTTGTGTTCTGTGCCCTTCCTTTCACGGAAGGATAACTCACTGGATCGTGACCAGAGTCTGTCTGATTCCTGCTGAATTTTTAGGGTTGGGCTGTGATTGCCACATCACATACACTCATCAATATTTGCTGAACGCGCTCAAACAATAGGTAGGAGGAATCTTACAGAAGACACATTCTTCATAACGCAAAGTGGGATAAAAGTTCACAGTATATTGCACTACACTATATTTTCCAGTATGTGTCTGTAAGACAAAAAAAAAAAAAAGAATCATTCAACAGATAACAGAACTCTTGTTCTCTCACTGAGTCCATACAACTTGAGAAGAACTACTTTGTGATTCAGTGTTGCTGACATTTGCTTTTGCTCCAAATATAGCGAGAGCTAATACTCACCATAACAGAGGCAGGGGGGAGGGTAGATAAAAGCAATTCCTATCTAGCTGACATTAAACATTTTGATAGAAGACTATGTCTAGAACCTGACTGATGAAAATGTCATCACAGGAGTAAAGTGTCCATCAGTTAGTAAGACACACACAATGAAATGAAAACAAAGAACAAACAGAATCCAAGTGAAAACCATCCATATACAAATGTAAAACCAAAGGTAAACCGTGGAAGGAGACAATGGGGACCTTTCTTTCTGGAAGCTGCCCTCTCTGAAATTTCTAGGATATCATTCTAGTCCCACCCATATCTATTTGTATACTTAAATGTTTCCATTAATTCCCAGAAGGATTAGGGTGGTCATGGAATATGCCAGATTTCTTAGAAGTTTATTTAAGTAATTTCTGTACCCAAGGTGGGGCTCAAACTCACAACCCCGAGGTCAAGAGTCACATGCCCTTCCAACTGAGACACCTAGCTGCCCCAAGATTTTTCTCCTACATCTATTTTCCTGTCCACATGGATGACTTTGAGGGATTCTCAATGGCAAGCATGGACTTAAGGGGTGCTCCCAGGGGTGAGAGTTTCAAGTGAGGAAAATCTGAGATAAGGTATAGATGTCATTTCTCTCACTCACACTTAGTGTTTATCGGGTCTTGGCCTGGGCTGTTTTCCTCTTCAGAATGTTTCCAAACAGCATGACTTTTAATAGGAAAAGGGTGATGCTTTCCAGAGTCAGACTAATGAAGCACCCTAGGGAGACAGGCTACAGTGTACTACCTGGGTAATTATTGCCTAGAGGAGTTGCTGTTCTCTATTAAACTGGTTCTAGGTGGGGACTTCCCTATGTGTTTCTCGCTTCTTCATCTATCCCCATGTGTCTTACTGAACACAGCAGGACTACCTTTCCCTATCTCTGTGTGTCACACACTGGGGCATGTTGTGCGATTCCTACTTCCTTCTACATGCAAAACCTTGTGGCGGGAACAAAAACAGAGAGGAAGAGAAGCTATAGATGGGATCAAAAAGATCAACAGTGTAGGGATCTGCAGGCTATGACAGGGATTGAGGCTCTATTCTGTGGAAGAGGAATGTGTTAATACATATGAACCAAGATTTCTCAACCTTGGCATGATTGCTCTTTGGCTGGATGATTCTCTATTGTTAGGAGCTGTGTGCATTGTAGAATGTTTAGCAGCATATTTACTGTCCATTCATTAAATGGAAGGGATAAACACTCCCCTCTCCCTTTGTGACAGCCAAAAATGTCACCAGACATGTCCAAGTGTCTCTTCAGATAGGCACAATGCCCCCAGTTGGGCACCGATACCCTACACAGAGTTTAAAAAGCCTTCTCCAGGGGTGCCTGGGTGGCTCAGTTGGTTAAGCGTCCGACTTCGGCTCAGGTCACGATCTCGCGGTCTGTGAGTTCAAGCCCCGCAGCAGGCTCTGTGCTGACCCCTGGGAGCCTGGAGCCTGTTTCAGATTCTGTGTCTCCCTCTCTCTGACCCTCCCCTGTTCATGCTCTGTCTCTCTCTCTCTCTTTCTCAAAAATAAATAAACGTTAAAAAAAATTAAAAAAAAAAAAGCCTTCTCCAATTTGGTCAAACCAAGCTGCCCCTTCAGAACATAGAAATCTACATGGGGAACTAGTACTCCAGGGATCTCAAAACAGGAGATGCTTGGGAAAGATGTGTTGTAAACCGCTAGCACTGGGAAGGGTGGTTTTAAGACCAGAAGCAGTGACATCTCCTAGGCGACTGCTGGAGAGGCAGGGTCTCAGGCAAGCCCTAGCCATGTGGAAACAGAACCAGCCTTTCCAACAAAAACACTCTGCGATCACTGAGCATGTTCCTAGTTGAGAGGCACTGTGTTAGAGAATTTCAACAGGATCAGATCTCAAAAATTAAGCCTTGTGATTAACTACATCATCTTAGATTCTAAGGACATTGGGACACTGGTCAGGAATCCTTGAGGGAACAGGGTATTTCTGACGGCCAGGGAAGCCAGAAGCTTCCTTGCCCTACAGAGAAGGGACTTGCGGAATGCAATCTACCATCGCAGGGAAAAGACAAAACCTAAATACAAAACTTCCATAGTGGGAGACAGATGCTAGAGACCTGGAGAAATCTGGTACAAGAAGGCCAGGAGGATGGATATAGATACCTTATTCATTATTTGATGGGTTACAAGGTATGAATGTTTCCGTAGGAGGGCTCTGTTCTGCTTTTATTTATCATTCTCTTACCTACGTTTTGACTAATATTAATGAAAGACAGTTGGGACCTACGGGTCGTATGACTTCCTGTAATTTCTCCTTGATTGGTAGTTAGAATGATCTTCCTGAGATGAGGTTATGTTAGGCTACATTTCCAGGGAACACATGTTGGTAGGATTCAGAAACAAAACAAAACACAACGACCACACAAGAATGTTAGAGATACACAAGAAGAGATACCGAGAATGGTAATAGGTGGAATGCTATGTTAGTCAGGATCATTATCCAAGTCAGGGAGACAATGGAGAAAGTCTGCAAGGACATTATAAAATGTGGAAACTGTCTATTGTAAAACCTTTCACAATAGGAGGTCACATATAACACTATGCAGAGGGTCATGTGAAACAAAAGCAAGAAATTAAAAAAACATAAATATCTTGGAACCCAAACAGAAGAGAACAGAAAGTAAAAAAGAGAATTCTATGGCACGAATAGCGATGGTCTGTCCTGAGCACAAAGGTAAGGGACCGGTGGAAGACGTAGGCTAAGGACTCCGTTGGGCCATGGTCTCCTCGAAGGTCACACACCACACACAGATTGATTCTGAGGCTCCGAGGCACCGTAGGGTGGACAGCACCTGGTCAGTCCTCTGGGTGTGTCCACTCCAATGATGTGGACATCACAGGTGCCCTTATTTGTTCATTTTTATGGTAAGTAAGAACAAAATATTCCATAAAGATATTTATCTCATACATTTCTTTTTTTAAATATGAAATTTATGGTCAAATTGGTTTCCATACAATACCCAGTGCTCATCCCAAAAGGTGCCCTCCTCAATACCCATCACACACCCTCTCTTCTCTCCCACCCCCATCAACCTTTAGTTTGTTCTCAGTTTTTAAGAGTCTCTTATGCTTTGGCTCCCTGCCTCTCTTTTTTTTTTCCTTCCCCTCACCCATGGACTTCTTTTCAGTTTCTCAGGATCCATAAAGAGTGACAACATATGGTCTCAGTCTTTCTCTGCCTGACTTATTTCACTTAACGTAACAATCTCCAGTTCCATCCACGTTGCTACAAAAGGCCAGATTTCTCATTGCCACGTAGTATTCCATTGTGAGGAATGAAACAAACATATATGGAAATATTGAACAAACCCCTCCCCCAAACAACCAGAAGAAGTTCTCGGGCTCTTTTAACGTGCTTGAAAATAGCCAGATGTACACAGATAGGAAAACATTTGTTTCCTTCCCTGCAAACTTGTAAAAATTAAGGAACGAGTATTATGCTTTCTTGCTTGCTTGGAGAGATGACTGAGCCAATGAATAAATACTATATTAAATATTAGAATGTTAGCGGTTAGGAAAATGTAACAATGAAAATGAACTGTTGGTACATTTTCTGATGAGGTCATTGGGCATTTTTATGGAAGATCCTCTTAGTAAAAAGGATAAAAGGGTCTCCTTTGGGGAAGAAGGTGATGAATGTTTTGTGTTGATATGATGGTCATCTCAGAAGAATGGCTGACTTGCATGGGGTCTTGGGAAACTTAAAACTATCACAGGAAAATGGAAGAGTAGTCATTCTGTGAGGTAGTTGCAATTGGTTGGTTTTGGCACCTAAGTTTTACTTTATTTTATTCCTAAAGGAAGTCATACAACCTTCATGTTGCAACTGCCTTTTCTTTAATATTTCCCAAACATAAGTGAGGCAATAGGAAGAATAACACAAAACAAAATATTCTTGGGTGGGGCAAGAACAGGAATAAACAATGTATCTTTAATAAACGTAGAAATGAAATTCAGCAGAAAATAGTTGTCTTTTCGACAAAACTTGTTGGAAAATTTGGATATTCATATGCAAAAAAACAAAAACAAAAACAAAAACAAAAAACAGAAAAGAAAAGAAAGCAAAGAACGTTAACCCACGCGTTGTCCCATACAGTACATCTAAGTGAAACTGATTCAAGATCTAGGTGTAAAATCTAAAGTAAAGAAAACATAGAACACTGTATGCCAAAATATCAGGCAAGTTTTTCTTAGATAAGAGAAAGCATGATCAAGCAAAGCATGATCCTTGAGTGAAAATAATATGTCAAATAATAGATAAAAAACCTGACCCTCATCAAATAAAGATTTCGGATCTTTGGGGGATACCACTAAGCAATGAAAACAGAAGCCACAAACTAGGAGAAAATCTTTGCAAGTCTATCCGAAAAAGAACTTGTATCCAGCAGACATAAAGAAATCTCCAAACTCAACAATGTGAAAAGAAACTGCCCAATCATGTTGAACAAATGATTTGAAGAGACACTTACCAAAGGAAATATAGAGATGGCAGGTAAACACATAAAAAGATGGCTCCCATCTTTATTCATTCCGGAAATGTAACCAGTACCACTCCATATTTATTATAATGCCTAAAATGGAAATGACAGACCACACCGAGTGCTGGAGAGTACCTGGGGAACATGGGCTCTCATACACTGTAAAATTATACATGCACTTTGGATCCAGGAATTCCAGTCAAAAGTATCTACCCACAGAACAGCACAGCCTTTACATGGACTTGTGCACGAGTATGCACCCATCGCTATGTAAGTGGATAAAAATGTGGTATGTCCATGTAACACCACTCAGTGGTAAATGGGAATGTCCTGCACAAGCCACAGTATATATAAATGTCAAAAGAACTGTGCTAAGTAAAAGGAGCCAGAAAACACACACACGCATGCATGCACACACACACACACACACAGACACACACACACACACACACACACACATTCAATGTGTGTAAAAGTGTGGAGAATACCAACTAATCTACTGTGTCAGAAACCTGAAGAATGGGTTCTTAGGACAGGATAGGGATGGTTGGGGTGGATGGGGGGGATTACCAAGGACCCCAAAGACACTTTTGGAGTTGGCAGATATGCTCACCATGCTGATTGGGGAGAAGGTTTTATAGCTGTATTCATCCATCAAAGCTTATCAACTATACATTTAAAATACGTGAAGTTTTGTTGCATACCATCAGTCTCTTGACTAAGACTTTTTTTAAACCTCATGTTTCAGTTCAGCTATAGACTTACAGAGCTCCACTGAGGAACAGAGGTTCAGTTCAATTCCTATATATTTATATCCCTAATCCATCATTTATCTTGTACTATTAACGTGATCATCATAGTTAGGGTTGGTTCTCCCTGATGGAAAACTGTAGGCTGACCTTTAGTTAGATATTTCTCTAACCCTGGATTTCTCTAACCTGTACTGGTACTGTGTTCAGGAAGATGGGTCGAATGAACATGGACACGAGGCAGAAATCTCATACATGTTTGTGATATTAGGTGCTATACACCGTGCAAAACAAAGCTGTAGAGATGGATGTTGGAAGGATTCTTAAGCAGGGCAAGTGATGAAACATTGTTGTGGTTGAAAATATTTTGTTAGGTTTAAACACAGACTCCTCTGAGGTACATCTTGGTAACTGATTCATGGAGAAAGATACCACCATTCAATTGTGTTAAATCACACCATGAAGTCTTTAGTTTAAGAAAATAAGTTTAAATACACATCCTCAACATTAAAGAAATATTACAGGAGGTTGGGGAGGCATGTTTTGGATTATTTATCCCACTTTGTAGCTCAAGACATAGAAGAAAATAAATACTACTGTCCCTAAAATACTTCATCACATATATTGTGGTCTCTCACTGATTCTCGAGGTCAAACATCTAGACCAGCCAAAGCTTTTCTGAAAAGTAATGTCATTACTGAAAAAACACAGAATGCCATAAAGCCCATCACTGCCAAGCAGGATGTTATGAGGAGACTTATATGCAGTCAAGTTCTTTTCATGAACAATCACTGGCCCGTGACATGTGACACCACCAGACCTATGCTGTAGGCATTGGCAGAAGTTGAGATTCTCTACAAGAACCAGCAGGCACACCTGACAAAGGTTACTCAGCGGTTCTGGCGATTGGCTGATATAGGAGGAGGTCTCGTGCACACATGTTCCTCACTCTTTTTTTTTTTGAATATTTATTTTTGAGAGACAGAGAGAGACAGAGTGTGAGTGGGGGATGGGTAAAGAAAGATGGAGACACAGAATCCGAAGCAGGCTCCAGGCTCTGAGCTGTCAGCACAGAGCCCAACGTGGGGCTCGAAGTCACGACTGTGAGATGGTGACCTGAGCTGAAATCAGGAGTCGGTCAGACGCTTAACTGCCTGAACTACCTACCCAGGCTAGGTAGGCTCTGGTCCGTAGAGTATGATGCCACTGGTATAGCAAACTACTATGATGACTGATACAATACCTGACAGTCCAGGACCTTGCTATCACAGAATGCAAGAGAGAAAATAATGCACAGGGGACAAGACCGTGACTGTATACTGATTTGTGTTCAGGCGATGCAGTCATTTTAATTCCACATTCTAATAATAATAATAAAAAAAATAACACATCCCAGCAAACAGCAGCTGCATGCCAGGTCCCCAAGCCTATGAGAATCTACTTTTGGAAAAATACCACTTCTGGCACCAAAGTTGTAATTAGGGCCAGTAAGTTGGCTTTGTGTCATCCATGGTCCTCCCACAGATTCACCTGACTTTTATAGGGTATGAAACGTGACGTAAATGGGTATATGAACAGGACCACAACCTATGCATTCTTTAGGCCTTCCAGAAAGGCATGATGTTTAGAACTCTGCCAAAGTCACAATGGCGCTCCAGTTCAGCAATGTGCGTTGAGTGCATAGTCACATGTTGGGGACAAAGATGGAATGGTGTTCCAAGCACCAAACTCAGCCTCAGAAATCAGCCTAGTTCCAATGGTCTCAGCTTTATTCAGTCTTTTGGCTAGTGAAATTGATTTATTACCTAACTGCTCTGTTATCAGTGGAATTAAAATCGTTCTTCAACGTCATTTGATTGTCGCATGGATAAGCTGCAATGATACTTTAAACAGCATCCAAAATGGTACCCAGAATAGACTGGGGACTAAGGATACTCATGTATGTATAGAAACAACATGCCAAGGTGTTCCGTTTTAACTTTCAAACTGAAGTCAACGCAATTACATTGACACATATTGAGACATTTAAAAATATATTGTGTGACATTCCATACAACTAGGTAGGTCATGTCGATTAACATGAGCAACATTGGCAAGCACGTTACGAAAATAGTTGGATGAGATTTTCTGATATGTCATCTTCGCCAGTGCCAAGGGTTGGCAGCGAGACTGTCATTCCTTGGCTCACCAACCCTTGTAACTGACTGCGACATTTCCTTTGCCATGAGAGTTAGGCAAAGGTCTAAGAGATACTGATAATGATGGGTTAAAAATAAAAATCATGATAAAGTTAAAATGAGCTGAATAAAGTCGACTAAAATGCTTTTTTTTTCTTACAGAATTAGGCACAAACTAAGGTGCATTAATTCAAAGAACAAATGGCATCTGCAAAATAAAAATCCTGGTTGTGGGTAAAGAAGGTATACCGACATCCGTGTGACCACAGTCTTTGATATCCCTTGAGAAGCAGGTATCAATATCACTACTAACAACACCAGTCAATGTCACTGGTAATAACACTAGTGCGGATTGGCACAGATGATGGTTAAGGACTGAAGAGGCCAGTGAACAAGATGTGTATCCACAGGGCAACTAAGATGTTTTGGCTTATTTGGCCAAGAATCCTGGAATGTGGACTCCTGAGAAACGTAGCATAAGTGACCAATGGCCATTTTAGACTTGCCCAGAAAACTTCTATACGTACATACACATGTATGTATATATACGTGTGTGTGTGTGTGTGTGTGTGTGTGTGTATTGGTACATATATATATATATATATATATATATATATATATATACACACGCACACATATATCCTGGTTCTGGAGATTCTGATATATACTCTAAATAAGTCACATATATTTATTGTACGGATCACTCCACTGGGACACCAGTATTACAGAGAAGAGTGAATTAATTTTTTTAATTTTTTAAATGTTTATTTATTTTGACATAGGTAGAGAGAGAGCATGAACAGGGGTGGGGGAAAGAGAGAGGGAGAACAGAATCTCAAAAAGGCTCCAGGCTCTGAGCTGTCAGCACAGAGCCTGACATTGGTTCAAACCCCTGAATCGTAGGATCATGACCTGACCCTAAGTTGGACACTTAACCAACTGAGTCACCCAGGTTCACCAGAGTGAATTATATTATTTAGTTGACGTTGAGATTGAGGTTGACATTGAGGTTCACCAGAGCGAATTATATTATTTACTTGAGGTATGTATGTATGTATGTATGTGTATGTATATACATATCTTGTTGTAAACTGGCTGAACTAGAAGACCGTGAGCTGGCTATTCCATGAGGAATTTCCGTGTCCTCACACGTGGTGAACGCATGGTGTTTTATCTTTTGAAGACAAGGTTCCATCCCATCCCTAATGGGGATGCTTCTGTCACTACCATGTGTGACATTACTAGGATTCCTGGCAAAATAGTCCAATTACTATCTCCGAGCTTAGCTGGGTTAGACCTCAGCATGAGTGGATTCTATTAGTAGGCAGAGAACAGAGGCAGGGTTACAAAATCTGAAAACTAAAGCCCATCCTTCACGAAGTCCCTGATGCCAACAGGATCCTGAAAATTAGTTCAGGAAGCACAACATCAGAAATTTAAATGGTATTTAGTTTCCTCAGTAGCTTTAAGCTCAGAAAAATGCCAATGGTAAGAAGGGGAAATATTATATCGTTGGTTTCTGTCAAAGTACATCACCCTGAGACTGGATTTCTACTTTCCCTGTTCTCACTTGCCTATCTGGAACGTCTTAAGGATTCTAATGCACAATCCATTGCCTCATCCCATGAAAAATGCATGCATGGGAAATAGCAAGGATAAGAATCAGAAGATCTCATGACATGAACTGAGGAAAAGATATTTTAGAAACCATCAAAATGGGAAAAGTCACTTCAATATTTCCTAAAAGTATGCAAAATTCACTTCACATGTAAACAGAATTATAGAAATATATATTTTTTTTATTTCCTTTACCCTTTTCAACTTATTTTTACTTTTTTTTAATATTTATTTTTTATGTTTATTTTAATGTTTTGAGTGAGCACAAGTCGGGAAGAGGCAGACAGGGAGACACAGAATCCGAAGCAGGCTCCAGGCTCTGACCTGTCAGCATAGAGCCTGACACGGGGCTCAAACCCACAAACCATGAGATCATTACCTGAGCCAAAGTTAGATGCTTAATCAAATGAGCCACCAGGTACCCCTTAATTACTCTTTTTTTTTTTAAGTAGGCTCTGCACCCAGTATGGGGCTTGAACTCATGACCCTCAGATCAAGAGTCATGTGTTCTACTGACTGCACCAGCTAGGTACCTGGGAATATATATATTTTTTTAATTCCATTTTCCTTACCTACAAAATATCTCTGAGAATGTTTAAAAAATGACAACATCACAAAAATCTCTAAACACTTGGTAATTAAAAATCACACAATAATCTCTGGTTAAAAGAAGAAATCAGAGGGAAAATTTGACAAAATACAAACTAAGTGGAAACAAATATAATCCAAACCTGTGGACTGCAGTACATTGCGGCTTAAGGAGATATGTACAATGACAAATACTTATTATGAATTAAGAATGGGCACCTGGGTGGCTCAGTCTGTTGGACAACCAACTTTGGGCTCAGGTCATGATCTCACAGTTGTTGGGTTTGAGCCCCACATTGGGCTCTGTGCTGACAGCTTAGAGCCTGGAGCCTGCTTTGGATTCTGTCTCTCTCTGCCCATGCCCCGCTCATGCTCTGTCTCTATCTCTCAAAAATAAATAAACATTAAAAAATTTTTAAAAAGGAAGTGTCCAATTAGATAATCTGAGTTTTGACCTCCTGAAAACCGATTAAAATAAAGAGCAAATTAAATGCTAGGTAGAGTGAATGAAATAAATATAAAACATTGAGGTAAGAAAATGAAACTGAAGGTTGGAAAGGAAGAGAAAGAACAATCACAGTCATGAACGATTTACCAAAAGATATTACTGATTTCCCAAAAAGCAAAGACCCCTGGATCTAGTGAGTTTTATTGCAGCAGGTTGCAGAATTCAAGATCATCATAAAAATCCACCCTATTCTTTATCCTGGAAATGAACAAGTGTAAGTAAAAGAACAACCACCAAACAGTACCATTCACATTTGTCCAAAAAGATAAAATATATAAGAACTTGTCTAAGAAACCACGAACAAGAAGTGTATGCTGAAAACGACAAAGTCCTGATGAAAGAAATTCAGTGAAGACCAAATAAAAGGAGAGTTATCTCATGTTCAGTGGCCTGTAAGACTCAAAAGAGCAGACATATCTTCTCTTCAAATTACTCTTTAGAATCAACACAAATAGTTGTCTATGGAACTGCCAACACTGATTTTTGCTCATCCTACACAAGTTTACCTTACAATTTATATAGAAAGCAAAAGACCTAAACTCGATAAAGACCAATTTTGAAAAGGAAGGATGAACTTGGAGGACTGACACGACCTACATTAAGTCTTTCCTTAAAGCTACGCAAAGTAATAGAATATGGTTTTGCGGTAAATGGACACACACATCAATGGAAAGAACAGGAAATCTAAAACTACACCCACACAAATACAACCGTTTTGAAAAAGTGATTAAAGGAAAAAAGAACAGACTTTTCAAAAAATTTATGTGCAGGAATAGAGCAAAAACATTTCATCTAAACACAAACCTTATACCTTACCGAAAAGTGAACTCAATTTCACCATCTGTGTAATTGTTGAATCGGTATGCCGTACAGCTGAAACTATATGTCAACTATACATCAACGGAAGTTTTTATGAAAAGTAAAAGTAAACTCAATATAGATCATAAATGTAGTAGTAAAACAAAATTATTAAACTTTTTATAAGGAAATGTAGAAGAAAACTTTTGTGACCTAAGGTTATTCAAACAGTTTGTAGAATTGACACCAAAGATTACAATTTATAAATTTTCTACAAAAGACCTAAAAAAAATTTAACACTTTTGGTATGTGAAACATACTGTTAAATGAATTTAAAATAAGTAGCATTTTCGAGAAAATATCTGCCCATCACATAAGTGACAAGGACTTGTATCTTGAATATATAAAGAGTTCTCTAAACTCGACAACAAGTAAACAAAATAACCAGTCATAAAGTGGGCAAAAGACTTGATCAGTATATATTGTGTAGGAGAAAGCCAGTCACCACTAGGAGATATCACTTACACATCCATTAGAATGGGCGAAACAACAAATGTTGATTTTACACATGAAAATACCCCTGAGATTTTGCCATTTGCAACAACATGGATGGAGCTAGAGGGTATTATGCTAAGTGAAATAAGTCAGTGAAAGAAAGACAAATGTTATATGATTTCGCTTTTATGTGGAATCTAAAAAAATGTATGAACAAACAAAACAACAAAAAGAATAAAGAAAAAGAATAAACAGGTGATTGCCCAAGGGGAGGGGTGGAGGAATGGGGAAAATAGATAAAGAGGAGTGGGAAGCACAGGCTTACAGCTATAAAATGAATAAGTCATGGGGGTGAAGGGCACAGCATAGGGAATATAGTGAACGATATTGTAATAGCATTGTATATGAGAGACGGTGACTACCCTTGTAGTGAGCACAGCATCACATACAGACTTGTGAATCACCATGGTGGACACCTAATACTAATGTGATATTGTATGTCCACTGTACTTCAGTAGAAATAAGACAAAACAATACAAAACAGGGAAAAAAAACAGAAAAAATATATAGATGAATGAATGAATGAATGAATGAAAAAAAATGATGTGAATGGATGGCCTCCAAAGGTTGTGATTTTAAGTATATAAGTTAAAACACCTGTAATGGAAGAATACTCTCACACTAGTATCACTGATCTAGGCTCAATGTGGGGATTACTTAGCAAGATGTGGAAGGTATTTAAGCCTGTTGACTTCACAAATCGGTGTCACAGCTTCAATATTTAAGATATTTCATAATTCTCCATAAAACTTATGGGAAAGGACTGAGTCACAGGCATACTATCAGGAGTTTGTAGTTTTGTCTTAATGTAGTAAATATTTTGTCTTTGTGGAAAACAGACCACATACTCTGCTAGTGTGGCAGGAAATGAGCCAGAGACCAAAAGTATATGTGTGATTTTGTTGTGCTACGTCCGTGGATGGCCATCTCAGGGCATTCTGAAATTGATACTCATGAGATATCCCACAGAATGGATACCATCAAGAAACATTTCAAGTGGTGGAGAACATTCAATATAGAGATAAACATTATAGTTTTCCACTGGAGAGGTATTCACCTATATTCTCTAAGGGTGACTCCAAGATTTAAACCATTCTTTCCCACCTTTGCCCCATGACTGTCAACAGAACCTTTTTTTGCCATTTTGTTTTCATACTTAGAGATGATAACAGCCATCAAGAGAAATGCAATATCTTCTTCTCCCTGAGATCAGAATTATCAGCATGGAGAAGAGACTGCTTATGTCTTCACCCAATTTCTCTCCTAGAAAGCCATAACTTTGGGGCCGTGCCATTTCTGGTGGTCAAATTATCTTTTCTGTTCAGTGTTGGTGGAAGTTGAAATGAACCGATATAATATGCACTCCGCACACATGGGCTTATGCAAAAAGCTGCCTCATGTTTAAGGTCAGCGGATACCCCTGCGATACACAGATACCTAGAAAAATTATAGGTGTATTTTATAATCAGCATAAGTATCCCTATAATTTTTCTAGATGGAATCAGTGGGCTGTATTGGCAATTTTGATAGGGTGTATGTGATAGCAGGTGGAATGGACAGAGGGAACATACAAGCCAAACACTATGGAAGTATCTTCACTATTTTTAATAAATTTTCAAGCAGGTGTCACATTTGGAAACAGTAAAGATGGTTGTATATCTCCATAAGACATCTGAGTGTTTCCAAATATCAGTCAAGAACGCTGGGCAGCTATAAGACATGGGCATCATCAAATGCGCTGCTGTTTTGTAATAGCTTCAGATAAACCACTCATAGGATTTTATGAATTTGGGGAGATATATCTTTTCTGAGATAATAGTATGAGGAAATGTCTTAAGTCCATGGCTTGGAGTATTACTTTGGGATATGTTTTGTGATACCAAAGTTTAATCTGTTTCTACTATATTTTATAGCTCGTGGTTTTAAGGAGAGAAAAGTCTCTAAAGGCCAAAATATGCACATCTCTTATCTTCTAAGAATTAGCATCATTTTGTTTTTTACCTTTAGCTCCTCAAATCATCTTGGAGAAATTTTGGGGTATAATTTGAGCTGGAATCTACTTTTAAAAATATGGACAGTCAAAAGGACAATCCCAGTTACACCTTTTTAATGTGTTTCCAGTATGGCCTTACAATTCTCCTTTTTTGTTGTTAAGTTTTACGTTCTTTATTGTATTCCTTCTTTCTCTCTCCTGTGACTACAGTGCTGCTAGACCAGATATTAAGGAAGCTCAAGGCCTAAATTCTTTACAATCTTTGCTTTCCTAGCACATCTTAATTAATGTCATTTCATCCACATCTGATAAAAGGGAGAATCCACTAGCTTTTTTGTTAGTGCACACACATACTGGCACGAGACATATTATATTTATACATTAATAGTGTTTCCCCATTTGAACACAATTTGCATGAGAAAAAGACCTTTGTGATTTTCCATGAAGAGACACTGGGCTTACCACTTTATTTTATTTATTTTTAATATGAAATTTATTGTCAAACTGGTTTCCATACAACACCCAGTGCTCATCCCAACAGGTGCCCTCCTCAATACCCATCCCCCCCCCCCACCCCGCCCTCCCATCCCCCCACCAGCCCTCAGTTTGTTCTCAGTTGTTAAGAGTCTCTTATGCTTTGGCTCTCTCCCACTCTAACCTCTTTTTTTTTTTTTCCTTTCCCTCCCCCATGGGTTTCTGTTAAGTTTCTCAGGATCCACATAAGAGTGAAACCATATGGTATCTGTCTTTCTCTGTATGGCTTATTTCACTTAGCATCACACTCTCCAGTTCCATCCACGTTGCTACAAAGGGCCATATTTCATTCTTTCTCATTGCCACGTAGTACTCCAATGTGTATATAAACCACAATTTCTTCATCCATTCATCAATTGATGGACATTTAAGCTCTTTCCATAATTTGGCTATTGTTGAGAGTGCTGCTATAAACACTGGGGTACAAGTGCCCCTATGCACCAAGCCCTCCTGTATCCCTTGGGTAAATTCCTAACAGTGCTATTGCTGGGTCACAGGGTAGATCTATTTTTAGTTTTTTGAGGAACCTCCACACTGTTTTCCAGAGCGGCTGCACCAGTTTGCATTCCTACCAACAGTGCAAGAGGGTTCCCATTTCTCCACATCCTCTCCAGCATCTATAGTCTCCTGATTTGTTCATTTTAGCCACTCTGACTGGCGTGAGGTGGTATCTGAGTGTGGTTTTGATTTGTATTTCCCTGATGAGGAGCGACGTTGAGCATCTTTTCATGTGCCTGTTGGCCATCTGGATGTTTTTGTTGGAAAAGTGTCTATTCATGTCTTCTGCCCATTTTTTTACTGGATTATTTGTTTTTTGGGTGTGGAGTTTGGTGAGTTCTTTATAGATTTTGGATACTAGCCCTTTGTCCAATATGTCATTTGCAAATATCCTTTACCATTCCGTTGGTTGCCTTTTAGTTTTGTTGATTGTTTCCTTTGCAGTGCAGAAGCTTTTTATCTTCATGAGGTCCCAGTAGTTCATTTTTGCTTTTAATTCCCTTGCCTTTGGGGATGTGTCAAGTAAGAAATTGCTGGGACTGAGGTCAGAGAGGTTTTTTCCTGCTTTCTCCTCTAGGGTTTTGATGGTTTCCTGTCTCACATTCAGGTCCTTTATCCATTTTGAGTTTGTTTTTGTGAGTGGTGTAAGAAAGTGGTCTAGTTTCATCCTTCTGCCTGTTGCTGTCCAGTTCTCCCAGCACCATTTGTTAAAGAGACTGTCTTTTTTCCATTGGATATTCTTTCCTGCTTTATCAAAGATTAGTTGGCCATACTTTTGTGGATCTAATTCTGGGGTTGCTATTCTATTCCATTGGTCTGTGTGTCTGTTTTTGTGCCAATACCATGCTGTCTTGATGATTTCAGCTTTGTAGTAGAGGCTAAAGTCTGGGATTGTGATGCCTCCCGCTTTGGTCTTCTTCAATATTACTTTGGCTATTTGGGGTCTTTTGTGGTCCCATACAAATTTTAGAATTGCTTTGTTGTAGCTTTGAGAAGAATGCTAGTGCAGTTTTGATTGGGATTGCATTGAATGTGTAGATTGCTGTGGGTAGTATTGACATCTTAACAATATTTATTCTTCCAACCCATGAGCACGGAATGTTGTTCCATTTCTTTGTATCTTCTTCGATATCCTTCATAAGCTCTCTATAGTTTTCAGCATACAGATCTTTTACATCTCTGGTTAGGTTTATTCCTAGGTATTTTATGGTTCTTGGTGCAATTGTGAATGGGATCAGTTTCTTTGTCTTTCTGTTGCTTCATTATTAGTGTATAAGAATGCAACTGATTTATGTACATTGATTTCGTATCCTGCAACTTTGCTGAATTCATGTATCAGTTCTAGCAGACTTTTGGTGGAGTCTATCGGGTTTTCCATGTATAATATCATGTCATCTGCAAAAAGTGAAAGCCTGACTTCATCTTTGCTAATTTTGATGCCTTTGATTTCCTTTTGTTGTCTGATTGCTGATGCCAGAACTTCCAATGCTATGTTAAACAACAGCAGTGAGAGTGGACATCCCTGTCGTGTTCCTGATCTCAGGGAAAAAGCTCTCAGTTTTTCCCCATTGAGGATGATATTAGCTGTGGGCCTTTCATAAATGGCTTTTATGTTTAAGTATGTTCCTTCTATCCCGACTTTCTCGAGGGTTTTTATTAAGAAAGGATGCTGAATTTTGTCAAATGCTTTTTCTGCATCGATTGACAGCATCATATGGTTCTTATCTTTTCTTTTATTAATGTGATGTATCACATTGATTGATTTGTGAATGTTGAACCAGCCCTGCATCCCAGGAATGAATCCCACTTGATCATGGTGAGTAATCCTTTTTATATGCTGTTGAATTCAATTTGCTAGTATCTTATTGAGAATTTTTGCATCCATATTCATCAGGGATATTGGCCTGTAGTTCTCTTTTTTTAGCTGGGTCTCTGTCTGGTTTAGGAATCAAAGTAATGCTGGCTTCATAGAATGAGTCTGGGAATTTTCCTTCCCTTTCTATTTTTTGGAACAGCTTGAGAAGGATAGGTATTATCTCTGCTTTAAATGTCTGGTAAAATTCCCCTGGGAAGCCATCTGGTGCAGGACTCTTATTTGTTGGGAGATTTTTGATAACTGATTCAATTTTTTCGCTGGTTATGGGTCTGTTCAAGTTTTCTATTTCTTCCTGTTTCAGTTTTGGAAGTGTGAGGGTGCTTAGAAATTTGTCCATTTCTTCCAGGTTGTCCAGTTTGTTGGCATATAATTTTTCACAGTATTCCCTGATAACTGCTTTGTATTTCTGAGGGATTGGTTGTAGCAATTCCATTTTCATTCATGATTTTATCTATTTGCGTCATCTCTCTTTTCTTTTTGAGAAGCCTGGCTAGAGGTTTGTCAATTTTTATTTTTTTCAAAAAACCAACTCTTGGTTTCATTGATCTGCTCTACAGTTGTTTTTTTTTTAATTCTATATTGTTTATTTCTGCTCTGACCTTTATTATTTCTCTTATTCTGCTGGGTTTGGGGTGTCTTTGCTGTTCTGCTTCTATTTCCTTTAGGTGTTCTGTTAGATTGTGTATTTGGGACTTTTCTTGTTTCTTGAGATAGGCCTGGATTGCAATGTATTTTCCTCTCAGGACTGCCTTCACTGCATCCCAAAGCATTTGGATTGTTGTATTTTCATTTTAATTTGTTTCCGTATATTTTTAAATTTCTTCTCTAATTGCCTGGTTGACCCATTCATTCTTTAGTTGGGTATTCTTTAACGTCCATGCTTTGGAGGTTTTCCAGACTTTTTCCTGTGGTTGATTTCAAGCTTCATAGCATTGTGGTCTGTGCATGGTATGATCTCAATTCTTGTATACTTATGAAGGGCTGTTTTGTGACCCAGTATGTGATCTATCTTGGAGAATGTTCCATGTGCACTCGAGAAGACAGTATATTCTGTTGCCTTGGGATGCAGAGTTCTAAATATATCTGTCAAGTCCATCTGATCCAATGTATCATTCAGGGCCCTTGTTTCTTTATTGATCCTGTGTGTAGATGATCTATCCATTGTTGTAAGTGGACTATTAAAGTCCCCTGCAATTACCACATTCTTATCAATAAGGTTGTTTATGTTTGTGATTGATTGTTTTATATATTTGGGGGCTCCCATATTTGGCACACAGACATTTATAATTGTTAGCTCTTTTTGAAGGATAGACCCTGTAATTATTATATAATGCCCTTCTTCATCTCTTCTTACAGCCCTTAATTTAAAGCCTAGTTTGTCTGATATAAGTATGGCTACTCCAGCTTTCTTTGACTTCCGGTAGCATGATAGATAGTTCTCCATCCTCTCACTTTCAATCTGAAGATGTCCTCAGGTTTAGAATGAGTCTCTTGTAGACAGCAAATACGTGGGTCTTGTTTTTTATCCATTCTGAAACCCTATGTCTTTTGGTTGGAGCATTTAGTCCATTTACATTCAGTGTTATTATGGAAAGATGTGGGTTTAGAGTCACTGTGATGTCTGTAGGTTTCATGCTTGTAGTGAGGTCTCTGGTACTTTGTGGTCTTGCAACATTTCACTCACAGAATCCCCCTTAGGATCTCTTGTAGGGCTGGTTTAGTGGTGATGAATGCCTTCAGTTTTTGTTTGTTTGGGAAGACCTTTATCTCTCCTTCTATTCTGAATGACAGACTTGCTGGATAAAGGATTCTCAGCTGCATAGTTTTTCTGTTCATCACGTTGAAGATTTCCTGCCATTCCTTTCTGGCCTGCCAGCTTTCAGTAGATAAGTCTGCCAGTAGTCTTATGGGTCTCCTTTTATATGTTAGAGCGCGTTTATCCCTAGCTGCTTTCAGAATTTTCTCTTTACTCTTGTGTTTTGCCAGTTTCACTTTGATATGTCGTGCAGAAGACCGATTCAAGTTACGTCTGAAGGGAGTTCTCTGTGCCTCTTGGATTTCAGCTCCTTTTTCCTTCCCCAGATCAGGGAAGTTCTCAGCTATGATTTGTTCAAGTACACCTTCAGCCCCTTTCTCTCTCTCTTCCTCTTCTGAAATTCCTATGATACCCATACTGTTCCGTTTGATTACATCACTTAGTTCTCTAATTCACCCCTCATACTCCTGGATTTTTTTATGTTTTTCTCAGCTTCCTCTTTTTCCATAATTTTCTTCTAATTCACCTATTCTCACCTCTGCCTCTTCAATCCGAGCAGTGGTCGCCTCCATTCTATTTTGCACCTCATTTATAGCATTTCTTAGCTCCTCATGACTGTTTCTTAGTCCCTTGATCTCTGTAGCAATAGATTCTCTGTTGTCTTCTATGCTTTTTTCAAGCCCAGCGATTAATTTTATGACTATTATTCTGAATTCTTGTTCATTATATTGCTTAAATCATTTTTGATCAATTTGTTTAGCTGTCACTACTTCCTGGAGTTTTTTTTTTTTTTTGAGGAGAATTCCTCTATTTTGTCATTTTGGATAGTCCCTGGAGTGGCAGGGAACTGCAGGGCATTTCCCCTGTGCTGTCTGGAGTAACTAGTTTTGGTGGGTGGGGCTGCAGTCAGACCCGATGTCTATCCCCAGGCCACCGCTAAGGCCATAGTCAGACTGGCGTGTACCTTATCATCCCTTCTCCTAGGGGCAGGACTCACTGTGGAGTGGTGTGGCCCCTTTCTGGGCTGCTTGCTCACTGCCAGGCTTGTGGTGCTACTTCAATGGGATCTGGCGTATTAGCCAGGGTGGATCCATAAGATGCACAGGGATGGGAGGGGCAGGCTTAGTGCTGTTGGTGGTCTCCTGCAGGAGGGGTCCTGCAGCACTGGGAGGGAGGCAGGCAGACCCGTCAGAGGGATGGATCCACAGAAGCACAGCGTTGGGTGTTTGCATGGTGCAAGCAAGTTCGGTGATGGGAACTGGTTCCCTTTGGGATTTCAGCTGAGGGATGGGAGGGGGAGGGGGCGCTGGCCAGTGCCTTTGTTCCCCGCTGTGCTGAACTCTGTCCTCTGGGGCTCAACACCTCTCCCTCCCGGTGTCCTCTCGCCCTCCTGCTCTCCAGGTAGAGCTGTCGACTTACAACATTCCAGATGTTAAGTCCCCCCAGCAGTCAGAACACACTCTGTCTGGCCCCTCTGCTTTTGCAAGCCAGACTTGGGGGCTCTGCCTGGCCAGGTGGGCTGGCTGCCCCTCCAGTGCCCTGGCTCCCTCCCGTCAGTCTGTGTAGCATGCACCGCCTCTCCACCCTTCCTACCATCTTCCGTGGGCCTCTTGTCTACTCTTGGCTCTGGAGAGTCCGTTCTGCTAGTCTTCTGGGTTATGCAGGCAGATGTGGGTGAAATCTAAGCGATCAGCAAGATGAGGTAAGCCCAGCGTCCTCCCACACTGCCATCTTCCCTTGTAATCCAGTCACAGGAGGGACACGGGGACTCAAAGCACAGTGCAGCGAGGGTGTAAGCAACGTTCTTGCAAGAGCAGGTGTCTGATGGACAGGAGCATACGGGGCAGTCACAGCAGACAATTTAGTTCCTAGGACCCACGTCCTTCCCCTGGTTCTTCATTGGCTGAGTACCTGGGCTTATCATTTTATATGGGAAGCTTTTTGCGTGGTAAAGACTTCTCAGCAGACATATAAAATCAGTTGGAGGATCAGGCATGTGTATATCCTGAGGAAGGGCATTCAGGCAGAGAGAAGAGACCCCAAGAAAGCTTGTTTGAAAGACAACATGGTGTCATAAGCAAAATCAGAAATAAAGCTATATTTTACTAAAGAATTTCCAATTGCATCCCAGAGTAGCTAAGCTAGGTGGTTACAGAAATCTGTAGTGATTTGGCAAGGAAGGTTGAAGAAGATCCACAGACATTATCTGAAGCTTTGTTAGTTGAGATGATAAATTTAGCATAGCTGGAGATGCCGTGGGGCAATCCCTATACAATGATGTGTGGAGTTAAGATAATAAGATCTCTGGAAAAGGTACCAAAAAGGACAATAGCACATCAAGTGCCTGGATAAGAATGGTGAAAATATCTCCTGGTGAATTGTGGTCAACTTAGAAAGTGAGAATGACCGGGGCGCCTGGGTGGCACAGTCGGTTAAGCGTCCGACTTCAGCCAGGTCACGATCTCGCGGTCCGTGAGTTTGAGCCCCGTGTCGGGCTCTGGGCTGATGGCTCAGAGCCTGGAGCCTGTTTCCGACTCTGTGTCTCCCTCTCTCTCTGCCCCTCCCCCGTTCATGCTCTGTCTCTCTCTGTCCCAAAAAATAAAATAAAACGTTGAAAAAAAAATTAAAAAAAAAAAAAAAAGAAAGTGAGAATGACCAATGTTGGATCATTTTCTGAAACCAACATTTCCTTCCTCCTCTGAGCAGTAGCACAGATAAAAATATAAAATATATAAAAAAATATTTTAAAAAGTCTAAGTCCAAGAGGAGATGAAAAGAAGATTAAAATAAAGCAACCAGAATGAACATGAGTCTTGGCATTTCGGATAGTATGGGGATAAGAGAGAAATACAAGCAGGGCAAAGCATTAGTTTTGTTCTTTATCTTAGTCTTCTTGGAAGGTCAGAGAGTGTATGAGCAGAATGATTCAAAGGCCTTGATGACTCTTTGGAGGAGGGTCTCCTATGTCAATACCGTGGAATCCCATACTCACCTCAACTGGAAAGTATTCATCATACAACTATTCTTCATTCTCACTTAGGAGAGAATCAAATGCTCTTTGCCTGATACTACATTAGGCAGAAAATAAACACACATGGCATACAGAAGGGAGTCTGAAAATTACTATCTTTTTTCCCCCCAGTGTCCGTTAATCCAACTTGATCCAGAGATAGGACAGCTATTTTCCCTCTCTTAACTTGCAGAAACTGGGGCAATCACACTCGTTTCCGCAGTGCTGTGGGCAAAGAGTATACAGTGTGTTACAAATTACAGAATCCTGTGCAGGTGTTAAGGAAATAGGAACATCCACAGAATTTGACTGTATATCTCATTAACTTCAAATAAAGTGACTGAGCATATGGTGGCAGTGTCACCTAAGTAACCCCAAAGAGGCTGGCTTTAGAGGAAGAAAGAGAATTGTAAATCTACTTTCCTCCTGGGATATAGCCTCAGGGTAATGATCAAATCTCCTGGATTCATTCATGACATCCTCAACCTTGGGGGAGGAGCCTGAGTCTTGGCTGAATTGTTAACAAGGGGAATGGAGAATACCGGGAAATCTGGGGAGATTACCCCAAGAAGTTGGTGATAGGGGACTGCAAATTTTGGTTTTGTTTTGTTAAAAATGGTGGCCATTTGGATTTAGAGGCCTCCTCCTATTCTTTATGGAGACTCAAGAATTCTTTCCTTATATTTAATGCTTGTCAAATCAAGAGTACAGAAACATAAAGATGCTCTGTCCTTTCTAAGAGCTTGTGAGGCTCAACAGTAAGCGGATTTGCGTGGGAAGAAATGGGAATCTGGGTTTCCCAACATACCTTTGTTATTCTTAGAATTGATCTGCGGGGTTTCATAATAAATACAACAGCAAATGTGTAGTGCATATCATTTTCTCTCTGTCAAGCATATAATGTGTAGATAAGCATTGGAACTATGTTATATGAGAGCATATAATATATATATATTTGTGAAGTCATCTTTCACAAAAAGAAAAGCTAGTTTGGGGCCAAATAGAAGGTGGAAACAGAGGCAGGGTTCAACAAAAGGGTCACAGGAAAGTATCTCCAAAGCTGCATATGCATAAGCCTCACACTCTGTTCTTATCCCGGCATACAACCGCAGATTAGGTGTCGACTCTGTAGCATCTTGGTGTTGGTGCCTGTGTTTGGAAGCTGTTGTGGCTCAGGACATTCTCTGTGCTGTGCGCAGTTTAGCAAGGAATTTAGAGCAGGTGCACTGAGGCATCTGTTATTGGTCCACTGAGGTCACCTGCCCTGAGTTCCCTGTCTTGAGAAGGAGCAGAGGGGGAGGTGTATTGAAATGGCATGTGCCCATCTTGCTAGAGCACCGTGGAATGAGGAAGAAGCATGGCTGTCACCTGAGACGTGCCTAGGATGCAGCTCTTCTAGCAGTGATCAGGCAACGGACTCTCAGAGTTAGAATTCTGCACTGGTCACACCACAGGATGTCCTGGAGCCAGCTTCACACTCACGCAGCCAGGCTCCAAGGTCAGGTACATGCCTCTCGAATCCCAACTGGGCTGGGTGCCATAAATGTATCCATGTAGTAAGTGATTTGGAAACAACCAGAAAACCTTCAAACTCGTATATAGTGTATGTTCTTAGCTACATTTGGAGCTAGATCATTGTTGGGATTTCTGGGCACTGTCCGATGTTGATCACCGTGCCAGGCCTTGACCATCCTGATGCTAGTGGCAACCAAGAATGTCTCTGGTCATTGCCAAACGTCTCTTTGGGGGGTGTGCACTCTTGCGCCCAGTTGAGGAGCCTACTCTAGTGTGTAAGCACCTCCTTTGCCCCGCAGTTAAGGACCCTCCTGCTCTGGTGTCTAACTACCTGGTCTGGTAGGCTGCACTGTGGATGAATTCTTCACAGAACCAAGTACTAGAAGATAAAGTAAGAAACGCAATGTGTCTTCACAGAGAAGAAAATCTAGGTTGAGTATACACGCTATGTTAGGAATGGGAACAGCGACTACTTCTGGCCGACTGGGACTTTTGTTTCTGGCTGCTCCCAGAGGGCTGACGCAGCCCTATCCCATGGCAAGTTGCAAGTATGAAGGCTGCTCGCTCTGGACGGCTGTGGTGTGGGCTTTGGAAGAGCAGAGATGATGGACTGTTGGCACTTCCATTCTCATCCGGCAGTCTCTTAACACCACCCTGCTCTGAGCTTGCTTCCTCACACTCACCCTGACTGTGACCTTCATCATTCCTGCACTGGACAGACCACTGTGTCCACATTGGCTCTGTGGACCATGTTTGCTTTTTTGTTTTGTTTTGTTTTGTTTGTAATGTGAAACTTATTGTCAAATTGGTTTCCATACAACACCCAGGACTCATCCCAACAGGTGCCCCCTCAATGCCCATCACCCACCGTCCCCTCCCTCCCAGCCCCTATCAACCCTTAGTTTATTCTCAGTTCGTAAGAGCCTCCTTCCCGCTCTGTAACTTTTTTTTCCCCTTCCCCTCCCCCATGGTCTTCTGTCAAGTTTCTCAGGATCCACCTAAGAGTGAAAACATATGGTATCTGTATTTCTCTGACTGACTTATTTCACTTAGCATAACACTCTCCAGTCCCATCCACGTTGCTACAAAAGGCCAGATTTCATTCTTTGTCATTGCCAAGTAGTATTCCATTGCGTATATAAACCACAGTTTCTTTATCCATTTGTCAGTTGATGGACACTTAGGAATTTACCCAACGGATACAGGAGTGCTGATGCACAGGGGCACTTGTACCCCAAAGTTTATAGCAGCACTTTCAACAACAGCCAAATTATGGACCACGGTTTTGATTTCTACCATTTATCCTGTTCTGGAACTGGTGGTGTTTCTCAAGTCAACATTGTATAAGGTGTTCCCTTTCAAAGGAAACAAAACAGGGATGCCTGGGTGGTTCAGTTGGTTGAGTGTCTGACCCTTGATTTCAGGTCAGGTCATGATCCCAGGGTCATGGGATCGGGCCCTGCACTGGGCTCTGTGCTGAGAATGGCACCTGCTCAGGATCCTGTGTCTCTCTCTCTCTCCCTCTCCCCAACTCGCGGTCTCTCTCAAAAAGAAACAAAGGGGAAAAAAAGAGCCACAGGACAGAAAAACAGAAGGCAAATTCATTTTCTGGATTCTAGTTGTCTAAATGCTCCTCTTTATGCTCTTTATCGGTGTACAAAGGACTCCAGCATCGAGATCTCTGTGAGTTAAACGTAGCTGGTATGCGTTCCTGCAAAAACCAATATATCGAAGCTGCCAGAATAAAGCACCACTGACTGCGTGGCTTAGATAACAGACATTTATTTTCCCACAGCTTCGAGGCTGTAAGTCCAAATGCAGGGTATTGGCAAGGCTGGTTTGTGGGGAAGTGTGTCTTTGGCTTTCAGACAGCCACTCTGTCACTGTGTGTTTACGTGACTCTTCCTCTGTGCCCGTAAATCCTGTGTGTCTCCTTCCGTTGCTGATAAGTACAGCAGCCATGCTGCGGTAGGGTCCCACCCTCTGGCCCTATATTACCTTAACTGTTGCCTTAAAGGCTCTATCTCCACATGCGGTCCCTTTGGGCATTAGAGATTCAACATATGTATTTTCGGGGCACAGAGTTCAGCCCATAGGAAGTGGTCCGTGCCCAGCTCACGGTCAAGGAACAGTAGCTACATGCAACTGAGAAACTCCTGGGCCCAGGACCCATGGTGACAGATTGTTCAAGTATTTCCTGGAAAGTGAAGTCCCCTGGTAGAAACCTGTTGCTCTGGAACTTACAAACATTGCTTCTTCAAAGCTAGCAATCAACAGAGAGAAAAAGGGAGAAAGAGAGAGAGTTGAGAGAGAAGAAACGGCAACAGAAAACCCCACAAAATCCTAGGGTAGGAATTTGCCTGAAAACAACTGAAGAGGTGGATTGCCTTTTGCCTTAGAAAGGGATGATTTCTTCTTCTTCGTCTTGTTTCGCACAACACTTGTCCTCACGCTGCTCCAGTGGTGTTGCCGGTGGTCAGTTATTTTTAGTGCCGCTTTCCATGTAGAATTGAGTTTCCAGTCTGAGAGAGGAGTGAACTGGGGCAAGTCACTTCTGCTTCGAATGACTTTTTTTTTTTTTTCTGAAATCTGTGCGGTGAGGACGCCAACATCAGAGTTATAAAAGTTAGAGAAGATAATACAGAGCATGGCATGTTGATTGGCATGACCTACACGACATTTTTGCAGTTGTATTTGACAATTAACTTGGACTTGCTTTGTTTCCCAGGGACCGTGATGCACACTCAGTAGAAAGGAGAGCAGAGATAACCATGTAAGAGACTGACTGCTATTTCATGACCTCCTGCTGTGGATGCATGGCCCAGACCGTGAAGGGCTTCAAACAGGCATCTGCACGGTGGAGTTCAAGTCTAATTTCCACGAGGAGATAGGAGCAGTAATTCTCCTGGCAAACATCCCATAATCTTCTGACTACTAGCGCTTTCGTTTTCATTTTCAGAAGGGTAAAGAACGGGACCGTTATATTCCCGTGATCTTGTTTGCTCTGAGTCACTAAGAATATACCTCAGCATATTTACTTCGTTTGCACCTTTGACGTAAACTAGAAGAACTTAAAGCCACACTAAATTGTTCCATAACCTTAAGTTGAGCTATTTGTCCCCTTATTCATGTAAAGTGCGTCTCCACTAGAAGCTGGGTTTTGTTTTTTGGTTTTTGGTAAAATGTGGAGGTAGTCACTGGATTACTTTTAAAGCTTATGATAACCCTAAGAATATCAAACATGTTTTATGTAGTGGGCACTTTAATAAACATGGTGAGGCTCTTAATTCAACTTTTCCTTCAGTGGTATAAAGAAGATGAAATTATTTTCTATATATTTCAACCTTGAAATAGCTAGATGTCTAAACACTTGATCAAAAATTAATGCATGCGGTTGGAGGTAGGAATGCCTAGCACACATAAGAAACAACTTCATTTCTGCTTTGCTTGGTATCTTGTGTTCCTATATTATATCCTTCTGTTCTGGTCATCACACCTTTTTTTAAATTTATTTTTTATTTTATTTTTCAACGTTTTTTTTTTTTTTTAATTTATTTTTGGGACAGAGAGAGACAGAGCATGAACGGGGGAGGGGCAGAGAGAGAGGGAGACAAAGAATCGGAAACAGGCTCCAGGCTCGGAGCCATCAGCCCAGAGCCTGACGCGGGGCTCGAACTCACGGAGCGCGAGATCGTGACCTGGCTGAAGTCGGACGCTTAACCGACTGCGCCACCCAGGCGCCCCTTAAATTTATTTTTTATTTTATTTAAAAAGAATTTATTTTTGAGGAAGAGAAAATATCTGCACACATGGGGGAGGGGCAGAGAGGGAGAGAGAGAATCCCAAGCAGGCTCTGAGCCTCAGCCCAGAGCCCAATGCAGGGCTCTGAACCGTGAGATCATGACCTGAGCTGAGATCAAGAGTTGGACGCTTACCTGCCTGACCCACCATTTTTTTGTCTTTCAAAACCATCTATATGTCCTTTCTCCTATTTTTTCTCACTTATCTGGACTTTTCACAGCAATAGAAGGAAACCAGAGGCACACAATGGGATGGTTTTGTTTTCCAAAGGCCTTTCTAACTGGGAATTGCCAAGTACCCTACTCAGTTGGTCATAATAATAACAACAGTGATGACTAATATACCCCAACCGAGTCCAAGCAACTGCTGGCAAGAAGAACCCTCACCATGAGGCCTCCCTCCCGTGAAATGCTCACGTGCACGGCTTCGGCCACTGGAGGCGCTGAGCTGCAGAGCAGACCTCTAAAACTCCACCCACTTGCACCACTGAGACTACGCGCCTGTTGGACAGCAGCTGCCCATTTCTGTCTCCCCTCCAGACCCCGGCAACCACCGTTCTCCTTGGTGATTTTACTGGAATCTCTAGAACATCTTCCTCTACTGCAGCACTACTCACAATAGCCAAGATGTGCCAACGACGCAGATGTCCTTGCGGGATGGTAAAGAAAAGGGGCGCGTGTACAAGATGGAGTATCAGCCTTCAAAAAGGACATGTTACCATATGTGGCAACACAGATGAACCTTAAAGACACGATGCTCAGTTACAGCACGATGGATTCTGCGTGATCCCACGGACACCAAGTTCCCAAAAGGGCCAGGAGTTGCTCTGATTTGCAACAAGAGAGCAAGCAACCGGATCCAGCGGTGTCCTTCAGATCAAATAATCTCTTCTGGAATCGGTTCCCCAAGCTTGGCCCTCTTTCAAACCACAATGATCTCAGTGTGTGCATGTTGCCATCTCAGAAACTCAACTTCACTGAGTGCGCACATGTCCCCAGAGTATGTCAAGGGATCAAGACCCAGCACGGGCTTACACACAGTCTCTCTGCGAGGTCGGGGATGTAAAAAAGAAAACAGAAGTCCTTTTCGCTTACTGTTCGTTGAAAGGATTTCGGTGGAACAAGGATTGGGGCAGAGTGGAAAGACAAAGTCCCAAGACAGAATGGAGCAGGGTTCTCACTGTGTGACTATGACAGAGACGGATATGTAGGTGAGTAAGTCAGAAAAACATGTATCTTCTTCCCTGCGAGGAGGCAGGTGGACGGCATGCATTTATGGCAAATACAGAGGGCACTTGGGGTAACAGCCTGCTTCACAGCCACGTGAGGGCAATCGGGAGACTTAAGTCTCCCCTGTGTGAGCAGTGTCAGAAACAAAACCGGCTCAGGACCTATGTCCTGCTGCTGCATTAAGTACTTAGTTTGAGTACCTAGAGCTTATTTTTACTTGAGGGTAAGTGCATTGTCTGGATTGAGATGGGGACAGAAAAATGCCAGGCACAGAGTAGCACACTGCATACCTGCAGTGACATTGCGATTCTGTTTTTGTTTAATCAAAAATGTACAAAATATCGGGGTGCCTGGGTGGCTCAGTCGGGTAAGCGTCTGGTGCTTGATTTCTGCTTGGGTCACGATCTCGTGGTTCGTGAGTTCGAGCCCCACGTCGGGCTCTGTGCTGACCGTGAAGAGCCTGCTTGGGATTTTCTCTCTCCCTCTCTCTCTGACCCTCCCCCATTCGCACGGTCTCTCTCTCTCTCTCAAAATAAATAAACTTTAACAAATGTGGAAAATATTGGAAATGCCATTATAAAATTTGATATGGAAACAGGAGGCTCCTGGATACGTAAAGAAGCATCTGAACAGAAACACTGCCATGCTGATAGCTCTTGTAAGTAATTCCAAGAGTTTGCGGGGCATCATAATTTGGGATTATGAAGTTCCCATATAATAACATGAATGTGACGAGGGCCATCCCAGGCTGGGACACTGAAATGGCGTGATTAATGCTTCTGAAAGGAAGTCAGAGGAGTCACCAAAGGGTTAATGGGACCACTCACAACTTTTTATCCACATTTTTTACCTTCACTTCAAATTTCCTTGGCCTTCCTCCCCTGGGGAGAGGGATTTAAACTCCAATCTCCTAGTTTCAAGGTTTTTTTTTTTTTTTTTTAAATGTTTATTTATTTTTGAGAGAGACTGGGAGGGAGGGAGGAGCAGAGAGAGGGAGACACACAACTTGAAGCAAGCTCTAGGCTCTGAGCTGTCAAGCGCAGGGCCCGACGTGGGGCTCGAACTCATGAACTGCGAGATCATGACCTCAGCAGGAATCAGACGCTTAACTGACTGAGCCGTGCAGGCACCCCTGCCCCGTTGTCCTAGTTTAGATGCCTCTCGAATAAACCCTTTCTTTGCTGCATACTCAATGTCTCCTCCTGTGCACGGGAACTACCTGGTTCACTTAGAGAAGGGCGGGTCAGAATTGTCCAGGCGTTGTAAGGCACATATGGTCATCAGGAATCCATTGAATTACACACACGTCATGGGCATTTGTGGTCATTACGAATTCAATTATGCAATTTACAGAATACTAACCAATGGTTACCAAATATCCTCAGGGCACTGAGGTGCCTGGATGGCTCAGTAGGTAGAATGTCTGACTTCAGCTCAGGTCACAACCTCACGGTTCATAGGTTCAAGTCCTGCATAGGCTCTGGCCTGACAGCTCAGAGGGTGGAGCCTGCTTCGGATTCTGTGTCTGCCTCTCTCTCTGCCTCTTCCCCTGCTGTCTCTCTCTCTCTCGCTCTCGCTCTCTCTCTCAAAAATAAGTAAACACTACAAAAGTGAAAAAAATATCCTCAGGGCATCAAATCCTTCCCTGCCTGTGTCCAATGGGTCATTTATAGGCTGCTGTTTGAACAGCATATCAATCTCATACCAGCAGCACTTAGAAAGACAGTGCCTTTCCCTCACAAAATGCTCCAGAACAATTATCGAATTTAGGATTGTTTTCATCTTTTATCTCCTGAGAGTTACGTTTATGTCAGCAAATTTTAACATGGATTTCACAGGGGAAAAAAGTCTGTAGGATGCTCTGCACACAAGTGGCCACTGGTCAAACTCCTTTGTGAAATTCTGCATCCCATGTCCCTGTTCTGGCCATCATTCAGTCTCTGGATCCTCAATCTGCAATTCGTCATAATTATTACTGGGACGCCTGGGTGGCTCAGTCGGTTAAGCGTCCGACTTTGGGTCAGGTCATGATCTCACGGTCTGTGAGTTAGAGCCCCGCGTCAGGCTCCACACGGACAACTCAGAGCCTGCTTGGGATTCTCTCTCTTCCTCTCTCTCTGCCCCTTCCCTGCTCACATTCTCTCTCTCTCTCGCTCAAAACAAATAAGTAAAAACTTAAAAAAAAAACTACATTAGGAGCCCAAGAGTATTTCCGAGGCAGCTGAAAGTTTTCACAAGTACAAGAAACAGGGGACCTTTCTGCATTCCTACAGATCACGTTGAGACTCAGAAAAAAAAAAAAAAAAACGGAGTTATGCTGATGTCGTATCAGTTCCTATCTTCATGTAGCAAAGGGATAGTTGAAACCCAAAGACCCATGATTGCTTTCCCTGAATTGTACACCCCCCTCCCCCACCAAACACGTGGGTGTGTGTTCTTATTTGCTTTGCTGTTCCACCCTATTTACCGAGTTCCTCTGATTTGCTTCATGACTTTGAGGTGTAAGAGCCGACGAACTATTTAGAGGTCAACTTACGGAAACGCTACCTCACATTTTGCTATGACTCCAACTCATGATACTGGTATTAGGACATGTGCACAAGTCCTCATATTGCTTTAAAGCTTTGATAGTCTTGCCATCAGCAACTGATGCGTGGCTACAAGTACAAAGTCCATTGCAATTGAAATAGAAACAAGGAATGAGTAATAGAGATAGTTTCTAGAATCTGTTAAATCAAGTATTAATGAATGTCGTATTAAAATCTAACAGACTAGCGAAGGTTCTACTTTTTTTAGGTTGTGTTTTATGTAAAAGGAGAAAATGCACCTGTGAAACTCTGAAGACTGCTGAAATACTGCCAATTCCATCAGTCTCACACAGTGAAATGTAAAATTAAAGCTGTGTGTCAGACATGCAGCAATGTCTTTGTTAAGATCACCTAACAAATCAACATCGCGTATAAGGTGGAACGTTTTCCCCCTGCAAATAGGGAAGCTGAAAAGCGGTGTATTTTGTTGAAAGATCATTAAACTCATTAATGAGCTGTTTACACATCACTGGAGCAGGCTGGCAGCTGTTAGGGATTAAATCCACGGTGAATTTTTACAAACGTTCTTGCAATGGTACTGACGCTGGAAGGATGCTTTAGATAGCGATCTTTTGTTTGTTTTTGGATAAGTCTGGCTTAAATAATTCTCCCTCGTCAGTTTCAGCATTTGTTACTACGAGCATTGCTTCTGCTCCAAGTGAATAGAAACAAAAAGTTGAATATATGGAAAATATTCATATACATTGAATATCCACATATATTTTGGATATCCATATCCATATATACTGGATATATGGACTATATGTGAACATATGAGAAACTGCCCAGAGACAGCACTGAAATTTTTGCTTAAGAAAATAGGGGTTTGGTCTTAAATATTTTGTCTTTTGGGGCAATGGGCAGCATCGCAGTTAACGAGAAACAGAAAAAGGCTTAGAGACAGACCTACGTGCAAGGTCTACACACAAGTGGCCACCGGAGTGAGGCAAATATTCCCAAGGAGTTGCAATACTCAAGTATGATACCAGACCTCGGGTCTTTGCATCTGGGTCCTGAAGAAATGCAAATACCTTCTCTGGAAACACTATGCTATTATCTCTCACTAGACTGCAGTCTGAAGCTAAACACGGAATCAAAGAATCTAAGCCATATTGACAGCATGTGCTAATTCTATGACCAGGCAACACTCCCTTGTACTCCCCATAAACCATCTTCTGTAAAGATATTAAAGTTCTTAGATAAAGATGGTTTATCATCGGCGGCCTTGTCAAATGCAACAAAAGACGAAATGGATTATACGCCCCATATCCTGAACACTGTTATCTACAAGTGATTATTTTTAATAATTTTAGCAAATTCCATTGCCCTTAAATCATCTTTTCTAGTGGGGTTATGCTGTGCTTTATAACTTCAAATAACTGCCACCAACAGTGATGTGGAAGCTAAAACTACTTTTAATTTAACTGAATGCACTAACTGTAGTTTACTGCGTGCAGTGGGTTAACTTCGTCATAGAGTGCCTATTACCTTTATTTTATAGAAGAAAAAAAGCAGATACGTAAATAACTTACATGCCCATATCACAATTAATGGCTGACTTCTGTATGTGAGAACTTAAAATGAGCCACATCTTCCCACCTGCCTTAAATTTCAATTTCTGCCTCTCACAATTTGGTGGTCGTTTTCTCCGTAACTAAAAAGTATTACAACGGAGGATGTCAGCAATCTCTTACTATTTCATAGTACTGTCTTTGTGTGAGTTTAGCACAGATTTAAATACATTAATTTATTACGTTGTAGAGGCAGAGAAAAAAAAAGAAAGTTACTCAAATAATAAGAATAGGAAAGATATTTGAATAGGACTCTGGAGTCCAGGGATCAAACTTTTATTTTAAAGTAAAGTCAGTATTATAAGCCATTCCATAGGAAATGATGTTCAAGATCTACACTGAACTACCATGACATTTAAAAATAACTTTGACAAAAAATGATAAAAAAATTTTAGTGGCAGACAGCTCAGTTGGTTAAGCATCTGACTTCAACTCAGGTCATGGTCTCATGGTTTATGGGTTCGAGCCCGGCATCAGGCTCTGTTCTGACAGCTCGGAGCCTGGAGCCTGCTTCGGATTCTGTGTCTCCCTCCCTCCCTCCCTCTCTCTCTTTCTCTCTCTGCCCCTCCCCCACTACTGCTCTCTGCCTCTCAAGAATGAATATTTAAAAATATTTAAATGATAAATTTTCAAAAACTGATAAGGTGTATTACTGTACTAATGAACAAGAATATCACAATATTACTATTTCACAAATTTTGATGAAAAGTATGGTGGGGAAGTAGGTTCTACTTACATAAATGGGTTAGAAAACACCTTAGGGCAGAAAGTCGCCACTGCGGGGCGAAAGCGTCCGAGGTGAGCTAGCAAGATACTGTAATGGGATCACAAGTAACTTGTTATATCCCCAGCAGGAAATTCCCTTCCATGTGGCACTACTATTCTTTGATCACAAACACCACTTGCCCCACAGACCCTTTGCTTCTTCCACAGAGTTACTGATTGTTTTCTCCATGTTCACCAAGCGTGTAAGATCTTGTTCTCTTCACGCTCACCACGTGGGTAATATCTTGTGGGCTCAATAAATATGGAGATAAAACTCCTGTTCGGGGCTCCTGTCTCATCCCCGACATCAGCTTCTCCTGTATTCAATTTTTCCTCCTCTCTCTTGCTGGACAAGAGAGAACTCCAGACTCATAGTCTTTGACAGAGTACTATAGCGTGTAGAATTTTAAATTTTTTTAAATTTATTTACTTAGCTTGAGAGAGACAGAGAGGGGGACTGGGAGAGTGGTAGAGAGGGAGAAAGAGAAACTAATGATAGAACTCAATGGCCACTTATGATTAAAAAATAAATCTTAGGGGTGCATGGGTGGCTCAGCTGCTTAAGCATTTGACTCTTGATTTTGGCTCAGGTCACGATCTCATGGTTCATGAGTTTGAGCCCTGTGTTGGGCTCTGTGCTGACAGTGCGGAGCCTGCTTGGGATTCTCTCTCTCCCTCTCTCTGCTTCTCCTCTGCTTATTGTGTGTTGCTCTCGCTCTCAAAATAAATATTTAAAATTTTTTTTCATTAAAAAATAAATTTTAGGTCAGAGTGATGGAAGATGTGTTCCTTAATGCAATAAAGTCTGCAAATTACGGCATTCAGGTAATTGCAATGCATGGGAAAAGTATTTTGTAAATCACTAAAATAATGCTGAGCCTCTCTATTCATACATTGTTCTAGATGCCCTGATTAATGAAATAACACACGGAGAACCACCACTATCCACACAGATTACAAACAGAGATATAAAAATGGCACTATTCAGATGACAGTATTTAGGACGTGGAAAATCTAAAAAAAAAAAAAATTACAAACTATTGGCATTACTGAGGATTCTGCAAGATGGTAAGACAGACAGGGTCCCTGAGGGTCAGCGTTTCGTAGGGACAAGCCTCCTGCTGCTGCTCTGTATTCTCCTCTAGGTGCAGAGTTTGAGATTTGGAACAGGAGGGAAGAGGAAAGCACACTTGAAATGTGCTGTCTACGTCAGAGAATCCTGCAAGATGCCCAGGCCAAGCCCCAGGACAGACTCGGAAGAAACAAGGTGTGCCATGAAGGAATAAAGGCGAGGACCCCATTCTGCGTCTGGGTGAGGGAGCAGAAGGCAGGTACCCACGAGGGGCAGTGACAATTTTTAGTTACATTTCCAAAAACGTATGCCAGGAAAAGTCTGCGAAGATGTCCAAACACAGGGGCACCTGGGTGGCTCAGTCAGTTAAGTGTCCGACTTTGGCTCAGGTCTTGATCTCATGGTTTGTGGGTTCGAGTTCCGTGTAGGGCTCTGTGCTGACAGTGCAGAACCTGCATGGGATCCTCTCTCCCCCTCTGTCTGCCCCTCCTCTGCTTGTGCATTCTCTCTCAAAAGTAAATAAACAGTAAAAAAAAAAAAAAAAAAAAAAAAAAAAAAAAAAAAAAAAAAAAAAAAACAGGTCCAGGGCTCCTGGGTGGCTCAGTCCATTGAGCGTCAGACTTCAGCTCAGGTCATGATCTCGCAGTTCGGGAGTTGGAGCCCTGTGTCGGGCTCTGTGCTGACAGCTCAGAGCCTGGAGCCGTCTTAGGATTCTGGGTCTCCCTCTTTCTGCCCCTCCCCTCCTCGCACTCTGCTTCTCTCCCTCTCAAAAATAAATAAACATTTTAAAAAAAGGTCCAAGTAAATAATTGTAAAAGACAAAGTATTTAAGGACAGGTATACTGAGATTTTAGCATAGAGAATGTCTGTATTGACAGGTGAGGCTTAAAAAAAAATGAACTTCGTCAACTACATTTGAGGAAGAAAGAAATCAAGACAGAGAATGAGTTAATAATTGACTTCATGGGGCATTCCAGGTTAGCTTGTGAACAGAAACCGCCTCCTGTAACCTTTCCATTTGCACCAGAGTTCAGTTTAGACAGTTTTGACTTTGTCCTTCTGGCTAGTGGGCAGGGATCTCTAATACAGGGTATCTCCACAGCTGCCAGCAGGCTCAAGGGCACGGGACATGGTTACTAAATATTAGTGCATTGAGGTATCTTCAGAGAAACATCATTTCATGGCCCTGCGGATTCACTTATGTAAATTTCCTTTAAAAGATTCTACAGAACAGTAGCCTCTCAAAATACTCTGCCAGAGAATGTTTCCTCTATCAAATATATATAAAATATACACATATGTGTATATACACATACATATATATATATATATATATATATATCTATATATATATATATTTAGAAATTTGGCATAATGTAAGGCCACATAGGATTTATTTATGTCACTGGACATACTGAAAGTTCAAAGAAGTTTATCTAAACAGAGATCTGGGGAATTAGTGCACACCAACAGCATTCTCTGTTTAGATAAGTGCTTTTAATGAACTATTAATCAGTGATGCCAGCTTCGTAATTATAAACTTCTTTGGACTTGATTTCTTTCTTCCTCAAATGAAATTAAGCCTCACCTGTCAATACAGACATTCTCAAGCAAGTCAAGTAGCTACTTGCAGTTTTTAGGTAAACTCTACTTATGTCATTCACATTATATTTCACATTGTCTTCATCGGCCGTCATTTTCAAAATAACTTATTATTTAATCATGGTCAAGTAAAGTGCTGTGGTTTCAAATCGCCTGCATGGGAGGGTGTCAAAACTCCTTCATAAATTCTCTTTGGTTGACAGGACCCTAATTCCTTAAGTAAGTACAATGCAAGTAGTTTTTGTGGGTGTGTGAACAATTTTCTTGGTTCTGGATGGAAAAGCACATGGACGATTCTGCGGTTCATGGAAACGGTGTGTTTAAAATGAAAATCACACGCAGCAGACACACATGATCCTCTTTAAATTAAAAAAAATTTTTCTTTTTTAAAAATTTTAAATATTTATTTATTTTTGAGAGAGAAAGAGACAGAGCATGAGCATGGGAGGACCAAAGCGAGAGGGAGGCACAGAATCCGAGGCAGGCTCCAGGCTCTGAGCTGTCAGCACAGAGCCCGACGCGGGGCTTCAACTCAGGAACCGTGAGATCAGGACCTGAGCCAAAGTTGGACGCTTAACTGTCTGAGCCAGCCAGGTGTCCCACACATGGTCCACTTTAAAAGCCATGATTGCCCAAGGCATGATATATGAAGGAGTTCTTCTCTCCTGCCATGAAGGATTCAGACTTTCTGTGACTTCCTATTTAATTCTTGAGAAACACTTACCATGTTGTAAACATCTCATCACTGATACTTAATACTAGATCCTTGGGAACTAAGGGTTCCGGAAAACATTTGTCATATCTGTCATCCTATCATGCTACTGAGTTGTCCAAAGAGGAAGCTTGTTCCTTACATATAGTATATTAATTACGTGAAATGCAAAATATTTTCAATTCGAAAACATACTCAAGGGTTCACAGAGGGGACGGTGGGCCTACCTTTCAAGACTCCAAAACTCTTCTCCGTGGAGTATGGAAACATAAAACGGCTGAGCGACGTTGAAAAGTTTGTTCGATGCGCCCATGCACTGGCTGGGAGGTATGGGAGGGGGGACTTTTCCAGCACAATGATGATGTGAGGATGTCATAGCAAAGTCCGATTTGAAAATAATATGGAGGAGAAAAGGGCCAAGACATGTGTGTCTGCTGCTGTGTCCTGTGACCTGTCTTCCTGCCGTGGGTCCTCATAATGATGGACACTTGTATTCCTCTTTCTCCAGACCCCATGCATCCGATGGTTCCCAACTGTCCTTTGGGATTGGTCCTAAATGTTCCCGTGAGTCCCTGTGGCCTGCTCCCACATGGTGGGAAGTTACACGCACCGTGTTAATAGGACTCCTGTGCTCCCAGAGCCCCTTTAATTCTCCCGCCAGGGTCCGTATTACATTAGGTAGCAAGCGCCGTGGTCTTGGGGGTCTAACTCGGTACATTCAGGGTCTGGATGTACGGATTCGGATCGATCCTATCTGCTTGCTCGTATGTGTCAGAGTTAATTTCCACGGGAACACACGCAGACACACGTATCTGTGTGTATTCTGTGCAAATTCTACAACTGCTGCTATTTCCACTTGCATATGCTATATACAAATACATATGCACTTATGCGATGAGTAAATAATAGTTTGATAATAAACTAACAGTTATTAGTTACTAGTAAATAATAGTTATAATTAGGTTTACCAATTGACAGATTACATGTTTGATATAATTTGATCTCACGTATTCGGTTTACCTAAACACAGGTTTGGTAGAATTTTATATTCTGTTTATCTAAATACACGTTTGATGTACTACCTAGGCTCTCTCTATATTTTATAAATCTAAATCTATATATAAATATAAAATATACGGAGAGCCTTGGTAACACATGATAATGACAGTTAAAATATAATGCAATATAAATGTAATTTTCTGGTATATGCAATTATTTATAAAAATTTATACTCATTTACATGCAAATTATAGTGTGTAATTATAAACGATAGATTATAAATGCATATACAGTTGTATATATGCTATCAATATTCGATGTCATAACAATATATAATTGTACTTATGTACATTTAATGTTTAATCATGTGTAATTATAAGCAAATGATTAAATTTATTTAAATAAACAAATACATGGGGGCACCTTAAGCAGTTGGTTAAGCATCTGACTCTTGGTTTCAGCTCAGGTCATCATGTCACAGTTTGTGAGTTCAAACCCCATGTGCTGCCAGCATGGAGCCTTCTTGGGATTCTTTGTCTCTCTCCCTCTCTCTCTGCCCCTCCCTGGCTCTCTCTCTCTCTTTATCTCTCTCTCTCCCTCAAAATAAATAAGTAAACATTTAAAAACTTAAAAATTAAATAAACAAATACACTCATGTAGATTGATCTGCTTTATGCAGTTATAAATAAATATTTAAGTATATTCTCCACTCATGTATTACATACCTGAATACATAACAGATGTAGTTTTTGACAGCATGATCTACGGAATATGGTTTATGGTGCAAGTCAGTAAAGAGAAGGTGGAAAGAGTGACATATATTGTAAGCTGTCACTTTGGGAGGCTGACAGCTCATGACAACCCAGTCCCGGGACAACGAGGGCTACGGCAAGTATCCAGGAGGAAGGCAGGAAGGCACCGAATGACAGCAAAACCTCGTAAAAAGACCTCGTAAAATGCCATATTCTACACACAGTACGTCTCAGGTGTCCTCAGTGTCCCCCTGGGCATGCGGTGTTACGACCCCCGTCAGACCAACAGTCACTGAGTTCGGAGACCTTGCGTCTCACCCTCGTCACTGCAACAGGTGACTTTGTCATATTGTATCAGGTAAATACGGACAGAAGCCCAGACTCACAGGTAAGCTCAGCGATACTAACCCCATCAGGTTAGCGATACGATACGATATGATACCCCATCAGGGCTACAGATACTAAGCTATCTTTTCGACCTCACTCCATACCCCACACCCACGTCTGTGCCTGGAAACGCACCATGCATCCTTCCCTAGTGGACGGAAATCCTTCCTTATTTACTTCTTGCCTGTTGGCAACATGTCCTTCTGTTGAATTAGCAATGCATTCCTCGTTTCTCTTACAATATCCTACATATAATTTGTCTAGTTTGTTTCCTACACAGACTACACATTCCTCGAGGCAAATGATGGCGTTGTGGGGTTCTTCACTTAATCAAGTTTTTCGGAATGAGGCTGAACGTCTCAAAGCATTTACATTATTTTTTTTTCAAGGAAAACAAGAACATTTAAAGTATTAATTCGAACGGAGTAGAGTTTTCTTCTACATCGCTGTCGGTGACCATCGTTGCTGTCGGCACCTTATTAACGGTCTGGGATTTCTGTTCTCAATTCCCATTTGTTAACCTACACCCGTTGTCTGAATATCATTCTTTTAATTGGCGTGGGCTTTTTTTTTTCATTTAAAAATTTTTTTTTAATTATGTATTTATTTTTGAGACAGAGAGAGAGAGAGAGAGAGGGAGAGAACGAGTGGGGGAGGGGCAGAGAGAGATGGAGACACAGAATCTGAAACAGGGTCCAGGCTTGGAGCTGTCGGCACACAGCCCGACGCGGGGCTCGAACCCACGAACTGTGAGATCATGACCTGAGCCGAAGTCGGACGCTCAACCGACTGAGCCACCCAGGCGCCCCTGGCGTGGGCTTCTTGAAATGGAAATCCATAATAACATTTGAAAATTTACTGTTAGGCATGATTTAATTAGTGCACGCTGCACATCAAATCCAAAGTACTTAAAAAAACAACTCATGTGTATCTTGCACTGTTCATATCGCTGAGGTCTCAGATAAAGGCGGTGTACCCAAGAAAAATGAAATCAAGAGTCTAATGACAGGAAGCAAGAGGTCACAGGAGAAATGTAGCCAAAACTACAGAATCTAATAACACATAATGAAGCTTTGCTGATTTACTTAGAGGTTGTTGTGTGAACAGAGCCAGATTCATGTGTTAATTGTGTACCCCATTTCATTTTGGCCGCAAGCTCGTTTCTGATTAAAATAGCGGGTGCTGTCATTCATGTTTGGACAAATCCTGGCTGCCTCTTAACTCCTTGTTATCACTTAAGCATTCATCTATCAGCATTGAGATAATAAACTGAACCCAGGTGCAACACGTATCTTTTCTCCAAAATCTGACAGATACGTTGTCAACTTGAGGAAGGCCCTTGCAAATAATTTTGAAAGATACAATTTGTCCAACGGTTTGAAATCCCTGCCATTTTTAACTTTATGGTGCCTAAGTGGGTTTGGTTATTCAAACAGCGACTGTTTCACTTAAAATCCTTAAAACTATTATAAAGGCTTGTCTCACTGGTAAACTTACAACCGTTATCATCTCGTCACTTTACTTAGTGCCAACCGTATAAAGCCTGGTTTCAGTCAGTGAAACCTAACTTCCAGTGCAAATAGTGTGAATAATGTGTCTTCCAAGAACCTTTGGGGGTTTCTTTCTTGTATCGTTTGTCATAATTCAGAGGCCTCCCCCCAAAAATGTTTCAGAGTCCTGCCTTGATAGAATTAAAAGTGTTCTCCCATAGCTTAAATTTGACTTTCTGTCCCAGGGCTTTTTTGTACAGTTATTTACGTCCTTGATATAAACCTCCTACTTCTTTTTTGAAAAAACTTAAAAATGACCAATTCCTGTGATATGTTAACAGTCATTGTATGGGATTCCTTTTTTCTTTTTTGAATGTAGGCTTCTTTCCCTCTTCTTATTTCTGCCCCCAGCTTTATTCAGGTACAACCGACAAATAAAATTGCACACATTTAAGGAGGACAACACAAAGATTTTACAGACATACACACTGTAAAATAATCGCCCAAGTCAAAGTCAGGGCAGGTAATACATCCCTGATTTCACATAGTTATTTTTGTGTGTGATGAACATACATAACTTCTACTCTCGGCAAATTTCAGCTACCTGCAGTCCTCTTAATGACACCATGTTCCTTAACGCGTAGAAACTTCTTCGGGTAATTACAAGTTTTAAAACACTGGGAGTTTTTATTGAAGTCATGATAGACTTTATTTTTGAAATGGCCTGCCTGTTCACGTGGAGTCCCCTGCAAGTCCTAGGCAGTGACTGCAGAATTATTTATTAGGACCTATCCTATTCCTCCCACAGTGTGAATCTTGGCTCCGAAGTTGCCTACGGAATGCACACTCGTGCAAAGATGATCGTAGTTAACAAAATAGTCCTTCGAATACTCCACTGTGCTTTCTACTGTGGTCTGTGTGGCTCTCAGAGTCTTGGGAAAAGGCTTTGCAAGAGGGTGACTTTGGATCTATCTGGGTCTGAAACTCAGCACGAATCATGTCTTAGTGTTTATGATAGCTCCTTGGAAACATCAGGGAGAATATACAAGGTAATAATCATCTACATATGTATCAGCAATATTGTTTTCACAAGTTTATGAACCATAAACAGTTTGTGCTTTTGACACTAATTTGTTGAAGGCTAGTCTTAGCATGTCTCGGGAGATTTATGTTTTCTCCTTAAATGTTAGAATCAAATAAATGTCTTCTGGTATGAGGCTAACCGATCCATTTTGAGGTCACGATTCCGGGCACATTAGCTCTCTATTCCAACAAACCAAAGATACCTAATTACAAATTATCCCACTAAAACGCGTTCCAGTATCTATTAGCCCATGTTTGCTTTCAGCTTCACATTTTTTTTTGCCTAATCATTAACTGCTTGTCTGGTTCAAGAGCAAATGAGACTCTGACAAAGTTCATTTGGCCATATACCACAGGTTAGCCCCTTCTGTTAAGTGTTCTCTAAGTGGCTTGTAGAGAAAGCAATTCAACAATTACACTAATAAAAGCTCCCCAACTTGATTATCCTTTCAGCAGAGCACAGTATCGGAGCCTTCCAATGATCAGGATAAAAGAAAGACCTTGAGAGCCTCTTTGTTTGCTTGGTTTTTTGTAATTTATTATCTCCAGAGAGAACAATCTGTTTCCAGGGTCATCATAGAGAAAAGTCGGCAAAGAACTAATAACAGAATCGTAGGTACCTGATATTCCAGAGGTTGGTGTTCTTGCTTTCCCCTCACCCACCGAGTCTAATTTTCAGTACCTCCCAGTACTAAAGTCATTGAAAGACACAATTATTCTTAACGAATGGAAATAAAGAAGGGAATCAACCCATGTTGTAAAACTTCTACACTGAAACATGTAAAATTCGCTTTTATAGGTTCTCTCCTTCTCATACTTGTTTTTATACCAAAGTGCTCTTTCGTGTTTGATTTCAGCCTTCTGAAAAATCAAAAGTCTCTTACATTTTCTATTACATTTCCTTATTACTTTATTTTTATCCTGTAGTAAGTCTAGAAAAATAAAGTTCATACAAACAAAGTCCACTGTTATCTGAAGGTACGCAGTGTTTGTACTGACTTTTCTTCTTTTTAAACACAAAAATTAAAACAATTTTAAAGTTTATTTATTTTGAGAGAGAGAGGGAGAGAGCGAGCACGAGCAGGGGAGGGGCAGACAGAGAGGGGGAGAGGGAGAATGGCAACCAGGCTCCCAGCCGTCAGAATGGTGGGCAGACTTTGCTGACTCTTCAAAAATGACACAGTCCTAGGAAAGCAGTGCTTGGATACTGGGTGATACCAGAGCATTTTCTGCTTAAATGACCGAGTGAATCCTCATCCACTTAAATTAAACTCTGCAAATTTCTGGAGAGTTAGGTAAAACATTTTTAAAAGTCGTGAATGACTCTCTGTGGCATTGTGCAAATTGTGAGGATGGTGATGAAGAAAAGGAAAAGGAAAAGGAAAAAGTATATATGTCTGTGTGTGTATGTATATGTGAAAGAACTGTTATGGAGATAGATAAGAGAGGGACGTATTCTCTATCATATGTCATATAATATATACATATATATGGACATGCAGAATCTATATATGCAATATACGCACATAAAATATATCTACCCCTATTTATGTATGTATTTATATAACAAAAAGTGGGTGTGCATATACACACACACACACACACACACACATATATATACAGAAATACATATATACATATTCCTGCCAAAAACAATTAGAATTACACTGTACATATATACACATACATATATATGTGTGTATATATGTTATATACATATATATATGTACACCTATATATACACCTATATATTATATACATATGTATAATATATATGTACACCTATATATACACACACATATATGTATGTGTATATATACATATATGTATGTATATATGTGTATATATGTATGTGTGTATATATACATATATATGTATGTGTATATATGCATATATGTGTGTATATATATGTATATATAGCATGTACATGTATATATATACATGCTATATATACATATATATACACAAGTTTTCATAAGTTTTAGGTACTTGTGAAGAGAAGATTTAATATTTAAGGTTTATTTTTCTTATACCCATTATTTAAACTTTCCCCAAGGTCATCTTTACTACTCTGCTATTCAGAAGTTGAAAAAACGTGAGTCAGTGAAATCCTGTACAGAAGTGTGGTATTTTCAAGGAGGGGACCATAATCAACTGGTCTCTATGTAAATACAGGAGAGTTGCATGTGTTCCTGTAATTTTAAATAACCTAAACTCCTGGAGTTCCAGAAAAAAGAAATACATTAAATGTTGCCAACATTCACCTAAATTATATATTGCAATTGTAATATGAAATTACTAAACTGAGCGATACTGACAAATATCAAGTTCTGGATTAACTTATATATAAAGTGTCCTCAAAAGTAGAGGTGAGACACATACTGGCTTGGTGTTATTGGAGACAGGCAAAGCAGGTATGTATCCCGCATCCTAATGACTATTCAATGGCACCAGCATCTAGTAAAGAAGCATATGAGGAAATATGAAGAATCTATTATAAATTACGAGAATTTGATAACAGAGCTGAAGCTAGGACCTAAGCCACACGTGAAACCTGGTCTCCCAAAGCCTATTTGCAAAGCCGTCAGCAAGCTGACAGCACAGGGCAGACTAGTCACTGTCCTTCTCTTCCTCATGAATGAGGACATGTGTACAAGTCACATGGGAGGTCCGGTGGGGAGTGGGGTTAACAGCACCAGAAACGAGGAGATGTGGTCAGGAGTTCATGCAACAGCAGATACCAGCTTGTGTCACACGTACAGGACTCAGACGTAGCCAGGGGCATTAGCACTGGCGATGCTCCTGGAAACGTGCGGAGGGAGAGGGAAGAAGGGTCCCCTCACTCACAGCAGGAAGGCAACAGGTAGCCCTGACATATTTTTCTTTAAGGGTCCTGAAACTGTACTAGCAACACTGAGGCAAACTGAACTGAACCGAATTAAAGGGAGTTTCACGAGTCCTGGACAAGACAGGAAAGCAGACAGACAGAAGGAGAACATCAAAGATAGAGTCAGGTGGATTTTGTCGCAAACAGAACCTTTTTTAGGGTTTAGGAGGAAGTGACTATACAGGAAAATGGCAGAACGTTAAAGGTTACAGCAGAAATCTCACGCAAAGACAAAAGCAAGTCCTGCAAAAGTACTCCTCTACAGGTTACACTAGGCCAAGCATGAATAATTAAGTCACGGATCAAAAATTCTAAGAATTACATAAGATAATGTAATAATTATGAATATCATTGAGTCATTTGCCTTGGTCAGGAATTATATATACATACATATATATATATATATGCATTATATGTTATAGGTATTTATACATATAATTAAAAATTTTAACTGTCTTGGGGCGCCTGTGTCGCTCAGTCGGTTAAGCATCCAACTTCAGCTCAGGTCATGATCTCACAGTTCGTAAGTTCAAGCCCTGTGTTGGGCTCTGTGCTAACAGCTCAGAGCCTAGAGCCTGCTTTGGATTCTGTGTGTGTGTGTGTGTGTGTGTGTGTGTGTGTGTGTGTGTGTCTCTCTCTCTCTCTCTCTCTCTCTCTGCCTCTTCCCTGCTCGCACTCTGTCTCTCAAAAATAAACATTAAAAAAAATTAACTGTCTTGATTTATCCATCGAAGTATTTTTTCATATATACATATATATTTTAAATGGGCATATATATACATATATGAGTCATTTGCTGTAGTCAGGAAATGAAACCTTTGTGTGTGTGTGTGTGTGTGTGTGTATCATATATCATATATATAGCTCAAAATTTTTAATTGTTTTGTTTATCCAAAGCATTTTTTAAATGTGTATTCATTTTCAGGGGCGCCTGGGTGGCGCAGTCGGTTAAGCATCCGACTTCAGCCAGGTCACGATCTCGCGGTCCGTGAGTTCAAGCCCCGCGTCAGGCTCTGGGCTGATGGCTCAGAGCCTGGAGCCTGTTTCCGATTCTGTGTCTCCCTCTCTCTCTGCCCCTCCCCCATTCATGCTCTGTCTCTCTCTGTCCCAAAAATAAATAAAACGTTGAAAAAAAAATTTTTAATGTGTATTCATTTTCAGAGACAGAGAGACAGAAAATCCCAAGCAGGTTCCAGGCTGTCAGCACAGAGCCCAACACAGGGCTTGAACCCACAAACAGTGAGATCATGACCTGAGCTGAAATCAAGAGTCAGATGTTCAAGCGACTGAGCCACCCAGGCGCCTCGTCCATTAACGTATTTTTTAAATAAATACTGTTCTGCATGTCTTCCAGTTCGTGAAAAAAGTCACGCATTTGAACGCATTGTATTTTTACTTATATTCTGGAAATAAAACCACAATATTGTGTTATAAGCTCCTACCGACATTACTCATTCATCTGAAGTTGTCTTCCCTATTCCAAATTCTTGATTTAAAGTTAATAGATGCATTTGTAAAATAGCTACAGACCATGCCTTGTTTACAGGCCATTATAACAAGTTTTTAAAATATATTTTATGGATTATAATCACTACTATAGCATTAACATGACAAACATAAAAAAAATGACATTTTATTTTTCTAAAAACTTTTTTAATGTTTTATTTACTTTTCAGAGAGGGACAGAGATGGGGGGGGGGCAAGTGGAGGAGGGCAGAGAGAGAGGGAAACACAGAATGTGAAGCAGGCTCCAGGCTCTCACCTGTTAGCGCAGAGCCTGATGCAGGGCTTGAACTCATGAACCACGAGATCATGACCTGAGCTGAAGTCAGACACTTAACCAACTGAGCCACCCAGGCACCCCGAAAATATGACATTTTAGATGGACTTTTCCCCTTTCCTTCCTTATTTATTATAAAATATCTTCTTTGCATAAACATAAAACTATATGGCAACTATAAAGAAAAAAGAGTGTTCCCCGCTCTAATGTTCTCCACCCCCTATAAATGTGGTTGTGTGTCATCTAACTGTAGATACAGATTGGAAGGATATGGATAGAGACAGAGATCATAATAGGTATCTAAATTAAGATTTCTACAGATGTGTATTTGACGATTACAGTTTTGCTCAAGTAAACACACAGAGTCTAGACACACACAAAGATTTGTATGATAAGACATTTATCTAATGATGATTTAAAAAATTTTTTTAACATTTTATTTATTTTTGAGACAGGGAGAGACAGAGCATGAACAGGGGAGGGTCAGGGAGAGGGAGGCACAGAATCTGAAACAGGCTCCAGGCTCTGAGTTGTCAGCACAGAGCCCGATGTGGGGCTCGAACTCATGGACCGTGAGATCATGACCCGAGCCGAAGTTGGACGCTCAACCGACTGAGCCACACAGGCGCCCCTCTCATGATGATTTTAAATAAGGAGTGGGGATGGTCAAATCGCATTTAAGAGGCATTAGGATGGAACTTACCATAACACTGGGAGCCGTGATCAATTTAAACGTAGAAAGAAATGAACTCTCAGAGTCTATCAAGGGCACCAGCGAAAGAGAGTAAAGGGCAGGTCACAACATTTAGGTCTTCAGTCAATGCAAAGTGACGAAGTAACATTTTTCAGCCATCGTAACATAAATATTAGTTCACCCTGATATAAAATATAAAAACTCTTTTATTCCAGTCACACCTGAAATTCCCCTTGAGCAAGCCTTAGATGTCTTTGACAATGGGGTCCGCCATTTGCAAAGACCCGAGTCACCGCTTATGCATTAATATGTGCCTGTTAAACACGGCCGGGGTGCTTTAAGAAAGTAACGTCATGCCCTTTACAACTCCTGCGAGATAGTTTCTTTTTCTTTTTTTCTTTTAATTGAAGTATAGTTGATATTCTATTACCTTCAGGCAAGGTAGTGTCTGGAAAAGAACACATTGCTGCCATCTCTGAACCCCTAGATTTATCGTGTGTGCTTTCAAAAGGTTGGAAGTCTTATCAGCACGCCAAAATTAGATATTTGGTAACATCCTAATATTATTTTTTCCACAGTGGCCAAGATGTAGAAAGCACTTCATGTTCAAGTATTTTTTTTCATGTCTTTATTTATTTTTGAGAGAGAGAAGGTAAGAGGGACAGAGGGAGAGAGGGTGAGAGAGAGAAAACGTGGGGGAGCGGCAGAGACAGAGGCAGACACAGAATGTGAAGCAGGCTCCAAGCTGTCAGCACAGAGCCGGACACGGGGCTCGAACTCCCAAACCTCGAGATGATGACCTGATCTGAAGTCAGTCCATCAACCGGCTGAGCCACCCAGGCGCCCCCATGTTCAAGGGTTAATGGTAAGACTGATGAAAGCAAGTTCTGACGCAAGGAGCTAAGCCTTTCTGCAACTGGATGGTACTCTTTAAACCCCATTTTAGAAGGGTACATTATAGATTCATTAGAAGATTTTTATTACACTTTTTCCAGACACGAAGCGAGACATTTTCTAGAGTGCAAGCACTTTAATCATGAGCACCGGGCACACAGACAAAGGACAAAATTATAGACCGTTTTTCTGCTCTGGATACGCAATGAAGCTTCCAGACTTTAGACGACGGTACATTTAGAAATGTGGGTCCCAAATGCTGCTATGTGTGACGTTCATGCTGCTTCATTTTTAATCCTCTGTAATGTTCTACACCCTGTTCTTCGTGAGTAACTGTCCTTTTGCTGGGTACACAAAATGTGTCAAGTGCCGTAGATGTAAACTGCAACATATTCATAATGAAAGGAAAAGAGGCCCCCCCTGGCAGTTCGACACCAGAAGGCAGATATTCATGACATTTCTTTCTAAGAGACAAAACACTAAGGATACATTGTTAATATTTATAGGGACATAAACTCTTATAGATTTCTCAGTTTGATTACCTTCTTATCAGCATGCAGGCAGGGAGAGGATCAAGTCTGAAATGAGAAGGTAAGGCATTTATATTTGCTATACCAAGATGATTTTTCTTTGATTAGACTAATTTCAGGTATAGAAGTTCAGATTAATCAGGGGAAATATGCATGCTTAGTAGTCTCCAATAAAAATCTAAATTTATCCTCACAAAGCAAGAATAATGCATGTGGTTTCCACTACATCAATTATGTACACGTATTCCAATTCTGGACTTGATCAGTACAAATGAGATAATTTGTTACACATACTCTTTTTTTTTTTTTCCTTTGCATCGTATTATGAAAGTCTTATGTGTTATTTGTCCCGGCTTGGCTAATTATAAAATGTCGACTGTATTCCACATCCCCAAATGAACTGTCAATGCCCGAGGTTGAGGTGGATTTCATTTATTTCTGTTTGGTGCCCTGTATTTTGGGAACCGTGGCAAACAGTCAATATCCTGTGCCTTGATTGGTTTGCCCATCTAAGTAGATCAAGAGGACGGGAAATGGGGATCCAGAGCACATCACTAGGGGAAGCAGGCATGCACGGAGCCAGCGGCAAGGCTCAGTGGGCACTCGCAAAGCACCAAGGATAAGGAGGAAGGGCATATGCACACAACCATTCACAAAACACTTCTGCTGACAACGTGAATGCCTTTGTCACGTCATCTCTCCTGGATTCGTACGCACACGGTGTTTTCAGTTTTGCGCAGTGTGCCAGTGCATGACCCAACAATGCAAGTGTTTTGCGCAGTGCATGACCCAAAAATGCAAGTGAGCCCTTGGGGAGCTCCTACTGTAACAGTCACAAACAGGCCATGGTGCAAGTCTTCCCAAAACGGGCTACACCAAAGCTAGCTTCAGAAAGTACGTCATGGGGAGAGGAAAAGGCGTCGTGTGAAAGTTAGCTGGGGAAACACCCCGCCCTAAATATTCCATCCTTGAAGAGCCATGATGCATCCCGGCCAATAAATCTAGAAGCTTCTTGGTAAATTAAACATGTCTGACAGTCACAGCTTGGGCCGGTGTTTCCCAGACCCATTTCATTACAAATTACTGCATTTTTTCCTACTAATATCTATTAAACATCTGAAAACATTTTTAAGAAACATTGCTTGAATATATTGTAGTTTCCAAACTTGGAGTTTAAGTCAATTATGGTCCAGTGAGATTAAGTCTGGTGGATTTTTATTTTTCCCAATGCAACTTAAACAACATATGTTTGGAATATTTCTATCAAATGTCATTAAACTTGAAATTATTTCACAACTTCTCAGCACGGAGTCAGTGATATGTGTGCCCCGGAAGTGGTATAATGTTTATGTGTGAATGAAGACCAATGTTTTTAAATCCTAGATATGTCATTAACGTGATAAAAGGCATATTCTTGTTTAGTTTACGACCTACACTGATTTTAGGCATATATGTGAAAATACACACACACACACATATGCACATACATGTATAACTGTAAGAAATAACCATCAGCAAATTTCTAAGCTATATTTTCTTATAGTCCTGTTTTAACACATCGCCTTAGTTCCTTTTTTATGTCTTGTGCTTTCATGATAAGGGACAATGCATTAAAACAGTAACTGAATTTTCTCTGCTAGACCACAAAAGCTGGAAATTCGGTGAGATTTTTCAGTCCCGGGTAGCTAGTATGGGCTGGACTGTGTGCCCTATGCTGGTACTGACACCCCGAGGACCACAGAATGGAAGTGTATTTGGAGATGGGGTGTTTAAAGAGATAATTAAGGACAAAATGAGGTCAGATGGGTGGGTCTTAATCCAATCAGATCTTATAAGAAGTACACAGGCACAGAGAGAGCCCATGCCAGGACACAGAGAGAAGATGACGTCAAGGACAGAAGCCTCACTCCCACCTGGATCTCAGACCCCAGCCTCCAGGACTGGGGGAGGGAGACATGTCTGTTGTTTAAGGCACCCCGTCTGTGGTGGTTGTAATGGCAGCCCTAGGAAATTCATACAGTGGATAAAGAACCATAAAAGAATGAATCAAAACTTTAAATCAAGACATAATTACAGTAGGCTTGCGTTAGGGTTCCCTGGGAAAGCCTTTGAACAGACGTCTTAGATACAGAAACTTTTGCGTGTGTGTGAATATGAGAGGGGCAGAGAAACAGGGAGACAGAATCCCAAGCAGGCTGCATGCTGTCAGTGCAGAGCCTGATGCGGGGCTCGAACTCATGAACCTTGAGACCGTGACCTGAACCGGTCAAGAGCTGCACACGTAAGCAACTGAGCCACCCAGGTGCCCCGCTGCTTTCATTTCAAAAGTGTACGATCATGGGGGGCACCTGGGTGGCTCCGTTGGTCACGTGTGTGACTCCTGATTTCAGCTCAGGTCATGATCTCATGGTTTATGAGTTCAAGCCCCACCTAGGGCTCTGTGCTGACAACTTGGGAGTCTGGTTGGCATATTCTCTCTCTCTCTCTCTCTCTCTCTCTCTCTCTCTCTCTCTCTCTCTCTCTCTCTCCCCCCTCCTCCTCCTCCGTCTCTCCCCAACTCTCTCTCTCTCTCAAAAATAAATGCTTATTTTTTAAAAAAGTCTATGCTCATGAGCGTGTCTGGGTGACGTCATACACATTATAAAACTCCCTTCTGTTTATCACAAAGTATGGATTCACTTTGATAACCCAGAGGGTGGATCCCGTGTCTCCTTTCTGCTTGGAGTTTTTACTCCAGAAGGACGTTCCTCTCTCCACGTAGGAGGGCATGCCCACAACGGTTGACAGAGTTTCTGTGCCTAAGATAGCAGAAAGCCTTGACATTTTATCATAAGCCGTTTTCTTACTTTGGAGAGAGAAAAGGAAGAAATGGTATCACTATACACAAGATGTGTGCAAAGCATTCTGGCTGTTACGGTGCCCCTCTTTTTTTTTTTTTTTTTTAAATTTTTTTTTCAACGTTTATTTATTTTTCGGACAGAGAGAGACAGAGCATGAACGGGGGAGGGGCAGAGAGAGAGGGAGACACAGAATCGGAAACAGGCTCCAGGCTCCGAGCCATCAGCCCAGAGTCCGACGCGGGGCTCGAACTCACGGGCCGCGAGATCGTGACCTGGCTGAAGTCGGACGCTTAACCGACTGCGCCACCCAGGCGCCCCTATGGTGCCCCTCTTAAAACGCCTTCACTTTCCACTTAAAAATAAATCTTTGGCTCAGTTGGGTAAGCGTCCGACTTTGACTCAGGTCGTGATTTCTCGGTTTGTGGGTTCGAGCCCCTTGTTGGGCTCTGTGCTGACAGCTCGCAGCCTGGAGCCTGCTTCGGATTCTGTGTCTCCCTTTTTCTCTGCCCCTCCACAGCTCAAGTTCACTCTCTCTCTCTCAAAAATAAACATTAAAAAATTTTTTTTAAATCTTTGAAGAAGAGAAAGGAGGAGCAATCATTAGATTGTCTTCCTGTGTTGTTAAAAGTAAAATAAAATGCCTCAACACAGATGCTTTCCATCCACTGCCGCCTGACTAGGATGCTATGCAACCTGAGGCACAGTACAGGTCAACCCTTCTGCTTACAGGAGCTACTTGGCATTTCCAAATGATTACAAATTACCCTGAACAAGCTACCACCCACTTTATATTCCTGCAATCTGCCCCTTTGTGTTTATATTATGTTTGAAATAATTTTTAGGAAACGGCTGAGTGGCTGTTCATGTTAGGTCCGTGTGGGTCACGAACTCATTTTTGAGACATTTACACCGGCAAGAAATTAGAGTTACCAAAAGTGTAGCCAGCACAATGTATAACCAATATTAAGTATCCTTAAGATCATCAATTTGTAGTTTATTAAGAAATGTAATCACATTGCAGTAAACCACACCGGCGACCAATTAGGTCCACACGTTGATGGAACGCAAGCCCGGGGTATTTGTACTATTTAATGGAGCGTATTTTCGTGGCTCGTCAGTTCGTAAAGTTCATGCGGACATGCACACGTGTCAATAGAGCATTTCGAAAGCGTCAAGAAATAAGTCTGCGCGTTAGTGAAAATGACCGGCCTGTTCGCTGATGTTCCCGTGTGGCGGTTTTAACCATGCACAGAAATTTGCGAATTTAACCAACTGGTGTCGTTTGTTGAGTGTTTCATCTGAACAAAAATAAAAATAAGCAAAGCTATGGTCATGTGCCCTTACTACCCAAGACAGAGAGAGAGAAGGAACACTGCCACGTTGAGTGTAGGACTCTCCATTTCCAAACTCAACCTCTAAGCTAGTGGGTTACGTCGGCAACGCCTGGGTGATAAGCAAAATTCGTCATCCTTTTTAAGCATTTCTTCTTCAAGGAATTTTTAGGGAAGTCTGCTTCTAAAGGAAAGGTGGATGGCAATTTATATTATATAAGGGACTCTTTCCACATTCTTGTTATAAAAAATAAGCATTCTTTCTTTTCCTTAAGCTCATTTTTGCTACAAGATTAAGATCTCTGGTGTAACATTAAGATGATTAAGGTCTAATACTCATTTGAATATTAAAACTTGTTTTCTACCCCAAATTAACATGCTTTGTACCATAAAGTTACGTGAACCTATTATTCTGTATTTAAGATATTCCAAATGAGGCCAAACAGAGTGGAGACCAGTATTCACAATTTGTATTTGCTCTAAATCTTACATGGTAATTCGTTCTTAAAAAGGTGGGGCATTAAAAGTCTCACAGAGCATCTGTATACATCATGGACTGAATTACGTTGCTGAAGTTTGGCCCACGCACGTGACCGCTATGCTTCTTTCCGCAAAGACTCTCTGTGTAGAAATCTCGAACACCGTCTGAGGGAGTCGTGGGGATTCCTTCTCCTGGGATTTATGTGTTCAAGCCTTGCAAACTTTTATCTAGGAGTCTCTGATAAGAGTAAATGATGAATACAGGCGTTTTCGCTTCCTTTCCAGGAGAACAGTGGTGGTTAATATTCGCTGGGACAATGGCCCTTTATCAACTGTGATCCCAAATGTCTACAGTGAGAATAATTCATCTGCGAAGTGACTGAACACAGTAAGGAACAGGGCGCTCTCTCTGAGATTAGCTTCTGGGCCAGCTCCCCACCCCCGTTTCCTACAGTGCTAGTCCCCTCGGAGCTGAATTCTTACATTAGATGCTGGGCAACCAAGAAGACTCTATTGAGATCTTACAGTGTCTCTGCCTCTGTCTCTGTCTCTCCATCCGCTCTCTGTGCATTTAATCTCACATCTGGAGAAAAGATGTGATGTTTACGCTGCCTGTTTCATTTCAAAATACTGTAAAAGTAAGTGACTGGCCTTTTTGACTCCTGCAGCACGGATGCTGAGATAATCAGGTGTCAGATCCTGCATGGATTCTGAAATATGACCCCAGGACCTCGTTAACGAACACATGCTCACACCCAGCCCGGAAAGACAAGAGTTACCACCACTGACTTCCAGATACGGTGACGTGGGGTTTAGAAAGCTATCACTCCAACCCCCTTTCTCCTAATTAATTTTAAGTTAGACAAGCACATCCGTTTTTAAACCTGAGCTCATTTGCATGCAGATCATATGTATATATATGCAGAATATGCATTATTTCTTTCCACTTCAAATTCTGTGAATTTATAGCACCATGTTTCACTAAGCTAGACTTTTTTCCCTCAAAGATGAGCATGATTCAATTAAAACTCTGCTCCACTCTTCACTAGAATAAGCTTTTGGAAAGCATCCTAAAATCATCCCTACTTCCACTAGGAAGCTAATAAAATACGGATCCAAAACACACACACACACACACACACACACACACACACACACACACACATCTAACAAGAAAAATGCTTTAGGAGCAAAAAGTGTTTTTATTACTTTATGATTGGATTTAATTTCTCCCCTTAGAAGTAATAAAGATTATTCTTTTTATTCTTTTTCAAATTTATTTTGCTTTAGAAGAAGCACAGACTTCTGTATTTTCATGCCAAGAAAAGATCCTTGGTCAGTTCAAATAATTATACTGCATTTGGAGAGAAAACGATATTTATATGATAATCTCCTACCCTCTAAGTTCAGCACAAGGAAGATTTCATGCTGCTAGCTTCAGGCATCCAATTTTGATTTGGTGAAATAAGCTGTTAAAAGTTACTGTCACTTATTTCCGCGAAAATTTTCTGGTCGATTCTACAATTTTTTTTTTTTTTTTATTTCTCTGTGTTTGAACTTTCAACTTAGACTTGATTCTTGTATTCTTGAGGACAGTAATACTTTAAAAGTGCATTTTTGGGGACTCCTGGGAGGCTCAGTACGTTAAGTGTCCACCCTTGGCTTAGTCATGATCTCAAGATTTGTGGGTTCGAGCCCCATGTGGGGCTCTGCTGACAGCTTGGAGCCTGGAACCTGCTTCGGATTCTGTGTCTCCCTCCCTCTCTGCCCCTCCCCTGCTCGCATTCTGTCTGTCTCTCTCTCTCAAAAATAATGAAACATTAAAAACAATTAAAAAAACGAAAGTTCATTTTTCCCCCAAATCAAGATGTTGTGAGCAGAAAGCGGGATCTAAATAACATTATTACTTCTGTCCTTTCAGTGTGACTGAGCCAGCCAGGTGCCCCTATACATCGAATGTTTTAGTCCACTAAAGTGTTGAACATATTCTTAATACCCACAGATGTCACTAAACAAAATAAGGAAAGCCATTCTTTACTCAATGAGGAAGGATAGGATTTTGTTTGGGGCAACTAGACTCAGGTGGCAGGTGGCCATTACATACTGATCCTAAAACACCAAAGAGCAAACTGACCAGATCCAACCTGTCTGCATGCTCCAGTAGGGCTGATATTCAAAACGGAGTATAATGCATGAATCTATTGCATTATCACCCGATCACTGCAGATGTCACTTATAACTTGATGTGTAAACATAACATGCCTGATAATGGCATCATGGCCAAAGAAATTTATTTTGTACCCACTTGTCTTAGAATGCATGGAGAAGTATAGACTGATTTCTTCTGGGAGCACAGAATGAATTCCCTTTAGTACACGTGAGAACCAGTCTGGTATTTCATCCACCTTTATCATGGATACTACACGTATAGAAGGAGATAAAATAAAACATATATATACTTTTGGTGTACATTCTAAGAAATATTTTATGATGGCGGGGCAAGAGATATATATTTTTTGTGTTGTCTATTTAACAACGAAAAATGTGTTAACCCAAGTTACCGTGGGTGAACAAGGATTAACAGTTTTTTAAGAAATTAGTAAATAAAAAAAAAATTAGTAAATAATAAAAGAATGTATTGGGAAGGAAATTAAAATCCAAGTATATGCATATAATATATATTATCTTTATCTTATTCATAAGTTATAAATATTTATCATTTATGTTTATATATCACACAATTATACATTATATATGTAATATATAATGTACTATAACGTGTTACATGTTATAATTATGTACTATATGTCATATAAATGTATTATATGGCATATATTATACATATTATATATTACACGTGTGGTAGGATATTACATGTTGTATGTATTATATGTGACATTCTATCTACGTTACGTGTATACAAATGTCACTTTCGAAAAATGTGCTTGTGAGTGTAATGGCATGCAGAGAGGATTTACATCCACACTGCCAACGTTAAATTCAGGGAACTGGAAAAAAAAAAAAAGTCCAGGGTAATTATCACTTGATGCTAGGTATCTCTCACCTCACTTCACCTGTAATGCATTCCAGATTGAAACGCACCAACTCTCCCCCACTCTTCAGGCACTTACATTAAGCCTCAGTGCACACACTTGAGTGAGCCTGTGCACGCTGCAAGGTGTGCTGCCTAGATACAATTATGCCGTGACTCACTACCCCCAGCACCCACTCTGCTTCTGGGTATGGGGAGTGCTGTCTAACATCGTGGATGTGGAGGGAGCCAAGTCTTGTGTTTCTTAATGAGATAGAGATTTCTATGCGAACACAAGCAATGTTATATGAGGGGTAACCCAGTTAAAATGTGTATTTTATATATATGTATATTCTATATTAAAATGTGTATTATATAGATGTATATAATGTATTATATACACTATACACATATAATATACATCATACAGTATAATATAGAATTGTATACCTATATATAGACACACATATGTGTGTCTATATATACGTATATATACATACATTATGTATATATATGTATGTGTATATATATACATATATGTACACACACACACACACACACGTGTATGTAATAACCCTGATTTCTAGGACATCCCATTATTTGATTCATTTTCAAAAAGTGTGAACAATTTCCCCAAATAAAACTCACACCTGGATTAAGGAAAAAGTACATTCTAGCGTAACGCTGTTTTCTGAGATTTATTTCCCAAGTCAAAAACTTTATAAAAACGTGTTCATCTAATGAGTGAAGGACTCAAAATGTACAAACTAGCAGTTACAAGATGAAGATAGTCTTGGGGATGCGAGGGACAGCATACCGATTACAGTTAATCACAGTGTATTATACATGACAGTTGCTGGGACAGGGGATCTGAAAAGCCCTCATCACAAGAACAAAAATTCAGTAACTGTGCGCGGACGCATCTTAACTTACTGTGGTGACGGATTCAAAATACACAAAACTACGGATTCATTACTCTGAACATCTGAAACTAACATAATTGTGGTTCAGTGATAGGTCGCTACAAAAATAAAGCGAAGTCACATGGGGTTCCCGGGTGGCTCAGTCGGTTAAGTATCTGACTCCTGATTGTGGCTCAGATCACGATCTCACGGTTCGTGGGTTCAAGCCCCGCATCAGGCTCTATGCTGACAGTACGGAACCCGCTCGGGGTTCTCTCTCTCTGCCTCTCCACAGCTCACACACTCTCTCTCTCTCTCAAAATAAATAAATAAACTTAAAAAAATAAAACTAAATTTTGAAAACTACTTATCTGAGCAACACTAAGTGCATCACTAAATGATATAACATGAATTACAAAGTCCCCTCTCCCTGGAAACTCTTAGAGAGAAACAGAGCACAAGTGAGAGAGGGGCAGAGAGAGAGAGGGAGACATAGAATCGGAAGCAGGCTCCAGGCTCTGAGCTGTGAGCACAGAGCCCAACGTGGGGCTCGAACTCGTGAACCGTGAGATCACGACCTGAGCCGAAGTCAGTCGCCCAACTGACTGAGCCACCCAGATGCCCCTGATATTCATTCTTTATTTAAAGTAACTTTTTGGTGTTACCATTTTTTACTTAATTATATAGCAAGCATTTGCATACACAGAAATCACAGTACATTTCCAAACTATTTTTTAAATGGGAAAAATTAAATTGCTACGTTTTATAAGTAATGTCACTAGGTGTGTGCTTGAATGTATTATGGCTTACTTAATCTGTTTTGTCTTACTAGACTCTGGTCTTGTCCTCAAGCTATTACATTGTGGCGTCGGTGGTTAGTTTTAGAAATAGAACCCTTTCTGGTAACTGAAATCTGACATGTTCTTTCTGTGGGTGAAAAGAGCTAATTTATGTTCACTGTTACCTGCACGTTCTGGCTTTTGTCAAGTCACAGTTCTATCTATTTCAGTGTGGTTTTTTGCTATCTAGGGTACAGGAGCTTTGTTTTACTGATCCATTCGACAATTTTGCAATATACAACCACATACATGGAAGCCAAGCACGCAAACACACAGACACACACATAGACATGCGCACACACATACCTGCCAATTTACATAAAAGGAAAGACACTAAAGGAGGACATTTGGGGCTCAAATCACATATTCAGCTCAGCCTATTTTGGTCACTTTTAGATGAAATCAGTCTACAAGGTTATCCGTGTAACGGGAATAAATTTAGTGACTATTCACAAGGGTGTTGGAAAAAAAATTATCTTTGTAACAACAAAGTGCATTTAACAGCACATAATTATCACTCAAAAACGTCAACTACTCCATCATGATGATCATGACGTAATCTTTAAATTACGTACTTACACCTGTATTTCTCGACTTCTTTATCCCATACTTGTTAGCTTTTCACCATAAACATGTGGCCACAAACACATTATCTTCCCACCTCTCGGGAATGTCCCCTTCCCACTGGTATTTTGAGACTGTGGGAGAAAGACAGCATTTACACTCAACGCCTATCTGTAATTATTTTAATCCTATTCCAAATAGGATGCAATCTCTTGGCTCTTGAACACAACATCTCCCTCACTACTTAAACTGTCTGTCGTTCTGTCTGCCTGCCTGCATTGTCCAAAGTAGCTGGTGCATTTTATTTTACAGTGACTCCAGTAGACTTGGGGACACAACACTGTCTTCGATGACGTGTGCTGTTAAGTCAGGTATCTCTCTAGAAGCTGCGTAAGGTGAACACGCATGCCTGGAAGCCCTACCTACCCCTGAGGCACAGACACCAATGGCACAAGAAGACCCACATGAAAATCGAGAGGAAGATTAAAAGAATAAAAAGGTTCAGAGGACTGTGTCCGACAGAGGACTCTGTCATCATTTCACCCCAAGCATGAGCCATGCACCGATTTGTGAAGTCTGTACGAACATAACACCAATGAAGCTGTCCCGGGCCAGGTGAGTGTCCCAGCAAGGACTGTGACATCCATGCACGTGCACATTAGGCACCAGACAAGGACACTCAGGAGAGTATCAACCCCCTGGCAGCTGAGCTGAGCAAAGACGGATATTCTTGACCCGCAGTTTTCTTATTTGCTTGCGGCTGAAGGGGTGGAAAGTCACCTCGATGTGTTTTTCCATACGTGTGCTTCCTTCGTATGGGATTAGGACTCAACCGTCCAAGCCTATGACTCCCGTCACTATTTTCCCCTCACAACACCTAATCCCCCAAACCTGTTCTGTTATGTTCCATCCTTTTCCTCGTGGGTAGTCCTGAGGGATGTCAATGTTTGCTCCTCTGGTTCCTGGGAATCGGGTTTTAAAAATGAGATGCGTGGGGCACCTGGGTGGCTCAGTAGGTTGAGCGTCTGACTCTTGATTTTGGCTCCGGTCACGATCTCATGGTTTGTGGGATTGAGCCGTGCGTCAGGCTCTGTGGTGATGGCACACAGTCTGCTTGGGATTATCTCTCTCTCTCTCTCTCAAAATAAATAAATAAATAAAATCTTTAAAAGACAAGATATGTTTCCTTTTACTTGCAGATTTCGGATTTTTACTTACTGCCTTGTCGTACAAAAATATCTGCTTACTGGCATGTGGGTGGGGAAATGAGGTAGTTCACATTTGTAATTTTCATTAGTGGCTGACTTGGCAAATATATAACTGCCTGATGGGTGGTGAATGTTTGTATATTCTTTGGAGGTCCCACAGAGCACTGCATTTTGTGTGGTGCTTGGAGGAGCATTTGCTGTGTGTGGTTGTTACCCACCCTGCCATCTTGCTAACTGTGGATCAAAGAGAGTACTTAGTGATTTCCTATTATTCTCTCTCTCCCTCCTTCTCTTTCTATCTTTACTGCCATTTTTGTCTGTGCCTCTCTCATATTCCCCAAATAAAAATTCCACTCTGCGTTGTTCCCTTCCCTATTCTATTCCCATATACATTTCCCTCAAAGTTGCCTACTAGTTTACATATTAGCTAGCATAATAAGTATGATATCTATTCAACAGACCAATAGGGTTATGCTTCTCCCAACAATCTGCTTAAGATCCTTGACTCAAGCACGGAACCCCTGTCGAGTTAGCCAATATCTTTTGACCAGCACAGAAAGCTAGTTTTGGGTCCCAGTTTCTAAAAGCAGGTAACCCTCCCTTCTACCCTTGCCAGTTCAGATTATTTTCCTCACCACTTGGCTTCCTGGGAAGTGAAAGGCAAAAGACCACGCTTCATGTGATTTGCCTTTTTGAGGGTCAATGCTGAATGCTCGAACAAAGGCATAATCACAGGTGGGGGGGAGGGGGAAACAAACACTGAACACGTTATTATCTATCTGTTAGCTGCCATAATTTTTGCTTGGCATGTCCTATAAGGATGTCTTGCATGTTTATGGCTGTAAGTGCGAGCACGCTGATCATTTTCAGATTTGCACACTCAACCTTTCTTCCATTAAGAAGGAAGACTGAGTCTCTCCAGTGGAGGGGGAGGAATGACTTCATTTCCCACAACATGGCCAACCTGGATCGACAACCTGTGGGCATTTCAATCTGCAATATATCAACTCACTTCTTCTGCCCGGGTAGCTCAAACATGAGTTAGTGTGGTCATTCACCATCGAGGTAAAACATTGAATATGGACGTTCTGCTGCACAAAACACCCTGAACTAGCCACTTTTACGTGTCTCCTTCTCAAACACATCTTTCTCTTAATTAAAAAAAAAGTCTGTAGATCTACATATATCACCACCTACCTATGTTCTCACCAACTTCCTCCTGAGTTTCATGATCCCACCAGTTTAAGCTATTAAAATATATGTATATATTTCCTCTCAAATTATAGCCAACGTCTTCCTATTTTTGTTCATCATTGTGACTGTAACTCACTCCATGCAGAAAATCTGATATGTTTTTTCCATAATTTGGGTAAACTTCCTTCTGGTTCAAACACAAACCCACCAGAATACTTTGCAACCTAAATGGGAATGTTAGTTAGCAAACAATTCTTAGATAAACCATTTAAAGGGAAGTCATGTATTCACACATATCTTCTCAACAAGCAGGTAAGACAATGTTCATGGTTTCCACACTTGTAATTGACAAAACGGTTCGTACAAAGATGGGGGTTGTTTCCACCTTCTTCTGCGACCCATTACTACTGGCTTTCCCCTCAGTCATCGACTCACGGGGTCATCAGTCTTTACTGTGGCATGGACCTCCTCCCCGAAAGATGTGATTCATCAGTGATTTTGGCTGAGCTGAGAATCTGCACACACACATGTCCAGTGGACAATGATTCTGTGGTTGGGCGGTCTGGCCCTGAAAGGAACAGACTTTAAGGATGTTTGGGGAAGTGTTTTGAGGCTGATTCTTGCTAACTAGGTCAAAAGGATGACAATATTGGTGCTCCAGGGGAAGGTTCTCAAAAGCCAACAGTGCAGGAGGCTCCTGATTTCAGATTAATATCCCAACCTCATTCTGTGGGTGGCTCCACTGTCTTTCAACAGCCACCCCATGCTTGCTTGACGGACTTATGAAAAATAAGGCCCATGGTTTCAGGGTTAGGCATTATCCTCAGGTAAATAATTTGGACTCAGTAGGACTGGACATGGCATTCTCCACTGTGTCTGCAATAGTGCCCCATCTTGAGCCTTTACTTCTGGACCGAGCACAGGGTTGATGAGATGCTCATCTAATGGAAAGTACAGTTCATTGAACGTCTTCCTTCAGAAAAGAAAGGGGGTTTCTGGTTCTAAAACAGACACTTTGCCAGGACATAGCATTTGCCTTTCCTCGTGTCTGTTCTTACGATCGCAATCCATCTGGCCTTCCCCTCCATCTTGCTATCCCGTACAAAAGAGCTGTGATGAAAGAAAGCGTTTTCTGGTGAGGTAAGACAACATCTTGATGCCCTGATGAAATTCTCAAGTCTTCTATCATTAGCATATCACTGAACAAGAAGAGGTGGTCTTGCGGAACAGTGGAATAGTCTTGTGATGACTGCAAGATGGAGCCATTAGGCAAACGATATCTTTCCAGGCTGTGCCACTTTTAAATAGAATTCTACATAAGCTCTGAACGTTGCTGTTCCCACATAAAGCACACAGGCGTATAAAGAGTGAGCGAGTAGGAGGCCAGATCTACCATGTACATCCTGTAAACCACATGCCGACTCTTCCTCCTGATCTGAGCTTTCTGGGTTCTGCATGTTTAGAAACATCGTCACGTGAACTAGAAATGCCTTACCATGGGATACTTTAGAGCCATAAGGATGTACGAGTTTATTCATTTGAATAAAACAATGAAAAACTGACTTAAACGGATGTATCTAAAATCCCTCTATGTTTCATTTCCCTAAACCAATATAGCCTTAGCACCTCCTCTTAGCCCTACTCTCTAATTTTTTCTCTACACTTTTCTTCGACTAGTGCTAATGTTCTCTCTTTTTAACAGGCACATTTAATGCATCCATGTCAGTTCTCAGGCAACCTTTTGAGACCACATATAAACGCACTAAAACCTTGGTTTGCAAACATAATTCGTTCCAGAAACATGCTTGTAATCGAAAGCACTCGTATATCAAAGTGAATTTCAAGAACCATTGGCTCAGTAGCGATCATGTGACATTTTGTGAGTCATGTACGACTCGTATCAGAGCACATCGCTCGTTTATCAAGTTAAAATTTATTGCAAATGTTTGCTCATCTTGCAGAATACTCACAAAACAAGTTACTTGCAATCCAAGGTTTTACTGTATTATCTTTGTGATATGCCATTTTAAAACCCACAGACCTACAACTGACGAACAGATAAAGAAATTGTGGTTTATATACACAATGGAATACTACGTGGCCATGACAAAGAATGAAATATGGACTTTTGTAGCAACGTGGATGGAACTGGAGAATGTTATGCTAAGTGAAATAAGTCAGGCAGAGAAATACAGATACCATATGTTTTCACTCTTAAGTGAATCCTGAGAAACTTGACAGAAGACCATGGGGTAGGAGAAGGGGATAAAAAAAAGAGAGGGAGGGAGCCAAATCATAAGAGACTCTTAAAAACTGAGAATAAACTGAGGTGGATGGTGGGGGGGAGGGAGGGGAAAGTGGGTGATGGGCATTGAGGAGGGCACCTGTTGGGATGAACACTGGGTGTTGTATGGAAACCAATTTGACAATAAATTTCATATTAAAAAAAATAAAATAAAACCCACAGACCATTAAAAAAAGGAATCATGATGAATTAAAACTGAGTGAAATGATAACAGAAATAGGCATGTATGTGTATGGAGAGGCAGATATGTAAATGATCATAGCAGCAATATTCACAATATCCCCAATCCTGGAAAAACCTGAATGTCCATCTACAAGAAAGTACAAATAAACGCTTGACACATTCATGCAACTGAAAGCAAACAATGCACATGAGTGATAATTAGAATGCACTAAGAAGTACATATAAGGACACAGATGATTCTCCAAACCATCAAACACATGTGTGACCTTCCACATCTGTGGAAGATCAAAAGTAAGGTTACTAAGGGGGCAGTAACTGAAGTGGGGAAAGGCAGGGTTTCTCAGATGGTGATAACGCTGTGTTTCTTGACGTGGATTGATTTAGTTTCATAGTCTGGGTGCTTTTGGTTTGCGAAAAATTCATTACCTGGCACACCGCTTGGGATTGATAAACTTGTCTGTACTTGTACAACACGTCACTTAAAAAGTTTTAAAGAATGTGCATGGAAAAGGGGCGCCTGGGTGGCTCAGTCGGTTGAGCGTCCGACTTCGGCTCAGGTCATGATCTCGCGGTCCGTGAGTTCGAGCCCCGCGTCAGGCTCTGGGCTGATGGCTCAGAGCCTGGAGCCTGCTTCCGATTCTGTGTCTCCTTCTCTCTCTGTCCCTCCCCCGTTCATGCTCTGTCTCTCTCTGTCTCAAAAATAAATAAATGTTAAAAAAAATTAAAAAAAAAAAAGAATGTGCATGGAAAAGATGTATGGGGGTGCCTGGGTGGCTCAGTTGACTGAGCGTCTGACTCTTGATTTTAGCTCAGGTCATGGTCCTGGAACTTGGGGACCAAGCCCCCCATGTCTGGCTCCGTGCTGAGGATGGAGCTTGCTTGGGATGTTCTCTCTCTCTCTCCCTCCCTCCCTCTGCCTGTCTCCCTTGCTCATGCACACTCTCTCTAAAATAAATAAATAAATAAATAAATAAATAAATAAATAAATAAATAAAGTAAGTAAGTAAGTAAGTAAGTAGATAGATAGATAGATAGATAGACAGACAGACAGACAGACAGACAGATAGATGATGGATGGATGGATTAGGTAGGTAGGTAGGTAGATAGGTAGATGGATGGATGATGGATGGATGGATGGATTAGGTAGGTAGGTAGGTAGGTAGGTAGATAGTTACAGCGATAGATAGATAGATAGATAGATAGATAGGCAGACAAAATGAAATATACGAAGGTCACAATGTGCAAGCTCTCAGTAGCCTACTTAGAGGAACCATCCTAGACAGGTACTTCCTGCAAGGTACTGACTGTGTTCTCTGAGACGACAGATGCTACTTCCATGGCATGGAGACTCCCTGAGCACATCATGAGGGGTGGAGTGCAGCTTCTATCATGCGGGCTTGTGGATGCACCTGTCCCAGCTTCTGTACCCCCCCCGGGGGCTGAGTCTAGATTTCGTACCTGGGACCAGGATTGTGGCTGTACCCTAACTACTTGGAAATTCCATGCAAAGCTGGACGATGGTAGATAGCTATGTGATCTCTCATGGGGCCCCACACTCAACTGCCATCCTGTGTGCAGCACTCGTGATCCCTGTCCCCGTGCAAGTGCAAACAGCAGCCTGTAGGGCCTCTGCAGATTCCCAACCAGATCCTGCTGACGTGGGCTTCCTCCTCCCCACCACGTGTGCATGGCCGCAGTCCTCCTGCTCAGCAGGGAGGATTTCCTTGTTGGGTTAGTGTCTCCGTGACACCTTCAGGCATCCTCTTGTAACGCTCCTCCTGGTATTTTATTTCCGTAAGCCAGAGAAAAGGATCCAAGAGTGAAATCACGGTGCCCTCCTGATGGAGGTTCATAGTCTGAGTTGTGTTCCTGACGCATGTTTTTACTCCTCTCCAGCTTGCGCTGTCCTCATTACCGGCAAACCTAGTTATTTTATTAATGCCAATGGACACCACGGTCATGGCACCTCATTTATTTCTTCCTGTTGGAAGCTGACAATGTTGTGTCAAATCACAGCCAAGTGGTAGTTCACTGCAGGGAAAGTTATATTTATTATTAATTAAATGTAAATGGGAAAATCAGCTCACGATAAATGGAAAAAGAAGGGGAGAAATGAAAAAAGAAAGATTTTCCACACATATATTGAGAACACCATTTTCCCCATTCAAATATTTTACAGTGTGTATGTTTGGACTTTGGATTTGTATTCAACAAATGATGATATTCAAGATTTGCTGATTTGGGCAATTATCTAATTTGCTATTAACTGATCAATTTGAACTCCTTTTATATATTTATGTTTTTTTAAATTTTTTTTTATTTATCTTGAGAGAGAGAGAGAAAGAGCATGCGGGGCAGTGAGAGAGGGAGAGACAAAGAGAAACCCAAGCAGGCTCTGTCCAGCGTAGAGCCTGATGCAGGGGTTCTAACTCATGAACCATGAGATCAAGACCTGAGCTGGAATCAAGAGTCGGATGCCTAACACCTGAGCCACCCAGGTGCCCCATATATATTTATGTTTTACAAAGACGTTGATTTTCATGACAAACTTGCTCCTAACAAGCATGCTGACCATGACATAAAGGATGTTACTGTAAGGGATGCCACATGTATATATATGAATCTATATATATTCGAACAATGTCCTCGATCTGTGGTATCTGGAAAGAAACGTGATTAACTTTTGTGAGAGAACAGGCAAATCCTGAACAAATCAATTGAAATTCACTGCATCTTGTTTTCCCCAATCACGAATACATCAGAGCAAGGGAGGTGTGCTGAGTAAGTTAAGCACCAAGTATCAGCATCCTGTTATGAAGATATTAAGAGAGCCTTTTCTTTTCTTACACACACACACACACACACACACACACACATACACCAACCTGCATTTCAGAAAACAGGTGCTTTGTAAAACAAGTATCATGGATGACTTCCAGTCCATTGTTTAAATGTTGAGTGCAAGCAAGAAGACAGGAATGGTAAAGCTTAATGGGAGGGGTCTGGGGAGGAAAACATTTATTCCTCTCTGCAAAGGCCATACTGCGTTTCCTTGGAAACATTAACGCACATAAGCAACTACATGAGGGAGGCAAACCTTGTTTTAATCATTTTAATTTCTACTGTTTTTTTTTTCTTCCCGAAAGTCTCCTCATTCACTCCAGTGTTGCCAGGATGGAACACTTGTGGTGTCCCAATTTATCTCGGTTGCCAAGCCTCGGTGAGACTGCTTTTACCTACAGCTTTCCCATCTCGGGACATTACGCACAGCTCAGTATGACAGAACAACAGAAATTCAAGTCTTAAAAAATGAACTCTACCCTTATCTAAATATGTGCAAAATGGAATTTTGGAAAAATCTGGAAATAGTTTATCCAGAAGTCAATGTAATTGAAGTTTCTTTTATTTTTAAAAAAGTTTTTTTAATGTTTATTGATTTTTGAGAATGAGACAGAGAGACAGAGCATGAGCAGGGGAGGGGCAGAGAGAGAGGGAGACACAGAATCCCAAACAGGCTCCAGGCTCTGAGCTGTCAGCACAGAGCCTGATGTGGGGCTCGAACTCATGAACCGTGAGATCATGACCTGAGCCGAAGTCAGACGCTCAACCGACTGAGCCACCCAGGCGCCCCAATGTAGTTGAAGTTTCTTTACTGTTCTTGAGCACATCTGGTTTAGTAGAACGTCACATGGTCACATGGCTAGTTCTCTCAGCGTATTTACAGCTCATGCCATTCAAGGACTCTGTTTTCTACCATATTAACGTTTCTATGTCACTTTTGAGCAGATGAGTAGGAGTCAGTGAAACTGAAGCATCTACTGTGGTTTCACATAACAGTGACCATCTTGAAGTTTTGGTAGAAATAGCATGAATCTAACCTGTGTGGTTTTTCCTGGATTCATTTGTCTATTGTTCATTTCACACAGTGAACCAATATCAAGTTGGTATTCTGTTCTTAATGCTGTGGTGGGTACTTGGGCTACATCAAAGAACCAAACTGTCAAAGACATCTAATCCTGAAGACCTTACATTTATGGGAATATGGACAGAGGAAATAAAAAATAAATAGGGGCACCTGGCTGGCTCAGTCAGTTGAGCGTCCAACTTCAGGTCAGGTCATGACCTTGAAGTGTGTGAGTTCAAGCCCCACGTCCGGCTCTGTGCTGACAGCTCAGAGCCTGGACCCTGCTTTGGATCCTCTATCTCCCTCTCTCTGCCCTTTCCCCACATGCATTTTCACAAAAATAAATAAATACTAAAATTAATAAATGAATAAACCATGCACCAGGTGACAAAATCATTAACTGCTATGGTAATCATCATCATCATCTGGTCTACCCTTGGATTCCATAACCATAAATTATCACATTTTTTTCATAATTACATTTTTAACATAAGGACAGTTGGTGAAGTCTAACATAAAATGTTCAAAGGTTATCAATACTTATTTGATTTTTTTTAATGTTTACTTATTTATTTTGAGAGAGAGTATGAATTTGGAAGAGGCAGAGAGAGAGGGAGAGAGCAGGAGAGCGGCAGAGAGGGAGAGCAAGAACCCCAAGCAGGCTCTGGGCTGCCAGTGTAGAGCCCAACACGGCCTCGGTCCCATGAACCATTAGATCATGACCTGAACTGAAATCCAGAGTCAGACGCTTAATGACTGAGCCACTCATGTGCTTTCAAACTCTAAAACGTTTCCTGACAAATTACACACTTGGTGTTAAAACTATTAGAACCAGTAAGTCTTATATTAAACATTTTTTAAATGGAATTCAATTGAACGTCCATAATAAACTAATTAGTGATAAATTAGATTGGCAAATGGCGTGCTCATTAATCAGAATTAATACGGACTCAGGAAGAAACAGGGCTGCCATCTAAATGCTGCTACCCCATCAGCATTCATGTTAAATCCCCAAGCCAAGGGGGATGGTATTAGGAAGTGGGGCCTTGGGGAGGCAATTAGATTGTGAGGCAGAGCCTCATGGGCGGGAGACCCCCAGGGAGACCCCTCGTGCCTTCCACAGCATGAGGACACAGGGAAGTGGGTCATGTCTGAACCGGAAGACAGCCTGCCCCAGCCACGGAATCTGCCGATGCCGCGACCCCGGCCTCCAAGGGGGTGAGAAACGAGGGTGTGTTGTGTACAAGCCCCCCAGTCTACGGTGGTTTTGTTACAGCAGCCTGAACGGACTGAGACAAACACCACGGTTAAACTTGTAGTTCACACTTCAATCGTTAGAGAAAAGTGAAATGCACGAGCTGCCGAAGGAAATGCCAGGGGTCTCTGAGAGCACACTTTCAAGCTTCAGTGACACAGAATCCCCTCAGAGCCCAATTCAAAAGCGCGTCCCCAGGCCACATTCCAGATGGTCTGCAGGGCTGGGAGACAGCGTATATAATCTGGAAGGGATAAGAAAGTCGAGAGTGGACCCTTTCCAGCATCACACTCTGTCCTTCAACTATAGGTCTCACCGGGGATCACTACATGCCAAGCATCCCTGTTTTCAAGCAGAGATCTGACCTTTCATTGGACACCCCCCAAATTCAGACCCAGGGGATTCCACAGGGGATCCCCTGTCCCCTGCTCCCACTGTGTGCACTGACCGAATCCTGTCCATTTTGCTCAATCTCACATGTTTCAAGTCTGATGCAGACTTGAGCGTGCGACTCTGATTGGGTCGTCGGCATGAATTCTGGGAGATCTGGGGGAACCTGAGAACGTGACGGCTTTCTTTGCACCCCACGGCTGAGCTCCAAGGATATAACCCTGCAGGTGGCCATGCCACCACATGCACTGAGGAGCAGCAGCTGGCAAAGAAAAGGAAAGCCGACATAAGAGAGGAAGTGCAGAAAGGCAGACATGAATAAGAGACAAGAATGTTCTAAGCAGCAATTGGGAGCCTCTGGATGGGGCCACACGTGCGTCCCGCGAATTTATACTTCTCACTTTGGGGAAGATACCCTCTCTCTTTCTCGCTCTCTGTCTCTGTCATTTGGCTGAAAGAAACACCATCCCAACCAAGCCCGATTCTGCCACGAACGAAGCCATTCCTACAAGCTGTTGGGGACAATTCACTGAATACTTAACTCCTTGGTACCAGACGGTCCTTGGCCACATAATGCCCACAGAAGGAAGGCGTCACCTGTGCCCGTCATCCGTCTGAAGATAGAGGTAGCAGGTAACTAAATCTCCCACCGTGTGATCAAATGGTGCTCCGATGAAGAAAAACATGTTATATTAGCAAGGAAGTAGGAGTGATGCACTCTGCTTCAAGGAAGCATAATTAATTACATTTCTCCATTTCCATGACAACATGGACAAATTACCTAGGATGATACAGAGTCCCTGAAATAATATTAATTCCTTTGTAATAGTATTTTGGAAGGGAAGGAAGAATTTTTAGTTGTTTTAAAGGTAAAGCTCACAAAAACAGTACCATTACAGATATTATATGTTCCATATGCATGTAACTATGTGCACATATATATGCATACATATATATATATATATATATATATATATATATATATATATTCTATAATCCACATTTGGGGACCATCTATTTTCTTTCAAGTGACACACAGGAGCTTCATGGAACAGGGGATAGAAGGTCCCCACATAACGAAGACATAAAAATGAGAATCCTCCGGGATTTAACTTTTTTTTTTTTTGCATCACACAGGACACCTTCCACCTCTGATTCACCGTAGAGACAGGCAGTTGTACTTAAATGGTACCAGCTTGAAGAATAATACAACAGCTACTTCCTTCCCTCCTTCCTTCTTCCTCCCTCCCTCCCTCCCTTCCTTCCTCCCTCCCTCCCTTCCTTCCTCCCTTCCTTCTGTTCTGAGACTGAGCTCACTGAATCGAGATTCTGTCTAGCAGCTGACACAGGAAGACATGACATTACGTCAAACTATATGGTTTGGAGAAATGAAAACAGCCGGTCTGGGAGGGATACACAGAACGAGACAGAAATGCAGAAAATTCTGGGTGTAACTTGATGACAAAATCCCACGCGAAGAACGAAAATCATGGTGTAATGTTTCGTCTTGCCATGTGTTTCTGGTCTGCTACATTTTAATTTCATGTGTTAGTGGATTGTACTTTCTGTTATTAAAACAGATGTAGGGTCTGCCTTACCAGCATTTCACGAAAATCAATGTAAGGAACAATTTGCCTGCGTTGTTCTGGCTGCTTTAAATATGTTAATTCGTTTAATTCTTGCAAATTTTTGCCACATTGTTATTATACTTTCACAGAGAGGAGACTGGCCCGGCGAGAGGGACTAAATTATCCAAAATCCTACCTAAGTGACAGCGCTTTGATTAAATCAGAGATGGGATTCCAGAACCCATGATCTATTTCAGCATATATATATATATATATATATATATATATATATATATGTTCAATATATATATATATATATACACACATATATATACACATATATTATATATATATACATATTTCCATGATTACATTGGTTACATTACTAAAACATGTAAGTTTTAGTACAGATATTAAAAACAAATTTGTATGTATATATACCTACATGTATGTTCATATGCAAAGATGTGACAGACAGATGCATGTTGGATGATCGGTGGTTACAGATTTTTAAAATACTGGAAGTCACTTAAAATTATTGATGCCAAGCCCAAACCTTTTCTTTATGTTAGGGTTATAACTCTTGATAGTCACCATATTAGAAATTTTTAAGAGTGAAAAAAAATAGATTTTTCTTAACTCATGTGCATAGAATAATCAAAACCCATTACATTGTATCACTTACACTGTTATGAAAACAGCATTTTCTAAAATAAAATGTAGTAGCAACATTCATGTCCTATTTCACTTTGTAAATCTCCTTAATGTTTGTCTTAATAGAAGACAGTTGGATGCTGATGTCTGTTTCTGCGTTCAATCTGTTGCAATATCACATGCCACATGGTTTCTGGAAAACTCGAGTGACAGAAGGAGATTACAAAAGGCAAATAACGTCTTTGAGCAATTATGAAAACAGAAGTGAACACACGGGCATACTATCTGGGGTGACCCTGGGCTTCCCAGAGCAAACAATTCACTTTGAGAATTACTGGATGATGGATCCATCAGTCTCTCTCTCTCTCTATCATGTACAAATATGTCTATCTAGCTATCCATCTATCTTTCCATCCATTCTATTTATCAATCATCCATCCCTTATCTACCTATCATCCATCCATCCATCATTATCTATCTACCTATCTATCTCTTTCTATCCCTGTATCTATCCATCAGTCAATGTATCCCTCTATCTTTCATCTCTCATCCATCCATCTATCACATCATCTATCTGTCCCTATATCTATCCATTTTTATATCTATCATCCATATCTATCTATCTATCTATCTATCTATCTATCTAATCTATCTTTCAATCATCCATCCATCAGGTGTCTATCCATCAGCTATCTATTCATCATCCATCTATCTTTCCAGCCAGCCAGCTATCTACCTAAGTACTGATATGCCTACCTAGATCTATGTGGTTATCTATATAGCTATTCATCTGTATCTATCATTACACTGATATTTATAATTCTGTTTATATTTAGGTATGTATGTACCCTAAAATTGAAAGGAACTTTTAAAAAATGAAATTCCAAAGGGATAATACAGAAGACCCAAGGTAAACAAGTAGGCATAAACCTGCCTTTTATCACTAGAGTACATTCTCAGAATTCCGTCCTTGGGGCGCCTGGGTGGCGCAGTCGGTTAAGCGTCCGACTTCAGCCAGGTCACGATCTTGCAGTCCGTGAGTTCAAGCCCCGCGTCAGGCTCTGGGCTGATGGCTGAGAGCCTGGAGCCTGTTTCCCATTCTGTGTCTCCCTCTCTCTCTGCCCCTCCCCCGTTCATGCTCTGTCTCTCTCTGTCCCAAAAATAAATAAACGTTGAAAAAAAAAATTTAAAAAAAGAATTCTGTCCTTGCCTTTCTATTTCTCTCCTAATCAGGAAATTTTTGCAGAAAGTACTGTGGAAATGCTCTTCAATTATCTTGACACTATGTTGGACTTTTCTCTGAGCATCGCACCTACTTAAAATGTCATGGATTGTCTCTTTACTGTAGACATGGGACATGAACAGTTTGGTTTGCACATGAACCAGTTTACTTCAGAACCCAGGGGAATACGAGCATGGTGAATATGTTGCGATCTGTTCTCCTCAAAGAATGCAATTTGAATTTCTTCTTTTATTTACATGTTCATGCTTTTGCCCGTAACTGTCCTGGCCACTGGATTTTTCTTACAAATTTGTGGGAATTTCTCAAATGTCTAGGTGTTATTTTCTTGGTTGTAAGATTTGACAGGGTAAAAATGTTCCATCCATTCAACTTAAAAAAAAATTGTTATGTATATTTATCCTGTATTTTGATGGAAAAAATATCTGTCAAATTTCTTATTGTATACTTGATATTTTTAAAAAAGAAATGTCCCTACAACCCTAAACCACTCAGATGTTTTCCTGTATTTTCTTGTGTTAATTTGTCACCTTTACTCTTCACATGTAGACTTCTCTATCTAGAATCCAACTTGGTCTCTGGATATGGGGTAAGGTGCACTATTATTTCTTACACAGAGGGAGCTAGTTTTCCACATACTAACTAAATGGCCAGACTTTCTGCAGTAAGTCATGATGCCAACTAGACTCCATATCAGTTTCTATACAGTCAAAGTTCTGGAATTTTCTGTCCTGCTCTTAGTCTATTTACAGTCTCTGAACCATCAACAAAGTGTTTTCAATATCATACATGCTTCATAAAATATTTGTCTGATAAGACAGCTCTATTTGTTATTATTTCTTAGTGTTACCTTAGCTATTTTCTATTTTCTATTATGTATATAAACTTCAGGATATGTTAATGGAGTTTCTAAAAGAAACAGTGGGGATTTTGATTAGTGTTGCGTTGATAGTATGATTAAATCTGCAGAACTCATATTAACATATTAGTCACGCTTTTCAAGGTTCACATGATCATCTCTCTTGATTATTTTCCTTTGTTAACTTTGTATATTCTTAGATAATTCCTAGATTTTTTATACTTTTAAATTAATGTCATAATAAATGTTATTTGCATTATACTTAGGAATTCATTACTATGGAAAAACACTACTGAATTTTTAAAGATAATCTCATAAGTTAATCTTTTATCTAATCATCTTGCTGGGTTCTGTCGCTAAATCTGATTCCTAAGTTTATATACACAACTTTTTTCTCATACAGATGATGATTCTGTAAGCAAAGGCAAGTTTAACTGTTCCCTTCCAATCTTTAGTCAGCGAATTTATTTTTCTTCATCGTATTTATCAGGATTGGTAATATAACATGCAATAATGATTTTATGCCACGTGTGTATCATGACCTATGAACACATATAAACTATGTATTATGGACTAGATATATAAAGTCCCCACACAGTGAATACCCTTAACATCAAAGCCATACCCCTGGGCATTTATGCCTACATAGAGCCAAGCAGGTCCAAACAGAATTGTAGGTAATCATATTTGTGTCTGCCTTGATAATCAAAAGAGGAATCTCAGGAGCCATTAAGACAATAACAGATTTATACAACTACATAAGAGTTCATTTAAAATTTTCTCTGTGGCTAGAGCACCTGGGTGACTCAGTTGGTTGATCACCTGTTTCTTGATTTCGGCTCGGGTCGTGACCTCACAATTTATGAGATCGGGCTCTGTGCTGAGAGTGGACCCTGCTTAAGATAGATTCTCTCTCTCTCTCTCTCTCTCTCTCTCTCTCTCTCTCTCTCTCTCTTCCCCTCCCCAGCTTGTGCACTCTCACTGTCTCTCAAAATAAACATACATACATACAAATGTCTCTGTGGCAAAAGACCCCAAATCAAACTCAAAACCAAACATAATGCTCCAATAAACGCAGGAAAGATTTTTGTGTAAAGGGCCAGATGGTAAATTTTTGGAATTTGTGGGCCATATGTTTGTGCAGCAACCAAAGTCTACCATTAGAGCTTGAAAACAGCCACAAATCATACATAAATAATGGGTAGCACTGTGCTCCAATGGAACTTTATTTGTAAAAAAAATGGTTCACAGTTTGTGACACCTCACTTAGAATAAAGTGTTTGGGGCTGATATAAAACAGAATGGATAAGTAACAGTAGTGTTCTAGGAAATGTTTACAAACCGACCCAGTACAAACATTGCCAGAGGATATGATTTAAGTGTATACACCTTCTTTTTATATATGAACATTCCATTCTTTCAAGATGAGCAGGAATCCATAGAACAATATTTTAGTTTTTCAGTATTCGGGTGACTGTCAGAAAATACTGGGCCTAGAAGTCTTAATGCAAACTCTCATTGTTCTGTGGATTTGTTTGTTTGTTTTTTGTTTTTGAATTTTCCTATCATTTGCTTTTGGTTACTTTTTGTTTTCATCAACCGGATAAGATCTGCTAGGTACTAAAATCTAAAATGAGGTTCTAACTTAGAGCAGGTAATTAAAAAAAAATTTTTTTTAATGTTTATTTATTATTTTGAGACAGAGAGAGAGAGAGAGAGAGCATGAGTATGGGAGGGGCACAGAGAGAAAGAGACACAGAATGTGAAGCAGACTCTAGGCTCCAGGCTCTGAGCTGTCAGTGCAGAGCCCTACGCAGGGCTTGAACTCAAGAACCGTGAGATCTTGACCTCAGCTGAAGTCAGACACTTTACCGACTGAGCCGTCCGGGCGCCCCCTAGTGCGGGTAATTTTAGCACTGGAATCTGAAAAGTAGTCCCTCTCCCATGAAAGCCATTTCATCCTTAACTAGGTACTTGGTGACCATGTCCACACCGTGGGGCACACGAATTTCCTCTTGTGCACGGGCCAAGCTGACGGAGCATTTCCATCCAACACCGGCTACACAGGACAGATACGATGAAGGACCCCAACGGTCAGCCGAGGCCTTCAGAAGGCAGTGTTCACCCAGAACACCCCGTGTCTTGGCCCTCTGTACGTCTGGGTCTTTTGTATGGCATTTATTTTTTTTCTCCACCTGTCTTTCTTGGGCCTCACATTTTCTAGCGTGGAACGTCTGCCATTTGGTTACTTCACACATAAACATGGGAAGCGATCGTTTCACGTGATCTTGAAGGAAGTGTTTCACGATCTCCCCTACCTAAGCCTGGATCCTGCACCACCGAGGAGCCGGCTGATAAGCCAGATGGTCCACAGGTGCTGTCTCTGGGTGTGTAAGAAGGCTGCGTTCCGTTAGGAGCAATTATGAGGAACCAGGACAGATACCCTCACACTTTTCCCCTCCAGACCGTATTCTTGCCCCTCAATGTATATTGCACCTGTGGCTTTGTTCTCTCGTCGAAGAAAGTTAGGAATACAAATGAAGAGTGAAAGGGAAAAAAAGAATTAGAACGTCTATCTTCATCATTATGCGGTGAGGCACTGAAAAATATAGGCAGCCATGTATTGTTTAAAGCTACAAGAATAGTAATTATTTGACATCATATTGGATCCACATGATGTATAAACGCAATCCACCCATTTAACATTTATGTACGCTGTTTCTTTTGGCAGTGTGTTATTTCATTTTAACACACTGCACTTTGCTTATTATACGAAACAATCCTTACCCCTAAACTGTTATTTGTATGGAAATACAAATGTCAGTCCATTCAGCAAATTGCTTTTAAATGAGAAAAATCTAAACACACAGAAAGGAGGGAGGGAGGGGAGGGACGGAGAAAGGGCATAGGTAGAAGGCTGGATGAAAAATACATAAGGTTTTGGTTTGTTTTTAGGAGAAAACAAATAGAAACTTCACCAAAAAGATGAGAAAAGACCTAAGAAAGCACAAATGCAAGAAGCAGAAAGGAACAAGATTTCTCTTCCCCTACCCGCCATATTTATTTTTATGATTTCAATTCTATATTACACACTATGGTTGTGATTTGCACATCTTCAACTTCCTTATGAGAGTATTGATGGGCACTTGACCCTTCAACAAAGAGCGGGCCAACCCACACTCAAAAGTCCGCATATAACTTCTGCCCCCGCCCCCTCAAAATGTAAATACTAATAGCCTACTGTTGACCAGAAGCCTTACTGATCATATAAAGCTCACAAGCACATACTTTCTGTGTTATAAGATACGGAATTCTTACAATCAAGGAAGGTAGAGAAAAGAGAATGTGATTAAGAAAACCATAAGGAAGAGAAAAGAGGTTTATAGTACCCTATTGCATTTATCAAAAAGAAAACAATAAAAATCCGCATCTCAGTGTATCCATATTCTTCAACCATCAACTGTATGTAGCACTGTAACCACGTTATGTAATAGAATACATAAGCTAGAATGAGCACTTCACAATTTGGGGCACACGCACTTTGTTAAAGAGTATCTTGAGCCATGACCCCCAAAGACGGCTATGAATGATAGCAGGACCCAGACGGAGCACCTCAGGGTGGGGGTCACTTACAGGTGTCCCACCATTACCCTACTATATAGATATTACACCACTCCATTATTATATGGATATTACACTATTGTGCATGTGTGCAAATTTCTCACTTATTTCTGGTATTTATGTATTGGTTTCTGCCACACTATTAAGCAGTTTCACTGACAATCCATAATTTTATGAAGGTAAATTACATCTAATGAAAAAACCAAAAAACCCATTTAAGACTACTTTAATCCATTGTATATTATCAAATCCTAACCTTGTGTTCTAACTGTGCAGTTTAAAAAATAACTCTATTGCAATTTTGATGAAAGGATTTAGAATTCTTAAATTTTATGTTTGTATAAATGCCTCATAAATAATTAGTTTGGGACTTTATTTATTTGTTTGTTTTTTAATGTTTATTTACTTTTGAGAGAGAGAGAGACAGAGAGAGCACGAGCCAAGAAAGAGCAAAGAGAGAGGGAGACACAGAATCCGAAGCAGGCTCCAGGCTCTGAGCTGTCAGCACAGAGCCCAACATGGGGCTTAAACCCACAAACAGTGACATCATGACCTGAGCTGAAGTTGGACGCTCAACCGACTGAGCCATCTAGGTGCCCCATTAGTTTGGGACTTTAAAACTAAGGTCGTTAATTGACCAAAAAGTGATTAATGTATTTGCAGGACAAATCTTCCAAATCTATGTTATTACTGAGCTATTTGTTTTCATTAAAATGGGATAAATATTTCACTCAATGAAATTAAAACAGTATTTTCATTTTGAAAATGTCTTGGATCTGGGATTCCATTTTTTTTTTTTGTTTATACCAGATTTTTGTAACACTTGTATTTAAATGATTGACTGATTATTCTATGTCCACATCAGCAAACTGAGTGTGAAATCTATCTGATGATCCGCTTTGATATTTTCATGGCATGTATATCTATCATCATATGAGGAAAGTAAGATATGCTCCCTCAGGGAACTGGGTGTGTGTGTGAATATCAAATTGGTTTTTATGTATAAAGAGCCTGGCATGTGGTAAGGTCTGTGTAAGCTTTGCTAGTATTATTATTATTACCCTAATGAGCTGGCCAGAGAAAAGCCAATAAAGCGTCATACTAAACAAACACAGGCAACACCACCTTCCTAAGACGTACATAAAATCACATGATAGGGCTGAACTTCGTTTTCATCCTTCTCAGGTGTCAGTTCATCATCAGGGTGCGGCTCTTGTTCTCAGGTGTCTTGCAGGATGTGAATACAAAGATAAGAAAACAATCTTCCTGTGTAATAAAGAGTCAGGTCCTTAGAGGTGAGCTTACTCCCCTGGAAATGTGATAAAGGCAGGATCACCACCGTATTAATAGACTGCTTTGTTTATGTAGCAAGAAACAGCTGGTAGGGAGTCACGTGTTTTGAGGTCTCCTGAGTGTGTGACCGTAGTGCTGAGTGGGTTCCTCTGGGGGGGTATGATGTACCCTCTAAGCCAAGAGGAGATGTTGTGATGGTGCCCATGGGTGAGCCATGGTTCTTGTCTCGGGCTGGCCTCAGTGAACTGATACCTTGTGTGGTCTGTACTAACAATGAGCTTTCTGATGCTGTGACATCTTGGGAACTTTGCTGACCCGGGAGAGACTGCCCCTTCCAAGGTTAGCCCATTTTCAGAGATCACAAACAGCTCAGTCCAGCATGGACTTTTCAAATGCCAGCCCACCAAGGCAGAGCCTAACCCCAACCACCTTCCGCCTGACTTAGCCTCCTGAGTGCCAGATACCGAACAACTCAAGACAGGCCCCTGTACCCTAAAGCCCACAGGAATTATTCAAAGCACCCTATCCTATCCCAGACCTGCTTACCTGCCTCACTCATACCTTCCCAGGGGAACCACTATCAAGGCTCCTGCCCACTGAGGCTCCGTGTACGTCCTGACTGGCGTTTCCACACGTGGCTGGTATGGGGTATCTCTTCAACGGTCTCCTGAATTTTTTTTTAAATTTTTGTCAATGTTTATTTATTTTTGAGAGACAGAGAGTGAGTGAGTGAGTGAGTGAGTGAGCACGAGCAGGGGAGGGGCAGAGATAGAGGGAGGCACAGAATGCAAAGCAGGCTCCAGGCTCTGAGCAGTCAGTACAGAGCCTCACGCGGGGCGTGAACTCATGAACCGTGAGGTCATGACCTGAGCAGGAGCCGCATGCTTAACTGACTGAGCACCCAGGTGCCCCTGAATGCCTTGGGTTTTTAAAGGTCCCTTCTGTGCTAGTAGGATATCTAAGACAGAATTTATGACATCATCCTGCTAACTGCCGTATTTTGATGTATTTGATAAAATGGTGATGAATAAAATATTGCCGCATATCCGGGAGTTGCAAAAAACTCCTTTATGAGTACCAGCAAAGAGGTAAGTGAACGTAGAAAAGAGATTTCAGTGTGCAGGCAGGGAAATAAATACCAGGGAGTTGGTATTACCTGACCTCTCTGGAAGAGGAATCTGAGATGTGTGAGGGGACGGTCACAGTCTCTTTGAGGGGCTGCAATATTACAGATTGAGGTGTCTAAAGTGTCTTTGCATTCAGCTATGCTGGCATAGGCTGTTCTACCACCTCCCGGAAAATGGGAGGTACCAGATCTCCCAGAATGGGGAGCCGTGACGGGTACACAGCGCCAGCCTCCCGGACAAAATGCCATCAGTCGGTTCTGTTTTCACACCACATTTCAGTGTGTGATTTAATGGCCAACGTCCTCTCCTAGCCATGAGGATCAGCTCGGGTCCCTGAACATGACAACAGTCAAATGACACAGGGGACTTGTACAGCAAGTGCACAAAACGAAAGAGAAATATTTAACATTGCTTCAAGGACACCTGTGTTTGTGGAGGGCAGTCTCCAGGATACGGTGTTTAGGGTTAGGAAACTTACAGGTGCACAGTGAGGAGTGAAGGTTGTCTCTCCGAGAAACAGAATCTTTAAGGAGAAGGCATATCACTCAACACGTGCCATCGCGTCGGGTGCATGAACTCTGATTTGGTGGCTGTCCATATTCGTGCTCCTGCCTAAGAGGGCCGGGAAAAATGGCCCCCAGATTCCACAGACAAGAGTCTGTTTATTGCCCTGGACAGTGAGCCTTGGGAGCGCCTTCACCCACTGGATAGCCAGACAGCGTCTTGGCTGTTTTTCAGATTTCCCTTGTTTTTCTATGACCTTGGGAGTTTTGAGGACTAGTGATCGGATACTTTGTAGAAGGTCCTCAGCTGGGCTTTGCGTGATGTTTTCCTCATAATTACACTGGAGTTGTGGGTTTGGGGGGGAGGGCACAGAGGGGACGTGCCACTCTCACCGCATGGAATGAAGAGTATATACCATCGGGGGCACCCAGGGGACTCAGTCAGCTGAGCTTCAGACTCTTGATTTCGGCTCAGGTTATGATCTGGTGGCTTGTGGGTCTGAGCCCCTCACTGGGCGCCGTACTGACAGTGCAGAGACTGCTTGGGATTGTCTCTCTCTCCCTCTCTCCCTGCCTCTCACCCCCTCTCCCTCAAAGTAAATAAATAAAGTTAAAAAAAAACAAAACAGCATACACCCTCAGTATGACCCATCACTGTCGATGTTCCTCCTGAACAGTAAGCCGAGTTAGGGTTTTACAGGTCGTTTACCGTGAAGATACTCCATTATCTAGTTCTATGCAGTCCTCTTGGGGGAAAAAGAAAGTCACCACACTCAAGCCACACTTACGATGGGGAATTCTCAGTTCACCTTCATTTCTCTTGTGAATTAATCCTAGGTGATACGGTACTGTCTGCATCCACCCGGAGTAGCGAAGTACCAGCAGAGTAATGGGCGAATCCCCCTCCCCTTAGTTAAGACAATCTAAGAGGGAGAATACAGATTAGGCAAGCTGTTTTGTTATCGAAAGCATGTACTTCCTTTTCAGCACAAAGGGAACCCCAACACACCAAGGCTCAATTACTTGTGTCTCCAATGGAACGAAAGGCGGCTTTGAGCTGGGTCCGCAGAGAGCTCAGCAGCCGGGAGGTTCACAGGATTGTACATTTGTCAAGCTGCTAACGAGCCACACAGCAGAGTAAACATGAGCCTACGGCACAGTGAGCACGTGTGTCCACGTGTTACCGTCATTTCTTAAACCACTATTCTAATAACACTAGGAGCTTCCGATGTGATTCCGAAGATGTGCCTCGTTTCCTGGGTCTGCCTTGACAGTCTACAAGAGGGGCCGGTGACAGGCAAACAATGGGAGAGATGCTGAGGGTATTTCCAGAATTCTCTGACCAACAAACTTCACAAATTTACATCATAAAAAAAGATCACTTGACTTCGGTTTTTGTGTTCTGACGCCCTCTTAAAGGTCTTTCAAGTTTGTATTGCTGTAAAAAACAAATGGATATGGGATTCAACATACGGATGTACATACATCACTACTGAATTCTTCACCAACTAGGAGAATTCTATTTGGATACAGCCAAAACAAGTGATTAATCGAGGAAAAGTTTTACTTGTAGATTAAGAGATGATAACAATTTCCACCTCGATTTTCTTTCCAAGTAGTAAAGGTTTTACAGAAACATAAAATCACAAGTTGTAGTACTTTAAATTTTTTGTTTTTATTTTAGAGAGACAGAGTAGGGAAAGGGCAGAAGGAGACAGAGGGAGAATCTCAAGCAGGCTCCACACTCAGTGCAGAGCGGGACAAGGGGCTTGATCCCATGACCCTGGGATCATGACCTGAGCCGAAATCAAGAGTTGGGCACTCAACTGACTGAGCCTTGTTTTTTATATATGAGACAAAGAACACTAGTGAGACTTTTTTTTTTTAACCAAAGTTTATCCCAACTTGGCTGAAAGAATTTTCTAGTTTGAAATCTACCAAACTAAAAGCGTGGTTCCTTTTTCCTCTAAAAAAAATATATCTTTCAAGCAAATTTATTCTTTCTGAAAGGGTTTCATAAAGTAGAACATAAGGCAAGTAAAATACATTTGTGGACTGAAATTGTCTAAAGCACTCTACTAGTTGTGTTTTTTTTAAATATTGTCCAAGTCTCTAGCCCAGTAAACCCAACAAGACTGCATCCATAACGTTAACCATATTTTCTGCTTTAAAAAACAGAGATGAACAGTAACTGCTGCATACATCATACAGCAATAGAAACACAGTGAGACTGTTTTCTCCCTCAGGAATAATAATTAATGTTTGGAGTCATTTTTCCCAAAGACAGCTGTTTGATTGATTGATACTTCATAGGTCAAGGAGTTACTAATACTGTTCACTTCACTGTAGCATCAGAGGACCCCAAAAATATATACGATGGATATTTAATACGTCCAGCAACCAGTGCAGAGATCTTTCACAGAAAGGTTTTGTTAACTGTGAAAGAAGGGGTGTAATCTTGACAGACAGAAAATATAGGTGTTAATTCTTCTTAAAGAGAATTCTTCTAATTTGCTCAGACTAAAGCCGTTATTAAACAGGAATACTGTGCTGGTTTCCTCTGCAGGGGGAGGGTTCACATGCACTAGGGGTATTTAAAGTAAACAGCAAAGCAGTAAGCAACACACATTGTTCTTTCCACAGAGGCAGGACACAGGACAGAGGATCACAGAAGACATCCAGTGCCTTCAAAACCGATGGTGGCGAGATGTGGGATTTTCTCAGCCCTTGACCTTTATTATTCGCCCGAGGGTGAACGGAGACTGCCTCTTCCACCGTTTTCTTCTGTCCATTATCTCTTCACACCCAATGCTAAATGCTGTCAAGACCCAAACAGAGGGGCGCGTGGGTGGCTCAGTCAGTTAGGTGTCTGACTTCAGCTCAGGTCATGAACTCAAGTCGCGAGTTTGAGCCCCACGCCGGGCTCTGTGCTGACAGCTCAGAGCCTGGAGCCTGCTTCGGATTCTGCGTCTCCCTCTCTCTGCCTGCCTGTTCCCCACTCACACTCTCTCTCTGTGTCAAAAATAAATAAACACTAAAATTTTTTTTTAAAAAAGCCAAAGAGATCTCTGGTAGAGCACAGGAGATTGGCCAGGGTGCGGAGAAAAGAGAAGGTTCAGTTTTCTTTTGATGGAGTGAGTGAGTGAGTGAGTGTTCATGGGTACTCAGGCACCATTTCTTGCTATTTGTGGAGAAAATTATGAAACAGCCAAGACCAGATGCAGGTCACAGGGGAGCTGCCGAAGGAAGTCACTGGGCGTGCTGGTATGTCCAGCCACCGCACACAGCTAACCCGATGCGCAGTCCAGGGGAGGCAAGTTCACAGAAGTCTGGTAAGGAACCGTCCATTTCCCAAGTGGTCTTTGGTGCCCATCGACCCACTGCATGCTAATAAACCGCAGCTGACTGAATGTTTTGGTTTGTGTAACTATCAGTTCTAATTTTTCTAGAACATGACTAACAGTCTAGGTTGCTTCCAAAACAGCAAGGCAGACCACCTGGATCTGGTAAGTTGGGTGTTTGGTGTTTTAGGATCAGTATGTAATGGCCATCTGCCACCTGAGTCTAGTTGCCCCAAACAAAATCCTATCCCTCTTGATTGAGTAAAGAATGAGCTTCCTTATTTTGTTTAGTGACATCTGTGGGTATTAAGGATATGTTCAACACTTTGGGGGACTAAAACATTAGACGTATAGGGGCACCTGGCTGGCTCAGTCAGTTAAATGTCTGAATCTCCATTTGGGCTCAGGTCTTGATCTCGTGGCTCGTGAGTTCGAGCCTGTGTCAGGCTCTCGGCTACCAAGGCTGCTTGGGATTCTCTCTCTCTGCCCCTTCCCCATGCATGTGCTCTCTCTCTCAAAATAAGTAAAAATAAAACTTAAGAAAATCAGATGGACAGGCACTGGTCTTATAAAATGGACTTGTTTATAGTGAACTAATTTAGACCTTCTAATGCATGGCAAATGGTGCTAGCTTCTCAGGTAAGTTAGTGTCAGGACACATTAAATAGGTCAGACAACGGGCATCTATGTCCATTTATGGAAAAAAAAGTAAGTAATAATCTCAAAGACATAATTTATTTGGAAAACCTTATTTCCTAAAGTAGAAACATATCCAATATCATTAGCAAATAATTTTGCATGTATTTACATTAGAAGTTAACAAATCAAATGGATTAAATATGGTTTTGCCACTTGCTTAGTAAGGTACAATATATAAGCTACAAAAGTATCCTATAAAAAGTGAGTTTTAATATGAAAACTCAGGAGTTTTAACACTATTTTTTAAAGCTGGTTCAAGTTACACTTGTTTTTATAGTATCTCTCAAATCCTTCTCAGTAGGTGCGCAATGCCATTATTATAATTACATATATTGAACTCATTTTGCACAATTAGGGTATAACACTACGGGCCTGTTTGTTCATACTCAAGCATTTCTGTCATGACCCAAATGAAACTCATTACTCTTTATGCATCAACATTATTTCCTCCAGCTATAAAATAAGGGTGGTAAATGAAATGATCACCAAAGTATCTTCCATTTCCAAAATTCGTTCGTATGGTAAGTCACAGATGCATTCACATCCTTTAGGGAATGGGTTTTTCCAGTATGGAGGTAGCCCGGACTTAGAGATTAAGATGTAACACAGTGCTGATCATGTGCAAATGTGAACTGAAAGTATTCCATTATCCTAAAATCAGCAACCTTAAGGATGGGATGTAAATGCTGTGGTTAGAGAGCCGCCTCCATCCAAGAGGAACATCCGTTCAAATGATGTATGATGTCGGGTGTTTTGTTTTCCATTCCATCTCTTGTTGAGTGTCTACCCTTCCACACAAGGCAGCCCTCCTACACCACATAAATCCCCATCCCCACCAATTCAACATGGCACCCGTCAGGTTTCTGCCAAGGAAACGCAAGGTGCTCGAGGCAGTGCAAGGAAGAAAGGTTTTCCTGTGGAGAAACAGAGCCTCACATCACTCAGAAGGAAGAGAGAAGCTCACTCACAAGGAAGATTTTGAACATTTCAGGGGAAGCTTCTGGCGGCACCTTTTCTTCCACCATCAAAACCTCTCACTTGGAAGTCTACCTGGTGAAGGCAGTCCCTCCTATTGTCTGTGTGAGTATGGTGGAGTACAGGGAGAGGGATGTTAAGTGGGCCACAGAGAATCCAGCACCAAGACTCTGAGGCTGTTGGACTAATGTTCTAGAAAAATCTGTTGATTTCCCCAAGTGTGCACCACTGAGCGTTTGAATGACCTACGGTAAGGATTTTCTACCGATTTTGGGTACCGGCGTCCTTTCGCACCAGGCAATGGAAAAGGGCTTTCATGTTCTGCAGCAAGTGTGAGCAGATAAACTGAGCTGTACATCGGAAGGGAGGGGACATGCCAAGAGGGCCAACCAGAAACCCACGGAGGTGGGAAAGAAGCAGTCGGTGGGCACAGGCGAAAGGGACACCACTGCCCTGCCTGCCCAACGTGACTCCTTCCCAACAATACAATCCATTTTTATTTTCCCAGCTCTGGGAGTTGCAGCCCACATCCTACACCATCCTTATTCTCTGCTCACCCAACAGCAAAGCCACAAACCCTGCACTTCACGAGCTACTGACTGGTTCTTGTTGCAGATATGCAACTAGGGATTTTTAAAAGCCCAATAAACACACTATTACCTTGAAAATAATTATTAACTCTAACCATCAACTCTGTTATAGAGAAGCAAGGCTTCCAGAGAATGCTTTAACACTACGAACTCAACACATGCTTCGTTACTTTTGAAAGTTTTAAACATTTACAGGCCACGTTTTTATATTTTACATGAAATACTACACTATTTTCCTGGTTGAAAACTATTATATGTCCATTGTGGAAATGTGGGACAGGTGGAATAATTTAATTAGGAAGGTAAAATTTAACCCAAATCTTTATCCAGAAGCACATTCGGTACAAGTAGTGTATCTCAATGTCTGCTTTCCACATGTAACCATATGTATGGAGTATCGTACCTCATCGTTGTTCCATATGTTAACCACAAAGCAAAATTTAAATGGCAATCTACATGGTATCATGGGTAGATTCCATAATTGACAATATTATTATATTTTAAAATCACTGTTTTCCTTTATGGTTCATGAGTGTTCCATCTTGTTAAAGTAAGCCTTTGTTTTCATAGGACCTGTGTGTAGTATTCGTAAATCCTTCAACGCATAGTAATTTTGTGCATCCTATTTGTGTTATTAACCCACTGGCATTTATTCTGACGTGTGATATATTACTTTGTTTCCATATGGAAGACCAGTGGAAGGCTAAATTCTTTTTGATATAGTGTCTATCAGTGCCATCCAACAGAACCTGATTCAATGATGCAAATATCCTAGAGGTACGTCTTCCAAAATGGCAGCCCTACGGGCGTACTAGGTACTTGAAATATACCTAATGTGACTAATTTACTGAATTTATAAAAATGCATTTACTTTTAATTAGTTCTCATTAGCTTCTGAACCTTTATTTGCTGCATGGTCTGCACTTGAACAGTCAATCGGGCGATGGTCTTCCTTGCCCGTGTGCCGTGTGGCTCAGCCCATGACTAAATGTGTGACCTGCTTTAGAAATGAAATCAGTGTAAACCAATGGATTGTCGACATCAGTGATGCTGGCCCTTCCGTTGCCAAGCAAAAGCATGCATGTGTTCAACTTCAGGTTCATTCTTATCACTGCTTGACATATTTTAGGGACTGACTCAGGGCCAATGGTTTCATGGAAAGACAGTTCTGCGAAAAAGCAGAGAGCCCTGTTTTAGGAAATAAATCATTTTCCTTCACAGAATGACAGCAATTGTCACCCTGCTGTGGGGCTCGAACTCCCGGACCGCGAGATCGTGACCTGGCTGAAGTCGGACGCTTAACCGACTGTGCCACCCAGGCGCCCCTCAAGCTGATTCTTAACTATGGCATGTCAACTTAAAAATGTTTTTTGGGGCAGGAGTGATTTCCTCATTCTCAATAATTTTGAAGATAAGAAACTATCGTTTCAAATGGCAATTAGTGTCTCATACCACAGAATACCATGTCTTAAAACATTATAATTCCCCAGGGCACCTGGGTGGCTCAGGGAGTTCAGTGTCTGACTTCAGCTCAGGTCACGATCGCATCAGGCTCTATGCTGACTGTGCGGAGTCTGCCCGGGATTGTCTCTGTCTGCCCCTCCCCGACTTGTGTACGTGCTCTCTCTTTCTCAAAATAAATAAAAAAATAAAAAAGAACATGGGGTGCCCGGGTGGCTCACTTGGTTAGGCATCTGACTTAGGCTCATGTCATGATCTCACAGTTTGTGGCTTCAAGCCCCGCATTGGGCTCTGTGCTGACAGTTCGGAGCCTGGAGCCTGCTTCTGATTCTGTGTCTCCCTCTCTTTCTCTCTGCCTCTCCCCTGCTGACACTCTGTCTCTCTCTCTCTCAAATATAAACATTAAAATAGTAATAACAACTATAAATTTTAAAACTTTAAAAAATTAGAATTTCTCTTCTCTTTTGTTTCTACATGTATTGAAAAAACTATATTAAAATGTTTTTACAAAACTGCTTGTGTGCATATATATGTATACTATGTATGAATATAAATGTATATGTATGTGTATATATGTAAGCAAATATGTACTTTTTTTTATCCCCTGTTCACAAACATGATACTTCCCGTAAATGAATGGAAGATGCTCATATCTTTGGTTCTAAAAAGGTTTCAACTCAATACGAAAACAAGTAAAACAGAAACACTACTGATCACTTCCTAGCATGGAAATTGTGTCTTTCAGAAATGTCCCACAGATTCAACTCTTGGTGAATACAAACATGTTGAAAAACTAAAAGGGATTCCCAAGGGAAACATTCTAAGAACCTGGGCATAACCAAACCAGAAGGCGTCAGGGCGAGGACGCTCCATGGATCAGGGGGGGTGATGTGTTTGAAAATCTCAAGCTACGGCTGGCCAGCTGTCACCCGAGTGACCCACGTCGTGGAGTCTGCGATATGGTCACATAATTATAGATGACTGACATTATGAACTGAACAGACAGGCTGAGACACAGCGGAGAAGCTCCATCACATCTAATTAAGAAGCAGAACAGAATGCAGACAAGACTTTCTGCCAGGCTCAGGAAGAAAGCTGGTTCTCCACCCGTGGGACCTGTCAACATGCCTGTCCATGATCTTGTCTATAAATGTGTCGTGGTCTTCAGCCACATTGTTTGTGGAATAGTATTAACATTTCTGAATACAATAGCTCATTTAAAATCTTTGTATGTTTATTTATTTTTGAGAGAGAGAAAGAGGGCACAAGAGGGGGGCGGGCAGAGAGAGAGAGGGAGACACAGAATCCGAAGCAGGCTCCAGGCTCCTAGCTGTCAGCCCAGAGCCCGACGTGGGGCTCGAACTCACAGACCGTGAGATCATGACCTGACCCAAAGCTGGACACTCAAAACTGAGCCACCCAGGAGCCCCTACAATAGCTAATTTTAACAACAACAAAAAAAATTTTTTTAAAGAAAGCACGCGTTCGTATCTGGATCAAATCTGTTTCGGGATTGTGGGTGGGCAAAGCTATGGAACAGAATCAATCAATGGGAAAAAAAGTCCAAGAGGTCCTGACACCAATGTGTTGCAGGCACAGAGCTGGGGACGGAGGCAGTGTGAGTGGAATCTCTCTTCAAATATGGAAAGGTCACCTGTGGGCACTGTAAAAAAAATGATATAAATGTCTCTCTGTGAACCACACCAGCGCATTTCAGAAACAGGCAGCTTGTTGACCGTGATGAAAAATACATCACGATGCTGACTTCAATGCCAGAGGCGGAAAGACGGTGATTTTACGATTTCGGCTACCTTCTCTGTGCCCACACTTAATCACGTTCCTTCCACAGTGGTTTTGGGGTTTTTTGTTTGTTTCTGATTTTGTTTTTGATTTTGCATCTTCTCAGGGCTGCCTCCCAATTTCCATTTACACGGGGAAAACAGATTCTTATTTATAGCACTGCAAAGGTATTAGTGTCAAAATGAGTGAGTTCTGGAAGGCTCAGGGCCAAGGCTCTGACAAAGTGCCTCTGCCTTCTTGTGCTCAGGAAAGCACGTTTCGTTGGAGCAGGTGACCCGTGCAGCGCTGATCACCGCCTGCCTCTGGCCCCCAGTGCCAGCAAGTAGCACCCCTGTGGCAACTGGCTCCCAGGCCGTCGGGAGTCCTGAGGACTCTTCTTCCGAGAGGAGCACCGGGATTCCTGCACCCGATGGTGAGGAGTGGCATGGATCTGTCTACTTCCAGAAAGCTCCATGCACGCAGGCCTGGGGAGATCAGCCAAGGACCAGAAATCTCCGTGCACGCAGGCCTGGGGACATCAGCCAACGACACACGGCTGCTCTCGTCACAGCTGTCATTTCACAGGCAAAGGACTTTGCTGGGAACACAGGCAGGTTTCAGCATAGGCCACGGGTTTGCTCATGACCCTACTGCCGAGGGATGTGCCGTGCACTTTGTGACAAAAGCATATCGGGATTAACACGGACGAAAGACCAAAGGAACGCGGCTTCCACGGCACGCACACAGCCCTGATGGAGTCGCTGCGTGTCAACAAGGTGGGAACACACGAGACAGCTCGCGCGCCCATGTTTTCCCCCAAGGCAAGCAGACAGCGGTCACTGGCCTGATTCCAAGTGCTACCAGCCCCACGGATGTGCTGCAACCACACGTTCATTCCCAGGGAAATACACTTGTGCACGCGTCCAAATTGCTCTGCCTGAACGACGCACACTCTGAGTCAGAGAAAGGAAGCATTCTGGGGTGCCTGGGTGGCTCAGTCGGTCAAGCCTCTGACTTTGGATCAGGTCATGATCTCGAGGTTGGTGAGTCTGAGCCCTGTGTTGGTCTCTGGGTGCATTCTGTGTCTCCCTGTCTCTCTGCCCCTCCCCTGCTCACACTCTGTCTCTCTCTCTCTCAAAAATATATAAACATTAATTTTTTTTTTTTTAAAGGAAGCAAGCATTCTGTCAGCCTGATTTCATTGATTGGATTCAGGAAGGAGCCCTGCTAGGATATGGTTATAAAGTGCTTCCAACACACATTCATCCATGGGATGCATTTGATTCATGTATTTGTCACATGGCCAAAAAAAAAAAAAAAAAAAAAAAGCAAATTCCTATCTGCATCCCCGCTACAAAATAAACTAACAAGGATGCCTAGTTATGCCTTTTCCATGCAAAAATCATCTTCCCTAACAGGTCCTATGCATTTTATTTTAAACCTGAATGGAGCGACGGTCTTCTCTCCAAAATACCACGGTAAAAACACCCAGAGGTAAAGCAAACACTCACTTTTGTGTCTCTGCATCGCTTCTCCACAGAACAGTTCACTTCTGACGCTCTGTCACCAAATGTACGCGAGTTTTCTCCCCACCAACCAATTCTCTGTGACACCAGCTGGACATCCTGTATCGTGACTCATTTCTGACATGAACCGGGGCCAGTATAGACCCCCAGGTGAAGGACTCAGTCCCATGAGACGGCCCCCACCTCAAACACCAATCCCCAGTCTCAGGTTTCGGTCTGGACTTCTGGACAACCGTCCTCAGTCTATAAACTGAGGTTCCTACCACCAGTTTCCTTGGCTTTGAACATTTACTAGAACAGCTCACAGAACTGCGAGAAACTTATATTTAGTACTTTATTATACAATAAAAGATATGATAAAGGACACAGACAAATAGGCACATAAGGGGTACCAGGGATAAGTCTGGAAAGGTCCCACACACAGGAGCTCCTGTCCCCATGAAGCCAGGGGGCACCGACCTCCTTGGAAACGGATGTGTTCACCAACCAGGAAGTTCCAAACCCCACCCTAGTGGGATTTTTATGGGCGCTTGCTCTAGCATGCATGATCAATTAAGGTTTTTACGTTTTTTGGTTTTTTGTGTGTGTTTTCTAAAAGAGAGAGACAGCATGAGCAGGGGACAGAGAGAGAGAGAGAGAATCCTAGGCAGGCTCCACACTCCGTGCAGAGGCCGACACGGGGCTTGATCCCACAACTGTGAGATCATGAGCTAACCCAAACTTAAGAGTCAGAGGCTCAAATCACTGAGCCACCCAGGTGCCCCAACACGATCAAGTATGGAGTCGATTTCTAGCCCCTCTCCCCTCCCAGGAGGATGGGGGGTGGGGCTGAAAGTTTCAGGCTTCGAAACAGGACTTGGTTTTCTGGTGACCTCATTAGAACAAAAAAGGCTCCTATGATCTAGAAGATTCCAAGGGATTTAGGAACTCTGGGTCAGGAATGAGGGGTAGAGACCAATATATCTATCTTCTATTATTTCACACCAGATATCTAGAGTTTTCCAAACATTTTTTATACTGACTTAAGATTTGAAAATCAATGTTTTCCATATATATATATATGTATACACACACACATTTTCCATATATGTGTATATGCTATATATATATATATATAATATTTTCCATATATATATATACACATATACTACCAAGAATGGAATTATATATATACATATACATATAAACACATATATATATAAGTTACATACATATAATTCCATTCTTGGTTTAAGTAATAGCATTATAATAATAGCATGATACATATACCTGGTTTTAAAGCCATCAGAAGCGCATATATTCTAATTTTAAAAGCACAAAGAAAGTTCCTCTCTCTGATATACTCATTGATTCATCATAGAATCATACTTGAGGGAAGAAAGTAAACCTTCAATACAAGTATTCCAAAGAAATTTGTCAAGTTACTACATCAGGGAAGCACTCCTCATTATCACGAGAATGGCAGCAAAATTCTTCCTCCTGCTTCATCGACTCACTGTGAAGTTGCTTAAACACTAACAACTTTATATTGTCACACAATTATGCATAAGTGCACAAATTAAAATAAAGCCATGCCCTACATCTTTGGGCCATAAGCAACATTAGGTACATGATCTTCTGTGCTATATTCAAATATTGAAGTGATTAATGCTTCATCTTATTTATATGATTCCAGAACCTCCTATGCACACTTATAATCATGGGGTTTATTAGTAAGTAACACCTATATACATTACAGAATTTTTTTTTTTATTTCTGTGAGAAATGAGTCAGACGTCAATTGTAGTTAGGTCTATAGAATGCAGAGGAGTCATTGTTAAAAGGCACTGAAAATACTGAATAATATTTGGGTGATACAAATCGGAGCAATGGCCAAAAAACAAAACAAAAACCAAAAACCAAAAAACAAGCCACGTACTCCCAACGTTTAGAAACCCCAGACAGAAGCATCACTTGGCATTTTTAAGAACAGCCACGATTCACACTTTCCGGCAAATCCAAGGTTAATTAAAACCCTCAGCCATCTACTACATCAGGGATTCCCCGGCGACATTTTACAAGACGATTCCTCTCCTTTCACAGTTCCCACCATCTATGTGGGCTGTGACTGTGTTTGTCTGTAATCTAGCCCTGTCTTGTCCATTTTTCCAGGCACCTGGGGGTATGTGCTGAGCTGGCAATGGAGACAAGGGTACCAAATACAGACTCCAAACGCAGAGAGAGTTCATAGTGCATTAGTTAACGCAGATGAAAAGATTGGCTTGGTGATTCTCTCTGTGGCTCTTCTGAATATGATACTTCATATCCAAATGACTTAAATGATGAATCTTGCAGCAGATGAGCATGGCCTCTCCTTGGGGAGAGGAACAAACACACAACCATGAGTTTCCCCCATCCCCCAGCACGATGGCTTCTCAGAATCTTTCCCAAAAACACAGAAAGCAAGAATATTAATGTAAACCAGAAGACAACACTGTAACACATTCTTTTTCGGATTGATTTATATATTCAAGTCTTTCCCCCCAGCACTTCAGAATGGAGCGGTATTCGGACATGGGGTCTTTAAAGAAGGGATTGAGGCAAAATGAAGTCAGAAGACGAGCCCTGATCCCAGAGAGCCGGCGTCCTTAGGAGAAGAGGAGATCAGGACATAGACACGCACTGAAGGACGACCACATGAGGACACAGGGAGAACACAGCGTCTACACGCCAAAGAGAGAGGTTTCAGGAAGAACCAACCTTGACCCCACCTGGATCTCGGGCTCCCAGCCTCCTTGACTGGGAGGAATAAATGTCTGTCATTTAAGTACCTGTCTGTGGTGTTCTATTATTTCACGCCTAGGAAACTAATACACATGCTCTTTAAGAAAGTTTAGGGGTGCCTGGGTGGCTCAGTCGGTTGAGCGTCTGACTTCGGCTCAGGTCATGATCTCACAGTCCGTGAGTTCGAGCCCCACGTCGGGCTCTGTGCTGACAGCTCAGAGCCTGGAGCCTGTTTCAGATTCTGTGTCTCCATCTCTCTCTGAACCTCCCCCGTTCATGCTCTTTCTGTCTCAAAAATCAATAAAGGTTAGAAAATTTTTTTTTAAAAAGTTTAGTAACCTAACTATTCACACTCAATTCTCCTAAAGCCCCCAAGAAGGCTGAATTCACGAATACAAAAGCATTGCTCATAGGGGAATCCAAGTGAGGTTCCTGGGAGCTTCTGGTCAACCACACTGGCATTAACGAGTCAACACATAACCCTGCTTTACGCGTTTTCTGTTTAAACACACCTTACTGAATAGATATCGCTGATGAGTCAACACTGAACTCAGAGCCACTAACACTGCAACCTGTTAGTGAAGGAAGCTTATCCAAAACAGGTGTTTTCTGGGGACAGCACACCACAGCCTCCTAGCACCTAGGATCACTAATCAGCACTGCAGGACTACGCTTGGGGACCGCTGTAAAGAGTGAGGTGCACTCCCCGCCCCCGGCCAACAAAAAGCACCAGAACAGGAAGTATGTGGTTCTAAACAGACCATGAAAAGGACACCTCTTTACCGCAAGAGCTGAAACAAGAAGACAGAGGGACCCAGTCCAGCCCCACTGGGTACCCCCATGACACAGGACTACGACGTCTCACTGCTCTGCGTGTGTCCAAGAATGACAGAGACACCGTGGGATCTCTTTGGGCTTACAAATACCTTTCAGCAAGTTGAGTAAATTTGCAAACGTGTGTTCTCTAAGTTCATAGGTTTGAGCACAGAACACGGCCTCAAAACCATTTTGCAGTGGACATATAAATATATAGAGGTATTGTTTCTGTTATTTTTTTAATGTTTATTTATTATTGAGAGACAGAGAGAGAGACAGAGCATGAGCATGGGAGGGGCAGAGACAGGAGAAGACACAGAATCTGAAGCAGGCTCCAGGCTCTGAGCTGTCAGCACAGAGCCCGGCAGGGCTCGGACCCACAAACCGTGAGATCATGACCCGAGCCGAAGTTGGACGCTTAACTGACTGAGCCACCCAGGTGACTCTCTTTCTATTCGTATCTTTATAATTTCACTACAAAATGGTGTAGAGGCCCAAAGATTCAAAAGTTTGATCCTGACCTTTAACTATCTGCAAACGGGATAGTGCAAGCTTCAACTTTCAAACTTCTGGGTTTCTGAGTGTACCAAACTCACCCACAACTTTCCGTTGAAATTGGGCTGCTTTCGGCATGTGCGGATCAGAGACCACACGCCCGTAAAGGTATCCATTTATGTAGGGAAGAGCGTGTTCTCGCTCCAGCACAATGTCACTTTCCCAGCTCACATGTGAAAGTGGGAGGCATTTTTGTCCTCTAGGATGCATTCCTATTATCTAAATATGAATGTGAATATTAGTAACAATGATAATATGAATATTAGTAACAATAACAAATGTGTGATCCAGAGAGTGACTATCACACCTTAAGACATAATGGTATCCCTTCCAGCAAATGGTTTGCCCCATTTTCCTTTAGAGGATAAACACATTCATTAGCTGGGCACAATACGCAGCCGGTCGCAAACAAAACTTCAAATGTAGATGATGGGCATGTACTCCTGGACGTCTTTGGAAAGAGTGAGGCACTCGTCTACGTCTGGACTATAAGATCAGGAGAACCTCTGAACAGACAGCTTGGAAATCTCAGGGTGTCGTTACATGCCCCCAGTAATAACGTGAGAGAAATGCCCTAAAATACTGCGGACCGTTGCCAGTTACACTGCATTCTGACAGATTTAGTACGTGTGGCATTAGAGGAAATAAGAAATGTAAGAAGCATTGCTTTGCCCGAAGACTAGATCTTAAACGGCACCAACCATAATTCAAATTAGTCACATCTGCTGGAATATGAACGATGCGTTAACCTTTCTTGGGAACGGTGTTCTCCTAAGTCACCCTCTTCCAGAAATTCAACGCAGCAATGAAACCTGAGTTCTTCCCTTGAAGAACAGAAATACCAAAAGTTAGACCCTTGGGCCGTTAGATGCCATTAACCCAACACTGCGCATTGAGGACACCATCATAAGTGCACGGTATTAGAGTAAATGGGAGAAACAGACCACAGGAATATATACTCCTCCCCACACCTTGGAGAGTGAACAAGGTAACCAAATTCATATTTTTTAATGTTTATTTAGATTTGAGAGAGAGACAGAGTGTGAGCAGGGGAAGGGCAGAGAGAGAGGGAGACACAGAATCCCAAGCAGGCTCCAGGCTCCGAGCTGTCAGCACAGAGCCCGACGTGGGGCTCGAACTCACAAACCGTGAGATCATGACCTGAGCTGAACTCAGACCCTCAATCAACTGAGCCACCCAGGCGCCCCCACCAAATCCATATTAATAAGAGTATTTGCCCTTACACCCTTCCTTCTTCTCCCTATGCATTGTCCTCCATTTTTAATTTTTTTCATTATTTTAATTGTTTACTTTTTATTTTTGTTTTTTATTTTATTTTATTTTTTTTAATTTTTTTTTCAACGTTTATTTATTTTTGGGACAAAGAGGGACAGAGCATGAACGGGGGAGGGGCAGAGAGAGAGGGAGACACAGAATCGGAAACAGGCTCCAGGCTCTGAGCCATCAGCCCAGAGCCCGACGCGGGGCTCGAACTCACGGACCGCGAGATCGTGACCTGGCTGAAGTCGGACGCTTAACTGACTACGCCACCCAGGCGCCCCTATTTTTGTTTTTTAAGAATGTTAAGTGTATTTATGTATTTCTTATATTAAATATAATTTATTGTCCAATTGGTTTCCGTACAACACCCACTGCTCATCCCAGCAGGTGCCCTCCTCAATGCCCATCACCCACTTTCCCCTCCCTCCCACCCCCCATCAACCCTCAGTTTATTCTCAGTTTTTAAGAGTCTCTCATGGTTTGCCTCCGTCCCTCTCTGTAACTTTTTTTCCCCCTTCCCCTGCCCCATGGCTTGTTAAGTTTCCCAGGATCCACTTATGAGTGAAAACATAGAGTCTCTGTCTTTCTCTGCCTGACTTATTTCACTTAGCATAATACCCTCCAGTTCCAGCCACAGTGCATCCCCAAATCTATTTCACAATAATGCGATGCCTTATTTTTATTGTGCCATATAAACTAATTTGGAAATTCCATAACCCATTACCCCAGTCACGTACCCTTACTTGCTACGGTCCAGCATTCCAACTTTTAAAATTTTTGTGCAATTTTAAATACTAAAGATACATTTAATTACTAAAAAAAATATACATATTCATATATATATGAATCCATATTCATTCATATATATGAACATGAATCTATACATTCATTCATATATATATATGTCTATTTTCATCGGCTTATTTGGTCTGCAAACGCTACCAGAAAAAAGGAAAGAACTGGCAAAATTCCTTTCCAAAGATTATCTCCTTTTTAAAAATACTGTTTGATCTAACTAATAAAACAGCAGTTTCCTTAGTAGCCTAAGTCAGAGAGCTGAGTTTTGAAAACCAGTCAGCAGTTAGAAAACAATCCTTTCCAAAATCTTACTATTTTATAAGTGGGCTTGTGCCCTAGTTTTTAATTGAAGTGAAGTTTTAGTGGAGGTATTTAGTATTCATTAGATTTGAGTCCTCACTATAAATCACTGTGATAACGAGGCAGGAGGGAACAGAAATCTCCTATTATGTGCTTTTACAGGACACATTGAAATTCCTTTACCTTTACATTATTTAAAATATAGTAGCAAGAGTAATTCTGAAACACCATCCACCCATTATAGCAACTCTACCAAGTGACATTTAAATCCGTTCAGGTTGTGCTGAAAGCGGAGAAGTGGGACAATGAGTCATCGTTCCGTTTTAGAATGTTCATTAGGGGCCGCCCCGCCAGGAAGCTGAGGGCCAGGCTGATGGGAACGTGGGGAGGGAAAGTGAAGCCAATTAATTAGCAGGTTCGGTAATGATAGAATAGCACAGTGGCCGACGAGGGCTCTCTCCTGTCCTGTCTGTGGTCATAAAGATTGTTGCTGCCTCCTTGTGTCAAATTTGAATTGGGCATATCATGGGAAGCTGTAAGAGAACATTTTTTAAAAAGAACGGTTTTTTTTGAATGAGCGAAGGCGTCAGATGGGTAAAATTTCCGTCATGCTGCAGATGTCATCGGAAGTTCCGTGCAGAATTTCTCGCACTTGGCTCTACTTATATTTTGTGTAAGTAGAAGCCTCACCCTGGCCGGGATGGGGGTGGGGACACTGTCCTGTGCCTGTGGGCTCTCTAGAAGCTTCTGTGGCCTCCAGCCCCAAGGCCATATGCCCTCCGCCAGTTACGACAACCAAACAGGTCTCCAAGTGTCTCCTAAAGGGCAAAATAACCCCAGTCGAGAACCACTACCACTTGAAAGACAAACGAAGCCATCGGATCTACACTACACAACATATCGATCTATACTAGATATTCTGCGGGTCTATATGTGGGTCCTTAACATAATATATATATTAAAATACTAACATATTCAATGGCACTGTAATATATACATATACACAGTTTCTTTTTTTTAAGCTTATTTACTTATTTTGAGAGAGACAGACAACAAGCACAGTGGGGGAGGGGCAGAGAGAGATGGAGACAGACGATCGGAAGCAGGCTCTGTGCTGAGAGCAGAGAGCCGGACGTAGGGCTCGAACTCAGGAACCGTGAGATCATGACCTGAGCTGAAGTCAGACGTGCAGCTGACTGAGATACCCAGGTGCCCCTAGGAACATAGTTTCTAATATAATTAACCTATAAGCAATTCCTGGTTACTTCATTTCATATTCAAAGTTCTAAAGTAATGTCACTTTTGATGCAAATTCGTACTCAAAACCCAATTCCTTTTCCTAATTGAAACATGTCAAGAGATCATCAATTTCTGCCTCTTGCCTCATATATCTTTACACACACACACACACACACACACACACACACACACACATGCATTTTAAGAGGAGATTTTTAAATTTAGAGGGAAAGACATTGATATTTTTATCAAAATATGTGAGAAAAGTCTTAGTGACTTCTGAAATGAGAACTAATACGGCTTATCCATTTTTATAGACTTAGCTGTGTCTCCCACTCCACAAAATTCATATGTGGACGCCTAACCCTCACTCAGTACCTTAGAATCTGACTACATTAACTCATGAAGATGGGTTTCTTTTAAGAGATGATTAAGGTAACATAGGGTCCTAAGGGTGGGTCCGATGTCAATCTGACCAGTGTGCTTATAAGAAGAGGGGACTAGGACACAGACACGCACAGAGGGATGACCACGTGAGGACACAGGGAGAACACGGCATCTACACGCCAAGCAGAGAGGCCTCAGGAGGAACCAGCTGTGCCCATGCCTGGATCTTAGACTCCCAGCCTCCAGGATGGCGAAAACATTCATTTCAGTTGTCCAAGCCACTTGATCTGTGCTATTTTGTTATGGCCACCCGAGCAAACTAACATACAGTGATGCTTTTTGATAAATAATCTTGGCTTAATTTGAAAAGAAACAAAAAAACAGAATACAACATTTTTTAAATGGAAACATCCATCTCGTACCCATCACTGACTCTTAAGGAATGGATAAAGCCCAGGAATTATTCTTGTTCCTGTTATATTAAATTTAAATATATCTGAATTAATTCATGGTCTCGACAGATAGTTAAAAATACTTTCTCTTCACATTCTCAACTGAAACAGAGTTCCCTTGCATGATTACTGTGTTTTTAAAAGTAAAGCTGTTCCCATTTGCTTAACACACTTTATTAATCATGTTTAGATGTGGCTCCCATCTCTAGTTAGCGATTATAAAATCTCGCTGACAGAATGCCAGACAATTGTATTTCAACACCCTAATAGAAAAAGACTTGAGCTAAATATTGAAATAAAACCTTCATTGACTTCAGCTCTTTTTGTGTTTATGAATTCTGCCCATAAACAGTTTAGGAAACAAATGTCTATACGTGTTATGGATTTCATTTATACACATCATGTGCTTGCCACGGTTAAGTCAATAGAGAGTTCTTTTCACCTTGAAACACGGAAATGAGCATCAATGTAGACTTCTCCTAGATGAGGACCATCGCAGGCTCAGGAAAATGGGAAGATTTAAACGGTGTTGACGCGCTGTTTATGATACTATATTTACTAGACGAGCAAAATTTTAAAAAATCAAACATTTTCCAAACTGCTCGTGTAGTACTAACAATCAGCATAAACCCCACAAAGTAATGAATTACCAAAACTGAGAGGCAGAACAGACGTAAAAACAGTCATCGTCCCAGAGATTTTCCATTTCGGAACCATAAGCTATGCACAAGGAGATACTAAGTGCTTTATAGTTCTAGAAATTAAATGCTTTGTGAATCTCTATTGGAATTTGTGGTGAACAGTGCTTTATATTAATTAAAAGGAAGAAATTATACTGAAGTCAATGGATTTGATCAAGATACAGAATCTCTTCTACTTCCTATCACACACGGTAGAATGATACACCTACCTACTCTATCCAATAAATCGGTAATTGAGATAAATGAGTACACATAGTAACTTAGCATTTGTGCATGGATTTGGATGGTATGACACACAGTGCATTTTCTATTTCAGGAAGGGCGATTCCCTCCAGGTTGTAAATACACATGTTAATGTGAGTTTGCTGACTGAGTCAACAAAAATTAACCACCATGTCCCCACTGTCAGGTGACAAATACTTATAGGGAAGTGCACATTACATTCCATCAATAACGTGAGTGTGTGGACGAAGATAATCACGTTTTCCTGAAATCAATGTTTGGTGTTCCTTGAGATCATGAGAAATTGTAGTGAACTCAAAAGTTCGACGTTGTGGGGCGCCTGGGTGGCGCAGTCGGTTAAGCGTCCGACTTCAGCCAGGTCACGATCTCGCGGTCCGTGAGTTCGAGCCCCGCGTCGGGCTCTGGGCTGATGGCTCGGAGCCTGGAGCCTGTTTCCGATTCTGTGTCTCCCTCTCTCTCTGCCCCTCCCCCGTTCATGCTCTGTCTCTCTCTGTCCCAGAAATAAATAAAAACGTTGAAAAAAAAATTTAAAAAAAAAAAAAAAAAAAAAAAAAGTTCGACGTTGAGTGTTATGTTCTGGGATTTAAAGAGCACCCTCATGTTTGATGATTTGCTGGAAGGACTCAAGGTCCCAGAAAAGCTGTTATACGCATGGTTATGGTTAGTTGTTGGGAAAGGATACACAGTGCATTAAATGATTGGAATCAGACGAATGCCAGTTAGAGTAATAACTCAATGGTTAGAATCAACAGAGAAAAGAGGCACAGAGGAGGGAGTCCAGGAGAACTCGGGTGCACGCCGCCCTCTTTCAGGGAGCTTTACGGGAAGCGTTTAATGGTTCCAGCCACCATGTGACTATGCTATGGAGAACTGTCAACAGGGCAACTCACCCAACTCCTGGTGTCGAGGGCTTTGGTTGGGAGGCCAGTCACGTAGGCAGGAGGAACCTGAATGGCACACCTTAGCTACTCAGTCTCCAGTGCCCGCAGAGATCAATCCAACAGAGTGTGGCCCAAAGCTCCCAGTACCAACAACAAAACTCGTCACAGGTGTCATGGTAAATGACGCAGTTGGCATAAACCTAGCGGCCACCTCAGGGCTCCAAGTCTGCAAAGACATTCCTGTCTGCTTGTGGCAGAGTGAGAACTAACAACAAATCCACTGAACTAAAACCAGTCTCTTAGGTAAGAAAAGGGCACGAACATAGAAAATGGGACTGGGAGATCGCTGTGGTTTATGCTGAGCGACGACTGAATTACAGGAACCATGAGTGTTTGAAATGTAAGACTGGCATCGTTACGGAGATGGCCTTCAATCACCTCTAGTTTATAAAAACGATGTAACCGATCACCAAGGTGTTGCTAATGTGACCACAAATTACAAAGGCACATTTGCGTGTTCCAGTTTGGTCAGGTCACCTCGCTGTCCCTTACAACTGCATCGTTTCTGCAATCCTGAGCTCAAAGGACTGAATTTCCGTCACGCTGCAGATGTCATCGGAAGTTCCGTGCAGAATTTCTCGCATGGCTGCCTTTTCCCTACTGACCTTGGCAGCCTCCTTTCCAGACTGGGGACCAATCCGGTGACCACAGGAGGGAGACTGAGTGGGGTTGTGAAGGGCACGACGGTTCGGGGCCCTCCTTCGCTCTGCAGAATCATAAGGACGATGGCCAGCGTCACCATGAACCACCCGCTGGTTCTCCGGCATCATCTCCTGTCCCCCTAAAGCTCCAGGCCTTGTAAGCATCCAGCACGTCCCAGGAGACATGTGCTGGCCCCACGTGTCCACACACCTCATTCCCTCTGCTGGGATGTTAGGACGCTGTATTCTTCAGCCTCAGAGTAGGCGTTACCCCCTTCTGAGAAAAAGGGGTTAGATGCTTTCTGGAGAAGCTGTGGTCCCAGAGCTCCCTGACTGTGCAGCCCTGTGCTAAGTCCCTCTCCAGCCCATCCTTCCCAGGACAGGACAGATGATGGGAAAGCAATTAGGTTGTATTATACTGGGTCTTGCCCCTTCGTGTCTGAGCAACACGTGTTTGCTGAGTCAGGCTAATGAGGAACCTTCACAAGTTCTTTGCTTCTCAGTCGTACATCTGTGTTCGTACGTAGAACAAATTTCTTTTCCAGTCTTTTTGTCACAGATCACGTCAGGCGGCCACGTTGGTTTTTCTCAAGCTTGCGTTTCTCCCTGTGAGAAGGGGTCTCCACAAGCACGGGCACCAGAAACACTGATTTTAGGCGAGCCCATTGAAGACACAGCGTGGCACGATTTTGAGACCCGTGCGATGGTCTGACCCCTCTTGACACCCCTGGTTTCTCTCATCATCAAAGTCGCGATATGAGCATCAAACATGTGCTTCGATGATTCTTCAGCATCGATAAAACCCTGCCCCCACGTGTTCGATCCCACATGCTCTCCCTGTAGACCAGCCTCAGTCTTCATTCGCTCTGTAAAAGCACTGTTAGTGAGGCTGCTTGCAGTCGGGGCTCGTGTGTGCCAAAGCTGGCTGGGTGTGTCCACTCATGGGGTCCGTGGACTGTGGCTGTGCTTCCCAAGCGTGAGCCAGCAGCCGATGGGCACGGGTGGCTGCTGCAAACACGCGCCGTGGGCTCCGCCCCCGGGTGCCCGATGGCCAGGTTGGGAGCAGGGCCGAGGACTGACACTGAACAGGGCTCCAGGCGATGCCAGTAATGCTGATGTGGGCAAAGCGACAGTCCGCTCCGCCAACGTGCGTGACTGGGGTGCTGAGACAGCGTGCCAATTGTGACAGCTCCAGTCGCTCAATTCACACTTGAATTAACTCTGCCCCACACAGTGGGGAAGGGATTTACTGCCTTCCACTGGCACAGGACCACATAACCTTACGGGCTGAACCGATGTGTGTGGGTCACAGATGTGGGTCTTGGCTGTGTGCCAGCTGCTACAGTCCGTCCCTTCCTGGACGCTGACTCCTCTGCAACTAGGACACGGTGGTTTTCCCTCTGGAAAGTTCCTCTGGGAGGCTGAAGATCGGCAGGTACGTTCACGTGTCAGGTCTGGGAAGTTTTCTGCTTGCCTCGCTCTGTTTGTGACCTTGTGCTCACCCCGGGGGTGTTGGTTTGCCTGCGTGGATCTCTTCCTTGTGAATGCTGCGGGATTTTCCAGCTCTGCGCCAGTAAGGCTGGTATGCGGGCCAGGCACTCCTCAGCGTCTGCTGGCCTTGACGTCAGCTGGTACCCCAGGCTTCGTTCGTCCTCCTCTGATTTTGAAACCTGCACTGTTTATGCGACTGAACCGGTCTGTCGCTGTTTCCGTGACTGTGGCTCATTCTCTCCCCTTCGTGGTTTCCGCATGTACTGCTAGCCCCCTCAACACCAGTCTTCATCCCCGTCCTGTCCCCGAGACAGGAGTTTACCTTTCCTATAGGATTCGTCTTCTGGTGAGATCGTGAAACTGGGCTGTAGGCTTCTAGAGCACTCCACGTACATAGCTTGGATCAAGGAAGCGGACTACTGTCTCCTTTTTAAGACTCTGTCCGTGAAGTCTACGGACTGGTGACTCAAAGCGTAGCCTGACAGGCCCCAGCACTCAGCCTGTGAGGGGAGCTGGGTAGAAAAGCAGGGCCTCAGGCCACACCTCTGACTTCCTTGGTATCTGTGTCATAACAGGAGGCCCAGGGGATTTGTGCGAATGCTGGAAAGAACTCGCAGACGCTATGCCTCCTACGGGACGAACTGTCATCACCTCAGACCAATCCTTCCACCAGGCCACTCCTTTTTCCAACTTCTAACCGCTCATGATCCCGACGAATTTGCGTTGGGTAAGTTTCCCACCAACACTATGAACTAGGCCAACCCCTAAGTCTGCAGGGAACAGAGGCTTTCTGTGTACATCTGAGGTTGGTCACTTCTTGGGATGGTTCTTCGGCAAGTCTTCTTCAACTACGTGAATGTGCCAAAGAAATATTTCTCATGTGCTCTCTGCCATGATCTTCTGTGGACTTGCGTGAGAGGCGGCCTGAGGGTCCGGGGTAGATGAACGCTACACTGATCCCAGATGCTTGGGGTAATGCTGGCCCACAGGAGGTCCCTGTTCAAACATCCAGCCCTGCCATTTATCATGGGCAAGGTGGATCAGGCTGGCTGAGCGAACTCCACACCGCAGCTCGTGCGGTGCCTGGGGCCAGCAGTAGCGGTGAAGACAGTGACACGGCAATTGCCTTGTTGCCAGAAACCCATACCTCGAGGATCAGAACGCCAGCCGGTGACTCAGAGTCCAGAAGTCTGGTACGTGCCCAACAGGGAGATGGCTCAGGCTTGGGGTAGGGTTGTAGCTCCCAAAAGCATGAAACAGGAACCCGTAATCTGGAGACTCAGGTGGAAAAGCCCTTCTCCATAAGCACTGCAGTAGAAAGAACGTGCGTTCTAAAATCCACCCTGGGCCTGCTTCTTGCTAACTGGGTGACCTTGACTAACCTAACGTGAGGTGTTCTCTGCAGTCAAATGGGAATGCTTCTCATGGGCCACATAGCCTCAAATAGTAGATGCTTCATTGTACTTGCTGTTCTGCTTACTAGTACAGTTAGAGGCAGTCACATTCTTCTGCGAGCATATGGACCTCAGGGACGTTCCAGGCTCTCTGAATTCCCAAGGTTAACGGAAAAGCTAATTCTGGCCTGACTGGTTGGAGGGCTGGGTGGCTGGCATGCTTTCTTGGTGGCCAGGATGTGGGCAGAAGGGGGCATGTATGATCAAAGCACAAGCGTGTGTAGTTAGACAACCAGGAGGGGTGATAACTGATGCCAAGCAGGCAGCAGTACAAATGGCCGAAAGCTTCATGGAGCCCCTAGTAACCAGAAGGCTGGATCCCACACGTGGGGTGCTATGGACGTCTGTGGCGTTGACAAATAGGGTCATTACCCTACGCCTTGGTCTCTGCATCTGTGAATGGAGAGATCAAATCCAATGCCCCTAGGAACTGGGCGGGAGTCTTGTGTGTTGCCAGATCAATCCACAACATTACCTCCGTGGTAGGTCTTCTTCCTAAGTGTGGCTCTTTAGAGCATGGCCGTAGGTCTTCAGGCAATCAGCAACATGGAGCCATGGCACGTGAGAGACCAATGTCGCCTGAGCCCCCTCCCTGGTCAGGATCAGGCTCCTCTGATTTTAGGAGCAACCAAGCCGAAAGGGACCACTGATCCCTTTGGAAACAGAAGTCCTCCAGCTGAGGGTTTAGGTCTGAAAGCACATCCGAGTGCCCAGCTGGTCTGTTTTACCAGCCATTCTTAGATGGGGAGCATTCCTTTTCATGAGGGAGCTCTTCCTGCATGGGATCTGCTTCGCTAGCGAACCAGCCTGTGTGAGGAGAGCCCTGTGCCGATCAAAGAGGACAGAACGTCCCCCCAGGACCAGGTGGAGGTCTCCTGGTGTCCAGGGTGTGCCTTCTGGAGGCGCTGCAGAGATGTCTCTGAGGAGTACGTCTCCTTCTTGAGCTGACACCTGACAATCACCTCGAAGGCATGTGAACTCCTGCACCCCATCCCCACGTTTCATGGTCTCGTTGTATGTCCAGCAACCTCCCCAGTGGTACCGACGCTGGTCTGTAGACCCTGTTTGAGGAGCCAGAGGCAGCCTGTGTCCAGTATCCTTTCCTAATAGCAGCATTGGTCTTCTTTTCCCCTTCTGTGCCCTCCTAAGAAAAGGGAAGAAATGGCCAAGGAGACCCTCCCGTCAGCCTGGAGGGGATTTACTCCTCACATTCAAGACCCCATGGTTTGGATGCCTTTCTGTACAAGGCAATTTTGATCACGGACAGCAAAAAGGCTTCTTTCTGCCAAAACAGAGTTTCTCCTAATATTCTGAAAGCTGGGTGAACACTTCGATAGACACACCAATGACCAGATACTTGCTTGATTCATTACCCTCTTCTTGAATCCTTTTGTCAGAACTCAAAGAAGGAATTAAAAGTCACAAAGGTCCAACTTGAGTCCTGTAGACTTTTTATTCCAGATGGCTCTCCACCCAGACAGACGGCTTGTTCTGCCCCAGTGAGTGGTCTCAGAGGGGTGGAGAGGGTTGATGGCTAAGGAATATTCCATGGTAAGGCACATGCTCTCTGTGAGTCTCAGCCATGAGCTCTTGGAGAAGCCACCCTAGAGGCTCCTGGCACTTCCTTCTGGGAAGACTCCTCACTGCCTCCTGGCCTTTGGGTAAGCAGATTCCAAAAGCTTTGAACAGCTGTGTGACTCTGGACTGGTGTCTTCACGTCACCAGCCCCATTTTCTCTACACATTCTGGGTCTAAATCTGAGCCCGGGTGTTAGGCTTCTTGTCCCAACTAGATGGGCAGGGAGAGGGGTACGGGGAGATGGGCTTCCTACTTGTACTGTTAATCTGTGGCCAAAGGTACCGTCTAGCCCCAATGTCGTGGACAGACTCAGGGGCTAAGGGTGCCCTTGTATGGGAGAAGCAGAAAGCCTGAGGCCCCGTCTAGGACATGGGGTGACTACTTCAAATACCAACAATGCCAATCCAGTTACATAAATATGGGAAGTAGGCCATGACTGATGATTAGGGCCAATGGGAGACCATGTGCCCTGTCTCAAGAGGGCAGCAGCTAAGGAGACCCAGCCAACTGGTGGCAAGCAAGAACAGCCTACAAGCTCTGAGATCTTCTGAATTTTCAGAAGCCGGAACTCTAGGGGAATGATTCTTCCTCCTCCCTCCATTGACATAAGAAGTACTTTGAAAAGTTGTCAAATGATCTAAATCTCTCTTGGATCTGGTGCTCAAGACCTTATTTTTTTTTTTTAATGTTTATTCATTTTTGAGAGACACAGTGCAAGCAGGGGAGGGGCAGAGACAGGGGAGACGCAGAATCTGAAGCAGGTTCCAGGCTCTGAGCTGTCAGCACAGAGCCCCATGTGAGCTCGAACCCATGAACCATGAGATCATGACTGGAGTCGAAGTTGGATGCTTAACAGACTGAGCCACCCAGGCGCCCCTGTTCTGACTTCTAGACTATGTCATGTTTAGAAAGGGATTAAAAATCCAGTTTAGTGGCTACTGATCAACATTTATCAATATGGATTGGTCTTGTTTCACAGGCTTTGGATACAATTCACCAGATTGGGTTTACTTATGTGTTAAGTAATAAATATTGAGCAGATATTTTAAACAGATTTTAAACTTAACATATTTTATTAATAGGGCAATTCAGGGGAGCCTGGGTGATTCAGTTGGTTGAGTGTCTGACTCCTGGTTTCAGCTCAGGTCATGATCTCATGATTTGTGGGATTGAAACCCATGTTGGGCTCTATGCTGAAAGCATGGATCCTGGTTGGGATTCTCATTCTCTCTCTCTCTCTCTCTCTCTCTCTCTGTGTCTCTCTGTCTCTCTGTCTCTCTGTCTCTCTCCCTCCCTCCCTCCCTTCCTCTCCCTCTCCCTCTCTCTGTCCCTCCCCCCTGCTCATGCCCTCTCTAATATTTTTAAAAATATGGTAATTTAAACATAGGACTATATTTAAAACAGGACTCTGGATTCTGTTCCAAGTGTGGTGCAGAAATGGATCTCTACGTGCATATTTTGATTCTGTCCTTCTCTCCTGCCTTTTTCCTTTCAAAAATTACCTTAAAATTAAACAGCTTAATCAAACGTATTAATGACACGTGCTATAAATACAAATCTATGGCCCTTTTGAGCACAGGAAGAGAAGTTCAGAACATGGTTGGTCCAACAGAAATGGGTAAATCTAGTGAGCTGCTGAGTCTAAACTTCAGATGCCAACATATTCTCGAGAGATACTGTTCAACCGTTCTTGCAAAACCCTTCAAGAGAAAAAGGTAAGGGTAGAACAAAAACCCAACTTCAAGTCGGCGGAAGTCCTATGGAAAAGCCAAGGATGCTCTACCTACCCACACACTCTCCTCTTCCACTGTCTGTCCATTCCGGGGCTCGTAGAAGAGAAACAGGCAGAAACCCAGAAGTGTGAAAATACCGCCCTATGAAAATTATTAGCTATGAAAATGACCACATTATGCCTCAGAGTCATGTTCAAGCCACATACTTCTTCATAAATTAGTAGCTCAAAGTTTAAAGATTCCATTGCTTATCCATAAAGACTCTAACACCAAACCCCACAAATGTCCATGTAAAGGGGTCCAATCACAATCCATTGGACTAACTTGTCCAAGGCGCTAACTTGAATTGGTTTCCACAACTCTCAATGTCTAGAGGTGTTAATTCTTGGAACCCATTCTTATGGTCTAGATCATGTTCTTGGTGTAAATAATTCACAAAGCTTAGGAGAATGTGGAAGAAATGCCATTTTAAAAAGCTGGACTGAACGTTTCAGACAGGGAGAGGAACTAGGACTCCAAGTTCAAAAGCACTTCTAGCTCTTGTGAGCCAGGCAGAAGTTGCATCTGGCCAGGGCCACCTGGGTCTCTAGCTTCCAACCGTCGTGATGCCATGTCACCTAAGTGTTAAGGGATCTACAGCACTGCCTCTCGGATCTTGAAAGACTTGTGGTCTTGAGCCTGCCTTATTATCAAATACCATGTAACTGGCTGTGACAGCTGCCCAAAGGCATCCTAAATCCACCAGAAGGCTATTTTATTTTTCCACCACTTACCAGCTTGCTTACATTTGTAAGCTACTGTAACCCTGCGTGTGGGTGCTGGCTTCCTTCTTATTCCTAAAACTCAGACCTTATCTAAGCAGCTGCTAATACTTTCTCTGGAAGCATACTTTATCCTGGGCCAAGGTCTCCTCTCAATGTCAGGACCCATGATTTCTGTCTTCAAATCATTTTGGTTCAAAGAACTTTGTCTAAAAAGTCTTTCTGGGGCACCTGGGTGGCTTAGTTGGTTGAGCGTCGGATTCTTCATTTTGGCTCAGGTCATGATCTCATGCTTTGTGAGACTGAGCCCTGTGTCAGGCTCCATGCTAAGTGTGAAACCTGCTTAAGGGTTCTCCCTCTTCCTCTCCCTCTCCCTCTCCCGCAGCCCCTCTCCCCACTTATGTGCATGCTCTCTAAAATAAAATATATAAAAAGTCTTTCCTAACTAAAATCACCAGTCACTTGTCATCCTCTAAGGTTCTGTATCCTGACCTTCAAACATATCTACCTCTGTCTCCTTGTAGCTGGCTGCTCAGACGCAAGGAATTAGCTGGAGACTAAAACGTGCCTGCTGTTCTTCTCCATTTAAAAAAAAAAAAAAAAGGAGTTTCTTGTATGACCCACCTAAGGATTTTTGCTCTTTTCATTCACTAAGGCCAGTCTCCATCAGTCCCTCTGCTTCTACCTTTCTGAATTGCGTGCTGCTCATGTTTGTGTATAGCCCACCCTCCAGAAAACAGGGCCCATTCTGAAGGGGCCATCTGGTGATCTATGCTGGGAAGTCCAGATCTGAGCGCACAGCATGACTACCCACCCTTGCTCTTAGCTCTCTCCCTATCTTCTGGCCACACTCCCATTCCTGATGAGCTGTCTACTTCCAGCTCCTGTGAGGGAATCCAATAACTGTTACATAAAAGCTGTATTTGACCTCCACATAATTTGGTCGGCTGCCACAGGATTGAGAGCAGACATTTGCCTCATGCTTGTGAACTCACGATGGTCCCTCCTTTCAAGCTATTTTGTGAAGACCAACCCAACCTGGGGACTGGAGTAGAAAGAAGTCAGTTTTCTTTTGCTCTCCACCATCAATTTCCTTCCCCTTAATAATGGAAAAACTCTTTTTAAAAGTATTTTTTAACGTTTATTTTAAGAGAGAGTGAGAGACAGAGTGCGAGCAGGGGAGGGGCACAGAGAGAAGGAGACACAGAATCGGAAGCAGGCTCCAGGCTCTTGAGCTGTCAACACAGAGGCCAGTGTGGGGCTCGAACTCACAAACGGGAGATCATGACCTGAGCCAAAGTCAGACGCTTAACCGACTGAGCAACTCAGGTGCCCCGATAATGGAATAACTCTTTAGCAGGGAGATACAGGCCTTACAAAAATAGGCCGCCTATATTCTCAGTACAAATGGGACTATAAACGAGTATAACACTGCCTGGAAAGAAATTTGGCAATCACCCTATCTAGTAATTCCAGTGTTTAGAGATTTTCCATAAAATTGTTAATATGAAGGTATCCGTACAAGACTGTATACATAGGAAGAAACAGTCTAGCAGGCAGCAGTGATTTGTTGTGGCTTAAGAGGGAGGAAGTCTGTTCTTGTCGATTCTCATAGTGTTGCTCTATGAAAATACTTTTGGAAGGTCTCCATGGAACCAGTATGCACGAGGCTCAGTAGGATGAGCAGAGCCCAACCACAGACTGTGTGTTATTACAAGATGGGCCATGTATGTTCACTTTCCTCATCCTGCTCTGTGTCCAGAAAGCTGACTTGTGTGCATCAGCCTGAACCTTCAATGTGAGTTCCACGTGGACTCAATGCAGGAGATAGGACAAGACTTTAAATGTGGGTTTCTTTGAGAGAGAGAGGGATTGAGAGAGGGAGGGAGGGAGGGAAAGCACGTGGGAGAGGGGCAGAGAGATGGAGAGAAAATCCCAAGCAGACACCATGCTCACAGCAGCAAGCCCGATACAGGGCTCAAACTCACCAACTGCGAGATCACGAGCTGAGCCAAAACCGAGAGTCTAATGCTGCGCTGACTGAGCCCCCCAGGGCGTGGGGGAGTTTAAGGGTGGAGGAGTCTGAGGCTAGGCATCCGCTACACTGGCTGGGCTAGCGGCGTCTGTCAACCAACGGTCACTGGGCCTCCCAAGGTGAGTGTTAGTGCCTAGCGCCGTACTTACGGGGGGTTGGCAGATGAGCCCTCTGGGGCCCCTCATGGTTTTGTGTATCTCGTGAGCGGGGCAATAGTTCCTTACGCTTTTCTAACAGGATACTTGTGTGGAGAACACTTCTGGAAGGCAGAGGCAGCACCTCACTCCGGGGAAGAATGCAGCTACTGTTGGCCGTCCAGGACAGTGGGCATAACCTCTCCCTCCAGGGCAAAGATCAGAGGTGTCCCGGGCAGCATCTCCTAAGAATGGGCATGTCCTAAGCTTTGTTCCAACTGTGCAGCATGCCCCTGCACCTGTCCCCTCATGGCCACCGAAGGATGTGGGACTTGGACAATGTGGAGCATAACCAACTGCTGACATCAAGACTTCTGACTCAGAAGTCTTCGGTCTTCTGCGAGCGTCTACGGAACTAGGCCCGGCTGATGTGTTAGCCTGAGAACAGGGTATAATGTCAAGGCCTTGACGTTTCTTGGCCATCACTACTGCTTTCCCCTGCTGCGTCAAGCCTGAGAATGGTCTCGTCTTGACCGAGCAGAAAACCCGGGAATACTGACAAGCTCGTAGAGTTCCCATGTAGCTGTGTAATTGAGCCCCACTGCATAATATTCTAATTTCAATGTTTCTCCCTCTGCGATCGCACTAAGTGGCAGTACACGATGGAGACCGTGGGGCAGACACGTACGGGGTGGTAAGGAGGCAGAGGTAAATGGAGAGTCGCGACATGACGTATGAGAGCTGTCAGAAAGTGTCACAGGGGCCCTGGGACTCCGAGCGGAAGAAAGTTGGCTCCAGCCACTGGGTTAAGAATGTCACGAAAGATCGCAGGTTAAGGGGCAATCCAGAAACAAGTGTGGGGCACACAACATACGTCACATGGGCACAGCCCGAAGTAACTCCAAAAGCACGCCATTCTGTTCCTCAACAATAATTTCACTGACGAGCATTTGAACCCTTTTAATGAGAGACTGAGAGAATCCTCTGGAAATGTTTTCTAAATACCTTACATGTTATGTGCTTTATTACTTACGTGGTTTGCAGAACTGAGAGCTATCTCATATATGTCAAACTATAACCAAAACAGGGGCACCTGGGTGGCTCAGTCAGGTGAGCATCCAACTTTGGCTCATGTCATGATCTCAAGGTTCATGAGTTCAAGCCCCTCGTCGAGCTCTCTGCTGTCAGAGCACAGGCTGCTTTGGATCCTCTGACCCCTTCTCTCTCTGCCCCTACCCCACTTGCACTCTCTCAAAAATGAGTAAAACCTTAAAAAAAAACTATAATCAAAACAAACTGACATGATGGTTTCCTGACCCAAGTTTATTTTAAACTGATCCCAAAAGGATAGGGACGGAAATGTGTTAAAGTTGTCTTTCCAGCATAGGAAAGGGAAAGGCGATAACTACATTTTGAATTTGCTTTTAAGTGGAGGCATTTTTAAAAATTTTTCTTAGAGTGTATTTATTTTTAAGAGACAGACAGAACCTGGGTAGGGGAGGGACAGTGAGAGACGGAGACACCGAATCTAAAGCAGGCTCTAGGCTCTGAGCTGTTAGCAGAGAGCCTGACATGGGGCTTGAACTCAGGAACAGTGAGATCATGGCTGAGGCTGAAGTCAGATGCTTAACCAACTGAGCCACCCAGGCGCCCCTTTAAGTGGAGGCATTTTTAATAAGCCTGGTCGACAACCTTGAAAAGTAAGAGCACCCTGATAACTCTGGACACTTTGGGCAGCACACCAAGCATCCAATGTGCATCATTTTAGTAAAAGTTATTGAAGAGAATCCAAATAAATGGAGACAACCCAGGTCTGAGAAAAAGAAATAAAAATTATACATTGCATCTAGAAATTGTAAGGCTCTTTTTGTGAATAGAACACAGCAAAATAAATTTCAGCCAATACTATATGCTTACCATTGGTTAGCTGAAGCAAATTAAAATTTTTTTAAGGTTTAATTTTGAGAGAGAGAGAGAGAGAGAGAGAGAGAGAACAAGCAGGAAAGGAACATAGAGAAAAGGAGACACAGAATCCAAAGCAGGCTCCAGGCTCTGAACGGTCAGCACTGAGCCCAACGCGGGGCTCGAACTCACAAGCTTTGAGATCATGACCTGAGCTCAAGTCGGACGCTCAACCGACTGAGCCACCCAGGTGCCCCGCTAGTAAGAGTCTTAAGAAAAAACTTCACAAATATTCCTCATAACTTGGAAGTCATAAATATCCTATTTAAATACTAATGTGTTTAAACAACTAAAAGATGATTCATATAGGCAATGATTTACAGTGTGGTTGTGGACATCTGCCATTGCAAGGAGGTAGGGTGTAGACCTCGAATCCCTGGGCAGACTGTGGGTATTCAAGCCCACACAAATGTGGGCAAAGTGAGCTGCGTTCCGGCATTTCCTGAAAAGATTAAAGATAGAGTCACCGTATAATCCAGCACGGGTATACCCAAAAGAACCGAAAATAGAGACTGAACAGATATTTGCACACCCATGATCACTGTAGCCAAAAAATACAAGTGTCCACGATGGATGAATAAAGAAACACAATGTGGTTCAACCATGCAACGGAATATTACTTGGTTCCACCATACAGTGGCACGTCCTTAAAAAGCAAGGATGTTCTGACAACGGCTATAAGGTGGGTGAATGTTGAGGGCATCCTGCTGAGAGAAATCAGCCAGGCCCAAAAAGACCTCACGGTAAGATTCAACTCATAAGCACTGAGAGTTGTCAAATTCATAGGGATGGTGCATGATGGATGCCGGGGCTGGGGGAAGTGGAGAATGAAGGGTTGGTGTTTCATGGGGTCAGGGTTTCACTTCTGCAGGATGAAGAAGTTCTAGAAATGGATGGTGGTGATGGTCACACACGATGCGAATGTACTGAATGCCGTTGAACTGGGCCATTTAAAAGGCAAATTTCAGGGTGTATATTATGACAATGTGTTGTTGCTAAACGTGTGCTGCCCCGGGGATCCAGAAGTCGGGAGATCGGCAGCTCTATGCAGTCACCCTGTTTGGGGACGGGTTTATTAGACATAACTAAGCCTTCAAATCAAACACCCACAGAAGGTGTTTCAGACACAGGGGGACATAAAAATAGGTTTCCTGAAAAGATCTATTTTTGCATCAGAGGATGGCTAAAAACAGAATCCCTGTGAAAGCTTTATACCTTGCTCTCCATTAGGCACTAAAAAGGTCACGCTTTTAAAAAGAGAAAATGCCTCATTAGCATTTTGCTGGTACGACTCTGATTATAATTGCCACGGCACCTTTTCTTTTGAGCAGTCTGTTTTATTTAATGTTATTTAACTTGCTCAAGTTTCCCCAAACCTGTGGTCACTGACCTACAAAAAAATTGCTTAATTAGGAAGTTAACCTAAAACAAATGTTAAGGAAACTGTAGGAGAAGAACATAAACACATTTCCTGTTGTATTCTAACTGAAGCCACTGAGCCCACTAGCCAAGTGCTGTCGTGTTTAACCTGTGGTGTTTCTGCAGAAAATGAGAACTGGCTTGCATGGCCTGTGTCCCCATGTGGCGATCTGGCCAGCGGAACGGGGAGTAAAGGAAGGCTCTTGAAAAGCCAACATGATTTCCCTCCTTTGAGCAGCAATACCCAGTGTCACCCTTTCCGGTTACAGGTCCTCTCCTTGTGATGCAGGCAAGCCTGTGGTCTTTGTGCAAAGCCCAGATGACCTACGGTCGGTCGGCCCAAGGCAGACTGGAAGTCTGCAGAAAGCTAATTTCAGACAGCCATCGGGGGTAAGGGTAAACCCTCTGTGTTGTTTTCCTAAGGCTGTAAGGACAAGTAGCACTCACTGCGTGGCTTTAAACAACACAAAGGTCAGTTCTGGAGGCCAGGAGTCCCAAATCAATGTGTTGGCAGGGGGTCCAGGATCCCTCTGAGATCTGGAGGGGAGGTGGCTTCCTCGCTTCCGCTGACTTCTTGCCGGCTGTCTCTGGTGTCCCTTGGCTTCTTACAGACCTAGCTCCAATCTCTGCCTCCACTGTCCTTCACAAAGCTGTCTTCTCCCCTGTGACATCACGTGGTCTTGTCTCTGTCCTGATCTTAGAAGGATATCAGCCCAGCAGGATTAGGGCCCTGCCCTGACAAGCTCATCTTGATTATATCCGCAAAGATCCTGTTTGCCAAAATCAGAATGTGAAGTCTGAGGGGCTCAGACTTCAACATCTTTTTGGAGGACACAATTCCACCCATAGCACGAGCCAGCGGCAGCTCAGAGGGGACTCTACGCTAACTCGGGATCCCACTGCCTTAGCACCAATAAATAGATTCAGTGGGCATGATGCTAACCCAGGCTGATCCCTGAGGAATCGGTGCACAGCCTGCAGATGCTCATTCATACGAGAAAGGGCAGTGTGTAAGGATAAGGTACAACCTAGTGAGGCACACTGTCCCTTCATTTCCATGACTCATACTGCCTGTTTACGGCAGGCCCAGCCCCCTAAACCCTCTTCTCATCCACAGTCTTGGGACTTGGCTCGCCATGGATTTATCTGCACTGATTTTTTGCTTCTTGTAAATGTTGCTTTAAGATATTTGTATTTATCCTAACAACTGAGTAAGACATTTACATTTATCCTAACAACTGAGTATCCCTGAACTTTGCACCCCAGGTGATGCCTCCCACCCTTCCCCCTACCCCTAGCCCTGCAAATGGTTGGCAAAACGTCTCCCCTGATGTAAAACACTAGCTCTGTCAAAGCCGTAACTGCCCCGGTGTGTTTCACTCGCTTCTCTTACAAAACCTAAGTCCTCTCAAGGCTCCAATCTATTGGCTGTTTTACACCCACAGCAATTTACCATCTGCTTCCACACATGTTTTATTAGTTCAAATAGGCATTTAAATAATTTACATAGGCGCCTCAATAATTCATTGAGAGCCAGATCACCGATAAGGGGCAAAGCAGAAAATCAGACTTCGATCCTCATCTGTCTGATTTCATTTTTCTTTCATTTTTCTTCCCAAGTCAGCATGGTGAGCCTCTTGTAAAACAAGAGGTGATGAGCTGGAGGTCAGCCCAGGAGGATGTTTTCTTGAGCCTAGGGGGGCTGGGGAACTGAAATTTCGTGTTTAAGACGTGCAGTCTGTCTTCATGGCACAATTATTCACCTCGATTGTCATTCCCTTCCCGTGTCTGGACGAACCCTACCAGTCACGTCTGTGTCTGGTTGTTCCCCAACACTAACAGAATAACAAAGACACCTGATCCAATGCAGGGCCCTCACATGCTCAAAGATGGTGTGTTCCACAAAACGGAATGTCCTTTAGAGAGGATCTATCACTCAACAAGTGTATATGTATAATTTCCCACGTGGCCTCACATGGCAGTTAACAGGAACAGTGCTCAATAAATAATCAACAGTTGAACCACTGATTTATGGAACGCCAGCCCCGGAACTACCCAGGTCCTCTAGCTGCCTGGCAATGAATGTTTCCATTCAGGTGTGGACCATGAGCATGCGGGCAAGAATGTGGAGATGTGCATCAGAAGGAGGCACGTGGAAGAGGCATTTTGAGGATGTGTTGCATTACCTCGCTTCTGTCGTCCTTCCCAGAAGTGCAGCCAACGGCAAAAGAAAAATGAAGATGTGGACGGTGTTTGCTTGGCTACGGTATTCTTAAGTGGAACTTGAGAACCCAACACGTTTCTTTCCTTCCCATCGATGCTTTTGAAGGGCAATTTGTAAACGTGTGCACTGGGAGCCACTACATGACTTGCTTCTGTGACTTTGTGAGGTCACCCAGAAAGCAGAGCAGAATGACTAACGAGCAATCGTCGTAACCCGTTTACGGAGGCAGCATTTTCTGCTATTTTGTATCACGTGAAACTCAATTCGGAAGCTCATCTTATTATACTGCAAAGTGGAGATGTGTTTCATAATACAAATGTAATACAAGGGCATTCTTCAGCCACCGGAAATGAACCCCAAACTCAAGACGATGTGCCATTTCCCCAAGTGGAGACAGAGAAGGTGTTTGGAGGTTCATGGCACCATCTTAACTGGAAACAGCCTAAAACCTGCAAGACGCAAAGCAAAACTGGAATGATATTGTTTGGAAATGTAATGACTTCCAAAATAAATCCCTTAAACCATAAAAGAATACTTGCAAAATTTATCAAAAGCCATTATTTTTAGGAATTGGAAATCAAAGCCAGCAATAACCCATGGAGCTTTTAGTCACAAAAAATACATAGATTTTAGTAGAAAGCTTTGCAAGGTCTTAAGTTGACTATTCTCATTCCAAGTTCCATGGTCACCTTCATGACCAAGATCCCACAACCGTGAGGAAAACCAGTAGCCTCACAGCCACGTCAGAAACAACACCCCATCTGCAGATACGACGTGGTCTGTCTGGACGTTCCCTAGAAAATCCCACTCACAAAGTTGTCTTCATCTGGCCTGGCGGAGCTCACCCCCTGGAGACCAGAGGCAACTGTTTTAACAGTGCACCTGCCTGATGCGGTGATAAAAGCTGGGGCAAATAAGCTATTGAAAACTTCCTAAAAGCTGGAAAATCAGATGTCCTTGGAAATTTTTTTTAACGTTTATTTATTTCGCGAGAGGTAGAGAGCGAGCAGGGGAGGGGCAGAGATAGAGGGAGACAGAGAATCCCAAGCAGGCTCCACAGTGTCAGTATGTAGCCTGACACGGGACTTGAACTCACGAACTCTGAGATCATGACCTGAGCTGAAATCAGGAGTCGGATGCTTAACCGACTGAGCCACCCAGGCGCCCCCTGTCCTTGGGAACTTTTACAAGCTCTGGTGTAGTCCTGGCAATTCAGGTCATGTGCACGTGGTATGCAGGCACGTTCAGAGATGTGCATGTGCGTAGGGAAGACCTAAGAAGGACATAACTCTCCGTTTTTGTCTGACCTTGAAGCATCGCACTGAGAGGAACTGAAAGCTAACACAGAGATGCCAACTAGCCATGGAAATTCACCAAAGGGTTTCAAGAACACAAGAAGGATGTGTGCAAGAAAAGAAAGACTGAGAACTCTGCCTAAGTATAGAGGTATGTACCAACTGGCATACCGAGCCCATGCCTCACTGGGAGTTTCCAGCCGTTGCAGCAAACCTGTCTATCTGATCACCGGCTGAGCACCAAGCCAACAGAATAGAGACTCTGGTAGAAAAACACAACTGGGAATATAGGCTTTACTGAATCCGTTCAGAAAATTCATTAAACAAATGGCAGCAGCAGCAAAGACAAAAACAAACAAACAAACAAACAAACAAAGGGAGCAAGCTCTGAAGAGCTGGGAGAAGAATGACTATCAGGGACGCTGGGGTGGCTCAGTCGGTTGAGCGTCCGACTTCAGCTCAGGTCATGATCTCATGGTTTGTGGGTTCCAGCCCTGCATCGGGGTGCTGACAGCTCAGAGCTTGGAGCCTGCTTCGGATTCTGTGTCTCCCTCTCTCTCTGCCCCTCCCCTGCTCATGCTCCGTCTCTCTCCATCTCTCATAAATAAATAAATAAATAAATAAATAAATAAATAAATAAATGTCATCCAATCAAAAGGCAGAGATTGGCAGAATAGATTTTTTAAAAACCAATAATAGGCCATTAACAAGACATTCATTTTAGTTCCAAAGACACCAAGGATAGCCATAATAAAAAAGACAGCCAACACAAGTGTTGGTGAGGATGCAGAAAAGTTGGAACTTGTACAACGTGGGTGGCAATATAAAATACTGCCCTCATTTTGGAAAACAGGCTGGCAGTGTCTCAAATGGTAAGACTGGGTTACCAGAAGACCCAGAAACTCCATTTTTAGATATACACGTAAGACATTGAAAGCCTGTCCACACAAAATTTGTACATGGATTTTTATAGTATTACAATAGGAACTGCTGACTGTATACATTTCAATCACATCAGTAAAGTATTATACGTAATGAAATACTGTTTACCCATAAAAAGAACGTATTATAATATATGCTGTAATGAACCTTGAAAATGTGCTAAACTGAACATATGTAGACACAAAAGTCCACATATTGTATAAGGCCACTTATATGCAGGGTCCAGAAAGGTAAATCCATAGACACAGAAGACAGATTAGTGGCTGTCAGAGTTTAAGGACAAAATTAGGGAGTGACGGGTACAGGTATCACTTTTTGCAGTGACAAAATTGTGGGGATAATGCATTGGCAATGATTGTAAAATGTGAGGGTATTAAAAGCCACTGAACTGTATACTTTATCTGCATTATACCTTAAAAAATAAACTTTGGGGCGCCTGGGTGGCTCAGTCGGTTGAGCATCCGACTTTGGCTCAGGTCATGATCTCTCACAGCTGGTGAGTTGGAGCCCCGCATCAGGCCCTGTGCCGACAGCTCAGAGCCTGGAGCCTGCTTCAGATTCTGTGTCTCCCTCTCTCTCTGCCCCTAACCCACTTGCATTCTGTCTCTGTCTCTCTCAAAAATAAATAAACATTAAAAAATAAATAAATTTTTAAAATTTCATGATGAACAAACTCACCAAGAGTGTAATAGGACACCCTGAGGTTAAAGAAAAAAAATCATTGATCATGGTGATCCTGTCATTATTGGGAATGCCCATAATTTGTTCATCCTGCATTTTTTTTTCTGCAATAACTTTGAGTTTTTACATTTTTTTTTCGGCTTTTTATTCCAGTGTAAGTAACATTTGGTGTTTTATTAGTTTCGGTTGCTCAGTATGAGTTAACAATGCTATACATTTCTCAGAGCTCATCAGGGTGAGTGTATCCTGAATCCCTATATCTAAGCCATCCACCCACCTCCTCTTTGGCAACCACCAGTTGTCTGTATTTATGACTCTTTTTTTTTTTAATTTATTGTCATTGTTCAGTTATTGTTTCTTTTTTTTTTTATTTTTTTAATGTTTATTTTTGAGACAGAGCATGAGTGGGAGAGGGGTAGAGAGAGACACATACAGAGAATCCGAATGAGCCTCCAGGCTCTGAGCTTTCAGCACGGAGCCTGATGCAGGGCTCGAACTCACGGACCGTGAGATCATGACCTGAGCTGAAGTCGGACGCTTAACCGACTGAGCCACCCAGGTGCCCCTCATTTGTTGTTTCTTAAATTCCACATATAAGTATCACTTACACTGTGTTTTTCAGCCATGAAAAAGAACAAAATCTTGCCATTTGCAACCACATGGATGGATCTGGAGGATATAATGCTAAGTGAAATAAGTCACAGAAAGACAAATACCTGAAATTATAATTTATATTGAAATATGAAGTTGGTGCAAATGCCAGAACGGTGCTTCAGTGACCCTTCAGTCCGCTGTCACGGTTCTGTAGATAAATATGTGCAATGGCGATTTTTGGCTCATGATTACTTAGAACCAGGGCAGACCGTAAGAAGGGGGGAAAAGTGGAAAGACAAAGGATGGACACCTTCAGTTTACATTTCTCTTCATGAATTAAGGAAGTGAGTGTTGGATGGGTTCCCTCTTTCCTTCTTCCTTTCCTTCCTCTCTTTCTTTGAAAAAAGTACCACTTAGCTGCCAGGTTGTCTGTTGTGGGCTAAACCCCAAAAAGCCCTTCTCACCAGAGGGGTACTTTCGCCATATCTTGGATTCAGTGGGGGGAAAATTCTACGTTCATCTCCTATTAGCAGCTAACAACTCACAGAGACACAACTTGTTCTATGCCCAAGAGGTGTCGGCGTCCGTTCAAAACCAGGATGGCAACAATAAAACTGAGACACTAATGCTCCTGTCTATGTGTGTCAGACTCAGAGGTTCTGTGTCTCCCATTTGCTACCGCTGACTCGTGGAAGATGAACAGGGCAATGGATGGTGAGCCAACCCAAGGGTGAACAAAGTCATGTTCGTGGCTCCAGGCTCACAAGGGATCCTTTCAAAGCATTGCATCCTAAACTGTTTAGAGGATCCTGGGGAATTTTTAAGTGTATTCTATTACTGAACTCTGGTCTGAATAGCTACCGTATTCTCTTCTATCGCTGCCATAGTAAGGTGTCACAAAGTCCATGGCCTAACGAGCACAAATGTATTTCACAGTTCTGCTGGTCAGAAGTCTACAATGGTGATAGTCCTTCTCAGAGCTCTAGGAGATAATTGGTTTGCTTGTCTTCAATAGTTTCTAGAAATGCCTGCATTTATGGGTCCATGATCCTGCATCGCTCCAACCTATGGGGCTACCTCTTTCTCAACCTGATCCTTCTGCTTCTGTTTCTTTTTTTCTTTTAACTGAAGTTTTGGTGACCTGCAATGTTGCATTAGTTTCAGGTGTACAACACAGTGATTCAACCCATCATGCTGCACTCACCACACACTGATTATATTCACTATGCTGTGCCTTTTCATCTCTCTTATTTATTCATTCCATAACTCAAACCTTCTACTTTTGAATTCCCTTCACCTATTTACCCCATACCCACAGCGCCCTCCCCTCTGGCAACCATCGCTTCTCTATATTTACAGAATCCTGTTTCTGCATTTTGTTCATTGTTTTTAGATTCCACGTATCAGTAACATCATATGGTATCTGTCTTCATCTGATTTAAATCACTTTGTATTCTACCCTCTAGGTCCATCCATGTTGTCTACAAATGGCAAGACCTCATCCTTTTTGTGGCTGAGTAATATTCCACTATATATATGCATGTATATATCATTCATAATATCCTACATATTATTCTTGATATACATATACATATATCAAGTCTTTACCCATTCATGTAATGATGGATATTTACTTTGCTTCTGCATCTGATTACTGTACATAAAGCTATTATAAACATAGTGGTGCACACATCTTTTTCTCCTTGAATTACTGTTTTCATTCTCTTTGGGTAAATTCCCAGTAGTGGAATTTACTAGATCATATAGCATTATTATTTTTAATTTTTTTCAGGAAACTCCACACTGTTGTCCACAGTGGCTGCATCAATTTATATTCCCACCAACAGTGCCTGATGGTGCCTTATTCTCCACATCTTCAAAAACAGTTATTTCTTATCTTTTTATTGAGCATCTTTTCTTGGATCTGTTGGCCATCTGTATCTTTTTCAAGAAAATATCTATTCAGGTCCTTAGCCAATTTTTAATTGGAGTCTCAGGTTTTTTTTTTTTCTTGAGTTGTGTAAAATCTTTATATATTTTGGATATTAACCCCTTATGGAATATAACCTTTGCAAATATCTTCTATTCAATAGGTCTTTGTTTTGTTGACGGTATCCTTTGCTTTTTATTTTGGTGTAGTCCCAGTACTGTGTTTTTGTGTGTGTTTCCCTTGCCTGAGGAGACCTATCTACAAAAAAGTTGAAGACCAGTGTCAAAGGGATTCCTACCTACGTCTTCTTCCAGGTGTTTTTTGCTTCAGGACTCTTCAGGTCTTTAATCCATTTTCAGTTAATTTTTGTATATGGTTCAAGGAAGTGGTCCAGTTTCACTCTTTTGCATACGGCTGTCCACTTTTCTGAGCACAATGTATGCAGGAGACTGTCTTTTCCCTAGTATGTATTCTTGCTTTTGTCAAAGATTAAATGATCATATGAGCATGGGCTTATTTCCGGACACTCTGTTTAACAGATCTGTGTGTCTATTTTTGTGCCAGTACCATAGTGTTTGGATTCTACAGCTTTGGACTGTATCTTGAAATCTTGGACTGTGGTACGTCCACCTTCGTTCTTTTTCTCAAGACTGATTTAGCTCTTTGGGGTCTTCTGTGGGTTCACAAAAATTGGGGGATTCTTGTAGGTTTGTGGAACATGCCACTGGTATTTTGGTAGGGATTCCACTGAATCTGTAGATTGCTTGGTGTACTACAGACGTTTTAAGAACATTACTCCTTCCAATCCATGAGGATGGTACACCTTTCAACTTGTTTGTGTCTTTAATTTCCTTCTTCAATAGTTTATAATTTTCAGGAAAACGGTCTATCTCCTCCTCGATTAAGTTTACCCTTAGAAACTTTATGCTTTCTCGTGTAACTGTGAATGGACTTACTTTCTTAATTTGGGTGGTGGGGACTGCCAGGCTGTGGCACCACTATGGATGGACTCCAAATGAGGGCATATTGAAGGGGGCAAGAATGCAGGGGCAGGGTGCTCTGTGTTAGCAAGGTTTGCAAGGTCTGTGGTAGGAAGGGGCAGGTCCACAGGAATGTGAAGGAGGAGCAGGCTGTTAGGTAGGTGGAGAATGTTGGTGCTGTGCTGGTTGCTGAAGGTGCCTGTGTATTTGAACCGGGTGGCAGGGGAGGGAAGTGGCAACTACCAGTTCTGTTGTTCTTGGGGAAGTCTTCCAAAGATCTCTGCCACTCCAGTACTTGTTCTGGTAATAGTAATCAAATCTCCCTCCTGTATACTCCAGGCATCAACCAAACTGCTGCTTCTCTGCTGAATTTTAGGTGGGGGGTGGGGGGCGGGGGGCGGGGGGGTGCTCTTTTTGTGCTGTCTCTTTAAGGGCAGGGACTCAGTTCCCCCCTGCCTTCCAGTTCTTACAGAACCAAGCCTGATGATTTGTTAAGTCCCGTTGGTTTTAAGAACTTGAAAAGTTAAGCCCCTCTGGTTTTCAAAGCCAAGCGTTATGGGGATTCATCTTCCCAGTACAGTTCCCTCATGCCTGGAGTATGGTCTCCTCCATTCCCCTGTCTGTCCTATGGGGACAGGTGAAGTCCCTACCACATCCCCACCCTTCCCACCCTGGTTAGTGTGGCTTGTTCTCTACACATAGTTGTGGTGAGTCTGTGCTCCCAGTCTTCAGGTCATTTTCTGGATTATTTACATTGATGCGAGTGTTATCTAGGTATATCCATGGGACAGGTGAGCCCAGAATCCTACCCTGCCATCTTCCCTTGAAGTCCTAAAGTCTTCTTCCTTCTAACTTTGGACTTTTCTTGTTCTTTTCTGCCTCCTTTTTATAAGAACCACTAGAATTCCATGGGTCCAACTAGTTAATCCAGAACAGTACCCCCACTCCAGGGCCCTTAATCTAATGCCATCTGCAAATTTCCTTTGCCATGTCAGTGGACATATTCTAGGATGTGGACATCATCAGGAAATCATTATTCTGCCTACCAACGGTGAATTAGAATATGGAAATATTAGGCAGCCATTATTCTAAATACCACAGCCACTTTGTTAAAATATCAGCCAATAAAAATGCTGCCCAGTGAGTCAGATTCAACTGGATAATTTAAAAGCTGCAGAATCTTATTTAATTCCAAAGCATCTTTGTAGGGAGTCCATTCTTTTGTAGTAAATATTTTGTTGTTATTTGTAGGCAGTTCAAATCGCACAATAATTGACTTTCTTTCTGGCCTAAATTATAAAGTCGTCACTAAACATTTCCTTTCAGACATTCTTTTATCATATAAATGACTTTTCGTATGTGAAGGATGGCGCTCAAATATTTGATTGCCAGCATCCAATCAATACACATAAGTTAATTTTAAAGGCTTGGTTTTGAATCATTTTCTTTCCTTCCTGAGGGTCTTTTCTCCATAAAAGAAAATCTTTCAAACCTCTCCTATAGCAATTGAATTTCAGGAGAATGTGGTTTTAAACTGCGCTGCGAATCATTTTCCGTGAAATAATGAAGTTCTCTGGTCTTGGCGTGTGTAAGTCACAGTCTTTGTCCAGCTCTGGGTCAAAGTCTATCTCCTTCTACAGGTGAGGTCGCTACTCAAGAGTCCTAGGTGTTTTTACCTGTAAAGTGAGAGCACTGACCTGAATACCATGTACCATATTTTCCATCTCTCACTTTCTTATGAAGTAATATTTGGATGATTCAATGCCACTTTTGTCTTCACCCATCCTATCTCATTTGGCAAAGGGGAAACTTTAAGGATGAGAAAACTGAAGCATGCAATGTCCACGCTCTCGAAGATCACTGGAGAATCTGGATCCTAACTGCAAATCAAGACCATGCATGTCTTATTAACTAAAGGGCTAATCAAGTGATCTTTCCTTCCAGCAGTTTACGATCTTCCAAGGTTTCCCTGACAAATTACACTAGTTCCTTAAGGCTTTCTTTAGAATGACTGCCTGAAATCAGGCTTCATTAGTTTTCAGTTTGCTAACTGTGTAACTGACTTATTTGTGTAGTCTCTTGTTCAAGTCATTGAGATGAGGAGACATTTGGGATCATGTCAAGAGGTTCCAGTTGACCAGAACAGTAGACAGGGCAAGAGTTCACAAACACCACGTTGGGGTCTCCTGGACACAGGGTGTGGTTTGCAGGTGGTATGGGTTTATAGGGCAATATCCTGCGCCACCATTAGCGTCACCAGTGACAAGCTCCAGGTTCCGCATGTGTTCCGTGCTCCTGCCGTTTCAGGACAGATGCCTGATTTATTCTGTCTCGACGAGGGCTTTTGGGAAGCAGTTGTGCAATCCTTTTCTTAGGACCTTTTGTCCAAAGCGTCCTACAGAACTGGCAGAAGCAGAGGCTTTATTTAATTATTGTGAAATTGGGGAGCTACACAGAGCTTTTTCATTTAGGAAAGGAAATGCTTCTGACCAGATAGGCATCAATTCCACAAAGGTCACGGGGGGGGGGGGGGGGGGGGGGCAGGTAGCAAAACACCCATTGTATTTCCACCATCCTCCGGGCCATGCAATTTAGAAATCTTGAATAAATCTCCCCATCATGAGGCAGCCACGTCCATTTCTAATTTAGCTGCATCGAGGGGGCTGACAGCTGTGATCAGATAGCAGAGGGACCTGAGATTCGTTATTTTGAAAGAAATGCTGGAAGCAGATACAATTTGAAAAGCAGAAGAATAACACCCAAAGAGACACCGAGGAACCAGCAAATAATCATGTCATAAAAACGCAGCATCGAACTTTTCATATCAATCTCTATTTCTCAGATGAGAAAGGAAGGCGGATTTTAATGTCTATGTGCACACATGTACCGAATTACGTACACACTAGATGCTTATATACATATATATTAAATACCCTGTAACTCAGGAGGAGAAGACAAACGTATTTTCCTGGAACAGGTAGATGAAAGCAGCGGCTAATTTTTTTTTTTTTTACAAGATATCTGGATAATTCTCACTCATGTTTATTTCTTCCCTGCATGTGGACACAACGTGATGATGACAGCAACAGAACAAAGAGTGGAAGAAATAAAAGGATATTGTCTCTGCTAACACTGGGTTTTCTTGTTTTAATTTTTTTTTTTTTTCAACGTTTATTTATTTTTGGGACAGAGAGAGACAGAGCATGAACGGGGGAGGGGCAGAGAGAGAGGGAGACGCAGAATCAGAAACAGGCTCCAGGCTCTGAGCCATCATCAGCCCAGAGCCCGACGCGGGGCTCGAACTCCTGGACCGCGAGATCGTGACCTGGCTGAAGTCGGACGCTTAACCGACTGCGCCACCCAGGCGCCCCTGGGTTTTCTTGTTTTAAATAACTGTCATGTTAGATCAGCTTTCAGACTATTCCCTATGTGGAATCCACTTGCCTTCAATAATAAAGAGTACGTGGGATTTTTTTTTTTATCATTTGAAAGGAGTGTAACACTTCATCTGATGAGTTAGGAATCATAATTTTTACACAACTACTTCTATCATTATTTTAATAATTTTTACACAATTCTCACGCTAGCAATACCACCAATTTCTCTGTGCTTTTTGTCGATAACTGTATCAGTTCAGTGGGATCACAGCAATAATGTCACAAAGGCTAGGGTTCTTGTCTCGTCTTTTATATACATTTCACAAACAAAAATGAAACCTATTCTGATTTTTTGCTTTCCATGTAATCATCATCAAACAATGAGCACAATGAGAATATAAATAAGTGACCTTCAGGAAATATTTTAATGCAAGCAACTTATGAAATTTTACAGTCAGCTTGAAAATATCCTATATGAATACAGGAATTTATAGTTGCATGCATCTTGTCAAATAATTAGGTATTGCCAGGTAGAATTTATGTATTGGTCCATTGAACCTCTAAGTGTAAAAAAAAAAAAAAACTGTTCTTTTTGAGTCCAACTTAATTTAACGTTACACAAAATGGGCTTCTGGATAAAGGGCAAATTTTCAAAAATCCTAAAATAGATACATGGAGGAAATCATGTTTTGAAGTCTGATGCTTTTGAGATTCTTGAACACGAAATGGAATTTATTTTGTATCTGAAGAACCATACTTAAAAGTAAATGAAAAACAACAAAGGTAAATAAACAACACATTCAGATCCTTTTCCCTTTATATATACATAATAATCATCTTATCATATACACATATATAATAAAACCCCTATCACCACAAGTGTGGCGCACATCTGTCACCATAGTTACAGAAAAATTTTTCTCGTGATAAAGACTTTAAGATAATTCTAACAACTTTCAAATATGCGAAAGAGTATTATTAACTACAGTCACCATGCCGTGCATTACATCCCCATGACTTATTTATAATTATATATACTTACTAAAGGTATATTTATTGTACCTTTAACTCCTTTCACCCCACCGTCTCATCGCCTGCCTCTGACAACTACCAATCTGTTCTGTTTCTTTGAGCTCGTTTTTTGTTTTGTTGTTTGAAATTCTACAAACAAGTGAGATCATATGGTATTTGTTTTTCTGTGCCTAACTTGCTCATTTAGCATAATATCTTCAAGTTCCATCCGTGTTGCCAAAAATGGCAAGATTTAATTCTGGCAGCTGAACAGTATTGTGAATATATACATCACATGTTCCTTCCTCACAGATAATGCTGCAATGCACATGGTGGGCATATATCTTTTCAAATCAGTGGTTTTTTCCCTCCGGTAAATACACAGAAGTGGAATTGCTATTTCTAACTTTTTGAGGAACCAATCTGATAGGTATGATGAGCGACCTCAGTGATTTTAATTTGTAAATCTCCAATGATGAGTGAGGTTGAGCATCTTTTCATGTGACCGTTGGCCAATGATGGGTGATAATATCTTCTCTGGAAAAATGTCTGTTCAGATCCTCTGCTCACTTTTTAAGTGGCCTGATTTTGCTACTGACTTGTAGCATTTCTAATTAATCCCTCATGGGATACAGGATTTGCAAGTATTTCCTCCCATTCCGTAGGTTGCCTTTGATTTTTTAAAATATTTATTTTATTTTATTTTATTTTATTTTATTTTATTTTATTTTATTTTATTTTTTGCTGTGCTTAAGGTTTTTTTTAGCTTAATGTAATCCAAATTATTTTTTCTCTTTTGTAGCTTTTGCTTTTCAGTCAGATCCAAAATAATCACAACCAAGACCGATGTTAAAGACCTTCCTGTCAATATTCTCTTCAAGGGGTTTTATGGCTTCAAATGTTACATTCAAGCCTTTAATCCATTTTGAGTTAATTTCTGTGGATGGTGTAAGATAATGGTCTGGTTTCATTCTTCTGCATGTGGCTATCCAGTTCTCCCAGCACCATTTATTGAAGAAACGATCCTTTCCCAAGTATATCCTTGTCTCCTTTCTTGTAAGTTAATTGAGCATGTAGGCATGGGTTTATTTCTGGGCCCTCTATTCTGTTCCATCGATCTACGTGTCTGTTTTTATGCCAATATCCTACTGTTGTGATTAAATTAGCTTTAAAGTATAATTTCAAACCAGGGAGCATGATACCTCAAGCTTTATTCTTCTTTCTCAAGACTGCTTTGGCTATGTGGTCTCCTTTGTGGTTCCATATAAATCTTAAAACTATTTGCTCGGAGTCTTTAAAAAATGTCATTGGTATTTTGGTTGGGATTGTACTGAATCTATAGATTGCCGGTGGTAGTATGGACATTCAACAATACTCTTCCGATTAATCAGCATGGAGTAACCTTCCATTTGTTCACGTCGTGTTCAATTTCCTTCACTGATGTCCAGTAGTTCTCAGTGTACAGGTGTTTCACCTCCTTGGTTAAATCTACTACTAAGTATTTTATTTTTGGTACATTTGTGAGTGGTATTTTCTTAATTCCTCTTTCTGAGAGTTCATTGTTAGTGTACAGAAACAAGACAGATTTTTGTGTATTGATTTTTGTACTCTGCAACTTTGCTGCATTCTTTTATGGTTCTAAGTTTACGTTTTCTATATCTAACGTGATGTCATCTGCAAATAGTGACAATTACACTTCTTCCTTTTCAATATGGATGCCTTTTCTTTTTGTTGGCCAACTGCTCATAATACAATGTTGAACAGAGATGGTGAGAGTGGATGCCCTTTTTTTTGCTCCTGACCTTAAAGGAAAAGCTCCGTTTTTCACCATTGACAAGGATGTTTTAGTTAGCTGTGGGGTTTTCATATATGGCCTTTATTATGTTGAGGTCTGTTCCCCCTACACCAACTTGGCTAAGAGCTTTTATCACAAATGGATGTTGAATTTTGTCAAATGCTTTTTCTGCATCTATTGACATGATATGGTTTTTATTCATTTTGTTGATGTATCACGTTGACTGATGTGCAGATGGTAAACTGTGGAGCATCGCTGGAATAAATCACACTTGACTGTGGTATATGATCCTTTCAAGGTACTGTTAAATTCAGTTTGGTGTAACGTTTTGTCGAGGATTTCTGCATCTATCTTCATCATGGATACTGGTCTGTCCTTTTCTTGTGTTCTTGTCTGGGGTCATGCTAGTTTCATAAACTTGAGTCTCAAAGTGTTTCCTCCTGTTCTACATTCTGGAAGAATTGTTTGTTTTGTTTGTTGACAGGTTGTTTGTTGGACTTTTGTTTGTTGACAGGTTGACAATTAATGGTTCACTCAGGGCGTAACTGTGATTCTGTTAAATTAAGAGGAGGACACAGAGGAGACTGTGATCTAGCCCCACCCAAGCAGCAAGGGGACAGCGAGATACCTATTTCACTATTCAAGCTTCACCCTCCTCCCCTATCACCATCACCCACCACACTGCCTCTTCACTGGACACTAAACCCACGAACAGCTTTCCCCAGGTGGAAGAATTGGAAGAGTGACATCACAGGAGTTGGTCTTAGCTAATAAAAACGAGGCCAGACAGAGAAAGTGAGAAAACAGACACGGCCAAATTCACCACGGTTTTGCCTAGAGCCAACCTATTTGCCATCCAGTGAGTCAGTCCAAAAAGGTCCGTGGGTGGCAGCCCTTCAGAGGTCATGTTTTCCATCTACCTGAGGCACTGTTTTCTTAACTTTGGTTTCCCTAATTACATTTTTATGTCCCCCTTTTTTTATGGTAAGAACGGTAGCTTCCACAATTAACAGTATCTTTAAACACCAACGCAATGCTATAAAACCTGTAAAAAGGGTGTTGCCCATGTTGGTTGACTGTTTTTTCCAACCACTTTATATTCTTTAATAAGCGACTGTCATCGCCATAATTCCTGTATGTTTTTGACATGTCGCAAAGACACTGGTTTTTGTTGTGGTGGTTGTTGTTTTGTTTTGTTTTTGTTCTAGATAAATGTTGATGCCACTTGTAGGTGAGGCAAAAAGCATCCTCCATGAAAAAGAAAATCTTATTAAAATCAGCTCATTGCTTGTATTTTCCTTACATTTTTTTCATTAGGAAAATGTCACTGACCATTTTCTCCCTGAGATAACATTTCATATAGTCTCATTAAGATCGATCCCTGAATTTGCTATAAGAATTGGTAATACGGGATGGATGCCTGGGTGGCTCAGTTGGTTGAGTATCCAATTCTTGATTTCAGCTTAGGTCATGACCTCACAGTTAGTGGGTTTGAGCTCTTTATCAAGCTCTTTCCTCACAGCCTGGAGCCTGCTTCAGACTCTCTATCTCCCTCTCTCTGCCCCTTCCCCACTCACGCTAGCTCTCCCTCTCTCAAAAATAAACAAACATTAAAAAATAAATTAAAAAAGAATTGGCAATAGCCTACTTACACAAACCTTTTGTGAAATGGATAAATTTCTTTCACATAAGTTTCACCTGTGGGCTATATAAAAACAGAAAATAATAAATGTTGCGTGGGCCCAAGATTTCCATCGTGATACCCTTCCTGGAAGAAATTTTGATATAAATAAGGAAAATGACCACTATTTTTTAGTTTTAGAGATTATTCATGCATTTTTTTTTTCTGAACAGAATTAAGGGGAATATGAATATTTTAAATCACTTGCATGCCTGAAGGGAATCAATTTTTTGAAACTACATACACATACACACTGTCTGTTATCAAGAATGTCCACAGCAATTTCTCCCATCTCCTAGTCCTTTTTCCCATCTCCTAGTCCCTTCTTATAAAGTGACTTTAAGATGCCTCCCAGACAGAAGACGTCCCCATTATCCCCACTCTTGAATATGGGCAACACTGTGAAAAGAGAAGACGTAAGACCGTATGTCCGTGCAGAGGCTGGGTCTGAGAAGGTTACACAATGTCCCCCTGGCTTTCTTGGGTGCTTTGCTCTTGAACTCAGCCCCCAGGCAGTGGGGACGTCCAAGTACATGGAGCTGACATAGAGTTATTCCATCTGAGAGCCAGGACAGGTCCTAGATGACCACTGGCTGTCATCGACAGGCAGAGGAGTGACCACAGGTCCAGCATGATCATCCTCGTCCCGACCAGTGTGACCCCCCAGCCTGCGCAAATTCCCACGTGAGGCCCCAACCACTGCAATGGAAGACAAGCCACACCCAGTGGATCCTCATAGAATTCCTGACCCACAGAATCCACTAGCATAATAAAATGACTGCTGTTGTGCAAGATTAAACCAAAAGTGAGTCACCACACAGCAGCACATAGAGACACAGGTACACACACACACAGACCAAAGCTCAACTCGGCCGAAGCTAAGATTCAATTCAGTATCGAATATATGAGCAACTGTTTGTGAAACTATTCTGCAGCATGTCAGCAAAGTACTTCTTTTCCTTCTTAATACATGTATTTTTACACGTACACTGTGAATCAACATTCCTAGGTACCACTTATGTTTAGGGTGCACACTTAGCAAATTGACTATTTTTAAGAAGAGTTAGAGGATTTTTTAAAACTATGTAAGTGGTTAGAATTTCTGTCATTCCAATCGTGTAGTTGGTAATTCAACTGTGTGCTTCACGGTTTCAAAGCTTTCTTCCCCAGGTGGGTGTATTCCGTGTAATACCGGACAACGTACTTTGTCACAAGTCTGGCTCCTTCGTAAATGACATGTTCTAGCACGGAACTTTTCAAGCATAAGAAAACATTTTTTACGGGCAAGTATGAGACAAGTTAAAGAGTAGGTACTATGTTGTATCAGCATTCAACAAAAGGAAATATTTGAGACTTTTCAGTGCCTTGCTACCACATTTCCAGAAATATTTACAATTTCTTCCAGGAATCAAGCTGAGTGCCCACTGGAATGAATGTCAACATTTCATTAGAAAATGAAAGTATTCATCGCAGTCAATTTGCTGTTTGATTCAAACACCCAGTTTAATATTTTAATCCACCAGCAATGTAAGAAATATTAAAACAACTAAATGGAACTCCACACCCACTAGCTTAGCAAAAATTTAAATATCCACCGTCTCATTGTTGGGACATTGTAGCAAAGGGAACACAAGACTGTTTCTGAGAAGCAGTTTTGCATCACCTAAAGCGGAAAACCCCTCTCTTCATGATCCTCAGCAATGTTCTTCAGCAAAGAAGCAGGACGTGGTTAGCTGAGTTCGTGCTCCGGTGTGTAAGTCAGGGAGACAGGAGTTTTGCTGAGGACATCTGAGCGCACTATTTACAAAGAGCACTAAGGAACTAAATATACCAAAGAGGTGCTTTTACAGGTACACAAACAAGAACTGACAGTGTCTTCGTTTCCCTATTACAGTGAAAGAGAAAAACAGGAAAACACTTGGATTCCCAAGAGGAGGGAACACATTCCCGTGTTTGCAGACAAGGTGAACTGCATCTATTTCACAGAAAAAACTAGCCGGGTCCATGTGTGACAAAAAGAGAATAATTTGCAAAAACATGCATATATCTACGTGCTTCTAACGTAAATTTTTAAAATATTTGCTACATGTTGTTTACTGACATTTTCAATGACAACACGAAACTGTATATTAGAGGTTCCTTGAAAAGTTTTTTACATATATATATTTATAAATGGTTATTATTTTTGTTTATTTACATATATATATATATATATTTTATCAATGATTATTTTTGAGAGAGAGACAGAGTGTGAGTGGATTAGGGACAAAGAGAGAGGGAGACACAGAATCTGAAGCAGGCTCCAGGCTCTGAGCTGTGAGCACAGAGCCCGACGCGGGGCTCAGACTTATGAACTGTGAGATCGTGACCTGAGCCAAAGTCGATGCTTAACCGACTGAGCCACCCAGGTGCCCCAATATAGATAGATAGACAGATAGACAGACAGATAGACAGATAGACAGACAGACAGATAGATAGATAATAGATATAGATAGATCGATCTTAAAACTGATCATTCACATGGATATTTATCACAAACCCAAAATCACGTAAATGTCCTGCCATTATAACTTTCAGGGGGGAGGGTGAATAGTTGAGACACAGGGTTATATGGCATTCAGGTGCACAATTCTCTTTATGGGCCTGTTTCTGGCTTGGGTTTTTTTTCCCCCCCGCTGTTGTTCTTTTGTTTTTAGGACTCTACGTGAACATGAAATCATATGCTGTGTGTCTCTGACTTATTTCACTTCACCTACTGCCCTCTAGATCCGTCTGTGGGACAAATGGCAAGATCCCATTCTTGTTATGGCTGCGTAATATCCCATTCTGTACGTGTGCATACACACCCCTCATAAATACGTGCATCTAACGTCTCTACCAATTCACTATCTGCGGACACTTGGGACACCGGGGGAATGTAAATAAGGCTGCAATAAACACGGGGTGCCTATATCTTTTCAACACAGCATTTTCATTTTCTTTGGGTAAAATATCCAGTAGTGGAATTGCTGAGTCATGTGGGTTCTATTTCTGGTTTTCTGAGGCCCCTCCATACTGTTCTCCAGAGTGGCTGCACCAGTTTGCATTCCCACCAACAGTGCACAAGGGTTCCCCTTTCTCCACAGCCTTGCCAACACCTGTTGTTTCTTGTGTTTTTTATTGTTGCCATTCTGACAGGTGTGAGGTGATCTCTCACTATGATTTTGATTTGTATTTCCCTCATGATGAGTGATGTTGAGCATGTGTGTGTGTGTGTGTGTGTGTGTGTGTGTGTGTGTGTGTTCACCTTGTGGATGTCGTCTTTGTAGAAATGTCTACTTTGTAAAGCATCAGATGACCACCCCCTCTATGGAGCTGGATGGCACTGAGAAAACTTCAATTTCATCAATAATAATCTGACTTAATGAAAAGAATAAAGAGCATATGTGATCTTTTAAAAATTCCAAGCAGTGTATGTAACTTAAAAAAAAAAAACATATACTAACAGGGCACATCTTTTCGACATTTTCTAAATTAAAATCTGTTCTCTATCCAATCTATTTTCACTGTATCCTCTTTGGTTTCTAGGACCTCCAGTTGTAAAAGGAAAGATTTTCACTTAAATAAGCACCTTAAGGAGAAAAGCTGTCTTTGGGACAAATGCAGAAGTTATACATCAATTAGTGATTTGAAAATAATCCATTATATCTCCTTTTCAGATTGCAAATCTATAAAATGTGTCTGTGTTGCTGGTGCTTTAGAAATTATCCAGAGAAGACTGCCTAGGTACTGATATCCTATTCAGAACACTGCACCCTTTTTTCTGGAATTCTAAAATATAAATGGGGCTTTCTGGCTTGAAAACTTGAAACACAGAGATGAAGTGTTAATATGAAAACAGAATTAAGGGGATGCTTGGGTGGCTCAGTCGGTTAACCGTATGACTCTTGATTTCGGCTCAGGTCACGATCTCATGGTTCGTGGTATCGACCCCACGTCAGGTTCTGTGCTGACAGTGTGGAGCCTGCTTGGGATTCTCTGTCCCTGTCTCTGCCCCTCCCCCTGCTACCACTCTGTCTCAAAATAAACTTTAAAAAAATAGAATTAAGATTATACCACAACTAATTTTACTAAACACAATTATGTACATATATAAAGACACAATTTATACGTGGCTGCATGCATCTATCTTTAACATCTGTATTTATGTACATTTAAAAAAAATTTTTTAACATTTATTTTTGAGAGACAGAGAAAGACAGGGAATGAGCCAGGGATGGGCAGAGAGAGAGGGAGACACAGAATCCGAAGCAGGCTCCAGGCTCTGAGCTGTCAGCACAGAGCCCGACGCGGGGCCTGAACCCATGAACCGTGAGATCCTGACCTGAGCTGAAGTGAGACACTTAACCAACTGAGCCACCCAGGTGCCCCTAAATGTACATTTTAAAATTATAGTTATATTAGAACTTATTTTTATACCTATTTCGATTGAGCTTAATAATGTTAGAATCGTTGTACTGAGAAAACATCTCAGATGAGAATTGCAAAGAAGAGGGGTGGCTGGGTGGCCCAGTTGGTTAAGTGTCTCACTTTAGCTCAGGTCAGGATCTCATGGTTGAGATCCTGGATGGCTCAGTTGGTTGAGCATCCAACTTCAGCTCAGGTCACGATCTCACGGTTCATGAGTTCCAGCCCCGCATCAGGCTCTGTGCTGATGACTCAGAGCCTGGAGCCTGGTTCGGATTCCATGTCTCCCTCTGTCTCTGTCCATCCCCCACTTGTGCTCTCTCTCTTTCAAAAATAAATAACTATAAAAAAATGTAAAGAATTGCAAAGAAGAAATATTATCATAGACAGCCATATGCAGCCACCACATGTATATTAAGAGCTTATTCATATGGGCACTTTCTGCTATTTCAAGGCCTTTTCAGTAGGTTGCCCCAACAAGCCTCTCTTGGAAAGGAGAAATACTGCTTACAGAAATTCATGCTGTAACACCAAAGCGCTTGCAGAGAAATTTTTGGTTCAACTGGAAACTTCCTTGTAGAACCAGAAACCTTTAGGAAAGAAATAATTGGCAGGTACTGTCAGAAGAAATGTTCTGTAATCCTGCGGGAAGTCAGAACATAATTCTTCCATTGACACTTTTCATCGGAGCTGAACTGCGGAAGAGGAAAAGAAAAGCTGATGCCCCCTATGGACCGAGCTTTACACATCCATATGTGTTACTCTTGCCTGCAGCAAGACGGAAACCTGCACTTGGCATTGAGATTTATTATCCCGAATCCTACCCGTGCATCAAGTATTCATGGAACACCGCACTACTTCCACTGAACCAAAGTGACGAGAGTCAAAATCGCCCAGATTCTGTAGTCGGAGGGCATGAAACATTCATGCCACTGGCAAGAACCGTGGGTGGCTTTCTCGGGTCTATTTTAAGGATAACCGTTCTGGGAGAGTGTAACCCATAGCTATTGGAGACCAAAGTGCTAGATCACTACAGTCACGGCGAAAGTTTCCCCCCCCCGGCCCCACCCGTGAGCAGCGTGAAGGCAGATGCAATCAGCCACAAGGAGCTACCTCAGTCAGCCATCACCTCTACCTGCCCACTCCTGAAAATGGGGGCATAAGTGACGTCCACCACCGCTACCAAACATCAGGCAAATGCTTTGCAACCACGAAGCTTTAATGTTTAAAGTACATCATGAGGTTTTAGGAGAGACGTTCTTTGTGTTTCAACTGGGAGGCTTTAGCATATCCGTCAGCGAACTTGGACCAAATCCTGCCTAGTGTCTGTTTTTATAAATAAGGTTTTATTGAAACACCGCCACACCCGTTCATTTTCATGTTTTGTGTGGCTGCTCTTGTGGTACAAAGAGTTACTGCAACAGAATCTTTACAACTCACAGGGCTGCAAATACGTACTTTTTGACACTTTTGCAAGATTTCCTAGCACGTGTCTAAGTAAATACGTCGCAACTGCAACAATCATGGAAACGCCGTACAAGACTAACTCAGCTGATCTGATTTCACTTCTTGATATACCAATCTCGTACCAGTGCTGTACGTCCAGCCTTCTCATAAACAAGGAAGACTTTCCCTCCTACATCATCGTCTTTAGCTAAGTAGATGGCAGCTCACAAGGAGTCACATAAGCACCAAGTATATGAGGTAAGATCGTCTCTTTCTGGTTGTTTCGATTTCTAACAACCACATCTGGTTCCAACAGAAAGCCAGGCCACTCCGGGCTGCTAGACCATCTCCGTAATCCTCGAGGTAACGCACTTACCCTGTTTTCATTTTGAACTTAGCCCAAATCCACACATTTATGGTCCAGACAACTACGGTGCTCATTCATAGGGCACCATGACCCACAGAGGTGGGAGATGTGAGAGTTGGCGAGGAACTCGCCATCAATGTATGTGGCATATAGATCCTCTGACCGTGTGCACTGTTCATTTACCCACTAGACTCCCCTTACCAAACGCCAGTTCAAAGTTAGTATTTTAAGAAACGCAGAAGAACGCTGAGGGCTGTGACCCTTCTGAGAAAACGGCAAAAGTCCTGAGATAGGAAAAGGAACGAGTTGTTGAACACCAGGGATTTCTTCGTTTTGTTGTGTTGTTTCTTCATTCACGTCAGTGTAGTAACTATATTAACAAAGAGTTAGCTATACTAACATAATTATACTATTATTTTCAGTTTTATAATACAAGTCCATAATTCCATACATTACTCCCTGGTCATAAGTGTACTCTGAATCTCCTTCACCTGTTCTGCTCATACCCCTGCCACTCGCCTTTGTTAATGATCAGTTCTCCGCATTTAAGAGTCTGTCTTTCTTCCTCTTCTGTTTTCTTAACTTCCACGTATGAGAAAATTACATGGTATGTATCTTTGACAGACTTTTTTTCACATAGCATCATACCCTGCAGAACCATCCATGTTGTTGCAAATGGCAAATCGGCATCTTTTCAGTGGCTGAGTAATATCCTATCGTGGATGTATACCACACCTTTGACAGTCCTATCGCGGATATATACCGCATCTTTGACAGTCCTATCGTGGATAAATACCCCATCTTTTGAGATTTTTCATGCTTCTTGAAGTTGGCCTGTATTGTTATACTCTTCCCTCTTAGACACGTTTCGCTGCATCCCAAAGATTTGGGACTGTTGTGTTTCCATTTTCATTTATCTCCATGTATTTTCCGATTTCCTCTTTGACTTGTTGGTTGATCCATTTGCTGTTCAGTAGCACGTTATTTAACCTCCCTGTACTTATGTTCTTTCCCAATTTTTTTCTTGGAATCTCTACTTTTATACTGTTATGGTTGGAAAAGATGATGACATGATTTCTGGCATTTCGAAATTCTTGAGACTTGTATTGTGACCTAACATGTTATCTGTTCCACAGAGTATTCCACGTACACTTGAAAAGAATATGTATTCACTGTTTTGAGATGCAATTTTCTGAATATACCTGTTAGGTCCATCTGGTCCAGTGTGTCAAAGCCACTGTTTCCTTGCTCATTTTCTGCCTGGATGATCTATCCACTGATGTAAGTTGCGGATGAAAGTATTCTTGTATTACTACCAGTTTCTCACTTCATGTCTGTTAGTAGTTGCTTTATGCATTTGAGTGCTCCCATATGCTGTGATCCTAAATGTTTACAATTGTTATATCCACTTGTTGGATTGTTCCCCTTACCATTACATACTGTCCATCTTTGTCTCTTACAATCTTTTCTAAAAGTCTCTTTTGACTGACATAAGGATTGCTGCCCTAGTTTCCTTTTCACTTCCATTTGCCTAACTTTTTCTGTACCTTCACTTTTTTTTTTTAATTTTTCCTTTATTTATTCTTGAGAGAGAGACAGGGTGTGAGCAGGGGAGGAGCATACAGAGAGGGACACACAGAATCTGAAGCAGGCTCCAGGCTCTGAGCTGTCAGCACAGTGCCTGATGTGGGGCTTGAACTCACAAACCGTGAGATCATGACCTGAGCCGAAGTCGGATGCTCAACTGACTGAGACACCCAGGTGCCCCTCTGTACCTTCACTTTCAATCTGCATGTGTGTTTAGGTCTGAAATGAGTCTTTTACAGGCAACACAGAGCTAGGTCTTGCTTTTTTATCCGTTGCATCACCCTCTTTCTTTTGATTGGAGCATTTGGTCCATTTACATTAAAAGTAATTTTCGATATGTATGTACTTCTTACCGTTGTTTGTTTTTTTTTTTTTTTACTTATTTATGGTTGTTTTAGTAGTTGTTCTCTACTCTCTTGTGTCTATAGTTTGATAGATTTTTTTTAGTGCCATGTTTGGACACTTTGTCTTTAGTTTTTTCGTATCTATTATAGGTTTTTGATTGTGATTAGCATTACACTATATCCTATGCATATAACAGTCTATACTGAGTTGATGGAGGATTTACTTAAATTTGACCCTGTTCTAAAAGGATGAAATTTTTATGATCCCCCACGTTTCATGTATCTGATGTCATACTTTACCTAGTCTTACTTTTGCAAACCCCTTGGCTGTGAATCCATTTTTATAGGTGATTCGTTCTACTGTTTTGCTTACTCACTCTACTCGTCTTATAAGTGACAAAACTTTTGTTTGTACTTACCTGTGAAATTTTCACTTTTCCTGATTTTCTTACTCCTGTATGTGGCCTTACCCCTCAAAGAATTCCCTTCAGGGTTTCTTATAAGGTTGGGTTACATAGTATGAGCTCCCTTAACTTCTGCTTGCCTGGGAAACTCTTTATCTATTCTATTCTGCATGAGAGGCTTGCTGGATAGTATTCTTAGTTGTAGGTTTTGCTAATGTAGTGCAGCATGGTGACTGATTTTCAAATATTGACCATCCTTCCATCCTCCTAATAAATCCCACTTGATCATGGTGAATGATCCTTTTCATGGATTGCTGAACATGATTTGCTAACAGGTTGTTGAGGATTTTTGCATCTCTGTTCATCAGAGATATTCGCCTACAGTTTTTTGTTTGTTTTGGCTTTTTTTTTTTTGTAGCATCTGTCTCATTTTGGTATAACTGTACTGTAACATCCTATTATTGTATTATTGTATTATTCTCAATTTCTCCCTTTAAGTCTGTTAATATCTACTTCGTGTAGTTAGGTGCTCCCATGCTCAGCAAGGAGATCTTTCCAACTGTTACAGCCTCTAGTCGGACTGACCTCTTTATAATTACGTAATGCTCTTTTCTGTCTCTTGTTAAAGTCTTTGTTGTAAAGTCAATTTTTTTTCTTTTTTTTTTAAGTTTGTTAATTTAGTTTGACAGAGAGAGAGAGAGAGAGCTGGGGAGGGGCAGAGAGAGGGAGAGAGAGAGAATCTCAAGCAGGCTCCACACTGGTGGAGCCCGATGCAGGGTTGACGTGAACTGTGAGATTATGGCCTGAGCAGGAATTTAGAGTCGGACATTTAACTGACCGAGCCACCCAGGTGCCCCTAACGCCTATTTTTTCTGATGTAATTATTGCTCCCTTGTTTTTGTTTTGCACATACATTTTCATGGAATAACTTTTTTCATCTCTTCACTTTCAGTCTGTATGTATTTTTAGGTCTGAAGTAAATCTTTTGTAGGCAGCATATAGGTTTTGTTTAGTTTTGTTTTATCCATTCAGTCACCCTATGTCTTTTATTGAAGCATTTGTACCATTTACATTTTAAGTATTATGGGGGCACCTGGGTGACTCAGCTGGTTAAGGATCCAACGTTGGCTCAGATCATGATCTCAGGGTTCGTGGGTTCGAGCCCCGCATCAGGCTCTGTACTGATGGCTCAGAGCCTGGAGCCTGCTTTGGATTCTGTGTCTCCCTGTCTCGCTGTCCCCCTCTGCCCACTCACATCTGTCTCTCAAAAATAAATAAACATTAAAAAATTTTTAAAGAAAGTATTATTTATAGGTATGTACTGTTTTCCATTTTGATTGCTGGCTGTTTTTGTACTGGTTCCGTTTCTTTTCATCCCCTTTCCTTGTTCTATTTCTGCTTTCTTTGTTTTTAAGGACTTTTTTTTAAGTGTTCTACTTGGCTTTCTTTCTCTTTATTTTTTGTGTATCTGCTATAGGTTTTGAGTTTGTGGTTACCATTTTGTTCATATATAAAATAGCCATGTACATTAAGCTGATGGTCGCTGAAGTTCAAACACACTGTAAAAGAAGTCCATGGTTAGGTCCCCCTCCACATTTTATGTATATGTCATATTATACATCTTTTTGGTCCCCGTAACAAAATTTTCAGATAGAACTGATTTTACTCGTTTTGTGTTCCAACCTTCATAATAGCCTTACAACTGATTGCGGTTCTCCATTTACTGTATCTTTGGTCTTACATATGACATTTTTTCCTTTCATAATTTTCTCCTAATTATGAATGCCTTTTCCACTTAAAGTCCTCTCTTAACATTTGTTGTGACACTTGTCTAGTGTTGATGAACTCCTTTAACTCTTGTTTAGAAAACCTTCCCCTTCAATTCTAAATGACACCCTTGTTGGGTAGAGAATTCTTGGTTGAGAACTGTAACTATGTCATACCACACCCTTCTAGCCTACCGAGTTTCTGCTGAAAAATCAGCTGATAATCTTACAAGGTCTCCCTTATGCATAGCCAGTTACTTCTTTATTACAGCTTTTAAAATACTCTGTCTTTAATCTTTGACATTATTATGTGTCTTGCTGTGGATCTCCCTGGGTTCATATTTTTTGCAACTTTGTGGCTTCCTGAACCTGGATATCCTTGCCTAGATTCGAGAAGTTTCAGCTATTTTTTCTTCAAGTAAGTTTTCTGCCCCTTTCTCTCTCTTCTTCTGAGACCCTGTAACGTGAATGTTTGTTCATTTGATGTTCAAGAGGATCCCGTAACCTATCCTCGTTTTATCATTTTTTTTTCTTTTTTGTTGCTCTGCTTAGATGTCTCCCATTACTCTCTTCCAGATCACTGAGCCATTCCTCTGCATCCTCTAATCTCCTGTTGATTCCCTCCATTTCACTGCATTTTTCATTTCAGTTATTGTATTTTCAGCTCTGATTGGTCCTTTTTTTTTTTTTTTTTTAAGATTTTCTATGTTCTCTGAAGTTCTCACTAAACTCTTCCACTCATCAGTCTGGAGAACACATTACAATCATTATTTCATTTTTAAAAAAACATTTATTTATTTTTTGAGAGACAGAGAGAAATAGAGCACAAACCAGGGAGGAACAGAGAGAGGGGGAGACACAGAATCTGAAGTAGGCTCCAGGCTCTAAGCTGTCAGCACAGAGCCTGATGTGGGGCTTGAACTCACAGACTATGAGATCATGACCTGAGCTGAAGTCAGACACTTAACTGACTGAGCCACCCAGGTGCCCCATAATCATTACTTTAAACTCTGTACTAGATATATTGCTGATCTCCGTTCTATTTGGTTCTTTTTCTGAGGTTTTGCCTTATTCTTCCATTTGAACCATATTACTTTGTTTCCTCATTTTGCTTGATTTTGTGTTTGTTTCTGAGTCAGTTGGAACAGCTATTTCTCCTAAACTTGAAGAAACGTTCTTGTGTATGTTAATCCCCTGTATAGACTATGTGTGCCTGGTGACTTTTGCTGCCTAGAGCTATGGCTGGCATGGCCCGAGGGTCCCAAGGCACTCTGTGCTAGGGTCACCTTGATGGGAGCTAAAGTGGGTGCAGGGCAGTCCTAAGGCTCTCCATGCACAGGCTGCCCTCTGGGAAAACTGAACGTAAAGTGGGTCAAGCTGTGGGGGAATCCTGGGGCTCCCCCTACAGAGGGCGTCCTACCAGGACAGATATGGCTGAAGTGGGCACAGGCTGGGACAACCCTGGGGCCCTCCGCACAGAGGATTTCCTGGCAGGACAGCTGAAGCTGAAGGGGGTGGAAGCCAGGAAGATACGTTGTTAGCTAAATTTAAATTTTATGCTTGAACTTAGAAAGGTTTCATGTTTGAGTTTGAAATAATTATCTCTGAGGGGCACTGGGAGGCTCAGTTGGTTGGGCGTCCGACTTCGGCTCAGGTCATGATCTCGCGGTTAATGAGATCAAGCCCCGCGTCGGGCTCGCTGCTGACAGCACAGAGCCTACTTCAGATCCTCTGTCCCCCTCTCTCTGCCCCTCACCCACTCACATGCTCTCAAAAATAATAAAACATTGAAAAAATAATAATTATCTCTGAGCTATCCATTTATAATGTTGCCCATTTATATACTAAGGTGTATGCACGCATGTGTGTATTACATTTTTATATTTGTTGGTTAAATAGGTTGGAAATTCTCCAAATTAGATGCTTCACTCACCTATCTTTAACACTGAATGGACAGAATTTTTTAATTAACTGAATTAAACTTTTCATTTTTGGTTTTAGTTTTTGATGTATTTCATAATCCTGTATTACAGACATTTTCATATACTGTCTCAAAGGTTTAACTATTTATAACTGGTTCTTAAGTTTACAAGTATAATTTGCACAGTCTGCATAAGAATAAATGTGAATTTTATTGAGCCGGAGGGTTAATATTGAGAGAGCCAGCATCCTTATTTATTGAGTCTTTAACATATTACGCCAAGAAAATGGTATTGATGTTGCCAGCAAAATTATATGCTTCTCCACATTTTAAAAATGATTATTACCATTTCAGAGAAGGAAACTGACTTTCCTAAGTTGGTGCTGTATCTAACAGCATGATCAAACACTCCTTCCTATTGGTTTGACCAGCTCTCTGGAGAATCGTGTAGGTTTTCTGTGTATCATCACATCATCGATACGACAATTTTCCCTCTGTTCCATTCATAAAACTTGTATTTCCATTTCTAAACAGCAGAATACAGAGTAGAGGTGATGACAGAAGGAATCGGGATTTTCCACTTCCTAAGTACCCTACGTACATGATTCACTACAGGTACTCCTAGTGTCCTTTCCCGTGTTAAGAAAGCTACTTTGAATTACAGTTTCCCGCGAGGATCTGTTCATGAACATCTGTGCAATTTTATTGACCTTTTTTTGGCATTTATTTATTACAGCATCAATTCAGATGACCATTTATTAATGTGGGAGAACTACATAAAATGTTCCAACATTGAGGATGCTTTCCTACAGTGAACCCCAATTGACCCTGATGCATATTTTATGCAGACTTTTTTGAGTGTGCGTGTGTGTGTGTGTTAATTGTCCATGTCTGCTGCAAAGGGAGACTGGTCTGGAATAAACTATTCAGCTGTACTTCTTCTGAGTGATCCTGAATTTCACAAACTGTATCTCAACGCAGCACTGCGAATTGTCACAACACATAGCTGGGCAGATATTAAAATGTAATTCTAAGCTGGTGTCAGAATAATTAAATATCTTTGATGCTTGATACATTTTCAAAATCAATGGGCTCATGATTACGGTCATTATTACTGAATTAATGTGTACATTTTGTAAAATAATTCATTTTGAAAGCAAACATTTAACAGTGCAGGTGGGTTCAGTTCAATTACACCTCAAAGAAGCCTTTATATCACCTGTTTAAAGAGTCACCACATGGGGTGCCTGGATGGCTCAGTCGGTGAAGTGTTCAACTTCAGCTCGGGTTATGATCTCGCGGTTTGTGAGTTTGAGCCCCGTGTTGGGTGATGTGCTGATGGCTCAGGGCCTGGAGCCTGCTTCGGATTCTGTGTCTCCCTTTCTCTCTCTGCCCCTCCGCAACTTATGCTCTTTCTCTCTCAAAAATAAACATTAAAGAATCACTCATATGGAGGCTGTTGATCTACGTTCAGCTAAACTTACAAGATTTTCTACTGAAAAAAACCCTACATATTGCTGCTTTACATTACCTTATTTCAATGATTATTACCTCTGGAAGAGTTAACAGGTGCTGTTCTAATTATTACACAGTTAGATCCAGGGATGGGTCAGTCAGTGAAGGTGAAAAAGGAGTTGATGTTTTAGTGATTCGGGCAGTTTTAGGCACAGAATCCAGAATCCAGACTACAATCGTCTTGAACTGAATTGAAAAGTTCTTATGTATAATTTGATACTGAACTCTGGGCCTTTCCCAATTACGGAGGCCCCATGATTGTATGTGACAAATTACACCCCAGAGAGCTAATACTGTCTTATTTCCATCAGCCAGAAGTATATACAAAGACTAAGGGAGAGCTCTGTGTAACAGCTTTACATGGAGAGAAAAGGGACATTCTTCCCACACTGAAGGTTCTGGCGACCAACGTAATTGTTAGGAATCGCTGCTCATCCAGAGTAAAGGAGGTCATTTAATTAAAGAAACGGGTAAACTGGAGAGAAATGCATAGAGGTATAGAGAAAACAATATTAAAATCTAGCTGTAAATTGCAGAATTAACTGATGACACATCCTTCATCACCCATGTAAAAGCTGGAAAACACTGATGAATGTAAGAGACATTTGTGTCTTTGTGTCAGATGTTTAACGGGTTTGAAATGTGTTCTGGTTTTCAACCGCTAAGCAAGTTTTCATGGTAAAAACAAACCTGAAACATTAGCCTTACAAAAGAGCCCAACAGGAAACCATGGGGTAAGCAGTCTCCAGTCCTTCCTATCACCCCTAAGATTTTAACTTAGAAAAGGTAAACATCACCGAGTCTCTGCTTCCTCAATCCTCAAGTGAACAAAATTACCAAGCACATGGAGTCTTTTTTTAAGACTGAAAAAAATCTAAATGTTCTTTGTAAATGGATATGAATTATGAATTTCACTCTGGGTAGATTCTCAGGTAGTTTACTACTTAAGCAGCATGAACCTTAGATGAGGAATAAATGTCGAAACAAGTATTTCCAATAGGAGTGAATTTATGCAATTGGTAAGAGTGCACAGCGGACTCCCGTCGACCCTTGAACAACACAGGTGCCCTTAGACATGGATGTTTTCAATAAATGGAGTACCGCACATGTATTTTCTCCTATCTCTTTAACATCCTTTCCCCAGGTTACGAGGACAGTATATAATCCATATGATACAACATGTGCTAATCAAATACTATCAGGAAGACTTCCAGTAGGCAAGAGACAATTAAAAGTTCTGTGTACGTGTTTTATATATACAGTATGCATAAAACTCTCCATATAGAAGTATATAGTTGGCGGGCGCCTGGGTGGCTCAGTGGGTTGAGCATCTGACTTCGGCTCAGGTCATGATCTCACAGTTCGTGGGTTCGAGCCCCGCGTCGGGCTCTGTGCTGACAGCTCAGAGCCTAGAGCCGGCTTCCAATGCTGTGTCTCCCTGTCTCTCTGCCCCTCCCCCCCTTGGGCTCACTCCCTCTCTCTCTCAAACGTTAAAAAAAAAAAAAACATAGTTGACAGTTATATTAGTCTCAGGTGCACAACACGGTGATTCCACAAATCTGTTCTGCCACACGCACCACACGTGTACGTCATTACCATGTGCCCATAGGATACTCACTGACTATCTTCCCTCATCTGTACCTTTTATTCTGTGACTTACTGATTCCATAACTGGAAGCTTGTATTGCCTCTCCCTCCGACCTCCTCCCTTCTGGCAATCGGTTCTCTGTAGTTATAGGTCTATCTCTGCTTTTTGTGTATACATTTTTTTTTTTTTGGTTTTTAGATTCCACATATGAGTGAAATTATATGGTATTGTGTCTTTCTCATTCCACTTAGAATTACACCATCTAGGTTCATGCAGGTGATAGCAAGGGGCAAGATCTCCTTTTTTATGGTTGGGTAATGTTCCATTGTGTGTGTGCGTGTTTGTGTATCACACCCTTATCCATTCACCGATAGATGGACACTTGAATTGCTTCCATAATTTGGCTATTGCAAATATTGCTACAATCAACACAGAAGTGACTGTATCTCCTCAAATTAGTGCTTTTGTGTTCTTTGGGTAAATACCCAACAGTGGAATTACAAGGTTCCTTAACTTTTTGAGGAACCTCCATACTGTTCTCCAGAGCCGGCTACACCAGTTTGCATTCCCACCAACGGTGGGACGGTTCCTTTTTCTCTATATCCTCTCCAACATGTGTTATTTCTTGTGTTTTTGGTTTTAACCATTCTGACAGATGTGATGTGATACCTCTTTGTTGTTTTGATCTGTATTTCCCTGATGATGAGTGATGTTGGGCATCTTTTCAGGTTGGCCACGTGTATATTTTCTTTGGAGAAATGTCTTTTCGGGGTCCTCTGCTCATTTTTAATTGGATTTTTTATTTTTTATTTTTTTGGTGTTGAGGGGTAGGAATTTATATATTTTGAATATGAACTCCCTTTCAAACGTATAACTTCCAATATCTTCTCCCAAGCCATAGCTTGCCTTTTCAATTTGCTGATGGTTCCCTTTGTTATATAAAATCTTTTATTTTGGTGAAGTTCCCATAGTTCATCTTTTTTCTTTTGTTTCCCTTGCCTTAGGGGACTCATCTAGAAAATGTAGCTACAGCCAATGTCACAGACCTTACTGCCCACGTTCTTTTAGGAGTTTTCTGTAAAAAAGAGGTCCTTTTATGCTTTCGAATGTAGCTCTGGTTTTCCCAGCACAATTTGTTGAACGGACTTCTCTGCACTGTGTATTCTTGCCTCCTTTGTCACTGGTTAATGCACCACGTAACCGTAGGTTTATATCTGGACTCCCGATTCTGTTCCATTGGTCTACGTGTCTATTATTGTAGTAATACCATTCTGTTCCAAATATTATAGCTTTCTAGTGTATCTGGAACTCTGGGATCAGCATACCTGCTGCTTTAGTCTTTCTCAAGATTACTTTGGTTAAATGGGGTCTTTGTGATTCCATACAAATTTTAGGATTACTCCACTTCTGTGAAAAATGCTGTTGGTTTTGATAGGGAATGCACTGAATCTAGATGGCTCTGGGTAGTACAGACATTTTAATTCTTCCAATCCATGGGCATGGAATGTCTTGGCATTTGTGTCCTGTTCAATGTCTTTCATCGGTGTCTTACAGACTGCTCAGAGTGCAGGCCTTTGACTAACTTCATTCCTAAGCATTTTATTCTTGTGCAATTGTAAATGGAAATAGGTTCTTAATTTCTCTTTCTGTACCTCATTATTACTACGTAAAAACAACCAATTTCTGTATATTTTGTATATCCGGCAACTTTACTGAATTCATTTTTTGCAATCACTTTTTGGTGGTATCTCTAGGATTTTCTATGGGTAGTATCATGTCATCTATAAGCGGTGACAGTGTAACGGTACCAATTTGGAATCGTTTTCTTGTCTGACTGCTGTGGCCAGGACTTCCAGTACTATATTAAGTAAAAGTGGGCATCCTTGCCTTGTTCCTGATCTAAATGAAAAGCTCTAATTTTCACCAGTGAGCATGACATCAGCCTGCCTGATCTGCTCTAAATTAGAGGAGCTGCCTCACATTTGTGGGCCTCATCGATGTATTAAAATGCTGACGGTGAACTGTCTTTCCTGTGCAGAATTTGTCATTTTTTCACAGTCCAACAGGGATACAAAGCCATTTTCAAGAGGAGTTTTTGGAAAGAAAAGGAATAACTAAGACCCGTTTAGGTAAAAATAGGAAGGATACATCTCACACATCAACATATCCCGTTAAATTTTCCAAACACCACACAAAAAGCCTCTACAATCTAGGAATGTTCACACAGCTGTAAGAATATAAAGGCAGCATACATATCTAAAACTCCTGAAACTATTAAACATTAGTTGTGAATCAGCTGAAACGGAGCTTTTGATTGAGATCCACTTACAAGAAAGGAAGTTCAATAGCTAGAATTACAGAAGACGCCAGACACTTCCAGAAGGTGTCAGAAAACCTCAGTGCAGCTTTAGCTCTACCGACGGTGTTATCCCCACTGTTTAAATATGCTGAGGATCTACATGGACAAGAAATCAGTCTAACAGTGATGGGAGGAGGGAAACACAGGAGTTTCAAATGAGTGATGAAGAACGACTCTTATTCCATCCTCACACATTTACTTTAACATTACGAGTGGGACTTCCATGGAGGTCTGGACAGGGAAAGATGAGACAGGGTACCCCTACGTCTACCTTCCCAGTCAACATGAAGAGGTGAATGCAAACCAAAATTGGAAATGATGAATCATAGAGAATGAGACTGGGTGTTGTCCATAAGAAGACAGATTTCCATATTTCATTAAAATTTATCAGAAGTGTTAAGAGTACCCTGAAGCAAAATTATGAAAATGCCCCCCAAAATCTTCTAAGCAGATCTTCTAAGCAGAAAATCAACAAGGAAACAATGGCTCTGAATGACACACTACACTGGATGAACTTAGCAGATCTATTCACAACACTTCATCCTAAAGAGAAATACACATTCTTCTTGAGTGCACATGGAACATCCTCCAGAATAGATCACATGCTGGGTCTTGAGTGAAGAGATGATCTGAGAGACGGTGCCTACCTGGGGTCTGCCAGGATGGGATGCCTATTTTTTGGTAGTCTCTGGATACCTGGACAGAGAGTAAGGTGTGATGCATTTTCACAGGGCACTGTGCAGATACATTCAAGTAGAAGCTACTTTACTCCATGATTAGAGTTGTTGCCAAGCTCAAAAGGTTTGGAGATAGCAAGGGCGCAGCAGCAGAAATCTTTAAATAAATGCTGAAAGTTCAACAGTAAAACATCACAGAAAGTAATGACGGGAAGCCTAAAAATATTTCAAATGCATATATCTTTGACTCAATTTTATTGAACCCAAATCACTAACAATGTGGGTATATGTATGTGTGTGTGTACCGAGAAGTACATATGTCATCTCTAAGTATTTACATGTCTCCTGTCTTTTCTATCATTTGCATCTTTTCTAGCTATCCACCCTTCCATTTATGTACCCTCATCTGCCACATCCATACACACACACACACACACACAAACACACACACACACACACACACCCCTACCTATCTCAGTGGTAATAAATGTCCAGAGAATGAGAAGTTTCAGGTAACAGAGAAGGCAAAGTTGTTCAAGGTCTTTTTTGTAGAAAGACCCTCCCCAGATGTCCCACTACAGCTCTTTCAACATAACCAGGTAAGAGTCAGGGAATACAGAGTATTTGCTATAGTTGCTTTCATAAAGGAGTGAAAATGGGTGAGGGGTATATTTGGGACAGGGCTTCCACAGGGCATTCCAAACAGACTAGTTTAGCTTATATACTCTTCTATGCATGGTTTCATCCAGTATATTCCCAAGTATTAATATTCGCTTTGGTTGCATTCTTTTTTTCTCATGTTGAGAAGTATAGCCCTATGACTTTATTGGAGGTTCTAGAATATAAATTCAGTAGAGGAAGGATAAAAGGAAGAATTGCATTTTTTCAGCCTAAGTCCAGCCTACATCTTACAGGACAATTTTCAGTAATTTTACTCATTTTCTGAAAGAAGCATGCAACAAACTACCACACGCCTTGGTTATCCATCATTTCAGGGTATAAATATTGTTCTCCTTTAAAGATAAAATTACCGGGGCGCCTGGGTGGCGCAGTCGGTTAAGCGTCCGACTTCAGCCAGGTCACGATCTCGCGGTCTGTGAGTTCGAGCCCCGCGTCGGGCTCTGGGCTGATGGCTCAGAGCCTGGAGCTTGTTTCTGATTCTGTGTCTCCCTCTCTCTCTGCCCCTCCCCCGTTCATGCTCTGTCTCTCTCTGTCCCAAAAATAAATAAACGTTGAAAAAAAAAAAAAAAAAAAAAAAAAGATAAAATTACCGTAATGCTGAGACATGATGGAAAAACTCAGCTAAAGCCTATTTTCATGAGCAAGGAAAATCAAAACATATGGCCTAAATAATTCATTTTTCTAAAGTAGTTTGATATTTTAGATCAATAATTATGCCAACATCTTGATATATGAAAGCTGAACATACACTGAGAATTTGATGCATTGTTTGAAAACCCCCATACAAGAATTGTGCCTTGGTCATAGTTCTTTTCTGTATTTTTATTCATGCAAAGATTATTTTCAGATACATCCCAGCCATGTCAATGACCGTCTATGTACATTTTCCACCCAGCTCTTCAAAACTCAAGTGCCCATACTTAAGTGCATCGAGAATCACAGGAACAACGACTTCCCTGTATTTTAAGGAGATGTCCCCCCTCCCTAATTTATTTTTGGAGAATTATTCGAATAGCGGAATTATGTAGGAAAATACTGTAGAAAAATAAAACCTAATACATCCTCCTGGACACATTATACTAGGTGATCACGGATGGATTTAGGTTTGTTGAGGGCTCTGGTAAACATGAATCTGCAGAGAGAGAATATCAGCCACTTTTTCACTTTCACGTCTTGTCTTGAAAAGAGGGTGTCCAAAATCAGTGACCACACAATGGTCACCGCAAACATTTCTGTCCTGGTTGTCCCACATGCATATGGTTTAGTGACGCAGGAGTCAATCCTTGAGCAAATGTAGTCTTTACATTGAGATGACTCTGTCCTCAGGATTCCAGCAAAGCACTGGTGGAAATGAGAAATTAGGATAGAGAAGTGGTCTTCAAGTAACATTTTGCTGCTACTGCTATTTTAAATGGGGTTAAAAAGTTTTAAAGTACTATGTATTTAAATATCCTCATCCCCAAAATGGCTGACGTCTCAAAACACCACAAAATTTCCAGGCAATTCTAGAAATGAACGGTGGTGATTTGTGCCCAAGTTGCGTCGTTATCCTGGAAGAAGAGAGTGACTGACAGATCTTCCACTATTTTGTGTTCTGGAAAAAGGTTTCTGCACAGAAACATCCTTGTATGACTTATGACTTAAGACTCAGGTTCCCTCTTGTCTACCTAGCACGACAGCTACAAAGAGACCCTCCAAGCTCCCATTCATGGTCTCAAAGGATTAACTACATTCTTTTGTCCTCACTCATTAATGAAAACAAAAATTACTGTTAAAACTTTGGCAAAGTCTTTCTACCTCGCACGGCCCTGATGCGTGGACCAACATCAGTCAAACCCAGCATACCTCCGGTCTTTAACTTCACACCCTGAGAACAGGCTGTTGTTTGTACAAAACGTCCTCTCATCTACTTGTTGGGTCGGCCACCATTTCGTCCCACGTCCCCACAGCATTTCCTCATCCCAATAAAAGCAAAGTTCCTCTCTACCCAGCCTTGGAGATGCATGCACATCTTGGGGTTAGTGTTCTGCCTACTGCCGTCGTCTCTCTCCCCCTATTTCAGTAGAACCCTCTCCCCTTCCAACTGTCCCCCATGAAACATCTCCTTCTCCAGTATGGCTCCCCAGGTCAACTCTCAGCCTAATCCTTTCGTTCATACGCCAGTCTTGGGGATGAAGGATTTACAAGGTGCCCAGTAGCAGCTTAACAGACCAGTTAAAGCTCTGCACCACTGTTTTTCGTTATCACTCTCATCTCGTAATCAACCCATCCGCCCCGTGGCCTACGATGGACAACCAGGGACCTGGTTTACCCTTCTGCCTGAAGCAACTACACCAACAACAGCAGGCAGAATACACTGAAGGTTGGATTTCAACACCTAACCAGACAATCGAATGAGAAAGACAGCCTCTCTGCATTGCAGATAACCTGTAAGAAGGTAAAATTGTTACAGAAAGGGGCGCCTGGGTGGCTCAGTCAGGTAACCATCTGACTCTTGATTTTAGATCATGTTGTGACCTCACGATTCAGGAGACTGGGCTCTGCACTGACATTGCGAAGCCTGCTTGGGACTCTCTCTCTCTCTCTCTCTCTGCCCTTCCCTCACTGATGCTCCCTCTCTCTCACTCTCTAAATAAACTTAAAAAAAATTGTTAGAGGGGCACCTGGGTAGCTCAATCAGTTCACCGTCCTACTCTTGGTTTTGGCTCAGGTCATGATCTCACGGTTTGTGGGTTTGAGCCCCACACTGGGGTCTATGCTGACAGTGCAGAGCCTGCTTGGGATTTCTCTCTCCTTCTCTCTCATCCCCTACCCTGTGCTCACTCTCTCAAAAGTAAACATTAAAAAAATTGTTAGAGAAAAATCCCGTGATCAGAAAACAGTAAATACCATGGTTTTAAGGTAAAACCAAAAGAGATGAAAATATTATCTTACTTTAAAAAGATTGTAAGGATGGGAGAGACCCAAAGGGAGACTGAGTGTAGGATTCGCTTTTGTGATGACATATGAAAAAGTAAACAACACTCACAGCTGGAGGAAAGGAAACGAATTTTCCCAAGCACGGATATATTATTTTCTAGGAAAAAGTAAGGCTCAACCTGCATTAAACATATATTTATGTACAGATACCACATTTCTTCATTTATATATAAATTATGTAATCTTAACATTGAACAGCAAACATACTTTAATGTATGTATTTGGGCATATATGTGGTATATGTTTTTATAATTTATGTATTTGTTTTATTTTATTTTTTAATATGAAATTTATCGTCAAATTGGCTTCCATACAACACCCAGTGCTCATCCCAACAGGTGCCCTCCTCAATACCCATCACCCACCCTCTCCTCCCCCGCCCCCCTCCCCCCCGCATCAACCCTCAGTTTGTTCTCAGTTTTTAAGAGTCTCCTATGCTTTGGCTCTCTATATATAAGTATACATGTTAAGTTTAAGTGGAAGTTTAAATATATAAACCTCTTTCAGTCTGGTGAGTCTAGTGGCAACCATCCCTTTATAAATTATTTCATTAAAACAAAGACAAACCGGGGTGCCTGGGTGGCTCAGTCAGTTCAGCATCTGACTCTTGGTTTCTGCTCAGGTCACGATCTCACGGTTCATGGATCTGAGCCCCACACCAGGCTCTGTGCTGACAGCATGGAGCCTGCTTTGGATTCTGTCTCCCTCTCTCTCTGCCCCTCCCCTGCTCTCTCTCTCTCTCTCTCTCTCTCAAAAACAAACAAACATTAAAATAAATAAATAAAACACACAGAAACCAAGCTGAATATTTGTGAAAAATACTACAGCCATCCAAGAGAAAAGGCAAAATAACGTACAATTGATGGAAACGTCCTTCAAAGATGCCGTGAGGTTTAAATTCACCGAAATAACTAAATTCAAACCACTTTTGAACATCACTTTCAAAACTGAACGCATACACGATGCACCTTCCCGTAATTTGAGGATGGAAGAAGAGACAGTGGGAGAGGTTTTAAAGCTCCATTTTTTTGTTCTACACCAGCGGAAAAATAATCAACTAGCGTACGACAGAGTCTAAGTTTGGGAAAGTAACCAATAGTACTTTGGCCTCAAGTAATGTCTGCCAGTGTGATTTCCATCAGTGTGTAGGACGACCCCATGATGTGCTCATCTCAAAGCCCTGTCCTCAGAGTCTGAATAGCTCGTCTGCGGGCAGGGAAAGGACAGAGTTCCAGCACCTCCAGTAGTTTTAAGGGAAGCGGTCCTTTGCCTCTTTTTGAAATATACGTCAGCACAGGAGCCAAATCCTTACAATGACGTTTCAATTACAAAAAAAAAAAAAATGCATATACCCTACCACCACTCCCACACCAAAAAAGGCTCTCAAGGAAAGCTGGCAAATGAGGGAATAAAGTAGGTGCTACCCACTCAAAGACACTTATAACGGAAAGACTGTTAAGATTTAAAGTATCCCAAGACTGCGTGAAAATCTGACAGGTAACAACGGACCAAGTTTAGACTCGGACAGAGAGACTCAACACACACCTGGACGTCCAGTCAGACTTGGTAATTAAAGGGCAAAGCCTTTGTGAAAATATACACAAAATCAGAGCTGGGAAGAGCAGTGAGATTTGGACCCAAGACAAACTTCACTGACAACTGTAATGTGCAAAACCATCAGGGCATCGAAAACACCACAGTACACACAGCAAACCTCCCAGGGGAATCCGTCGTGGTTCGTCCTCTCATTATTGTGATAATAGGTCCCTGTCTCTTCGAACACACAGTCTGTCTCTTCCTGTAACAGAGCAATTTGCTGAGCTCTTTATTTATGCCTCTATGTGTTACCAGTAGGACTCCAGTCTTGCTCTCTGGTTTCTAGAATGTTCACGCTGCCCTCTCTGCTCCCCAGCAGGACTCCCGACTCCCAAAGGCAGAACTCACAAAGGCAAAAGTAGGCTTGGTGAATGGCCCATGGAAAGTGGCCGATCTCATGCACAAAAGGGATGAGAAAGGGTGTGGAGCTCAGGCTGTAAGAAACGGGAGCCAACTCCACAGAGTGGTTTCCTAGCCATGAGCTTAGGACGTGCAGTTCATCCAAGATTACACCTGGTTCTGTTATAGTATGCGTGACGGAGCAAAGATCCCTGTCTCCATGCCTGACGCAGACACAGCATCGGGAGAAACCCAGGGATGCTGGAAGAATCAAGAGTCAGCGTGTAATACTAATCAGCGTGTAGACTGGTTCCCTTTACAATGTGGGATGGAGAGATTAGGGAGAAGGTATTTTCTTTGCTCGCGATTACCTGATTATACCTTTTTATTTTTTAAATTTATGTGAAATGTTTATTTGTGAGAGCGAGAGGTAGATAGAGGATCCAGAGCAGGCTCCACGTTGACAGCACAGAGCCCACGAAATTGTGAGGACCTGACCTGAGCCGAAGTCAGACGCTGAACCAACTGAGCCACCCAGGTATCCGTTATACCTTTTTAAAACTATCATGAGTATACTTTTAAAATTTTTCAATCATTTAAATAAAAAAATAAATTATTTATAGGCTCTACATTTTATCTAAAACATTCTACAATTTTATATGTATGTAATATATTTACTATTTTTTTTCAACATATGAAGTTCATTGTCAAATTGGTTTCCATACAACACCCAGTGTTCATCCCAAAAGGTGCCCTCCTCAACACCCATCACCCACCCTCCCCTCCCTCCCTCCCCCATCAACCCTCAGTTTGTTCTCAGTTTTTAAGAGTCTCTTATGCTTTGGCTCTCTCCCACTCTAACCTCTTTTTTTTCCTTCCCCTCCCCCATGGGTTTCTGTTAAGTTTCTCAGGATCCAAATAAGAGTGAAAACATATGGCATCTGTCTTTCTCTGTATGGCTTATTTCACTTAGCATCACACTCTCTAGTTCCATCCACGTTGCTACAAAGGGCCATATTTCGTTCTTTCTCATTGCCCTGTAGTACTCCATTGTGTATATAAACCACAATTTCTTTATCCATTCATCAGCTGATGGACACTTAGGCTCTTTCCATAATTTGGCTATTGTTGAGAGTGCTGCATATATTTACTATTAATGCAGTATTCAATAAATTAGTTTACAGATTCATAAAATAAATAAAAATAAAATAAAATAAAATAAAATAGTCCAGGACTTAAAGTAGATTATATTCATCATTGGGTAAGAATATGGTGAGAATACACATTCTCGTATACTGCTAGTAGGACATGAACATGGTAAAACCTTCTGAAAAGGTAATGCATAACATGGTCTTAAATACAGATAATACTTTTTTCACACTAAAAATAAATAAACAAACAAACAAATGCACATTCTATGTCATTTATATACCAGACTATGATTTGCAGCACAAAACCCACAATGAAATTGTTGGGAATATACTTTACTTTCTGAAACCATTGAGAAATTAGCAGGTTGTAACCTTCTCTCTCAGAAGTAGGCTTGCTTTTGTTTTTTGGGTTTTTTAAACCCAAAGTAACTGTCCTTGAAGTAGTTCATTCTGAACATGATAAATGTTGTTGTTCAAGAGAGGCCAAGGAGGTGAGCAAATCTAAAGAAAACAGTTAAGCAGGTGCCGGCTCTCACGGAGGTACAAAGGCTAAATTCTCTACATTCTTCAGCGTGAACTCCCCGAGAGGGCACAAACTCTCCATTTTTTGCTACATATCCTCACGACATCTGCAGTCTGGGATAGAAACACTGATTAAGAAGTGGCCTTTGAAAAAGTGCCAGGAATATATAGTATAGCATGGTAACTATAGTGAATACTGTACATTTGAGAGTTGCTAAGTATTTAAGGTTGTCATCACACAAAATTTTTGCAATCAGGTATTATGACAGGTGTTACCTAAGCTTAGTACGACCGTTTTGCAATATGGACCAGTGCTGAGCTATGTTGTAGCCTGGAAACTAAAGTTATAGGTCAATAAAGGTGAATCTACTCATGAATAGGGTCTTGGGAAACAGAGAACCAGAAGGGCTGAGGGGCAGGGGAACAGCTTTGTTAGACTGAGCACAGAAGTCATTAAGCACAGGAATGAACCTAATCCCCGCTTACGGCACGAACCCATTTTATTCTCCCCATTTTTCACGTAAGAATGGGGAAACCTGACAATCTTGTGGACACTTGCTTAGGTCTTTAAAAATGGTGGGACTGAACCTGTGTGGTAGACAGAATGGTTCTCATCTCCCTTACGAAGACGTCCACATGCTACTCCCTAAAACCTGTGAATCCCTCCCCTTGAATGACATAATGGATTTCGCAGCTGTGATTAAGGGTCTTGAAATGACTAGACTGTCTTGGGTCATCCAGGTGGACCCAGTGTAATCACAAGGGTCCTCTACCTTCGAAGAGGGAGACTGATGAGTTAGAACCACAGGTGTGGATGGATTTGTCGGAAACCCCTGACCAGCCTTTGCTGACTTCACAGATTGAAGGTGTTGTGCACCAAGGAACACTTTGCATGTAGTCCAAAGAGACCACGTCAGATTTCTGACCAGCAGAGGAGTAAGAAAATAGATCTGTGTTGTTCTAAGCCACGAGGATTGTGGTATAGGCATGCCTTGGAGATCCTGTGGGCTTGGTTCCAGACCAGCAAAATAAAGCCAATACTGCAATGAAGCCAGTCAAATTTTTTGGGTGTCCCAGTACATAGTTTTCTTGGGGCACCTGCGTGGCTCAATTTACCATCCAACTCTTGGTTTCGACTCAGGTCATGAACTTAATGGGTTCGTGAGTTCGAGCCACACGTTGGGCTCTGTGCCGACAGTATGGAGCCTGCTTGGGATTCCCTGTCTCCCTCTGTCTCTTTTTGTCCTCCGCTTGCTCTTTCTTTCTTTCTCAAAATACATTAAAAAAATAAACTTTAAAAAAGGCTGTGCTAACACTATACTGCAGTCTGTTGAGAGTGCAGTAACATTGTCTAAAAAGTACTAACCATTATCTGAGTTTTCACTGTGTCATAAGGGCAACAGATCACCGAGACAGAAACAGGAGACTGAAATGTCGTGAGAATGACCGAAATGTGACACTGGGGTGTGAAGGAAGCACACACTGTTGGAAAAATGGCATCTCTTGAGACAGGGGTCTCAAAAACGTTGTTTGTAAAATAAATAAGTAAGTAAAGAAAAGGCAGTCTCTGTAAAGTGCAATAAAGCCAACAACAACAAAACAAGGTATGCCTGTTACAGCAGCCATCAGAAACTAACACAACCAGAAAAAGAGATTCGAGTCCCATGTAAGTGTCAGAACAGATAGGCTGGTGTGCCCAGTAGACTTTTGTCAAAGTGGTCAGTGGGATCACACGATGGCCGAAGAGCCCTGTGTGTCTGGATAGGGAGGCAACTCAAGGTTGTTGTTTTTTTAATTTTTTTTAATGTTTATTTATTTTTGAAACAGAGCGCAAGCAGCTGAGGGGCAGAGGGAGGGAGACACAGAATTCAAAAAAAAAAAAAAAAAGAAAAAGCAGGATCCAGGTTCTGAGCTGTCAGCACAGAGCCCGCCATGGGGCTCGAACTCACAAACCATGAGATCATGACCTGAGCCGAAGTCGGAGGCTTAATGGACTGAGCCTCCAGGCTTCCCTCTCACAGTCATTTTGTATGACACAATCAAGAGCCTCCTAGTAAGCCCAGAGAAAAGAGCAGTCCTCATCTTCGGTCCTGGAATCCACAGAAACCTACAATGTCCTGAATAAGGATTCTTCCACATTGGGAATGTTGATGAAGGAATCTAAAAGCAGGCCTGAGGCAGAGCAGGAAAACATCATGTGTTGAGATCTAAGTCCCCGTGCTATCAGTTACCCTCATTCCATCCCTGGGAATTCGGTGGGTCTTTACCGGGAAATCAGTGAGAAGATGACCAAAGGACTGGTGGTCCTGCAGACATGGGATGGTGTTTGGAGGTACAGCAGGGAGTCCTCAAGTCATGGCAAGACCCAGAGGAACCCTAAATGCACACGGTAAGTGAGAGGAAGCAGGGTGCAAACACGAGATGGTGTGTCTGTTCTGGAATCAGCACGGCGGCACACACGGGAAACCAGGCTTTAAGGATGAGGGAGCCTTCAGTAGGGTAGCACAGGGTATGTGCAAGCATTCCGTAGGACGCTCTTATGGTAGGTATGCAACCCTACATGGTGGTTAAAAATCACAGAACTTTACAGCTGGGAGACTGAGCAGAATGTATGAAAATCAAGACAACAATACGGGTTTAGGGGATGTCAGGATAAAAGGCATCCATCCCACGAGAGAAGAAGGCGAGGCTGTGCCATTGTGTGAAACCAGCTTGCAGGCAGGAGTGACGTGGGGCAGTGTGGAGCTAAGGGGACTCTAGCTATTTGTGGATCTGTAAGGGTAAAGACCAAGGCATCGGACTTAAGCCCTGTGCTCCACTGGATAAGATGCTTCCTGTGCGGTTTGGGGTAGCAGTTCTGAACCGTAGGCACATTTACTGAACGGATCAGTTTCAGCAACTAGACAGCAGAGGGTCGACGGGGGCAGTTTTCCAGGGTGAGCAGATAAGCCACAGAGGATGCTACGATGATCCAGGTGGCAAATGGACCACGGCCAGGGACGACACTATGACCTCACATATCCCGTCGTACAGATACAGAATTAAATGTGGGGCGCCTGGGTGGCTCAGTGGGTTGAGCGTCTGACTCTTGATTTTGGCTCAGGGCATGATCTCACAGTTCGTGGGGTGGAGCCCCGTGTGCAGCTCTGTGCTGACAGCACGGAGCCTGCTTGGGATTCTCCCTCTCTCCCTCCCTCCTTCTCTCTCTCTCTCTCTCTCTCTCTCTCTCTCTGCCCCTTCCCAACTCACACTGTCTCTCCCAGAAAATAAATATTTAAAAAAAAAACACGTGAGTTGGTGTTCACCCACCTCTCCCTGCTCTTTCGGCTGATAGGATCCTGAAGACACAAGGCCCCGGGAGCCACAAACACTCGGTTTTGACACCACACTGCTCACGAAGAGGAAGGACCAGGGCCCCTGGGAGAAATGGCTGGTTTTAGGACCGGGACAGAAAATACACGGGATGGGTCTGGACCAACACGCAGTGCCAGAAATTCAGCAAGGGCACACGTGAACACGATGATGGTCATGAGACAACTGGCACCAGCAGTCAGGAAGTATTCCGGAACGATCACGTTGCTGGCAGGCCCATCCCATTGCCCAGAAATCGCACCCCTTAAGCGTGACCGTTACACAAATTCACGGGGAGGATTTGGGGATGGTCATCCTTGCACTGTCATTCTTGGGAGAAAATGTTGCAAAAGCAATCTTTTTTTTTTAATTTTTTTTTTATTTTTTTCAACGTTTATTTATTTTGGGGACAGAGAGAGACAGAGCATGAACGGGGGAGGGGCAGAGAGAGAGGGAGACACAGAATCGGAAACAGGCTCCAGGCTCTGAGCCATCAGCCCAGAGCCTGACGCGGGGCTCGAACTCACGGACCGCGAGATCGTGACCTGGCTGAAGTCGGACGCTTAACCGACTGCGCCACCCAGGCGCCCTTTTTTTTTTTTTAATTTTTTTTTTTCCCAATTTTTTTTTTTAATGAAGCATTGGGCAGACTGTGGTTACAGGGACCCTGGAAAGCCTTAGAACACGTAAGAACACTGAATAGGTCCATGGGTGTAAAATGACGCTCAGCACAACTCGTGGTTAGTCAGTACACAAAAATGCACACGGGTACCTATGTAACACCTTGTCGTAAGTGCTTACCTTTGGGAAGGGCGCAAAACATTACTTTGATTTATATTTTGTTTCTTTTTTTTAATGTTTATTTTTGAGAGAGACAGAGACAGAGACAGAGCATGAGCAGGGAGAGGCAGAGAGAGAGGGAGACACAGAATGTGAAGCAGGCTCCAGGCTCTGAGCTGTCAGCAAAGAGCCCGATGTGGGGCTCAAACTCACAAACCGCGAGATCATGACCTGAGCCGAAGTTGGACGGTCAACCTACTGAGCCTCCCAGGCGCCCCAATAATTTGTTTCTTAAATGCTTTGAAGATTTGTAACAAAGTGTCTCATTATCTAGCTGCTGGCCAGACGCATTTTTTTATTTTATGTGGTTAAGGTATTTCGGACATTAAGAATTTCAACGGTGGCGCCCACGTGGGTGGGTGAATGGAGCGTCCGACTCTTGATTTCGGCTCAGGTCACCATCTCATGGTTCACGAGACTGAGCTCCAAGTCATGGTCTGCAGTGACAGTGTGAAGCCTGCTTGGGATTTTGTATCTGATGCTGACCCCATGATCCTGGGAGTCCGGAAAGGCTTGCTGGATAAGCCCACACTAAATCATCTTTTTTTAATTTTTTTTTTTTTTTTACATTTATTTATTTTTGAGAAACAGAGTGAGACCAAGCGTGAGCGGGGGAGGGGCAGAGAGAGAAGGAGAGACAGAGTCTAATGCAGGCTCCAGGCTCTGAGCAAGCAGTCAGCACAGAGCCTGATGCGGGGCTCGAACCCACAAACTGTGAGATCATGACCCGAGCCAAAGTCGGACGCTCAGCCACCCAGGTGCCCCTCATTTTTTTTTTAACAATGTAAGAGTCTCATTCTTCTTCAGCTAAAGATTTTCTATAGGAGTTTATGGGAAAATCTAAAAGAAATTAGGGAAAAGTTTTATCAGCTTTAAAAATAGTATGGAAGGTACTATAAAAACTGTTGTTGAGGCCGGAAGGAGGTCAGGCGGTTAGAAAGACAGTAGTCGTGTTTTACCAGGTCACACAATTTATCAATCCCAGGGACTAATGCATTCTCCTCACACAGAATAGAAGCAATCTGTCCAAACGGACAACAGAACGTATTTTCTCACTATGTTTAAATACTCCGGCTTCAGACCCTGGATGATTTCAAAGGATAAACGTCCGATAGACAGCACGCCTGTCTTCCCATGGATAAACTCAAACGGGCACACCTCGTCTTATGGTGCTCCGCATAGAGTGTTTCTTCTCTGGTTGACCAAGGCCACGTTTATGGTAACCCCGCACCCAATAAGTCTATTGGTGCCATTTTCTGACACCCACTGCTGACTCCTGTCACATTTTGGCAACTCTCACAGTATTTAATACTTTCTCGTTATATATCTGTGATGCTCGGAATTCACCAAGACGCCAAAGGAAGCCAGACGTTAATTTTTCACCATTAATATTGGTTTGTGGCCTGGTGACATTCTCTCGAGTGCTGTATTTTCTGTTTCTCTGCTTTTACAGGTGGAATGCAGCATTTTTGTCAGCATCAACGGTCAGAGTCCCTGGCGAATCAGTTTCTGTGCCTACGGTGAACCCCAGGGCAGAGGACAGGAAGTGACTCATGCTTGGAGCTGACCAGGCTTTGGGAGCATGCTGTGTAAGTACCTGCGTCCCTGTCATTCAGCACACTTACCCCTGATATGAAGTCATAACTTTCATTATGGATTAACTGTCCTAAAAGCGTTTAATAAAACCAACACACGAGGAAGTCATCAGAGTGTCTGGGAAAATCCAATAATACCGCCAATACCTAATGAAGTGTTCAGTGTGCGGACAGCCCAACGCTGTTAATAAACCAATCAGGAAATTTCAGACTGTCATGAGAAAATTACTGGACCTCCCTTAAGGTGTGAGTCACCTTTAAATGAACGTATCGACGATCCCGACAAAATGAAAACCAAGCCAGCGATGTATTATTCTGTTCGAAATACCCATTGGTATGTGTGTGCAGAGATACTTGTGTGCATGTAGTTTTCTACATTTGCCCTGATGAAACCAGAATGTCAAGCACACATTCATCTGTCAAACTGGGGTACTTTCATAAAGGAAAACTGTATCTTACAGACCCGCGGGACAAACCTGGTTCCATTATCTCACTAACATTTGGTAATTTATTGTGATGGCAGGGATGGTAATAAAACCGTGTCGTGCCAAGGAAAAGTGGAAAAGTCAATCTATAGATATATAGATATAGATATAAATATATAGATATATAGATATAGATATATAGGTTATATATCTATATATATATGGTTACGCTAATGGCACAAAAATATTTGACTATTTCAAAAGGAGTTAGACTATTTTTTTTTTTTGGTTTTTTTTTCAACATTTATTTATTTTTGGGACAGAGAGAGACAGAGCATGAACAGGGGAGGGTCAGAGAGAGAGGGAGACACAGAATCTGAAGCAGGCTCCAGGCTCCGAGCTGTCAGCCCAGAGCCCGACACGGGGCTCGAACTCCCGGACCGTGAGATCGTGACCTGGCTGAAGTCGGACGCTTAACCAACTGCGCCACCCAGGCGCCCCATGAGTTAGACTATTTTGACAGTGGGAGGAGTTGATCTGAAGACCACAGGAACTTGCAATAAAATCAAGATGTATAATAACCATCTTTAGAAACACGAGAACTAGGACACACGTGTGAGGTTTTACTACAGGGCTAATTTAACAAAACATAAAGCCTCCCCCAAGTATAGGCTGCATAAGTCAAGAGAGAGAGTCTGCAGACGATCCTTCCCGTTTCCGCCCTGGGTCTAATGCACGGAAGTATGGTTACAGGCTGCAAATAATGACATGAGAATCGAAACATTCTCAGACAATGAGAAAACAGTATGGTCGGGAGAATGTGCAAGGTGAGGTACTCAGTGAGAGCTGGCTATTTATTCCATTTTCTCTGCTTTAACGTAACTTTTGTTGTCTTCTGAGAAGGTGGAGAATGTTGCAAATCTAAATGTAAATTACAACAGCATCAATTGTAAATTATCAGTAAATATAAGTTATATCTATGCCGGTGCCCCTATACCTACGCCATGTATGGATGGATATGTGCATGCATATGGCATTTGATATTTCCTCTTTTCCTTCCTTTTTGGTTGGTAATAAAAATGGTAATCACACCATCTGTGAAATCAGTCTCTGTCTCTGATTTGTATTACCATAAACTCTTGACTTCAAATGCGAGACCTTGTTTTCATGTTCATCCAAGTGATTTACACAAGGACAGCACCGGGTGTAGACCCTTTGGGGCAAATGGATACACGTGACTTTGTCTCTTGAGTTTTACGTTTACATTCGCCGGCGGCCGCCTGCGGCATTTTTGGGAGACTGCTCCCAGCATCATCAGCTCCTGGTGCCAGGTGGAAATTCACTTCTTTGTGCTATTTCTGGGGGAGAAGTGTTCCGGACAGTTCTGTAGCACAAGGAGCTGATCCTGTGCCGTGCTTGTATGTCCGAAGTGTCTGCATTTCTATCCATCTTGGTCTCCAGTTCAATGGAGCAACTCAGGAAATGGGCTTACGGAGCGCCAAGTTCCGTGCAGTATGGGCGGGCAGGTCTGAGAACCGAGGCGGAACAAGTCACTGGGGAAACCCTTCGGGCAGCGGGTAAAGCTGGGAGATCACGCTGGCCCCTTGGCTAATTCTTGAAGGTCATTAATGAATGGACTTGGAATTCACTTGTCTCCCTTATCAGTTGTGGCCCAAAGCTTCCCGTCGCTGTGTGTATGTGGTAACAGCACTGCACGCTGTCCCCGGAGCAGCCCACAGGACCCCAATGTGGGCCCACCTGCCCCGTCCTCAACTTTTTTTTTTTAATTTTTTTTTTCAACGTTTTTTATTTATTTTTGGGACAGAGAGAGACAGAGCATGAACGGGGGAGGGGCAGAGAGAGAGGGAGACACAGAATCGGAGACAGGCTCCAGGCTCTGAGCCATTTAGCCCAGAGCCTGACGCGGGGTTCAAACTCACGCGAGATCACGCCAGATCTCGCGAGATCATGACCTGAGCCGAAGTTGGAGGCTCAACTGACTGAGCCACCCCGGTGCCCCTAAGATTTTTTTTTTTTTTTTAATTCTAAAGCTCATTTTTTTTTCAATGTTTATTTATTTTGGGGACAGAGAGAGACAGAGCATGAACGGGGGAGGGGCAGAGAGAGAGGGAGACACAGAATCGGAAACAGGCTCCAGGCTCCGAGCCGTCAGCCCAGAGCCCGACGCGGGGCTCGAACTCACAGACCGCGAGATCGTGACCTGGCTGAAGTCGGACGCTTAACCGACTGCGCCACCCAGGCGCCCCCCCCCGTCCTCAACTTTTGAAATGACTCGAGGACCTGACCAGACTCTGGGACCTTCTGGTGGCTTCCTGCTCTCCCCTGAGAACTTCAGTTCCTCTGCAAATTCTGAAGACCCTCCAGAGGACGGCATCCTTTTCCTTCTCATAGAATCCCATTTACTGCTATCGCTCTCTTTTCCTGACCCCCAAATCGGACCCTCGTTCCCTCAACACCATCGCTTCCGCTTTACTGTCATGATGTGAGATTCCGCTGCCGAGCTAACCCTCCATAATCACACACACACACACACACACACACACACACACACACACACACACACACACCTGTCCTTGCCCTTGCCCCGCTGTTCTCTGAAACCATACCGCCACTGATTTGTGTCCCTCCCCGCTAATTCCCGACAGGTTATTCGCAACACGCAACAGCCCTGCCCCAGCTCAGTGAGCCCCTCTTCTGATCTTTGACCTCAAGCATCCTGCTTGCCCCTTAAGCCCCACGGCATCATGCCCTCGTCACGCTCATGTTTCCTTCCTGAATCTCTGGCCTTCTGTCCGTGTCCCGTACCGGCTGGAACATGCACACCTTGGGTTCGATCCAGGAACTGCAGAACAGGAATGCCCTTCCCACCACTCGGACACTCCACGTTGTGCTGGTCAGCTCCAAGTGGGGCTCCGGGCACAGCCCTAGGACCCTGCGACAGGCTGTTAACCCCTCACCCCCTTGGAGACCGATGCGGTGGTCTCCTCCCAGAGAACCCCGCACTCTGAACCGCGTCCACATCCAGCGACCTGGCCTCGTCTGCAGCCACGTTCCACGTCCCATGTTCGGCCTCGTGGTCTGCTAATGCCGCCGGAGGACGGCAGCCTGAGTTCCAAACGTGCTCCCTCCGTCGCACACGGCTCTCAAGGACACCAGCAGTGGACCGACCACCCACTGCATTCTCGCCGTCCAGAAAACAACTGGCTGTTTTCCCATGTTAAAGGAAACAAAACTCTGCAGACCCACTTCCCAAAAAGGCTGCTGCCCACTCCTTCTGCTCCCATGTGCAGCGAAACTCCCAACACAAGGCCCCAGGTCATCAGGCCCTTCCCCTCCCGCCAGCTCTCTCCCCCCCCCCCCCCCCCCAGGACCCCGCAGGCAAGGTCCTGCTGCGTCCCGGCTCCAGACGGTGATTAGGTCACGGTTGCTAGTAGCTTCCGGGGCTGAGTGCAGTTTTCAGTTCTCAGCGTCCACCTCACAAGATGCAGCCTCTTTTGTGAGTCTGCCTTCAGGACAACAGCCCCTTTGTCTCATTGTCGTGGCGGCTGTTGATGCGTTTCCTTCTGCCCGGCCTCCCGTGCCCCTGGCTTCTTCTCATATTCCTTTATCATCTCTGTCTCTCTTTCCCCGACCTCTAACGTTGTCAGGTTCTGGGGCTCCGTCCTGGGGCTTCCCCCCCGCCCCCCGCTTTTGCTGGCACTCACTCCTTTGGTGATCTCACACAGTCCCATGCCACAGATTCCCTTTCTGATGTCTCTGCTACAAACCTCTCTTCCAAAGCTCAGTGCCCCCCTAACCCAGGAATAGTATTTAAGACTGTTAAATTTCGTGGTTCCTACCTCGGAAAAAATGTGCACAGCTGCATTTCCACTGTTTGCCAGTTAAAATACTTTCCAAATTCTGTGTTTCCTTATTCTTTGGTAAGTGGGTCCACGCAACTTTCATTTGTCGATTCCAAATATGCAAGATTTTCTAGTTGCATCTGTGGTGTGCATTCAGAGACAGAAACTCGGCGTGATTTTACTCCTTTGAAAGTGACTGAAACGTGCTTTACAGCCCAGCATATGGTCTACCCCGCTGAATATCTGATGTGTCCTTGTAAACGATGTGTATTCTGAAATTGCAGAGGTGAGGCTTTCTAAATGACAATTAAGTCTGCTCATCCTTTATGGAGAGAGCTTTGTTAAAACCCCCAACTTCGATCAGGCATTTCTGTCTTCCTTCTGTGAGCTCCCACAGCCAAATACCCAAAGTACACTTGTTAATTCAGAACTGGCCTAACCTCTCCTGTAGAGTACCAGACAGGGCTGCTGATTCGGATTCTTTGAAAGAAGGGCAGTGGGATGGCCGGATGGCTCAGCGAGGTTGATCGTCTGCCTCAATTTCGGCCCTACTCATGATGTCACAGTTCGTGGGTCTGAGCCCCGCATCGGGCTCTATGCTAACAGCACAGAGTCTGCTTGGATTCTCTCGCACTCTCTCTCTCTCTCTCTCTCACTCTCTCTCTCTGCCCTGCCCCTGCTCATGCTCTTAATCTCAAAATAAATAAATGTAAAAAAAACAAACAAACTGAGTTAGTTTCTGTTATCTTCAAAATGGGACCACACAACCTCTGTCTCATCCAGGTAAGTGAAATTTCCCTAGGAATCTACCTGCAAAGATTCTGAAGTTGACCCAATGTACCTTGAGATTCTTCCCACAGCTGGTGCTCCAGATGCACAATCTTGTGTTTGCTCCTACTGTGTTTCCATGAGATGCGTTTCTGCAATCTTTCACTAGGATTCCCCGGCTGAGATGCGGTTTTAACAGACACTTCTCTCTCTCGGAATTCACACCCTTAGGGCCACGGGTCCACTTATGTGGTTCAGACTAGGTATTCTCCAAACCCAATGTCTTTATGGTCGCTTTTCTACATGGATCTTTTGAAGCACCTCATTCATATATGTTGTGAAATAAGTACATTTCTTTAATTAACTGTCATAATAGCATCACCATTAGTTTTCTCATACCTCCTATAACTTTAATAATGTTTAAACTCCATACGGCAGGAGCTAGTGTTTCTTCTACTCGTGAATCCTAGCACAGCATGATGGCCAGTGGAGGGGGCCTTTATTGGAAGCAATTTGGAGAACCCCATGTATATAAACATTCCTCTTTTTTTTCATGTTTATTAATTTATTCTGAGAGAGAGACAGAGCAGGAGCAGGGGAGGGGCAGAGGGAGAGGGAGACAGAGAATCCCAAGCAGGCTCCACACTGCCAGTGCAGAGCCCGATGTGGGGCTCAAACTCAACAACCGCGAGATCATGACCTGAGCCGAAACCAAGAGTTGGATGCTTAACCGACTGAGCCACCCAGGTGCCCCAGAACATTGCTCTTTGAACACAGCGTCAGGAGCAAGGCATTTCTCCATTTTATATATACATTTATTAAGTACCTGCGATACCCCTCCCACCCTCCCAATTTTCTCTTGCATGACACCACTCTAAGAAGGATACAGCACATCACAGGGACGGCAAGGCCCCACGGGCTGTAAGTGTTGTTCACCCAGAGGTCAGAGATTATCACCGCAACACTGGGGTACTTGGGCTGACTGACACCTGTGAGGGCCAGTTTTTAAGTTACCCTAACCTGTGACTAGTTCAACTAGGGTGGCTCCTGATTAAGGCCGAACTGTACACACAGGAGAATCTATTGGATCTGGTGTGCAAAGAGAAAGTGACTAATGTGGGAATCAGCTAGACGAAGGCTGGCTTCCGCCTTGACCTTTTGCACAAGCCATGCCAATAAAACACATATTAACTGAATGTGCCTGTGTGCACACACACACAAGTGCCCACACACACATATTATGAATTAAGCAGTGGGAGAGGTGTTGGGGGTAAACAGTAGAAGTAAATACTTCTGTCAACACTGCTACAAACGTGGTGGCTTAGAACTACAGAAATTTTACTTATTTATTATTTTATTTATTTATTTATTTATGAAAGAGAGAGAGAGCAAGCGAGCGCGCATGCACAAGCATGGGAGGGGCAGACAGAGGGAGACAGAGAGAATCCCAAGCAGGCTCTATCACTGCAGACCCCAATGTGGAGCTTGACCTCACGAACTGGGAGATCAGGACTTGAGCCGAGACTTAAACGGCTGAGCCACCCAGGTGTTCTAAACTAGAGAAATTTCTTCAAAAAAACAAGAAAACAAAACAAAACAAAACAACACAAGAGTTTATTCTGTCCCAGCTCTGGAGAGCAGAAATGTGAGGTCCAGGCGGGGCAGGGCCGGGCTCCCTCCAGAGGCTCCGGGGGAGGGTCCTTCCTGCCTCTTCCAGCTCCCGGGGCTCCAGGCGTCCCTGGACGTCCCTCCCATCTCTTGTCTTCACGTGGCTTGTGTTTCTGAACCCGAATCTCCCTTTCCTTTCTCTTTTAAGGACACCAGTCATGGAATATGGCCGACTTAAATACAGTTTCATTTCCTCTTAGTTACATCTCAAAACCACGTCTATTAATATATATGCATACATATCCACCACACGTATTATGAATTAACCACTTGGAGAGGTACTGAAGAAATAAAGTAATTCTAGAGGTGCCTGGGTGGCTCAGTGGGCTAAGCGCCCAACTTTGGCTCGGGTCCTGATCTCATGGTTGATGGGTTCGAGCCCCACATGGGGATCTGTGCTAATAGCTCAGAGCCTGGACCCTGCTTCGGATTCTGTGTCTCCCTCTCTCTCTGCTCCTCCCCCACTTGTATTCTCTCTCTCTCTCTCTCTCTCTCTGTAATAATAAATAAAGTTAAAAAAATTTAGTAATTCTTGGGGCGCCTGGGTGGCACAGTCGGTTAAGCGTCCGACTTCAGCCAGGTCACGATCTCGTGGTCCGTGAGTTCGAGCCCCGCGTCAGGCTCTGGGCTGATGGCTCAGAGCCTGGAGCTTGTTTCCGATTCTGTGTCTCCCTCTCTCTCTGCGCCTCCCCCGTTCATGCTCTGTCTCTCTCTGTCCCAAAAATAAATAAACGTTGAAAAAAAAAATTAAAAAAAAAATTTAGTAATTCTAGAAATAATGCCGCAGCAGTTCAGAGTAACAAGAATATGGGTGAAGAGATCCGAATGCACTCATACTGAAAGAAGAAGGAAGTCTGTGCAGCAAGTAAACAGTCTCCATGCACAGGACCCTCCCATCACTCCCCCCCAAGTAGGGTTTTATCTCCAACACAGCTGACTGTCCTAAGCCAGAGAAGCTCGCACTTTCCCCACTGCTTAACATCTGTAATAATTGATGTCTAAGGCATGTTTACTGAAGCGGAAACAATTTAGGATATTAAACATCAGCCTCTGCAAATCTTTTTGTAAATAACTCGGTCGACTTGACACTTATTCAGGAGCCCGGATCAGGACACAGGAGCAGGTTCAATCCGCACTCAGCCAGAAACCGTTACTTTGTGAAGATCTATTCCTCCATGCGTTACGAATAGTGCTCTGTAGTGAGCCTTCCGGACACAGAAGTGTGATTCCTTTAAATAATGAAACTGGAACCACCTTTCAGAAGGTCTTAGAGCCTGAGGGTTGCCATTTCGCCAGCTGTGTGTTACAAGCCCTGTTAGGGCAGCAGGTCGGGCAAGCAAGGAAACGCCCAGTAATGGGTAATCAGAGGCAAAAAAATTCACCAAAAGTCTGGCCTTGCTTGCAGCTAAGGAAATACCCAATGCAACACACACACACACACACACACACACACACACACACGCCAAAAAGAAATAAATGGGCCAATTCAAAATCAGTGTAATCAGAACTCTATCTCTGGAATAATCTGACAAAAGGAAAAGTATTTAGAAGACAGATGCGGATGCAAACTATAATATTAAAATGATTATAAGGACGGGCTTTTATACAACACCGCATTCCAGGAACAAAAGCAGTATTTTTCACTAACCAGTAAAGCCTAACCCATTCCAACAAAATCATATTATAGAAATATGCAATCTGACAACAGTTAGGTAAAACTAGAAACTGAAAAAAAAAAAGTCAGAGAAAAACATGTCATATACTCGGATCACAAAACACACTTCTTAGCAATTCAGGTGTTCACAAGAAAAATACCATGGGAATCAGAAAATGTGTAGAATTCAGAGACAACTATCATCATACAGGAAGTCAGGTGACGAATGGAGAAGCCAGAATTTTAAAGGGGTAAAAATAGAAGAGACAAAGATAGTGAAGAGTCAGAAAACCCATAGTGAAGGCAAAGATAATAGAAAGAAGGATGTAAGAAGTAAATAAGGCAAAGAAAATAATGGGGTGGTTTGCAGCAGAACGGTAGAGAAAATCAATAGAGCAAATTAAGTTTACAACACTGGCCACTGAAAAAAGTCACACCGTGGAAAACACACTGGCCCAGTGATGAAGGAAGCAGCAGCACGAATAGTCGACAGTTCAGAATGTGACACAGTATCGCAGAGCAGAGAGGATCCTAACACGCTAAAAGGAGTAATTTGGAATCATATACAACAGGTCTTTAATCGCCTAACACAGGCAAGAGGATATTTTAACCATCAAAGTCTATTCATTAATGACCTTCAAAAATTAGCTAAGGGGCACGTGGGTGGCTCAGTCGGTTAAGCATGTGACTCTTGATTTCGGCTCAGGTCACGATCTCACGGTTCGTGAGTTCGAGCCCCACGTCAGGCTCTGCGCTGATGGTGTGGAGCCTGCTTGGGAGCCTGCTTGGGAGGCTGCGCTGATGGTGTGGAGCCTGCTTCTCTCCTCTCTCTCTGTCTCTCCCTCAACTCATGCCCTCTGTCTCTCAAGATAAATAAACTTTAAAAAATTAAAATGATAATAATTAGATGAAATATAAAACTCTATCAGGATGGGGACAGTAGAGGGGGCCCAAACTGACAACACTGGGCCTGAGCTGCTAATAACTGAAGGTGGGTGGTGACTATATTCAAATCCATGATACGATTTTCGCCCCACTTGGAAATGCTTAAAAATTCCCATTTTCTAAAATATAAAAAAATTAATGTCCCCAGTCCCTCACCAGTTTGTAGAACATTTTTACCAAACTAACGCGAGGAGACGCCTTCTTCAACCTCATAAAGAGTAACATTCTGCATGAATGAAAAGCAGTCAGAAAAAAGATAATCCTGCATTCATTCAATATTATATTTGAGGACACACCCCCTACAAAACAGTGGGGAAAACACTAGAAAGATTTGAACTATTAGAACTGATACATGAGTTCAGTACAGCGGCAGATACAACATTAATATAAAGAAATCTGTTACAGTTCTATACCCTCATAACAGAGCATCAGGAAGAGAAATTAAGAAAACAATTCCACTTACAACTGCACCAGAAAAAAAATACCTAGGAATAAATTAAACCAAGGAAGTGAAAAAGTTATACTCTGAAACTAGAAGATACTGATGAAATTGAAGATGTCACAAATCTATGGAAAGACATTCCATGCTCATGGATTGGAAAAACTGATACTGTTAAAATTCCATACTACCCAAAGCAATCTACAGATTCAACACAAAATCCCTATCAAAATATTAGTAGTTTTCACAGAATGAGAAGAAATAACCCTAAAATTTGTACAGAACCGCAGAAGAGCCTGAACAGCCAAAGCAATCGTGAAAAAGAACAAAGTTAGAGGTGTTATGATCCCAGATTTCCAGATACACTCAGAGCTTTACTTCACAAAGCAACAGAGGTCAATAACGCAGGTTGTTTTTCTATTAGCAAATGCCGGAAAATTAGCGAATGAGTTATGCAGGCAATGACTGCATTAGAGTTTCAGAAAGAAAAGGGCAACTGTCTTGCCTGTGCATTACGTTGCTCCATTCTAGACTCGGACACATTTTCTGTTCTGTGTGGAATGACCTCTTTTCTTCGTTTCGTCTAATTGGTATCTGTGTTTTAAAAGACACTGTTTACAATGGATCTCTGAGAAAAGACTATCATCCAGGACCACTATGTAGCTCCCAACTATCTTATTTACAATAGAATGTTTGCGGGGCACCTGGGTGGCTCAGTCGGTTGAGCGTCTGACTTGGACTCAGGTCATGATCTCGTAGTTCATGGGTTTGAGCCTCACATCGGGCTCTGTGCTGACAGCTCGGAGCCTGGAGCCTGCTTCGGATTCAGTCTGTCTGTCTGTCTGTCTGTCCGTCTCTCTCTCCCCCTCCCCCGCACTCTCTCTCTCAAAAATAAACAAACATTAAAATTAGCGTTAGCTAAAACACCAGGATTCAGAATCTCTCTTTGCCTTAGGAAATAAATACTCTAGGTTCCACATATCTGCGTTTTTTCCTACTTCCCACAACTTAACAACTAATTCCAACAACTTCCAAATTTTGTCTAAAAGCTTGGCCAACTAATTTAGGCAGCACTCAAGTGGAGACATGTAGACTGTTGGGTCATAGCACTGAAAATAAAAGAATTACATGCCTTTAAGTCACTAAATCCTTGGTTGTGGTTTTGCAACATTTTAATATTTGAACTCTTCATTAATTCATTCAGCAAGTATTTAGTGGCGTGCATGAGACCCTGTGCTACATGCTGGGGACGCACCTATCCACTCTATCCTTCCTCTTTCAACAGGTGTTTACTAACCGCTTTTTGGGGATAGGAGATAATTTTAGGCTCCAGCAATGAATAAAACAAATTTTATTAAAATGGCTGCAAAGGGGCCCCAAGTGGCTCAGTCAGTTAAGCGTCTGACTTCAGCTCAGGTCATGATCTCACGGTTCGTGAGTTCCAGTCCTGCATCGGGTTCTGTGCTGACAGCTGGGAGCCTGGAGCCGGCTTCGGATGCTGTGTCTCCCTCTCTCTCTGCCCCTCCCCTGCTCACACTCTACCTGTCTCTCTCAAATATAAATAATAATAATTTTTTTTAAATAATGTAGAATGTTTTGATTGCTACATGATTTTTCCTCTCTAGATGGTTCACAAACTCATGCCCGGTCTTTACTGTCTTACTGTTACATTTTAGGTTCAAGAAATGTCCTTTGTTATTGTTGTAACTGCATTATGCTTCATACAATGAAAACACGTCATGAACACTTTATCGAGTAACTTACATTCCCAGCTAAAAGAAGGCAAAAGAACCACATATGGGAACACTGGAAAATCAGGGGTTTTTACTGTAATAATTTATCAGTTTTCACTGAATTCCATTTGAGCCTAGCCATCCAGGTTCCAGGCAAGTGAAAATACGGGATCCAACTTTTTCTCTATTAGTGCTGTTATCACAAATACACACACACACACACACACACACACACACAGCTCATGAAACTAGGGACTTTATTTTCACCCCTAACTTTTCAAAATTATTTAATAAAACATAATCAACTATTTGTGGTTAGATACTCATCAGTTTAGACAGTCAGGCAAGAAAAATACGAGAGCATCCGAAACAGGTATGAAATCGCATTAGTGTCCACTCCATAGGAACCGGATAATGAACCCACACGAATAATCAGACACAACAGCATCAGTGTCACTAATAAAAGTACTGAAAAGCACAACTGTCAACATAAACGGCTCTCAAGAAGGTAAAAGGATATCATCAAGGGGCCAGAAGTGTGATAGGAATGACCCATCGGCCTTGCTACCGACAGCTTCTCATTCTAAGATACACGTGTCTGAAATGCCTTTGGAGGACACTGGATTGCAAATACCGTGAGGGCAGACCGGGAACACAGTCTTCGAGATGAAGTCTTTGGACAGGAAAAGGCTGCACGAGTGAGTGTTCTACAGTGGACCTTCACCATCACTATTTATTCTTCTACTGGAGGCCGACATGTTGTGGTCTGGTCCGAAAGAGTGTGCGCACACGTTGCCTTATTAGCATTCATGGAGCCCAATGTTTAAAAAAAAATTTTTAATGTTTATTTATTTTTGAGAGAGAGAGAGAGAGAGAGAGAGAGCATGAATGGGGAGGGGCAGGGAGAGTCAGAGACACAGAATCCAAAGCAGGTTCCAGGCTCCGAGCTGTCAGCACAGAGCCCGACGCGGGGCTCAAAGTCACGAACTATGAGATCATGACCTGAGCCAAAGTCGGATGCTCAACCAACTGAGCCACCCAGGCACCCAAGGAGCCCGCCCCCATTTTCCTTTTCAGTTGCAAAGTGGCAACTGTACAAGGGACATACAGCCATGGCAGAGATAATACTGCCATTTGCTTTCGCCTCATGCCTGTCCCCCAAGAAATGCAACATAAGAACCAGCGAAAATGTGACAGACAAGGACATCTTTGCTCCCTAAGGAGGCGTAAGATGATTCCCCGTATCAAAATGATGCTATCCTTTTTTTCTTGAATGTGTACATATTTTTTGTTAACAACACCAACAAAAGTGATCCCCTCTGCAGTATGCCACAATGCAGGTACATAAAGGGGACCCTAGAAGCCTTACCACAATGCCTGGGGTAGGATAAACAATATCCTAAGCGTCACAGATCCCGACATGGATTGACCCTTCCAGGTCAACAGACGCTCTCACAAGTGACAAACTCCATTGCATGTTAGGATGGAATGACCCTCAAAATATCTCACACGACTACTGGAAATGTGGTGTGTCCTCAGTGTCAGGATGGAAAATATATCACTTATCTAATTTATTCCAGTAAAAAAAAAAAACAAAAAAACAAAAAACCAGTACATTTAGTTAACGCAAGACATTGCAACTCAATTTAGTAGAAGAAAGTCTAATTTTAAACTGCATTGAACATTTGTTCCCACCAAATTAACCAATTAGCTGTTTCACCTGTCTGGGTCACCAAGCTATTTAAAACAGTTTGTCATGTTGATACTAGAACCCATACATACAAACAAAAAAAAAGGAAAACTGTGATATGATCACGAACCTGTGTCCTGAATGGAGAAAACCCCAGTGCACAGGTGATCTCTATTCCATGCATGGAATATTCTATTCCTCACACACCAATGACCACCTCACACACTTATTTCCATATCGTCTTGAGCCTCCAACCCCCCTCGATCCCCTGCTGTCCCCTGCTCTCCTCCTCTTTCACAATCATGCAGCTGGTCCACCATGATCTCCTTTATCTAGAGAGCATCACATTCCCATCAGCCCTATAAATTATAAGCAACTGCTGGGTCACAGGGTAGTTCTAGTTTTAATATTTTTTGAGCTACTAGGAATTTATCCAAAGTCTACAGAGTGCTGATTCAAAGGGGCACATGCACCCAATGTTTATAGCAGCACTATCGACATGAGCCAAATTATGGGAAGACCCAAGTGTCCATCAATGGACGAATGGATAAAGAAAATGTGGTGTGCGTATGTATGTGTGTATGGAATTTTACTCAGCAATGAAAACGAATGAAATCTTGCCACTTAAAACAACATGGATGGAACTAGAGTGTATTATCCTAAACAAAATAAGTAGGTCAGAGAAAGACAAATATCAGATGACTTCACTCATTTGTGGAATTTAAGATACAGAACAGATGAACATAGGGTAAGGGAAGCAAAAAAAAAAAAAATAGAAAAACCAAGGGAGGCAAACCATAAAAGACTCTTAATAGAAAACAAACTGAGGGCTGCTGGAAGGGAGGTGAATGGTGGGATGAGCTAGATGGCTGATGGGTATTAAGGAGGACACTTGTTGGGATGAGCACTGGGTGTTGTATGTAAGTGATGAATCACTGGGTTCTACCCCTGAAACCAATACTACACTGTATGTTAAATAACTTGGATTTAAATATAAATAGATGGATAGACAGACAGACAGATGCATGGATGATACATATTATGGATGGATGGATAGATACTGGATGGACAAATGGATGACAGGTGGATAGAGAGATGATGGATGGATGGATGGCCACACAGATGATAAATAGGATGGATGGATGGATACATTGATGCTAGATGAATGATGGATGGATAGGTCCATGAAAGATGGATAAACAGATGATACTTATGATGGATGGATGGATGGATGGATAGATGCTAGATGGATAGATGAATGGATAGACAGATGGATGATGGATGGATAGATGGATGCTAGATGGATGGACGGATAGATAGATGGATGATGGATGGATGGATGGCCAGACAGATGATAAATATGATGGAAAGATGGATACATGGATAATAGATGGATAATGGATGGGTGGATAGGTACATGAGAGATGGAGAGATGACACATATGATGGACGGATGGATGGACAGATGCTAGATGGATAGACGAATGGATGGATAGATGCTAGATGGATAGATGGATGGACAGATGGATGCTAGGTGGATGGACGGACGGACGGACAGATGGATGATGGATGGATGAACAGATGGATGGATAGATGGATGTTAGGTGGATGGACGGATGGATAGATGGATCAATGATGGATGGATGGATGATATGATGGATGGATGGATGACAGATGGATAGATACATAGATAATAAACACAAAACATCCTTCATGGTCGTCCAGCATATCTTACAAGCCACCACATTCCCTCTCTTGCTTGCTGGAACTAAGAAACTCCCCCACACAAACATAAAAAGCATCACACAAGCCCTGTTTCCTTAATGTTTGCATCCCTACAACTTTTGTGGAGCCCACACGGTCTGGAACTCCCTGCTACCATTCTGGTCCTATGCATGGCCATATGGACAACCCATCCCAAACTTTTCCCTGTGTGGTGCACACCCAGGCTCCTTTGTCAGCACTCCAGAAAAAGTTCACGTGTTCAGGACTGGAGCACACGTGTTAAACAAAAGATATCCTGTAGTTTTCAGTCATTTCTAAATATTTGCTTTGTGGGTTCTGTTCCTTCCACGGGCTCTATTTTCCACTTGTATCTGTTCTATATCACAGATTATTGTATAGCTTTGGGTTTTTTTGTTTTGTTTTTTTTGTTTTGTTTTTTTGCCAAACATGCTTTAATGGAAGTCTGAACGTAAACAATATTTTGTTCCTTCTCCTAAAGATCCAGAGGGGTTTTGCAACTACATCCTGACATTTTCTTTCCAATTTATAAGCTAGTCCTGTCAAATGTGTTTGGCTACATGTTATTTCACTTTCATGTCCAGGAGACGGTGTTACTTTCATTGAATAAAGTCAATGTTTGTTCAGATTTAGCTACACATTTCACCTCTCGGAACATTCCTTATGCTTCCTTCTGTCTGAGACCTGCAGTCTCAGGTTGCACTCCTGCATCTGGAGACTTTGCCTCTGTTAAGACCGTGTGAACATCGGGTCTTGGAGACCCGGTTCCCATCACAGAGGTAAATTCGCAGGCTATTGGGTTTGCCCTAGAGCGTCTTTATTTTACCCTCACACTTGAAGGGTATCTCCACGGGGTTTACAATTGTAGGTTTATCAGACTGCTGAGAAATCTGAGGTCGCACTCATGGTTACTGCTCTGTGGTGCTTTTTAGTTTTCTTTTGTTGTATCTTCACCTACTTTTCAGAGATGCTTTCTTTCTTTCTCTTGGTATTCTGAACCGATCATCCATGGATTCTACATCTGAGTCTATTTGTACACATGGTGGTTGGCTTTTTAAACTTAGATTTTGAGCTCTAATCGACCGATCAAAATTCTTAGGTGATATCGTTTCAAGGACAGCTTTATCCCCCTCCCTGTTTTTCTCACTTCTCCTTCTGCAGCCCGAGGTAAGTGTGGTGTAAAGCTTTTCCTTGTGACTTTCACATACCTGAGGCTCACTTGGTAAAAAGGTTCCCATCGCTTTGTCTTACCAAAGCTGCGCAATTTCTTCAAATATTCAAAGATTATTTCTTTAGGTATATTCGGCATAATTACATTATGTGTTGCATAGGATCCATATGCGAAATTCCATACTGGGAGTATTTGATTTGATGGGTTATCTTATTTTATTGACTTTTTAACCAAGTCTGCACTGTCTTCACAAATTTGACCCTCAACTCAGATTCACTGTTAATTTATCTAAGTTCTTTGAAACCTGTGTTAAAGGTGGATTAGTTACATCACCCAGCATGCCTGGAATCAGAGCACAGTGACAGCTAGGGACTCAGCTATTTTAATTTAATGCTTATTTGTTTTTGAGACAGAGACAGAGAGAGAGAGAGAGAGAGAGAGAGAGAGCGCGCATGAGCAGGGGAGGGGCAGAGAGAGGGAGACACAGAATCCAAAGCAGGCTCCAGGCTCTGAACTGTCAGCATAGAGCCCGATGCAGGGCTCGTACCCACGAACCACAACATCACGACCTGAGCCACAGTCCGACGCTTAACCCACTGAGCCACCCAGGCACCCGATGGGAGTCAGCTGTTTTAACCTAAATTTGAGCACATATTGAAACAAGGCAAATAAAATTGGGACTGCAACCCTCTTGTGCATCGACTTGTGGTTACGATTACTCCAGACTTAGGTTTCCATTTACTCGACCCCCTGCCCCAAGGATAAATGCTCCTGCAAATGCACTTGTGTATGTTGCTTGGAGTGGTGGTGGGGGGGTCCTGTTAAACTTGCTTTGACTGATATTATTACACCCCAAAGCTTACTACTACTGGCTTTCCATCACATAGACCATAAAACCCAAGTTCCTTATATGTGTGTCCCATGCCCCATGTGATTCGCCTGCTCTCCTACTTAAACCGTCCGCTTTCTCTACCAGCACACTGTGCTTTGGACACTGGTTTCCGTTCGGTTCCTGGAACACACTGGGGCTGCTGGACTGCCTTCCCCCCTGCACATGGTGGCCCCTTGGGCCTCCAACTGACAGATCTCCTCTTCAGCAACATCCTCCTATCCTGTGATCTCACTGGGTGGCACCTGCAGCCAGCTGATTTTTTTCAGGTTGCATATCTGCACATTGTGAATCATCTCCTGCCAGAAACTAAGCCATCAGGATGCCTACGTGTGGAGGAAATCCCTCTATCCACGTAGGTGTGAGGACTCTGTGGCAAGCACACAGTGGCCAGTCTGCAAATATTTCTGCAATGAATAAAGAGTGGGTTTCCTGAGCGGGAGGTCAAACCCGAAATCACTGACTTCTCCCTACGTTCTCTCTGTAACGCCATGACCGGTGGTTTCTGGAAATGGAGCTTAGCACTTAAAGGAAAAGGATGTCTCTTGGTTGCATTATGAAAAGAGTCCTTCCTGAAATGAGTCTGAATTTATATTCCGCTCACACCTGCCGTGCTTCTATTGACTGTGGGTGAGAGTAAATAAAGACAGATATGTTGGCAGAAAAAGGAAGGATGCGTTTACAGAAAAGGGGAACTCCAGAAGGTCAATTCTTTCCCATTATGCAGTCAATTATTGTGAGCAGGCTGCCTTCGTCCAAGGTCTTAGAGTGTGCTGCTGCTGCTGCTGCTGAAAGCATCTGGGGCTAGGGGCCAGACTGCATCAGACAAGTTTCTGGTGTATTTTGATCCACTTAGGGAAAGTATTCCCCAGAAAAACCCACATCAATAACTTAGTACCGTTTAAGGTGGGCTAGATTGCACTGGGCTTTAAAAGCGGACACTGCAGAATGGACCCCTTTTAAAGGGTTGAATAAAATTCTTACAAGATGTGTGGATTCGCTGGGGGTGTAAATGTCTATGGCATATTTAAAAAGTTAAATGGTGCTCCATTTTCACCGGTAAATGTACCATCTTGCAAGTATGTTTAATGCCAAGGCATACGGATAAAAATACAAGGAACATTAAAATTTAACAGAAGCAGCCATTTTTATGCACAATGTCTTTATGCATATCAAATTATATATACGTATATATAAGCTATAATTTACATACTGCATACACACACACAACTGAAAGAGAAAATACTACCAAGAGACTTCTTCACAGTCTTCAGAGACAAACAAACATGTTAGACACGTTATTTGATTTTCTTTTCTTTAAGACAATAAATTCCCCAAGGGAAATGCAGTCATCTGGGAGAAAATTAGGTTCACGTGAGAACAAGGGATCAAAGTATTAGATACAAGATATGCGAATCTTGAGTGGTTTTGCTCTAATAAAACGGGACATTAGAACTGTGTAAAAATCACTCTATTCATGTGTCCAGTGGGATTTATTTGATATTGTACAGGCTTGGAAGTAAGTCTACACTCCGTGGTCGGTACGAGCCATGATGCTTGCAGGTGAAATGATTCAGCACGGTGCCCACATGTTTGGAGCTATGGTCAACTGTGGATGGTCCATAAAGAACAGCCACCGATATAAAGGTTATTTTCAGTAAATGCCTTTTGATATTGCACTGTTCTGGTTCTGTGCCACACAGTGAAGCTTTGACTGCACAGTTTCTAGCTGTTGGGAGGACGTATTTTCAGACTCAATCGTCTGTATTCATCGCTAATGCAATAAGCACACAAAAGGGTCAATGCTACTACCTGGATGGGGACTCAGGGATTCTCTTTCGCTCTACACCTCCAACGGTGGGTTTTCCCTCGGCAACAATCCTTTCCCCCGCAAGCTTACCCCGGAATCTCTCCTAAGGGAGCTCATGGAGGACTTCCTGAGAGAAAAATCATTTCTTGAGCATCTTATAGCGTGTTCCAGCTCTATCCAACCAACTTGTGTTTCTTCAAACACTGGGATGCCTTCACAGCCAAAATATTCACCTCCCGTCCGGTGTCCTCCTTTATTCTTTCAGATTTGGTATCATTTATGCTCAACGTATTCCTCTTCTCTTCACAGCAGATGTTGGAATTCAACCTTCCACTGTTTTATGTTCTATCATCAGATACACATTTCCCCCAGGAAAAATTCGCGCCTCTAGCTTTGCTGGGTGGGCATTTCTGTGCTGAAAGTCTGCGAAATGTGGGTGTCTAGTGAGCTTTTCTTCCTTAAGCTTGGGCCCATGTGCCCACTGCCCAGCAGACGTGCACTGTAATCTGAGTAACGCAAGACCAGCTCAACATCCATGCACGTATCCACACCTCACTTTTCTTGTTCTACAGGTCATGTGTGAGCCTTACAGAGTCTGCACTCAGTAACAATGAAAGGAAATAATATTGTGGGCTCAGAAAGTCAATGCATACAGCAATAGTTTACAATCTGCTCTCAGCTTTCCTTACGAATCAGTCTCAAGTTTGCTTCCTTCGCCAGGCACCCGCCATCATTGCTGCAGACTCCTGAAATGGTTTTGTTACTGGTTTCCCCACCTCCAGACTCTATCACTCAACCCCACCACGAAGAAGCTAACATGATCAACTGGTTAAGAATCTTCTGTGCTACCCAGGGCCCCCAAGGGGAAAAAAAAAAACCCTTATTATTTAACACAGGCTTTCGGAAACTCTAGCCTTTTCTATTGCTAAACTCTAGACATGTGTTGTCTTCCTATCTACTGCTGTGACAGATTACCACAACCTTAGTGACTTAGGGCCATGCACATTTATCATGTCATTGTCATGTAGTTCAGAAATGTGGCCCTGGTCTCACTGGGCCAAAACCAGGGCCTCAGCAGAAGCATATTCCTTCATGGAGATGCTGAAAGTGAATCCGTTTTCTCACGCACTGAAGCATCCAGAGGCCATCCCCATTCCTTGGCTCATGTCCCTGTCTCCATCCTCAACGCCAGCCATGGCTGACCATGCTTTCCACAGTTCACATCGCGTTGACTCTGTTAAGGATGCCTGAGATCACAGTGCACTCCTGGCCCCGATAACACAGGCTCATCTTTCCACCGCAAGGTCAGCTGATTAGCAACTAATTCCTTCTGCAAGATGGTTTCCCATTTTTGTGTAACACGTTCCTGCTGATGGAGATTAAGATGTGGACATGTGTGGGAGCCATGTTTCTATCTGACACACCTTGGGGCCTTCACTGCAATAAAAATGAACTAAGAGTTGACTACGACTCTCCAACTCAGAAAGGTTCACGTCTGTTTCTTCTTACCAAGGTATTCACACACCATGCAATTATCTTTATTAATTCTGGTTCATTCTTGAGATCCCAATCAAGAGGTTAACACTTGAATTTCCCTCCTCTGATGGTTCACTTCTGTCTGACCATATTAAAAAAAAAAATGTGTTGTTCTTTATTTATTTTTGATAGAGAGTGAGACACAACATGAGCTGATGAGGGGCAGAGAGAGAAGGAGACCCGGAATCCAAAGCAGGCTCTAGGCTCTGAGCTGTCGGCACAGGGCCCGATGCAGGGCTTGAACCCACAAACTGGGAGATTGTGACCTGAGCTGAAGTCAGGACACTCAACCGACTAAACTACCCAGGCACCCCACTCTGGCCATACTTAAGAGTTTTCCTGTGATTTCATTTGCAGAAATCCTGAGGAAGATTCCTCATAATGGTCCCAGGGCTCCTGACAGCACCTAAGTCATTTTCCTTTTTATGGAACTCATAAGATCAACAGACAATGTGACTGTCATTCTCTAGCTAAGATGATGGCATATGTGCAGAACCAAGAACATGCAACGTGCACACAGCTCACACTGAAACCACATTTCCTTTTCCTGCAGAGAGTGTGGAAACCTTTCCTCCAGTGCCCCAAAGACGTAAGACAGTTATAAATGGATGCAAGCATGGACCAGTTAGGGCTTCCCAAAGAAAATCAGGATATACAGTGCCTAAGAACACATTGTTCCTGGTATATTAAATTAGGTGATGTATATAAAGTGGACAAAATTCTTTTGTCTACTCTCATGGCGTATCAAACACTTGAGTTTTGGCGTCCAGAGTAACTTGAAAGTTTGGATTCCCTTTCTTTAGATAAAATGCATAAGAACAAAGTTAACCAAGGAGGTGAAGAACCTACAGGCTGAAAACATAAAACACTGATGACACAACAGAACACAACATAAACGAATGGAAAGATATTCCATGTTCATGGATTGGAAGGACAGTGTTACAATGTCCATACTAACCAAAGCACTCTCCAAAATCAATGTATTCCCTATCAAATATCTTCCCTCGTAGCATTTTTCACAGAGCTAGAACAAACAATCCTAAAATTTCCATGGAACCAAAAAAGACCTCAAGTAGCCAAAATAATCTGAAAAACAGAAGCGCAACGCTGGAGGTTATCATAATCCCAAATTCAAGATATACTACAAATAAAGCCGTAGTCACGAAAAGAGTATGGTAGTGGCACAAAATAGACACACAGATCAATGGAAGAGAAGAGAACCCAGAAATCAACCGATGCTCATATGGTCAATTAATCTTAGCAAAGGAGCTAAGAATATGCAATGGGAAAAGATCAACTCTTGAACCAATGATGCTGGGAAAACTGGACAGCTACATGCCAAAGAATGGAACTGGATGCTTTCTTACACAATACCCAAAAATAAATTGAAAAGGGACTAAAGAGCTAAATGTGTGACCTAAAATCATAAAAATCCTACAAGAGAAGACAGGCTCAGTTCTCTGACGTTAGCTGTAGCAACATTTTTCTGTATATGACTCTGGAGGCAAGGGAAACAAAAGCAAAAATAAACGATTTGGACTACACCAAAGTAAAAACCTTCGACAGCAAAAGAAACTATCAACAAAATGAAAAGCAACTTACTGAAGGGGAGGAGATATTCGCAAATGATACATCCCACAAAGGGGGATTAAGATCCAAAATATACACAGAATTCACACAACTCAACACCAAAACAGAACCAAACAAAATAATAATAATAATCAATTAAAATATGAGAAGACATGAGCCGACATTTCTCCGAACAAGACATCCCGATCACCAACAGACACAGAAAAAGATGCTCAACATCACTCATCATCAGGGAAATTCAAACCAAACCACAGCAAAGTATAAGCATATACCAGTGAGAATAGCTAGAATCAAAAAGATAAGAAGGAACAACTGTTGGCAAGGATGTGGAGAAACAGGAACCCTCTTGCTCTGCTGCTGGGAATGCAAACTGGGGTAGCTGCTCTGGAAAACAGCACGAGGTTCCTCAAAAAACTAGAAACAGAATTACCATATAATCCAGTAATCCCACACCAGATATTTTCCCAAAGAAAACCAAAGCACTAATTTGAAAAGATATTTGCAGCCCTGTGTTTGTGGCAGCACTATTTACAATAGTCAAGATATGGAAGCAGCCCAAGTGACCGTCCATAGATGAACAGGTAAAGAAAGAGAGGTATACATGCAGTGGAATATTACTCAGTCATGAGAAGGCATAATTTCTCGCCATTCGCATCAACATGGATGGAACCGGAGGGTACGGAGTTAGGTAAAACAAGTCACAGAGAAGGAAAAATACTGTATGAGTTCACTCCTGTGTGGAATATAAAAAGAAAAGCCAACACCCAAAAGCAGAAACAGAACCATGAACGCGAAGATGGTTGACAGAGGAGAAGTGATTGATAGGGGGAGGGGCAAAACAGGTGAAAGGGAGAGGGAGCTTGAGGGCTCCCAGTTCCAGAACCATGAAGTCACAGGGAGGCACAGCATCAGGAAGACTGTCCGTGGTATCGTAACGGTGTGGTGTCATGACAGACAGGGGTCACAGCACAGTACATAAGCCAAGTCACTACGTTGTATGCGTGAAATTAACGTGACACTGGGTCTCAACTACACAGGGCTAAACTAGTTAATTTAACTCAACACCCTTCTCTTTACCCGTAACCGGGAAAGTGCCGAGGTCTGCTCAACACTGCTCAATAAACATGAAAGTGAGTCTGGGAGAACAGGGGTAAAATCCCTATTTCGGCAGATTCTAACATAAACATTTAGTATTCACCTTAATACTTTCAGAATTATCTCTTAAATAACGGTTTGGGTCGGTATCTGGTGAACTGTTAGGTCCCCCAACATTACAGTGTTGGCCGTGCAGTCGACACAGAAATATTTGTGCAAAGAAGGAAAACTGAGAATAGATACATCCCACATGACAAGAAAGGAAGGAATCGAACCCAGTCCTACTGGGACGATGCCAGGAAGATACGTGGATTTAAAACACAAGGGCGAGGGGCGCCTGGGTGGCGCAGTCGGTGAAGCGTCCGACTTCAGCCAGGTCCCGATCTCGCGGTCCGTGAGTTCGAGCCCCGCGTCAGGCTCAGGGCTGATGGCTCAGAGCCTGGAGCCTGTTTCCGATTCTGTGTCTCCCTCTCTCTCTGCCCCTCCCCCGTTCATGCTCTGTCTCTCTCTGTCCCAAAAATAAATAAACGTTGAAAAAAAAAATTTTTTTTTAATAAATAAGTAAAACACAAGGGCGAGTGGGTTAACACGGTCCTTGTCAACTGGGGGGCATTTCTGCTCCTCTGCCCAGGTCGCTGGGCAACGTGAGGGGATAATTTTTCATGGTCACATTTGGGGGTCAGGACAGGGGCTACTGGCATCTGGGGGTGGAGACCAGGGACACAGGATGTAGGCAGGACGGACCCCCCACAAATAATGATCCGGGTCCAAGTATCAATAAGATGAAGACTGGGAAACCCTGGATTAATGACAGATTTTCCTGTGAACACAGAAAGGTTTCCTTTAGTGATTTGAGGCTTAAAATATATTTTTAAGGTACCATTTGGCTGTATGCAAACACTGGGAGCTGCTTTGTTGCAATGTACCCGTTTTCACTTTGGGGGAGTTTCAGTTAGAATATTGAGTTACAGGCAGCCTGGGTGGCTCAGTCCATTAAGCATCGGAGTCTGGCTCAGGTTGTGATCTCGTGGTTTGTGGGTTCAAGCCCCGTGTCGGGCTCTGTGCTAACAGCTCGGAGCCTGGAGCCTGGTTCAGATTTTCTGTCTCCCTCTCTCTCTGCCCCTCATCCGCTCGCACTCTCTCCATCTCTCAAAAATGAATAAATGTTAAAAAAAATTAGAATATTTAGTTATTAGGAATAAATAGATCATGCTTCTCCCTGTGAGTTGATTTTTTATGGTTGTTATTTCACAAAATATCAATCAGACAGAATACTAAGTTTCTACGTACAAACGGATAGTTTCCAGTAATGAACGTAGTAAATATTTCATTTTCCAGTAATAAGTGTAGTAAATGTCTTACACAGACCATAAACGTAAACATGTTGACGCTGTGTCTTAGAAGGTTGATTTTAAAATATTTTTATTAGTCCGTCCTCTGGACATTTGGCCTAATAAAACTCCTTCTGGAAGAGAACCAGATTCTATGAGACCTGTCCATGTGAGCGGCAATCCTCCGTCTAGGCTAAACTGACTCCTGTTCGTCTGAAAATCAGCAAATGAGGCAGAAGGTTGAGGACCGCATGTAAACACAAGGGACAAGCTTCTTTGCTGTGTCAACACCCCCAGACCACTGTCTGCCCTCAGTTTGTCAGATTCCCTTTTCCCTCCTCCCCAGCACCATGAAAGGTCCCCACGAGAGTGACGATAGCAAAGGGTTTGGGTGCTGCCTGTTTGTTTCCATTTCCGTGGGTTCTGTGTGTAGAACCAGGTCCAGGCAGACGTGAACAGGTGCAGCCTTAGGGCTCCGATCGTCCCCTCGTCAGGCAGACATGATAGTCTGGTTGCTCTCTTCCCTTTGGAGAACCCAGAGGAAGAATTCACCCCGGATATTTGACAACCGACTGTTGTAACAGGGAGGTTATTTTGTTTTACTCTGATAAAGTCATGTTCACATATCTTGATACATCTAACTTGAGAATAACAGTTAGTGGGTCATTTTTTTTTTTTTTTTTAATTTCATACTTTTCTCTGGAGGTCCTGGGTGGCTCAGTCGGCTGAGCGTCTGACTCTTGATTTCCGCTCAGGTCGTGATCTCAAGGTTCATGAGATCGAGCCCCACATCAGGCTCTGCACTGACAGGTCAGAGCCTGCTTGGGATTCTCTCTACCTCTCTCTCTGCCCCTCCCCTGCTGGCTCTCTCTAGGTCTCTCTAAATAAATAAACATTTTAAAATTTTTCCTACTTTCCTCTTGTTTTCAAGTGAAAAAATATTCATCAATCATATGCAAAGACTTGGTGTATAACGCTTGAGGCCTACATAGAAAAATCCAAACAAGGTTCTGCATGACTCAAGGTTCTTCTAGACTTCAGCAAACCTGCCACTGATTCTGCTTGTTTCGAAATATTTGAAATTTAGGCCAACTCTGTCTTTCATTCTTTGTATTGTTTTGTTGTTTTACTTCTAAGGAAAATAGCAAAAACAATGGATCCAGAAATTTAATCAATGACTAAAAGCCATCTCGGAAGCAAACACATTCCTCAAACTCGGATCAAATTACAGAAAACTCACATTAATGATGATTTAGGGAGGGGAACAGTCACCCATGCTTCACATAAATAAATTTTTTAATCTTTATTTATTTTGGAGAGAGAGGGACAGAATGTGAGCAGGGCAGGCGCAGAGGGAGAGGGGGACACAGAATCCGAAGCGGGCTCCAGGCTCCGAACTGTCGGCACAGAGCCCGATGTGAGGCTCAAACCCATGGACCGTGAGATCATGACCTGAGCTGAGGTCGAATGTTCAACCGACTGAGCCACCCAGGCACCCCACCTATATTTAACTTTTTATACTAAATTGAGTAGAGTGGAAGAAGGTAGTCCTAATTTTCTTTAATCTCCTTAAATGCCACTCCCTACCTACTGGAATATTAAAGGAAATGAGGGGTCATTTTGTAAGCCATGTGACATCATGAACGTATACAGCAAACGTAACTAATTACGCAAGCTTTGTACCAGTGCTTGGGGTGAAAGCAGACATGAGAAAAATGAGTAAGAGAGAGGTCTGGCTTCGAAGGTTGTCATTTTAAGTACAGTTATTGATTCTGAGAGAGAGACAGAGAGAATAAGTGAGGAAGGGCAGAAAGAGGGAGAGAATCTCAAGCAGGCTCCACACGGCCAGCACAGAGCTGCACACGGGGCTCCAACTCCCGAACCGTGAGATCATGACGTGGAGTCAGATACTCAACCGACTGAGCCACCCAGGAGCTCCGAAGCTCGTCAAGTCTTGAGGAGGGCCCCTATGTCCCCCAAAACCGACCAACCATGGTCACTATTTCCAAAAGTGCACTCTGCTTTGTGGCCTTAAGTTGACCACGGAGCTTGGGAAGGCTTCACTGAGGAAGAGAAGTACGGGTTAGATCACACGCAGCCAAGTCCAAATTAACTTTATAGTCAAGAGGAGGCGAGAATGTTTCCGGAAAAGGAGCACCTTGTGTAAAGGGTCACATTGCTGTGAAGTCAGATTGTATAATCAGGAAATGGTAAGACGTACATTTCGTTGTGAAAATGCAGATTTACATTTGCAAATGGACATGCATTCGTCTCTGAAGGATTTTGCAAATATCGGTGCTTAGAACTTTCTCTCACGTAGACAAACTCTAGCATGTGGTCTTGGTATTAACTTAAGGTAATTGGAACAAAACCAATTACAGGGAGCTTACTGCTGCCTTACAAATTTATGTCCTTGGGCATTACTGAATTCTACGTCATACAGGGTCAGGTTATTTACTAAGAGATGCTAGAAAATCCTCAAATAAAAGTTATGGCACATATACTATTTGTTTGGGATCTCTTTCTATATGTCATGTTATGAATTAATTGCAAAATCGGTGCCTTTGCTTTTAAAGTTTATGAATAGCACAAGGGGGGAAAATCAAGAGATGATCTTAACAACAGAACAGTGACAAATCAAATCAAATACTGATGTTTATCGATAAATGGGAAGCATAAGCCAGCAGGCTCTGCAGACAAGAAATACCAATCTGGGGAAAAATACAGTGAAGATGATGTGTCATCCAGCATGCGGTGAATGGATCTACCTAAAGTTAGAACCAGTTTAGTCCTGAGCATTATCAATGCAAAAGACCTCCTTAATTCGGGGCGCCTGGGTGGCTCAGTCGGTAGAGCGTCCAACTTCAGTTCAGGTCATGATCTCCCAGTTCGTGAGTTCAAGCCCCATGTCGGGCTCTGTGCTGACAGCTCAGAGCCTGGAGCCTGCTTCAGATTCTGTGTCTCCCTTTCTCTCTCCGCCCCTTCCCTGCTCATGCTCTGTCTCTCTCTCTCAATAACAAATAAACATTAATTTTTTTTTAAAAGACCTCCTTAATTGTATTACAGTAAACACATTTGGGTCCATTGTACTTAAGTGCCATTAATATAAATATTAGTTATATCTCATGAGATATATAAACATACACACACATACAGACACACACACAATATATATATATATATCCATGTATATCAATAGACTATACATCGAGAGAGAGAGAGAGAGAGAGAGAGAGAGAGAGCAATATACTATAGAGAAAGCTGCACGTGTGCAGGTGCACAATCATGCACAAAATTACTTGCAATCTCATTTTTAACAATCAGGGAACTATTAGTTGTCATTTGGAAGGTTATCTATGCACCATACCATCACCAAAGCTGTCTGGTATGTTTGCCTTATATAGGTTCCAAGGGAAAGGAGATGAACCACACAATTCTTACACCTGTCTCAGAATTAACTGATAAAATCCTGAGCCTTTGTATTGCCAAATCAGTAGGTTGAACAGTCCCTTTGGTACAACTCTTGATGTGAAACATGGCATTGATACAGCAACCAATGTTTTTGTCATGCCCCCCCCCCCAAAAAAAAGATCCATCTTCAAGGATATGTGTGATGGTCAGGGTCTTACTGTAATTACAACCAGACATTATGAAGCACATACCGAAACTGTATTCGTAACCCATCTGTAATTCTCTTAGAACAATAATACCTCCCTGTGGATTAGTCACCCTACAGCAGCAAGTATACAAGAAAAATGTTGTAATTCAAGGAATTAATTTAGTAGTATGAAACTAGTTCAAAGCCTGCCCAACATATAAATTTTTGAATCTTTCTGTCTTGCAATATTGGGGTTCCAGAGAAAACTAGGGACTCATAAACAAGCAAACAAACAAAACCAAGTACCGTTCCCTAAAAGATCCTTTAACAGAGGACTGTATCCAAAAATAATATTAATTTGGGAACCGTCACAGATCTATGTGATACCATATTCTTGAAATTCATACTGTTAACAAACCTAGTTGATCGAATGAACAATACCTTCTTTTTCTTTTTGCAAAACTTACATATAAAGGTTTCTAATTCTGTACCTTACACATACTTCTAGTGTGAATCATTAAGAAGCTGACTTTCTCATTGACAGAGTTCCAGATTTTTTTTAAATTGCTTTCAGGTTTATTTTGAAAGACAGAGAGAGCATGAAGGGGGTAGGGGCAAAATAGAGGGGAGAAAGAGAATCCCACACAGGCTCCACACTGTCAGCACAGAGCCCAATGTAGGGCTCAAACTCGTGAACAGTGAGATCACGACCTGCGCCCAGAATGAGAGTCAGACACTTTACAGACTGAGCTGCCCAGGTATCCCGAGTTCTAGATTTTATTTCAAATCCAAAATGGTGCCTGATATGAACTGTTCAAGACAGCATAGATATTAAACAGAACATGAACAAAAACTAGGCATTAATGAAATGTCTGGCTAAATAATATCCCAAAGTATGGATTAAATTTTTTAAAATATTCAATGGCAGTGTACTGCATCTACATCTAGACACAATATATATTTATCAAGTCAGATATAGACACACTATCTATACCTACATCTAGATAAAATATATATTTATCTAGTCAGACATAGATACATTATGTGTATCTAAATATAGATACTATATACATTTATCAGTCAGATATAGATACACTATCTATACCTACAGCTAGATAAAATATATATTCATCTAGTCAGATATAGATACAATATGTGTATCTACATATACATACAATATATATTTATCAGGTCAGATATAGATACGCTATTTATATCTCGATATAGACACAATACATATTTATCAGATATAGATACACTATTTATATTGATATAGATTCAATATATACGTCAGATATATATACACTATCTGTATCTATATCTACATATAATATATATTTATCTAATCATATATAGATACAATGTGTATCTAGATATAGGTGCAATATATATTTATCAAGTCAGATGTTGATACACTATCTATACCTACATCTAGATACAATATATATTTATCTAATTGCATATGGATACAATATGTGTATCTAGATATAGATACAATATATATTTATCAAGTCAGATATAGATACACCATTTATATCGATATAGATACAATATATATTTATCAGTCAGATATAGATACACTATCTATATATACATCTAGATACAACATGCATCTATCAAGTCAGATACAGACACAATATATATCAGGTCAGATATAGATACACTATCTATATCTAGATATAGACACAACATTTATCAGGTCAGTTTCTTAAAAATCACTGGATTATACTACAAGGAGAGAAAAAATATTGCAAGCTTGAGCAAGGAATTTGGTGTGTGAGTTCCCAACACTTTAAGGAGTACATATTTATTTTAATAACTGATAGCAAGTATTGGTGCACATGAGAGCATGAGGAAAACTTGCTATGCAGATGGCCAGCCATCAGGACCAGGGTGAGCCATGTTAATAAGACATGATAAATCTGGAAAAGAACCAAGTTCTTTACATTGTTTAGTCTCTCAAAGAGGTGACTTTCAAAGCGATTCTGTTAACAGATCACCTCAGAGAAGCATTTTGAGCAAATTCAAGTTTTGACTTCTTCATTTTCATGCTTTAACATGGAAATTCCCACCCAAATAACCAACAGAAATTATAAAGTCCCACTCAATTGATGGACTACCATTCCAAAGAGTCCTTTTGCTCTGGCACAGATCTAGGACGCTCTGGGGGTGAGATGCTCAAAGAGAAGTTTATGGGACTCCCACTGCTATCCTGATTACAGCCGTAATTAACACAGAAAATGCAATGACAAATATCCAAAAGGAGCCACAGGTATTTTCATTCCTCCAGCATCGCCTCTTTCTGAGCCTTTGGAGGTCAAACTTTTGCTTCTCCTCAGTGCCTGACTGTAAAGTCAGCAGCACAGAAGGCCACTGGCAGTGGTCCTCCCTTGAAGACACATGGTGGGTTCATTTCCCTACAGATCTGGACCCAAAGTTCCCAGGTAATATCTACTCACTTTCACTCTATTGGTTATTTCCATAGTATCATGTTTGGGGAAAATACTGACGTCAAAGAGAAAAACCTGCTCACTCCCACCTTCTTTCTTGCCTCATCTTGGCCCAACGCGCCAAATTTACATCATCCTGAAGTCATGTGCTCAACTTCCTGACTGGGTTTTGGAACTTTCTATTTTTTTTTTTTTTAAAGTTGGTATTGTCTTAGGGTTTATTGGTGTTATTGTGGCTGATGTTTGAGAATCTGGATATTCCACCCTCCTCCTGGGCACATTTCTGGTCCACTTAATCATAATCATAGTCTGACCGAAGAGTCATTCTTGATATCTGGGTCTCAGGACCCCCAGCGCACTCATTACTCACAACCAAGAGGTCAAATCTTCATATTTTATGGAATGCAACCTTCTATCCCTCATTCATTTCAATCACTCACATACAGAATCACTCACACGTCTTGGAAATTTACTTTCATGCCCCGTGAACACATCTTCATCATCTCAAGAGGGAAACCATCGGGTCCTCAATCTTGCCCCACCACTCACTCTCCCTGGTAGCTGGACGTGTCCTTCCTCCGTAATTATAAATTCAGTTTTATCACAAGACCAACTATTTAACAAGTCACCATGAGAATTAAGGATTAGACGAATACAGTACTTAGAATGGCAGCTAGAATGTAATATGTACATGATAAATATTGGCAATTACTTCACGGTGCAATTGTGTTGACGTTCTAATTAGTATTCATTAATTCCTGATACTACTCATATAATCCCTTCTCATATGATCGTGACTCAGTAGAAGTGATTTACATATGAAGTATTTCAGAAGGTGCTTAGGAATTTAGGGAATTAAACATTTATTTTTGAAAATGCTTTCTTCCTATCAACCCTTCAACACCCACCGTGTCCTTTCTCCTGTGTCATCCTTTATTGACGATTTAGGCTCCTTGCTGAATGCGTTAATGCTGGACTGATGTTCTAAGACTGAGACAGAGCTTTATGGGGAGATTTCTTTGAACCCCATGAAGAAGCTCTAAAGTATTTCATGACATGTTACTTCCTTCTTCTCTACCTATGTTTTCATCTGTTTAATCTTACTGTTAAAACACACACACACACACACACACACACACACACACACACTCCACTTGGAAGAGGAGAAAGTCCCCTGGGTTCTTACCTATCAGAAGGTCAATGAGCACGTCAAGGTAGGCGGGAACTCTGCAGCCCATGGTTCTAACCCCGGGTAGACAAGGTAACACAGCGGTTCTGAGGCTGCTATCCTTAAGTTGCTTCTTGCCTGCCATCTGGGGACTTGGATTTCAGCTGGATTCCCCCCAGTCCCTACCTAATTAGGGTGCTTCACGGCACCTAAATTCTTCGTGCGCACCATGTGGGTTGTCTTGCGCAAAAACTTTCCTTCTGCGTGTCTGGTATGTTGGTATGTGCTAGACAGGGGGTGCAACGTGACCAGCCCCCGATAAAGTCTTTGGGCACCGGTGCCTCCCAAGCCTCTCTCAGGGACAATGCTGCGCACGTGCCGTGAAACTCTGACAGTGGAAGAAGGAAGCAACTCCACTGAGAAGACTCTAGAAATCTGGTTTCCGGTGTTGATGAGGGAGTGTGGGGCACGCTGAGGGCAGAGGACAGGCTAACAGCACCCCCCACCCCCAGTGGGGTATGTGTGACATTCCTCAGACACTCCTGGCCACCCAAAAACAGGGGAAAGGAACAAAAGCAAATGTATGACGGATGGAGATCACAGTCCTGCAGGACGGGAGTCTCCTTCCGTGTACGGACCACTTAGTAAACTGCAAGAAAAAGGCAATCTTATCCACAACCTAATCCCCAGACACCTACAGACTCCGTTTCCTGGAGCCCTAATATCACCCTCACCAAGATGGAAGGGGGTTTAAGTGCTGGCCTTGGTGATGTGGGAAAGCAAAGGCAAATGAAAAGTTAAATTCCCCGAATGCCTACAGCCGAGTGATGAGTGCTTGAAACAGGCAGAGTGACCCCCCTCTAGGAGCTCAGCTGCCTCGATGATGACACTCGGCTGGGGGCAAAAGGGAATCTTGGCTTAACATTATCCTGACTCCGCCAGGATCCTAGGAGTCTCCCTAAGCACATAAAAATTCCTTTGGAAACTTCCTTTACCTCAAGTCCCTCCCTCCCCTCCAGGATCCTCTAAGTGTACTTTAACATAAGAGTTTCTTTGGAAACTTCCTTCATCTCAACTCCCCCAAGAAATATGCTGGCATATTCTCCAAGCTTATGGCCCGTGATATACATCTGAAGGATCTCATGGATGAGGTTTTACTAAACAGTAAAAAAAAAAAAAAAAAAAAAAAAATGGTGATTTTCCTAAGAGCAGCTAGCCCCTCCAGGTCCTGGAAACCTTGCTTCCAAAATTCCTTAGACACTTACGCTGTCCCTGACCCCCTCCCAACCCGAGGGGATATAATCACTTACTGTCACAGCCCCAGTGCAGCTGTTTCTACCCAAGGGTCCTGTCCCCATGCTTTAACAAAATGACATTTTTACACCAAAGATGTCTCAAGAATTCTTTCTTGGCCGTCAGCTCTGGAGCCCCCACCATCACCCCAAACCCTCATCACTGTAACCCAACATGAGTTTGGTCTTTGGGGAGTTACAGGCAGCCAGCTCCCCAGGTGGAGGGGTCCCACAGAGGAAAGTATTTGCCGCAAATAAGTTCACGGGGAACCACGCGCAGAGAGCCGACTCCCTGAGTGAGGGTGAGAGGGCTTCTTCTACTTAGGGTTCCCACGGATCTTCAGAAAGAGGGGTTCTGGCGTCACCTGCAGAGGCAGGCATAACGTGCAGGTGAACTCAGAACCCCGGGCTGTAAGCGCATCTCACGTTTCGTGAACAAAGCTCGCGGTCCTGTCTGGGCAGAGACTCTGAGGTGACAAGGAAGCACGGGGAGCTGTGGACGAGGGCAAGGGCGACGGGCCGGCTCCGAGGGCCAGTGCGGGCTGCACACGGGTCCAGGGCTCCCTCATCTCGGGTACGGGACGCAGGAGGCCTTGCTTCCTTCCCAGCACTGGGAGCTTTACCCCTCGTTCATGGTCTCTGTTCTGCCTCGCAGCCATTCCCTGGCCTGGTGTGAACGTTCGTTTTTGTGTTTCCCTTTTCCCTTAAAATCCTGAACTACTGAGGTTTTTGCATTTCTCTGTGGTTCTGACACGTCCTAGGAAGCTGCTGTGTGCATAGGAGCAAGTCGAGGCAGCAGGGCCGGGGTCGGGGAAGACGGGTGCGAGCCTAAAATGACTCCTCTCTCCAGGGACCCCTCACTCTTTCTGCTCCTAATTCGGTCTGGACCTCACCCCATGCTCCCTGCCCTTTGCTCGCTTTCCTCTGTATCCTTCTGCTCTGATGGATCAGAGCTGTGAGTTCGAGTACACGCTGATTTCTTGCAGGGACTCCGCCCACTCGGGAGTGGTCTCCGGGAGCCCGACAACACCCTCCTGGGAAATATGAAGGAACACATATTTCTGGGCAGGAAACTCCCTCCCTAATAAGCCACTGTCTGTTTGGTGGCTTTCTAATTGCCAAAGCTTGACCCATAACTCAAGTTCCAGTAAACTTCACCCACAAAGTCCTAATCAAGCTGAAGCAGGGGCACCTGGCTGGCTCCGTCGGTCAAGCTCAGGTCATGATCTCAGGGTTCGTGAGTTCGAGCCCCGTGTAGGGCTCTGTGCCGACAGCTCAAAACCTGGAGCCTGCTTCGGATTCTGTGTCTCCATCTCTGCCCCTCCCCGGCTCATGCTCTCTCTCAAAAATATATAAACATTAAAAAATGCTTTTTAAAAAGCTGAAGCAGGGGCGCCTGGGTGGCGCAGTAGGTTGAGCGTCCGACTTCAGCCAGGTCACAATCTCGCGGTCCGTGAGTTCGAGCCCCGCATCGGGCTCTGGGCTGATGGCTCAGAGCCTGGAGCCTGTTTCCGATTCTGTGTCTCCCTCTCTCTCTGCCCCTCCCCCGTTCATGCTCTGTCTCTCTCTGTCCCCAAAATAAATAAACGTTGAAAAAAAAAATTAAAAAAAAAATAAATAAAAAGCTGAAGCATATATTTTCTCTAGACTCCGAGATTTGTTTTATATGCGCATAAAATGATGTCTATTTTCCAACTGATGGGCATACTTTCTAGATATACTCATTAAATCAAATGCATTATTTTTCAAAGTCTGAATGTCTTTACTGGTTTCTTTGTTTGTTTACTACTGATCTTAAATTATAAAAAAAAAGAGGTGTGCTAAAATCAAAAGATGTTACTTCGGACTTTCTCACATCTCCTTATCACTTTTGTGGTTTCGTATACATGAAGTTCCTTCACTAGAAGATGGTTTAATTCACAGACTGACAGAGAATTCCATAAGAAGTCACCCTCAGGGCGCCTGGGTGGCTCAGTCGGCTAAGAGTCTGACTTTGGCTCAGGTCATGATCTCACAGTTCATGGGTTCGAGCCCCGCATTAGGCTCTGTGCTGACAGCTCACAGCCTGAAGCCTGCTTTGGATCCCGTGTCTCCCTCTCTCTCTGTCCCTACCCCACTCACACTCTCTCTCTATCTCTCTCAAAAGTAAATAAACATTGAAAAATTAGAAAAAAAAAAAAGACAAGGGACTCTTACGTCCAGAGGCTGCCCATGGTTCCCTGACATATGGGCTCCCCATTGAGGTTGCCTACTTTCTGCACAGCTTGCTTCTAGAAAGCTTACAGAGGAGAAAGAGACTCCAGGAAAACACTGCAATCTTATATCGGACAAAGGGCTAGTAACCAAAATCTATACAGAACTCACCAAACTCCACACCCGAAAAGCAAATAATCCAGTGAAGAAATGGGCAGAAGACATGAATAGACACTTTGCTAAAGAAGACATCCAGATGGCCAACAGGCACATGAAAAGATGCTCAACGTCTCTCCTCATCAGGGAAATCCAAATCAAAACCGCACTGAGATACCACCTCATGCCAGTCAGAGTGGCTATAATGAGCAAATTAGAAGACTATAGGGGCGCATGGGTGGCGCAGTCGGTTAAGCGTCCGACTTCAGCCAGGTCACAATCTCGCGGTCCGTGAGTTCGAGCCCCGCGTCGGGCTCTGGGCTGATGGCTCAGAGCCTGGAGCCTGTTTCCGATTCTGTGTCTCCCTCTCTCTCTGCCCCTCCCCCGTTCATGCTCTGTCTCTCTGTCCCAAAAATAAATAAACGTTGAAAAAAAAAAAAAGAAGACTATAGATGCTGGTGAGGATGTGGAGAAACAGGAACCCTCTTGCACTGTTGGTGGCAATGCAATCTGGTGCAGCCGCTCTGGAAAACAGTGTGGAGGTTCGTCAAATCATTAAAAATAGATCTACCCTTGGGGCACCTGGGTGGCGCAGTTGGTTAAGCGTCTGACTTCAGCCAGGTCACGATCTCGCGGTCCGTGAGTTTGAGCCCCGCGTCAGGCTCTGGGCTGATGGCTTGGAGCCTGGAGCCTGTTTCCGATTCTGTGTCTCCCTCTCTCTCTGCCCCTCCCCCGTTCATGCTCTGTCTCTCTCTGTCCCAAAAATAAATAAAAAACGTTGAAAAAAATTAAAAAAAAAAAAATAGATCTACCCTAAGACCCAGCAATAGCACTGCTAGGAATTTACCCAAGGGGTACAGGAGTGCTGAGACAGGGGCGCATGTACCCCAATGTTTATAGCACTACTTTCAACAACAGCCAAACTAGGGAAAGAGCCTAGCTGTCCGTCAACTGACAAGTGGATAAAGAAGTTGTGGTTTATGTATACCATGGAATACTGCTCGGCAATGAGAAAGAATGAAATATGCCCTTTTGCAGCAACGTGGACGGAAGTGGAGAGTGTTATGCTAGGTGAAATAAGTCATACAGAGAAAGAGAGATACCGTATGTTTTCACTCTTATGTGGATCCTGAGAAACTTAGCAGAAGACCATGGGGGAGGGGAAGGGGAAAAAAAGTGAGAGAGGGAGGGCGGCAAACCATAAGAGACTCTTAAAAACTGAGAACAAACTGAGGGTTGATGGGGGGTGGGAGGGAGGGGAGGGTGGGTGATGGGCACTGAGGAGGGCACCTGCTGGGATGAGCACTGGGTGTTGTATGGAAACCAATTTGACAATAAATTTCATATTAAAAAAAGAAAAAAAAGCTTTCCTCGTCACTCCCTTGTGGTCCTGTGCAAACTGGCCTACCCACCTGGCCACCTGTCCTATAATCTGTCGGTTAGAATCAGGACAATAATTTCAGCACACAGCCAAGGATCACACAGGCTTGGATTTCAGGAGATAAGAATCATAGGTGGGGAAGGGGGTAATGCGGATTCTGACTGCATGACGTGCATCATAAATGTAGCTTTTATCATTATCATTACTGGTTGGTGGCTAGGCATATAAATCATGTAATTACAGTGGTGACTTTACAGAAAGAATGATATCTACCATAGTCACGGAGACAAAACCTTGTGAGAAAACACGTCTAAAAATGCATGTTGAGCAACAGTTACCACATGACCTCACTAGCTTCACCCTTTCATCGGGGGATGAGACCTATGAAGTCTGCAGGTTTTCTCTTGCATAAAAATACAGCCATGGGTCTCTCTTGGCATGTTCTTGATGCTTTTGTGCCCCACCAAAATTTAACAGCATGGCTTTCACTTACACATCACGGTGTTATTTATGCTTTGAGAATCAAAACAAAAACCCTACTGTTCCAATAGATGTCTCTCTCTCTCACACACACACACACACACACACACACACACACACACACAGAACTGTATTGATTAACAGAACAGATCGAATCTAAAATAGGGTTTAATGAGTCAAAAAATTCAAACAATCCATTTGAAAGCTAATTATGGTGCCCAAAGCCTCCTTGAGGCCCCTTTCATTAAATCTATGTTTTGCTTTATGATGGAAAACTAAAGGGCCCTTGCGGCTTTCTTTGTAAAGTAATTATTTCTAAAGGGAAAAACTTCAACAACACTTCAGCGACATAATTTGAATATCACATGCATGCTTTCAGCCTGTTTTTCTTTTCCTTTGACATTTTTATAATGTGAGAGAAATATGGATTTATCAGAAGAGTGGGAGTAATTAGACACAGGTTATCAAAAAAGAAACCTGTCGACGACCGTTCTTTGGGAATTGTCACAAGTCGGGATAAACCCCTCTTCCCAGTGATCATCGTCAGAGTGTGTGGGCAGCAGCTTCAGGATATGACAGGTGTCAGCGATGACCAACACTTCCTAGGACGATCTGTCAATTCAGTGTTCTTTTCCTGTGTCTGCCTTTGCAGGAACCGTTTTGTCCAGAGATTCCACTCACAAATTATACCCTCTATGATGAAGGCACTTGTGAATCAAATCGCCTCCACTGGTCACGCTTAGGTGCTCCCAGATCTCTGTCCTCCATATCCTGGGGTATCCAGGTTGGAGGGATGAATTCCCTTGCCTCCGGATGGGCAAGAACGTGGAGCTCTGCCAAGGACAGAGCTTTAAGGGAATGGTCAAACAGTCACAGGGCATATTCCTACCCTCAGTGCACTGTGTCCTAGACAACGGGTGCAAATATATAGGCTCAGACGTCACATGTTCTCCTAGATACCTCGTGAAGCAGGAAAGTAAGCTTGCAGGAGAGTAAACACAAGGAGAAGAGATCAGAGAGGGATGACAGAGATGGTGTTGAAGGAGGACTTTTACTTTTCTTGCTGAAATCTGTTATAAGCAGATTGGAGGAGGACCTTGCCCTCTCTTGCCTAAATGTGTCATAAGCAGAATAGTGTTTGGTATTGGTTTTAAACATAGAAGCAGGCTGGGAAACCAGATTACAGTGTGGAACAGAATGCCAGGGTTTGTTTTGTTTTTTTAATGTTTATTGGTTTTTGAGAGACAGAGAGACAGAGCATGAGCAGGGGAGGGGCAGAGAGAGAGAGAGACACAGAAGCCGAAGCAGCTCCAGCTCCGAGCTGTCAGCGCAGAGCCCGACATGGGGCTCGAACTAATGAGCCCTGAGATCATGACCTGAGCCAAAGTCGGACGCTCAACCAACTGAGCTACCCAGGCGTCCCTAGGATTTAGAGGAGACATTGGATAACACACCAAGATGACCAGATTCATGGAACACAAAAGTAAGCCGGGACCTACACACTTCTAAACAGCACGATTACCATTTAAATAGGATCTAGGGGCTCAGAAGACACAAAATGTCTGTGATGTGATTGAAGAAAACACTTGCCCATAGAAAGAACCTGGAATATCACAACTTGAATGAGAAAAGATAATCGTGAGACACCAACACTGAGACGGAATTATCGGACAAGGATTTCAAAGCAATAAACATAAACTTTCTTCAGCCAGCAATGACACACTTCCAACAAACCAGGGAGAAAATCTGAGCCGAAGAATCAGAAGATAATTTAAAAAGCAGATGTAAATGTACAGAAATGTAAAATACAGTACCTGAAATAAATGAAAGGAAGATTCAATACTATGCCAGACCTAGAAAAGACAAAACCATTCATTCATCTCACACCTGCCATATAAGATGAAGGATATCCATTCAAGCAGATGATACAGTAAGGAATTCTCATCCACCCAAAGAATAAAGAGCAGTGAAAATGACAACTGAGTAGATCTAAAGATTTCTTCCTTATAATTTAAATGTCCTTAATTGGTAACAGAAATTTAAAAGCAATGGTAGCAACAATGTATTGTGAGTGTCGTAACATACACAAGTAAAATTTACAATAATCAGAAGAAGAGAGAAATGGCCTTATACCATCGTAATCTTTTCCAACATACAAAAGTGGTAGACTATCGCTTCAAGAAACAAGGTTTAAATTCAAAACAATCACATTACGTGTGGGTGACCTAAATACCCCCAATAAAAAAAGCAGATATTGGATAAAAAAGCAAGACTCAAGTAATGGTTCCTCCAGAAACCGTGTGAAGTATAAAAGCTCAAATAGGCTACAAGAAGAAGAAAGGAAATGGGTAACCCTGATAACATCAATCAAAAGAAAGAAATAATAGATGAAAAAAATATCAGAGTAAATTCCACAGCAATTAGCAGGGATAAAGAAGGTCACTTCATAATGATATAGGGATCATTTCCTTAACAGTTGTTATAACACTCCTCAAAACCCATGCACTTAAACAGCCTTACAACACATGAAGAACACGCAAGTGAACTACAAGGAGAAAAAGACAAACCCACAACGATAATACAGTCTACAGAAGGTCCAGAAAGGCTTCAACAAAACAAAATGGCAGGAACCACATAGTCCATCCATGAGACCTAGGACGTCTTTAGAGAAGAAGTAGCCCACAGTAGCAGATTATACAGTTTATCCTGGTGAACTGAGGCAAGAACGTAAGGTCTACAACAGACCATATCTTGGGCCAAACAGGAGATTATAGCTTACTGTGGTGAACCTCAAGAACATTGGCCAAGGTAGACCAGATCCTGGGCCCAATGTGTTGAAGTCATAAGCAGGATGTTCTCTGACCATATGGAAGAACTTTGAAATCATAACCAGAAAGACATCTGGTAAACCCAAAAGCATTTGAGAACAGTATCCTAAATATCCTATGGGTAAAGACAAAAATCAAAAGGGAAATAGTATCTCTTTTGAACTGAGTGCCAGGAGGAGCACAACTTAAACAAATGTGTGAGATGTATTACGTGTGGCTGTTATTACTGGAGATTGTATGCCACCAAATCCCTATATTAGAAAAGAATAAAAGTCTCAAATCAATGATCTCAGCTTCCAGTTTAAAAATAAGAAACACAGGGGCATCTGGGTGGCTCAGTGGGTTAGGCGTCCGCCTTCGGCTCAGGTCACGATCTCACAATCCGTGAGTCTGAGCCCCACATTGGGCTCTGTGCTGACAGCTCAGGGCCTGGAGCCTGTTTTGGATTTTGTGTCTCCCTCTCTCTCCTCTCCTCTGCTCATGCTCTGTCTCTCTCAAAAATAAATACACGTTAAAAACTTTTTTAAAAAAAATAAGCAGCAGAGAAGAAACAACAGATGTTGGTAAGGATGTGGAGAAAGGGGAACCCTCGTGCACTGTTGGTAAGAATACAAATGGGTCCAGCCACTCTGGAAAACAGTATGAGGTTCCTCAAACAGTTAAAAGCAGAACTACCCTACGATCCAGGAATCATATTTAGCCAAAGAACAGGAAAGCCCTAGTTCAGAAAGATGCATGCACTCCTATATTTATAGCAGCATTTTCTACAATAATCAAACTAGGGGAGCAGCCCAATGTCCATGGGCTGATGAATGGATAAAGAAGATGGGATATATATACACAATGGAGTGTCACTCAGTGATGAAAAAGAATGAAATCTTGCCATTTGTGACCATGTGGATGGAGCTGGAGGGAATTATGCTGAGAGAAATTAGGGAAAGACAAATACCATAGGATTTCACTCAACAAACAGAGAGAGAGAGAGAGAGAGACAGAGGCAAACCAAAACACAGACTCTTAAGCCTAGAGAACATACTGATGGTCATCACAGGGGAGGTGGGGGGGGGGGTGATGGGGATGAACAGGACCCTCATCATGATGAGCACTGAGTGTTGATGAGCAGAACTGTTTAACCACTATATTGTACCCCTGAAACTAACATAACCCTCTATGCTAACTACAGTGGAATGCGGATTTTGAAAACTTTTTAATAATAAAAGAATAAATAGAGGGACAAAGTAAGCTAAGGAAATACATAATAAAGATCACAGTAGACTTTGATAAAATAAAGGAACAGAAATACCATAGAGAAAACTAACCCCAGCTGGTTCTCCAAGGATATCAATAAAATAAACATGTAACAATGGTAACTAAGACACTAAGACAGAAGATACTCCAAACAGTGATGTTGGGGCGCCTGGGTGGCTCAGTCAGTGAGGTGACCGTCTTCAGCTCAAGTCATGATCTCTCAGTTCAAGAGTTCAAGCCCCCATCAGGCTCTGTGGTGACAGCTCAGAGCCTGGAGCCTGCTTCAGATCCTGTGTCTCCCTCTCTCTCCCACCCCCCTGCTTGCATTCTGTCTCTCTTGCAAAAATACATAAACATTAAAAAAATTTTTTTACATAGTGATATTACCACTAAAAAAAAAAAACTATAGACACTCAAAGCATAATAAAGGAACACTAAAACTAAAAAAAATTATTGAACAACTTTATGGCCTTACCTGAGAAAATTTAGGTTTTCACTATGAAAAAGGATGTTAATCACAAGTCCTGTAACACACTTTGTCGTGCTGGAATAGCACACACACACACACACACACACACACACACACCGTTGACATATACACGGTGCTAGATTCATTTGGATAATATGTTTAAAGAATTCTGCGATTATGAAAAGGGATATTTTCCTCTTTGTTTTTGTATCAGGGTATGTTTAACCTCATCAAACAGACTTTTTCTTTTTTAATGTTTATTCATTTTTGAAAGAGTGCAAGCAGGGGAGGGGCAGAGAGAGAGGGACACACAGAATCGAAAGCAGGCTCCAGACTCTGAGCTGTCAGCACAGAACGCAACGCGGGACTCGAACTCATGAACCACGAGATCATGACCCGAGCTAAAGTCAGATGGTTCACTGACTAAGCTACCCAAGTGTCCCTCATTGAATAGATTTTTAAAACTTCCCTCTAGTTTCAGTTCCCGAAACAATTTATGTAGAATTAGTATTTTGTTTAAACCTTTTAAATGTTTAGAATAATCCCCACTGAAGCCACCTGAGGCTGGTGATTTCCCGGTGGAAAAGCCTTTAAAAACACAATCAATTGACTCCAGTTGGGCTAAAGATTTGGATAAAGGCTTAAGAATTTCATAACGTCCTCAAAGAACCATCTTTGCTTTCATGCATATCAAACGTTCTGTGGCTTGATCTGCTTCATACATCACGGTTTCTGCTTTATTATTATTTTCCTCCTCTTACTTACGTTGGGTTTATTTTCTCCTCTCCTCAAGTGAAAGATTAAGTCATTGATGTAAGGCATTATTTCCTTGGAAATAAGTGTTCATAGTATAAATAACCCTACAAGCACTTCTTTAGTTACAAACTACGTATTTTTTCATAGTGAAACTGAAAGGTTTTCCCCAGCTTTCTTGAGGTATAGTAAGTATATAAACACTGCACCTGCCTAATGTATACAATCGGCTGAGTCTGGACATATGTATAAACTCATGTTCCCAGCACCACAATCCAGGAAACACATACATCCGTCACTTCCTGATACATCATGTTTATATGTTTGTTCAGTGCACAACACTGATTTCTCTGTAATTTCCTTATTGACACATATATTATTTATTTTTTTAACATTTATTTTTGAGACAGAGAGAGAGCATGAACAGGGGAGGGGCAGAGAGAGAGGGAGACACAGAATCGGAAGCAGGCTCCAGGCTCCGAGCCATCAGCCCAGAGCCCGACGCAGGGCTCAAACCCACAGACCGCAAGATCATGACCTGAGCCAAAGTCAGACACTTAACCGACTGAGCCACCCACACGCCCCGACACATACATTATTTAGAAGCCTCCTGCTTCTTTTTCAAATGTTTGGAATATTCAGATACTGTCCTCAGTTGTTAATTCAATTCCACGGTCACCAGAGAACATGTAGGATTTAAACCATCTCAAATCTACTGAAACTTGATTTATGACCCACATATTGTCCATGTTCATAAACACACCATGTGCAAAGACAATATATATTGTGATGTTGAGTGTTCTATAAAGGCTAACTGTATGCTTCAGCTCTTTATTCTTCCTGATTTTCTGTGTACTTGTTTCATTAAAAATTTGTTTTTTTGAAAACTGAGTACAATTATGAATTTGTTGATTCTTTTCACACTTTTTTTTTTTTTTTTGCTTCATGTATTTCAAAGTGCTGCTATTAAGTCCATAACCCTGAGGACAGTTATGTTCTCTGAAAGTCAGCTCCAGTGTGTTTGTGGGCAGCTCACAATGGGACCTTGCTGGCTTAATCTCTCTGCCTTTTAACTGAGGTGTGCAGAAAGCATTTAAAATTTTGTTTTAACATTTGTTCATTTTTGAGAGACAGAGCATGAGCGGGGAAGGGGCAGAGAGAGGGAGACACAGAATCCAAAGCGGGCTCCAGGCTCCGAGCTGTCAGCACAGAGCCCTCCATGGGGCTCGAACTCATAAACCGCGAGATCATGACCCAAGCTGAAGTCACATGCCCAAATGACTGAGCCACCCAGGTGCCCCCAGAAATCATGTATATTTGAGTAGTGATGTGCAGGTTTTAAACGTAACACCCCATACACCTTGCTATCTGTTTTCTCTGTCTCAACTGTTCTTTATTACTTTCCAATTTTTTTTTCTTTTAATTTTTGCTGCCTTCTTTTAGATCTTTTCTCTCTGTTCACGTTTGGGCCATAAAGGTAACTTTTTTGTTTTTTTCTTCAGAGTTTTCCTTAATGTTCATATCATACAAACTTAACTTGTCCTAGCCACATAGAAGCATCCCATGTCCTATTTTCAAACTTTGTGCTGGGGTGTCGTACTTTTAATTCCACCTGTGTCATTAACCACAGAAAGGTTTTTTACTCTGCTATCCTGTCCCGAGTGTTGGGAAATGTGCATACATTTGCACGTACTTTCATAGATATCATTTCCAACATGCTACATTCCTTTGAGTGGATCCCGATTTCCATTACGTACAACTGTCCTGCTGTCCCTAGGAATCTTTTGCATTTCTTACTGCGTTTTGTCTGCTGGTGATGACTTTTTCAGCCTGTGTGTCTGAACAAGTCGGTATTTCAATTTCATCTTCAAGAGGTACTTTCGCTCAGTTCAGAATTCTAGGACGAAAGGGCTTTTCAATTCTGGAAAGCTAACACTGCCCTACGCCCGGGGGTGTGCAGTTTCTGATGAGACAATGTGGCCATGCTTATGCTTGCCCCTCTGCAGATAACATTAGTTTACCCCAGTTCCCTTTGAAAGGGTCTCTATCACTGGCTGATGGTAGCTGGATGAAATTTGGGGTGGAGGGGTGGAGATGTCATTATTTAAATATTTTTTTCCCTCCCACTCTCTCTGGAATTGCAGCCACAAGCATATTATTCCGCGTGGTGTCATCTCAAAGTTCACTTGATCCCTGTTTTCTTCCTCACCATCCTTTGTAATCTTGATGTTTCATTTTGCATAATTTTTTAAATTTCGCTTTTCTTTTGCAGTCTGCTGTTAATTCCGTTGGATATCATCTTTTATTTTTTTAAACGCTTTTATTTTTGAGAGACAGATAGAGAGAGAGACAGAGCACAAGCGGGGGAGGAGCAGAGACAGAGGGAGATACAGAATCTGAAGCAGGCTCCAGGCTCCAAGCTGTCAGCACAGAGCCCGACATGGGGCTCCAACCCAAGAACCGTGAGCTCATGACCTGAGCCGAAGTGGGACGCTTAACCAACTGAGCCACCCAGGCGCCCCACTGTGGGCATCATCTTTATCCCAGACACTGTATCTTTTGACTCTAGGAGATTAACTTGGTTTTTGTATTTTCCTTGACTCTCTCTCTGGTACTTTAAACTGATGAGGAATATTTATAAAGGATTGTTTAATGACCCGATCTACTAATTGTATGATCTGTGTTAGTTCTTTCTTGGTCCATTTCCCTCTACTGTACTTTCGTTTCCTCCACATGATCATACTTTTCTGTTCTTTGGCACGTCAGTTAATATTTCACTAGATACTGGCCTTTGTAAATGTTGACACCTGACCTTTGCTCTGGATGACTCTTAGGTAACTTGGGAACAGTTGTTCATGTCAAGCCTTATTTGTAAACATCGCTGGGAGGAGGTCCAGGAGACTTCAGTCTGAGATTGGACTGGTCAAGTAAAATTGTTTTGAATGTCACCTCCCTCTAATTTTTTTATGGGGTAAAATACACATAAAATGTACTATCCTCACAATGGTTAAGTGCATACCATGCCTACCCCTTGTGATGTATAGGACGTATTCTAACATATCATTTATTTATTGTGTCTACTATCTCTTGCCTGCGTCACACCACAAAAAGTTAAAATCTGCAATGACTAGAAATTCTGGTTGGGTTCAAGCCAAGACGTGTTGATCTAGAGCCCAGGCCTGTGTTTGGCAAATGGTGGGTATCACATAATTGTCGGATGAATCAGTCCATTCGTGCCATACTTAAAAACAGCAACAATACAATTTGTGTTTCTTCTTTTAAAAACCGTTGTCAAGTGATGGGACCTTACTAAGAGCTGAGAATGGTTGGAACCACTCTTGGTTACTTTCCTGTTTCCACCCCCATGTTGTGTCCCCCCAGTTGGTGGACTGAAAATCTGTGTAAAAGATAGTAATCTTTCTATGCACATAGACCTTTATTTTTTTCTGTGTATCTTTACTGTAAAGTGACATGCACATTTATATTATTTGAGAATTCTACAGTAACTGCAAAAATTGGTGAGAATGATTTCACATGGCATAAAGAAAAGAGGTAATAATTGCTTTACGATTAAAAGCTGTAAATGTTATCACTTCTACTTGCAGATAGATGAAACTGAATCAAAGAAACACACATACATAGGAATAGAACGGTTCATTTTCTCCAAACAAAAACTACAAGTTGTATTTCTTTTTGTACTGATGTTCTTACTGTAAAAACTGGAAATCTGTAGGGTAAATATCCATGTAATTTAAAAACCATAATGTACTTCAGTCAGAAATACTTTAACAAAAATATTTCTCGTAAATACAATGAAAAATCTCTATGTGGAGTATTTTTCTTCAATAATAGTTTTGACTGGAATAATTTCATTACCTTCTGTGAAGCCACAGTTTCAGATTTAATACTAGAAATCTTGCAATTATTCTGTGTTTTTATCTCTGAAAACAACATTTTATTTCACACTCCATCAAGGTCAATAAAATGGAGCAACCAAAAAAAAAATAAAATTCATTCCAAAAGTTAAGCAAAATTCATACATTTTGCAGAGATTACATTTCCAATGAAAAATAAAAGAGAACATATGTCAGAACCATTCAGAGTTCTAAAAACTTAGTTTGATTAATGCTAGCTATGTCTTTCTTTTCCCCCATAGAAAATATATAGGCACGCTATGTCCTTGAGGCACTGTGACATTTCATCTGTATTCTGTTCACTAAAACTCCAAGATCTCCTTCCAAAATTTAAAGCCTGTCAACAAGGTTATGATCATAGAGAATGGAAAATAAATATTTTCAAAAATGTTCTAAAACACGTTACTATGCATACGTGGGTTCAGGTAGCGTGCAATTCAGTCAACATATGAAATAAACAAAACCACCTTTTCGGTGTGCATTTCACCATGGATAAAATAAACAGATTTTAAGAATCAGGAAGAAAGAAAAATAAGCCCGTTGACACAAAGGTTTAAAAAAAAAAAAAAAAACTGCCTAAGACCAAAGCGAAAAGTAGAATGTAAACTAATTTTTATTTTACTTGAAATAAATTGCGGGCCATAAACAGTAGTCATTTCCCTCCACCTGCAATCACTTAGCCAAGAGGAAATGCTGCATGCTCTCAAAACCTTAGTGTGTCGAGCAAATTTTTATTTTTTTAATGTTTATTTTTCAGAGAGAGAGAGCAAGTGTGTGGGGGAGGGGCAGAGAGAGAGGGAGACACAGAATCCAAAGCAGCTCCAGGCTCTGAGATGTCAGCACAGAGCCTGTCGCGGGGCTCGAACCCACGAACCGCGAGATCTTGACCTAGGCTGAAGTCGGACGCTCAACCGACTGAGCCACCCAGGTGCCCCAATGTTTATTTACTTATTTACTTGAGAGAGACAGAGACAGAGAATGAGCAGGGGGAGGGTCAGAGAGAGAGGGAGACACAGAATCCAAGGCAGGCTCCAGGCTCCCAGGTGTCAGCACAGAGCCAGATGGAGGGCTTGAACCCACAAATCGTGAGATCATGACTTGAGCCGGAGTCAGATGCCCAACCAACAAATTTTAAAAGGCATTCTAACAGGGCACCTGGGTGGCTCAGTTGGTGGAGTATCTGACTTTGGCTCAGGTCATGATCTCACAGTTCATGGGTTCAAGCCCTGCATTGGGCTCAGTGCTCACAGCCCAGAGCCTGGAGCCTGCTTCATATACTGTGTCTCCCTCTCTCTCTGTCTCTCTGTCTCTCTCTCTCTCTCTGAAAAATAAACATTAAAAAAAGAAAAAAAGTAAATGTCTACGGGCACCTGGGTGACTTAGTCGGTTAAGCATCTGGCTCTTGGTTTCAGCTCAGGTCATGATCTCACGGTTCATGAGTTTGAGCCCCACATCCGCGGATGTGCTGACAGCACAGAACCTGCTTGGGATTCTCTCTCTCCTCTCTCTCTCTCTCTGACCCTACCCCACTTGCTGTCTCTCTCAAAATAAATAATTTTTTTTTAATGTCTAAAATTTGCCCACCTTCTCTACGTATTGATGTGGGCACTCTCATGAAACAAGGGAGCCACGAACGCTGACCTATAGAAGAGATGAGTCACCATCGGGAAGAAAGACCACCAGAAGGTTGGCCTTGGTGGAATAATTCAAATGTCACGGCTTTATGCAGAAGCGGTGACCTTCCTCATTAACTGGGACTGGTCACAATGGAGTAAAGACACTGTCCAGACTCCCTGTGGGCCATGCCAGCTTCTCATGATGCATGAGAAGTTCATGTGACACCTAATGTCATTTCACAGAACCTTCAGTCCTGGAAGGGATCCATTTGTTAAGGTAACTGTATCGGACAGAGCACACTAATTAGACTGTTCCCACTGGCACTGATGAGGTTTACGGGTAGAAACAGAAGCAGAGTCTAAGTAAGAGATTGGGAGGCTGGCAATTTCCATGATCAAGTGACAGTGGCCCCAGAAGGATCAAATCCAGCCACCGACAGACCGAAGGCATAGAGATGCCCCATCATCTCACTGCCCTGGAATCCCGAACCCCACGTTTAGGGAGACACATGTGATTCCACACTTTGACAATCTGCAGCTTATGGGAATGTGTGAAGGCTTGACCTCAAGGACAGGGAAAAAACATACCACACCCTCAAGCATCATTGTAGCCCATGAGAGTTTGTTTTTAAGGTTGACTCTTTTATTTTCAGAGAGCAAGTGGGGGAGGGGCAGAGAGAGAGGGAGAAAGAATCCCAAGGAATCCCAAGCAGGCTCTGCACTGTGAGCACGGAGCCCCATGCGGGGCTCCAGCTCACGAACCATGACATCGTGACCTGGGCCGACATCAAGAGTTGGGACACTCAACCGACTGAGTCACCCAGGCGTCCCCAATGGCAGACAGTTTTAAATGTCATTAAACAGTTATCACTGGAGGAAACAGATATTGGTTTTATGGCCAAAAAGAGAAGGCCTCAAAGATCTTTATGTTTGAGGAAAGCATCTTTGGGTTATGGCTGCTGGTGTTCCTTCCAATTTTTTCTTACGCCTACTGTGCCCATAATTGTGTGTGTGTGTGTGTGTGTGTGAGGGTGTGTGGGTGTGTGTCTGTCTCCTCCCTCAATTTATTGAGATGAAAATTACCAACAGTGAAATGCTGTGTTTAGTGTCTAACACACTTTTTCTTTCTTATAAAGTCATTTAAAATTTTTTTTAAACCTGTAATCTATTGTTTGTAAATAATTAAAAGGGTTCTTCTCTTTAAATAATCAAATACTTTGGTTTTTGAGTCTACCAACTCAGTCACAATGCTGAGTATGTTCATCACCAGAAAACGTCCTCAAGCTCTTTCCAGGATGGAAAACCACTGTTCATCTTGCATTAGCATGCTCGTTACTTCTCGTTGAGCATCCTACAAATGTTAAGTTCCACGTACAAATACACCCCCAGCTGTGTTGCTATTTCTACTCAACCTCACGTCTATGAGGGTGACCCATACTATGCCTGCATAGGTACCTGATTTTTCTCTGCTTGGTACATAGTACCCCATTGAGCAAGTATACCGCAATTTGCTTATCCACTCTCCTGGTGAATTTTCTTGAGTTTATTGAAAATGCTTTCTTCCATCTACTAAGTGGATTATATAGCTTTCCATCTTTATTCTGGTAACAGAATTAAAGATAAACACGGACTGATTTTCAGTGTTAAACCCACCTTACATTTGTGGACAACATGCACTTGGGAATGACCTCTTGTCCTTTTTTTTTTTTTTTTTACTTTGCTAGATTTGGTTTGTAAACTTGGCACCTCGCTGAAGGAAATTCTTCGACGGAACCTCCTCCTCCACTTGATTATTTTCTTTTTTTTTTTTTAATGTTTATTTTTGAGAGGCAGAGAGACAGAGACAGAATGCGAGTGGGTTAGGGGCAGAGAGAGAGGGAAACACAGAATCCAAAGCAGGCTCCAGGCTCTGAGCTGTCAGCACAGAACCTGATGCAGGGCTCAAACTCACGAACCGCGAGATCACGACCTGAGCCGATGTCGGAGGCTCAACCGACTGAGCCACCCAGGTGCCCCCTCCACTTGGTTATATAAAGAGAACGACCCTTTTAATTATTTATAAACAATAGAGCACAGGTTAAACAGAATTTTAAAATGACTTTACAAGAAAGAAAAAGCATACTAGTCACTTACTAAACACAGGGCCTATAATTAAGCTATTAACCTATTGTTCCTCAGCCTAAGAATTAATCTAATTGTATCTCAAGTACTTAACATTTTCTAGGTAAAACTCCTTAATAGCTAACAGATAAGACAAACAGCGGGAGGCTTATCTTGAATCTCAGATTCAGCGATGCTTTCTAGAACGTGTATCTCTATGCCTCCCATCCTATTCCCCAGATTCCTTTCTCGGTCCTCCGTCTGTCCATCACACCTACATGCCAACGTGCCAGGTCAGGCTGCCCCTTTCACAGCTGTTTGTAACTATAGGCTCGCCGTGCTTTCTAAGCCTATCCAAGCCTTCCCAGTACAGGGAAGCCTGTATTACTGGCTTCCCTCCCATCTCAGACTACACAGGGCTTGCATATCAAGCACTCGCCGTGTGTAGAAATGCCTCTTTGAAATCTCTCTGCAGGGTTGACACACAGGCAAGGCAGCGCCTTCCATCTAAGTACCATATGGATGTGGGGAGACTGTCTTCAGCCTGCCCTTCCCTGTATTTACTGAGTGAACTGCCCAGAACGTTTCGTGCACATATGACGTGTCTTAAGTGGTGATACGGACAACCGTCAGGTTCTCTTGGGCGTGAAAACATACATCTTTGCCATATTACGCAAAATTTGAAGACACACACACACACACACACACACACACACACACACACACACAGGATGATGCCCAACACAGCTAAAGAAGAAGCAGAATGATTCCGCTAGGCGGATCTGCAAAGAGGAATCTTCCAAGAATGTGGAATCCAGCTCCTATCTACTCATCTCATACACCCTCCACAGAGAAGGAAACATGCTTCCCCAATCAGAAGAGGAAGGGGAACTTGAAGGGATGCACCATATTTTTCTACCCTCTTCTACACGGAGTGCCATGTTTCATTCTGTTGGATTTCAGTGTTCTAAAGAACATACGTGGAGACACAGCCTGGTGAAAACATACCTGAGAGGGCTCACGCTCTTTAGTACTTCTGGGTGTCCATCAAAATAACACCTGCATCTCTCTGAACAGTCTGCCTTTAATACTATTAACACCCATCACGCAGGGCTGTGAAGCTCATGTTTAGGACACGGGTTCATACTGTGCAACCTCCAACACACATGCATGTTAAACAGCTACGCTCTTGCTAAACTCCCAGTGGCTTAATTGTATTAAAAACCTCCAAGTTTGGGGCACCTGGGTGGCTCAGTCAGCTAAGCGTCTGACTCTTGGTTTTGGCTCAGGTCACAGTCTAGTGGCTTGTGGGTTCAAGCCCGGAGTCAGGCTCTGTGCTGACAGCGTGGAGCCTGCTTGGGATTCTGTCTCTTCCTCTCTGTCTGCACCTGCCCCACTTGTGTGTGCTTTCTCAAAATAAACAAATAATTAAAAAAAAAAAAAAACCACCTCCAACTTCAGGGCGCCTCGGTGGCTGAGTCAGTTAAGTGTCTGACTCTTGGTTTCAGCTCAGGACATGATCTCATGGTTGTGAGACTGAGCCCTGTGTCCAGCTGGGCATAGAGCCTGCTTGGGATGCTCTCTCTCCCTGTCCCTGTGCCCCTGTCCTTCTCACACGTACTCTGTTTCTGAAAACAAAACCAAGGGGCACCTGGGTGGTTCACTGGGTTGAGTTGCCAACTTTGGCTCAGATCGTGATCTTGCAGTACGTGAGTTCAAGCCTCACGTCAGGCTCTGTGCTGACAGCTTTGGATCTTCCCTGCCCCTCACTCTCTGCCCCTCACTCACACTCTCGCTCTCTCAAAAACTTAAAAAAAAAGTATCAAAAACAAAGACAAAAAATGTCCAAGTGTCACCAGCAATGATAAGCAATATTGAAGCACTGAGTCAATTCTGTGGTGGGGAGGGAAGATACAAACCTGTCACGTTAAGTTCGGCAGTATGCCGTAGCTATTACATAAAAGCGCAACGGAGAAAATCTTTCCAAACTCCTGTAATTCGTAACGTCCAATGACAGCAGTGATTCAAGTCAACTCGTCAACCACATATGAGACACTACCTTCTAGTTAAATGTATTTTAACATACCATTGAAGAAAGAGGGAAAGACGATGTTCACATGGAGAGAAAAGTTCCAGTGCAAATTATGCAGAAACACTGCAACTCTTCAATTTCTCAAGGTCGGTGAGGAAATGAAGGTGGTCGGTACCAAGATATTAATATAATAAGACAGAATTGTTTTAACATGTCTATATAAGGAAGGATTTTTACTTTTTTTAGGTATATTTCTATATTTTGAGAGAGAGAGAGAAAACACGAGTGGAGGAGGGCAGACAGAGAGGGAGAGAGAATCCCAAGCAGGCTCTGTACTGCCAGCACAGAGCCTGATGCAGGGGTTGAACTCATGAACCATGAGATCATGACCTGAGCTGAAATCAAGACTGGGATGCTTAACCAACTGAGTCACCCAGGTGCCCCTGTAAGTATAGATTTTAAAAAACACGATTTCCAAGAATTCGTCACCCAATTAACGAGTTAAAGACAGAGAGCCCACACATGATCGAAGAAAGGATAAAATAAAACAAAAACTTCTTCCTCAGGAATGCAAATTCTCAGCCAAATGCCCCACAACCAACGAAACAGAACCATCCACATTTGCATTTTTTTTAAGCATTTCTTGCTAAAAGTAAGTGTGTTTCACAATCTGCAGCTCAGAATGCAGCCTCCAAATGCTGGAGACAAGTATTTGCCTTTAGAGACCTGATCTCCATGAAACTAAGGTGCCCACACGTTTATTTTCCTTCCCAACCAAAGATTCACTGTTTTCCACCACACTCTTAGAAAGGTCTTACCTCCTCTCTGTGCTGTTCTGTGGTCTTGAGGAGGAATAAGTTATTCAAGTGATGTTTAGGGAGCTAATAAAAGCAATCCTCAGAATAAAAACGGCCAGTCTACAGTACTGAGTTAAGCAGCAGGACAAAGTGACCCGAGTTCCTTCATTCCACTGCGTTCAGTCACGCGTAGCCCTGCTAAAGATTTATTTGGAACACAGATGGACGTGTGCATGGAAACCAAAGCTCTCTGAAAGCCTCCCAAGTTCAACCCCTATGCTTTTCCAGAGAGCTCCTTAGACTTTACATCAGCACAGTCAACCCTCCAATCGTCATTCCTTTTCCACTTAAACAACCCCAACTACTGGTGATCTGGTCACACTGCAACAAGTCATTTTATCTTGCAGGGCAAAATATTTGTGGCGCTGTCTCTGTCCCCTGATTCTTCAGCAGTTTTTCTGGGATTTCACTGTAGGAGGCAGGTTTTTATTAGCCCAGCTACACCATTTTCATTTCTTTAGAACTCTTGAATCTTACAAACTAAACATTTCTATGCCAGCAACAGATTTAAAATGCATTCATCTTGTTATCGTTATTTTTTTTTTTTTAATTTCAGAGACAGTGCAAGTGGGGGAGAGGTGCAGAGGGGGAAAGACAGAATCCTAAGCAGGCCCCATGGTCAGCATGGAGCCCAACACGGGGCTCAACCCCACGACCCTGGGATCATGACCTGAGCCTAAATCAAGAGTCACACACTCTGCACTCTGAGCCACCCAAGCGCCCGTAAAATGCATAATTTCAAAAAGAAACTGCATGTGTTAATTTTTCAAAAGTTATAATTTGCATTAGCATCAAATACATAGCTACCTATATGGGTCGCCTGGGTGGCTTATTTGGTTAAGTGTCCAACTTTGGCTCGGGTCTCGATCTCACGGCTTGTGGGTTCGAGCCCCACGTCGGGCTCTGTGCCGACAGCTCAGAGCCTGGAGCCTGCTTTGGATTCTGTGTCTCCCTCTCTCCCTGCCCCTCCCCCGCTCACCCTCTGTCTTTCTCCGTCAAAACTATTTATGTATCATGTACATGTGTTTATGCACTTGGGGAAACACATTATGTGTGGATATTAATGCATGCACATATGAGTGTATAAAATACAGCCAACAGATGAGATAAAATAATTTAAGGAAAATAAGATATCATATTGCACAATATCATAAATACACATATGCCTGACCAATAACATAAACTTTATGTGTTGCACATACTCTGTATGTTGTATGCATTATACAGCGTATTCTTACAATGAAGAAAGCTAGAAAAAACAAAACATGATTAAGAAACTCGTAAGGAGGAGGGCCTTGGGGGCTGAGTCAAGTGTCCTACTCTTAGTTTTGGCTCAGGTCATGATGTCACGGTTCTGTGGATTCGAGCCCCGTGTCAGGCTCTGTGCTGATTCTCTGTTTCTCTGCCCCTCTCCTGCTCATGATGTCTCTGTCTCTCTCAGAAATAAATGAACTAAAAAAAAATAATAATAATAAAAAGGGAAGGACGCCTCGCTGGCTCAGTCAGTAGAGTGTGCAACTCTTGATCTCACATAGGTGCAAATTCCACATGGCGTCTTTATAAATCTACAGAAGTGGTCCAAACATCTCAAGACTGGCTCTCTGTCCCTTGCATGGTGCCAACGTTTGCCATTTGGGGCTGGCGCATGGGAATGTTTCTCTGGGGTGGTTTGTGCCTTCGGAGACTCACCATCCCATGTCTTTCTCCAGCTCTTTCAATACTTTGGCCAAACATTCCCGTCTTAAACTAGCTGGTTGGTGGGGGAAGGGCACGGATCATGAATGATATACTCTATATTCTGAATTATTTTAACGTATGTACGTTATATAGTTGATTGGCCATTAGTTAAGTTCCTATGTGCCCTGGAATGAATTTGGCACATGTTAAAAAGACCCAGGGGGCACCTGGGTGGCTCAGTTGGTTAAGTGTCCAACTTTGGCTCACGTCATGATGTCATGGTTCGTGAGCTGGAACCCCACATGGGGCTCTCTGCTCAGAGCACAGAGCATGCTTGGGATTCTCTCTCCCCCTTTCTCTGCCCCTTCTCCCCCACTCTCTCCCAAAATAAATAAATAAACTTATAAAAATATTTAAAAAAAAAAAGACGACCCAGGATATTATGAGAGCTTCCTCGACCACCACTGATAAATACTTGTCTAGACCAATGACCTGTCAATTTCCAGAGACAACAGATACTTTTGTGTGAATAATAAGCAGTATTAGTATCAAAAACCTAGAATACCTGTAAGTCTACACTTTCTCTCTAGATTTACGTCTCATTCCACCAAACAAACAACAAAAAAACTATGGTCATTAAGTGTTCCAGTAAAAGTTTACAGTCCCTTAGTGACTTCTTGACAAATGCGCGTTGACATTTTAAGAATTACGAACTTTATTTAAGTGAGCCTTTAATATTAGGGCTGTAGTGATGGCAAAAACTGAATAAAATAACTTTACAATTTCTAGGTAACTCATCATTTGAAAAATGTATTAAATTCACATTATGTCTTAAGAATTAAAGTTTGATTAGATAACGCAACTCAATTTTGCAGCAAATAGGAGTTAATTCCTTGAGGAACTATGCCAATATATAAAACAGAATAGAATTTCAGGATGCCACCTTTTATCTACATTAAGATTTGTGCTTGTTTGTCAGTGAAAAGAATAATCAATTCTCTCTCTTTCAAGCTTCATAAATATTCACGCGATGTTCTGAACTCTCCCTTCTCATTTTATTTGTTTACTCTTGATAGATGTCAGCAATGCCGATTTTATGTCGTGGGACTCAACCCGCTGGCTCGGGCGTGCATCGTTTCTAATAACTCAACAGGACTGAAACCCTAGACCACCAAAAGAAGTTATGCTATTTTTTATACTGTATATGAATTAAATGAGCATTCTGCCAACATGCATTTCGAGCATTACTGGGAGAGATCTGTATTTCAAATCTTGGCTAGTTACGGCTCTAGAGCTCCAGACACTGATGTGGAAATGGAATTGCAACATGAAGTTATACGGTGATTTTTAATTTCTACACGTCTCTGTCACGTGCCTTATGCGGTACACGTGAATAGCAGTTGTAGGTTCCTCATCAGCTTGCAAGATATTTGCACATTAAATCGTAGTCAATTTTATGGAGCAGGGAACTTAGCATCTAACCTTGCTCTACCCAAAGTTTCCAAGAGGAGCCCAGCATGGACAGAGCATGCAAAGAAGAAAGAAATCCCCTGGAAAAACATCCACTCTCAGGAAAGAACCCAGAAAGGGGATTCAGAAGAAATTAATCCGTATGGAAAGAAGCAAATGTAATAGGGTTTCGTGGGTTCGGCTGAAATTCTTCCCGGACCCAAGCCAGTGCCCAGAAATTTAAGAAAACCCCAGAAATTAGATCTTTAAAATCTTAAAAGACTATATGGTATGTATCAGGAAAAACTGATCTGCAGACGACTTACCAGAATTTAACAGAGAGAGAGAGAGAGAGATTATCCATGGGATTCAGTTAGCCTACGCTAGTTCCAAGAAAATTTACTTTTTCAGAGGACTTATCCCTATGACATGAGTCCACCGCCCATGTTAGGTAACAATGTTTGTTTTTCTCTGAGATTTCTAGATAGTTAGTTCGCGTTGGGACTCCAAAGTAGGCTACTCTTTCTCTGCCCAGCTCTCAAAATTCCCTGTTCTTCATAGATGCCGATACGTTCCTAGTCCTGTCTTGTTCAAACCCAGCCTCATTGGGAAGCTGGCTTCAATCATTTCCAGAATCATCTAAACACTGGTGGCTTCTCTGCTACAAGCTTCACAATCCACTCACCGCTTAACTCCTTAAATCTACAGCTTGAATACTTAGCAGATTTGTGTCTTGGACAGACAGCAAAACATTGGCCCAACAATTTCTCTCTTAAGTGTTTCTACCGCATTGATATTTATTTTGGTAAGTGATAGGTTCTATTGGTTTTGCCCCATTTTTGCTCCTTTAAAGGGTTTGTCTGTTTTATTTCAAGTTGTTTATGTGGATACTCTCATGCTCCTTACCCATCACTTTATTTTTCTCCTGTTTTCTTCCTTTAATTTTGCTCCATTGCATTTGCTTTGGTAAGGCAACAGGTTGACTCTCTTTTAGCTCACTTAAGAGTTCGTTTTTTAGGGGCGCCTGGGTGGCTCAGTCGGTTCAGCGTCCAACTTCGGCTCAGGTCATGATCTCACAGTCTGTGAGTTCGAGCCCCGCATCGGGCTCTGTGCTAAGAGCTCAGAGTCTGGAGCCTGCTTCCAATTCTGTGTCTCCCTCTCTCTCTGCCCCTCCCCCACTTGCACTCTGTCTCTCTCTCTCTCTCAAAAATAAACATTTAAAATTTTAAGTTGTTTAGCTACAGACTTTAAAATTTCACTTTTATATTTATTGAAATGAGAAATAAAATACCATGTCTTACAAAGAGTGAAGAAATTAAATGTTCATTATTTCAAAGTCTCATTTTAAGTATTTTTCATGTAATTTTGCTTTTTGTTTTGCATCGTTATGTTTCTACATAATGATATTTCTCTTTGGAGATATAACAATTCCCTACTATATACATATGGCCTACCATAATTTAGTTTTTGTAAACTTTCATCATTTTGCAATCTTAATGTTTACTGTTATGTGAGTAGATCTTCAGAATAAACCAACAAAGTTAATGTTAGTGTATTATTAGGCTAGACCAACAAAGAAAAGTTGGCAAATCGAATTATTTAGGTTCTCATGAAAAGAATAATGTGAAGACCCGCATAAATGAGAGGGTTACGGTAATATTATTTGAGATAAACATTCGAGTAATATTATAATGAGACAAAGATCAGGCCAGTGACAATTTTTAAAACAGAATTATTACATAGGTCTAATTTTCACAAGAAGCATCTGGGTTAAAGATATCCCATGAAATGCATTTTCTCTGTAATACATATTAAATATTTTAAAATGTAAAAGTACAAAATATTGATGTGAAATTTTTAATTGTTTCTTATAAACTACCTACCAAGTATATTAAGTAAACTCATATTTAAACTACTTTTCTTTGTAAATCACAGGTTCACTCAAAGAAAATAAACACACTATATACACATATATATGTGTGTATATTATGTTATATATACCTAATATATTTATACTATGCATTTAATATAAACTTATATATTACGTTTAATATATATTTAATGTTATAAACTTATATATTATGCATATAATATACATTATATGTGTAATATATATTTGTATATGCAATATATGTTTAATATACATTATATATATTCAATACATACTGATATATATAATATATAAAAAAGAGAAAACATATATAAAGTGTACGAATAAAAGATTTTTTTCTAATAGAATTTTTCTTGTTCAAGTGTGTAAGCCCTTATTCATCTCTAGAAGCCAAGCAAAGTTCCCGATTAAATTTTAAGAAAACGTACCTAATTCATTATTTTCAGAATGATTCTAAATATGGCATTTTCCCCAAAATATTTCAGAGTAATAGGCTGAATCCCGCTTTTCCAAATCCCAACAGCAGCTGGGAAGACATCTGGATGGACCAGCACAGCAGGTTGGAACTACATGCGCTCGTATCCAGGAGAAACGCTCATTAATTGAAGAAACTAACACATACAATCCAGCGTCACTGAGAGTCCCTTTATGGTGACTTTCTGAAGCCGTCAGGCCATTCTCTTCGGACTGTGACCATTAAAACCATGACGCTGGTTTTCATACCTTTCTATAAAGGGCTTAATTGACTCGGATGTGGGGAAGTTATTAAAAGCCGGTTTAATTAGCTGTCAGACCCTGTATTCTAAGAATTATTTACATAACTTCTAAAGACACTGGTTCCTCATCTTTCATTTCCAGGGCCTTAATTCCAGGTCTACGGCATGACCTTGGTTTCTAAGGAGTCAATCGTTCAGATGACTCACTACACTTCTCAGAGATCATTCACTGAATGTCAGAGATCTGGATTTCCTTGCGTGTAGGGCTCCCCATAGGTGTGCTAGTTTATTAGAATGGAAAGCGCCTTCTGGAGCTGACTGCATATGGAGACCATCCTTGGGAACTCACGCCCGAGTCGCAGACACAAACACGCAGGGCCACGTGGTCACCAAGACAAAGGAGTCACAACTTCGAGTCCCAAACGCCAGGAAACACCCAAATCCTCAAGGCAAAGAGAAATGCAAGTGCACACAAACAAAACTGCGCATTCTCTATGATCTTCATCAGCCACGTAATCCTCGGGAGCCAAAACAACACAGCAAACCAACCGAAGGCATTCTCTCCGACGCCTACGACCAGTCCTAGACACCAACAGAGAGCGCATCCAGGAATCTGTTTGCCCGACAATCAGACTCACAACCCGAAGCCGAGGCGCTCAGTCCCTTGACATGAAAATGAACAACAAGGCGGCCAGACATTCAAGGCGCACGTATTTGAGTAAAGAAAGGTGGATGCTTACATAGGTCAGCTGGTGGCCCGGACAGCAGCCAGCGTCCATCTACGTACACACTCCTGTCCTCTCTTTGCCGGCCCATCTCTCTTTGCCCTGCATTTTCAATTTTTACCACTCGCTCAAATCACAGTCATTAGCCTACAAACAGGCTCTGACGTTAACAACAACTGGAAAACCTGCACTGGGCTCCAAAGCCCACACAAAAGCACTGACTCGCTTCCCGAGTCCATGTGTGAGTGTCCGTGAAACAGTATGTAGGTGCCGTCTGCACACAGTGTGCCTTTGGTAAACCTACCTCAGGTGACGTGCGGTCACGGCTGCAAGCATTCAGATGTCACAATTCTCCAATGACTGTCCCTTGATGACTTCAGCCCTGGCCATCTGGCAGAGTTTCAGGGCCACATGTGCAGGGTCAATCTGGCCAATTTACCACCTGCATGGGCAATAAAAACACACGTGAATGAGGTAAACATTGAACACACACCGGGTAAGTGTAACTGGTTGATGGGGTAGGTGAGGAATTCAGGGCTTGTTAGAAGATGGAGAAGTGATGGAAGAGATGCTATTAGTGACAATAAACAGGGTCCTTAGGAGTTGTTTTGATTTTTGCTTTTTGTTTTTCTTTTTAAGTTTACTTATTTTGAGAGAGAGGGAGAGAGACAGAGTCCCAAGAAGGGTGCATCAATGCAGAGCCTGATGCAGGAGTTGAACTCCTGAAGTGTGAGATCACGACCCGAGCTGGAATCAAGAGTCAGAACCACAGAGGCGCCCCAGGAGGTGTTTTGCAAAGTGTCAGAGAACATAACGCTACGTGGGCAAGATGAAAGCTGTGGGCCTCGTGGGAAGGGGTGTGGTTCAGGGTGATTCTGCACGGTCGAGCCAACAGCAAGGAGGGAAGCAGTGGATACATAGGGTCTTGTTCTGATCTAGGTAAGCTGGCCAATAATGGGGCCACTTCGAGGGATGGAGAAGCCTGGGAAAAACAAGCTTCGGGTTTGACATGTTTTGTTCACTATGTCCATCTGACGGCCCACTGGCTGGATCCTCCAAAGCCTAACCCATGGTAAATGAGTGTTCGAAAAAAAAAAAAAAAAAAACAGGGGCGCCTGGATGGATCAGTGGGTTGAGCGACCAACCGACTTCGCCCCAGGTCATGATCTCACGGTTTGTGATTTTAAGACCCGCAAGCAAAGCCTGCTTCGAATACTGTCCCCCCCCCTCTCTCTCTACCCCTCTCCTGCTCGCTCTCACTCTCTCTGAAAATAAATAAATAAGGGGGCGCCTGGGTGGCTCAGTCGGTTGAGCGTCCAGCTTCAGCTCAGGTCATGATCAACAGTCCATGAGTTCGAGTCCTGTGTCAGGCGCTGTGCTGACAGCTCAGAGCCTGGAGCCTGCTTCGGGTTCTGTGTCTCCTTCTCTCTCTTCCTCTCCCTCACTCGTGCTCTCTCTGTGTGTCTCAAAAATTAACGAGAAAATTTTAAATAATAAAAAACATTTAAAAATAAAAAGGAATTAATGCATGTAGGGTAAAGTAGTAAGAGAAACAAAGGAATGACTGAATTGCATGTTTTCTGGCTATCCCTCCACTCATATTCTGTTCCACCCACAAGACAGAATCTTTGGCCTTTCGGGACAAGTACCAACCACATGGTCAGGATTTTCTCGACGAGCTTAGGCAGTGATCATTTCTCAGACCCCTAGAAAGCGGGAGACATACGTCACCCCTACTTTGACTTTCTCCAACTCTTAATGCTTAAGTCTGTTTCACGCCCTGACACTGGAACTTAAGGTCCATCCGGGATTCCACTGGAGATGAAGCTTTCTTCTTTTCTGGTTTTTATTCTTACGGGTTTCATAAATGGCTGTAAGTAAGGCGAATGTGAGTTTGCTCCCACAGCTAACTTTCAAGTCTTTTAAACACTTAAATGTTCCAGCCTTAGAGGGAAATTTATAGCCCTTTTGGAATGTGAATTATTTTCCATTCATGTTTCCTTAACTCGGTAGATAAGAATAAAGAAGCACATTTCGAGTCAAATCGTAAAGCTCGTCTGTTACTGCACATAATAGCATGAAATTAAAATGTTCCCTTCCCCTTCTATTTGGGAATAGCAAAGTTTAATGAATTATTCTCCACATCAAGTATTTTACTATGACATTTAGTGCCTCTCCTGCCGGCCATCCTTGCTGCAAGCAGAAACCATGTTTTCTTCTGGCCTTCGCAGGAACATCTTCCCATTTGTAAGATCAATGGTTTTACTGTGAAACACGACCAAATCAAACTTTACTGCTCTGTGATGAAAATGACCTTAAGGATAATAACAGCATAAAGCTCCCGGCCCAACTCAAACTGAAACTTGACCAGCCATGAAATTCTAGGCTTGCACCCGAACTCATTTTTGGATCTTTTTTTTTTTTTTGAACTCACCCCTGTTTTACTTCTAGGATGAGAGACCGAAGATGAGTAATTGATATCGTATGATACAGTGTATCCGAAGGAACACCACACATTAATATTCCAAAAGCATCGCTCGGAGTTCCTCCCACACCCCCAGTGAGCTGTGAGGGGGAAGGGGGGCATGCCACATTGTGCCTAGAATTCATAAAGCAAAGCATCACCAGGAACTAACTCTGAGGGAAATGTTTAGGGAGACAACCACTGATGGAGCCCCTACCAGGTACAAGACCCCGAGCACAATATCAGAGGCATGCCAGGAACCATCCCTAGGAGCCCTGAGGACTGGAGAGGTAATTACCGGCCTGTGGGAGGATTTCCCGCTGCTGAAAGGCTCAGGAGGCAGGTGCAAAGGTGTGCTGGGACACATTTCAGACACCTAGTGGCTGCAGGCTCACTATTGGTGACTCTGCACCTTGCACAGGGGGACAGGGCCCGGCCCCAGGGCCCCCGGTCTATGCAGGTTCCTGGCGGTGACTCTGGACGTTGCCCAGGCGGACAGGGCCCGGCCCCCGGGCTCCTGGTCCATGCAGGGTCACTGGCGGTGACTCTGGACGTTGCACAGGGGGGCAGGGCTCAGCCCCCGGGCTCCCGGTCTATGCAGGCTCACTGGCGGTGACTCTGGACCTTGCACAGGAGGACACGGCCCGGCCCCAGGACTCCCGGTCTATGCAGGCTCACTGGCGGTGACTCAGGAGCACAGGGCCCAGCCCCCGGGCTCGCGGTCTATGCAGGCTCACTGGCGGTGACTCTGGACGTTGCCCAGGAGGACAGGGCCCAGCCCCAGGGCTCGCGGTCTATGCAGGCTCACTGGCGGTGACTCTGGACGTTGCACAGGGGGGCAGGGCCCGGCCCCAGGACTCCCGGTCTATGCAGGCTCACTAGCGGTGACTCTGGACGTTGCACAGGGGGGCAGGGCTCAGCCCCCGGGCTCCCGGTCTATGCAGGCTCACTGGCAGTGACTCTGGACCTTGCACAGGAGGACACGGCCCGGCCCCAGGACTCCCGGTCTATGCAGGCTCACTGGCGGTGACTCAGGAGCACAGGGCCCAGCCCCCGGGCTCGCGGTCTATGCAGGCTCACTGGCGGTGACTCTGGACGTTGCCCAGGAGGACAGGGCCCGGCCCCAGGGCTCGCGGTCTATGCAGGCTCACTGGCGGTGACTCTGGACGTTGCACAGGGGGGCAGGGCCCGGCCCCAGGACTCCCGGTCTATGCAGGCTCACTGGCGGTGACTCTGGACGTTGCACAGGAGGACAGGGCTCAGCCCCCGGGCTCCTGGTCCATTCAGGGTCACTGGCGGTGACTCTGGACGTTGCACAGGGGGGCAGGGCTCAGCCCCCGGGCTCCTGGTCCATGCAGGGTCACTGGCGGTGACTCTGGACGTTGCACAGGGGGGCAGGGCTCGGCCCCCGGGCTCCCGGTCCATGCAGGCTCACTGGCGGTGACTCAGGACGTTGCACAGGGGGGCAGGGCTCAGCCCCCGGGCTCCTGGTCCATGCAGGGTCACTGGCGGTGACTCTGGACGTTGCACAGGGGGGCAGGGCTCGGCCCCCGGGCTCCCGGTCCATGCAGGCTCACTGGCGGTGACTCAGGACGTTGCACAGGAGGACAGGGCTCAGCCCCCGGGCTCCTGGTCCATTCAGGGTCACTGGCGGTGACTCTGGACGTTGCACAGGAGGACAGGGCTCAGCCCCCGGGCTCCTGGTCCATGCAGGGTCACTGGCGGTGACTCTGGACGTTGCACAGGGGGGCAGGGCTCGGCCCCCGGGCTCCCGGTCCATGCAGGCTCACTGGCGGTGACTCAGGACGTTGCACAGGAGGACAGGGCTCAGCCCCCGGGCTCCTGGTCCATGCAGGGTCACTGGCGGTGACTCTGGACGTTGCACAGGGGGGCAGGGCTCGGCCCCCGGGCTCCCGGTCCATGCAGGCTCACTGGCGGTGACTCTGGACGTTGCACAGGAGGACAGGGCTCAGCCCCCGGGCTCCTGGTCCATGCAGGGTCACTGGCGGTTACTCTGGACGTTGCACAGGGGGGCAGGGCTCAGCCCCCGGGCTCCCGGTCTATGCAGGCTCACTGGCGGTGACTCTGGACGTTGCACAGGAGGACAGGGCTCAGCCCCAGGGCTCCTGGTCCATGCAGGGTCACTGGCGGTGACTCTGGACGTTGCACAGGGGGGCAGGGCTCAGCCCCCGGGCTCCCGGTCTATGCAGGCTCACTGGCGGTGACTCTGGACCTTGCCCAGGAGGACACGGCCTGGCCCCAGGGTTCCTGGAAGGCCCATATTCACAGCCTCAGAGTTCTCACCTCTTGCTCCACGGAGCTTTGCCCCACACCGCCCGTGGGCTCGCCCTGTCCCCGGCCTGGACACCTGGCCCGGCCTTTGTCGCTCAGCGGGGCTGGGGCATCCCGCCAGGATGCGGATTCATGTCCTAGACCGCGATGAACCAGGCTCCTCCCTCAAAAACAGCCCCGGGACAGACTGAGAAGCACGCAGGACGCCAGGCCCTCCAGCTCCCTCCCAGAAATCCCTGCCGGATTCCGTCTTCCCGAGGTCCCGCGAGACTCTGCGAGACCCCCTCCAGATCCCGTGAGGCCGCCGTGAGCTCTCGTGAGACCCGGCTCCTCCCGGGAAAGTGGTCCAGCTCGGGTCTCCACCCAACCTGAGCCCTGAGGGATGCTCCTGGTCAGCCTCGCAGGAAACTAACTTTTTTAAACACCTGCCTTAAAGGCGCAGCGCAGTATTTTCCCCCTGCTTTTTCTAACACAAGAAGAAACGCTGTATACGTACAAGCAAAAGAGCCCATGAGGATTTCCAGGTATCAGGACACTCATTTGGGGAAAACAGCAAAGCGTGTTTGTCAAGGGGATGAGCTGGGTTCGCCATAGAATTCAGTGTACAACGGGGCCCCCAAAGCGCTGGTTGTTTCTAAACAGGGCTGCTCAGAATTCACGCGTGTATTATTAACTATGATGTCAATTCTTGCCCGTGTGTTTTGTTAAACCCCCCACATGCAAATAGTCGAAATATTTTCCAAAGTCTTTGATTGCTCTAAGTTAAATTGAGGACAATGATGAAGCGGGAGGTCAGGGAAGATGGAAATGCCAGGGTGTGTATGGTGCTCACGGATGTCGTCCATCTGCTAACTCAGTTATTCTGTATCTTGGACTAGACACAGTATTGCAGACCAAGTATCTCCAGGTGCAAGTGAGCAACCCAGGACCTCGAGGTACAGGTGTGGTGCAGTTAAGAGACAGAATAATGGGCACGTGGGTGGTTCAGTTGGTTTAGCGCCCGACTCTTGGTTTCGGCTCAGGTCGTGATCTCACAGTTTCCTGCGTTGGAGACCGTGCCTGGCTCTTCACTGGCAGCAAAACGCCTGCTTGGGATTCTCTCTATCCCTCTCCCTTTGCCCCTCCTCTGCTGGCAACATCTCTGTCTGTCTCAAAAATAAATAAACTAAAAAAAATTTTAAAAAGACCAAGTACATAAGCAGTTAACATGTGATAATTAGTATAAAAAGGAGAAATAGATACGTTGTCATAGGAACGGAAGAGAAGGAAGGTAGGACTTGCTTGGGCATATGTACGTGGGAATGTTTAGCAGAAGAGGGGATGAAAAATGGCCTGATTCTAAATGATGGGCATGAGTCCCTTCAACGGGAAAATGCAGGAAGAACTTTCCAGCCACTGACAACATCTGTTTCAAATTCACAGGTATGCCAGGTGGTAATGGGCAGACATCAGGAGGCATTAATTTTTTTCAGGTGGATCTGTAGTGCAGGGAGAGGAGCAATGTGCTGATGAGAAAGCATTTCCGTGTCAGCAGCGACATACGTGTTCCTTCATAAACAGAGCACCGTGGTCCATTTTCAACAAGCGTATGAGCCTGTGTGTAGCAGGCTATCTCGGATTTGAACAAATTGTCTTGCCGAGGTAGAGACACGCATTAGCTGGCTATAATTTGTACTCTAGGCAAGACATGTTGCAGTTTAAGTGTATGTTCAAGGATAAGGACAGAGAAGGTGGGATTATAGAGACACAAATGAGCGAGGCTTGGTAGATTTGTCTCGTTACTGAACAAAACATATTTGCCAAAACAAGACTCAACAATGATCCCAGTGGCTTTCCATTGGGTGGAGAAGAAAGGAGTGAAGGAACAGAAGCTAGTTTTGAGGGAAGCTGATTGCTGAAAATGTGTGTATGTTGATTGTGAGATGCAAGTCTCTGAGCCAAGTGAACAGGTCCAGTATACAGAAGAGTAATTTCAATACGAAAGGGAAAATAGCCAATACTTGGCGAGAATGGACCTTCTCAAATAGAAATAATGTTCCCCACTCATCTAATGTTCCCCACTCCCATCTAAAAAGTTAATGTGGGGGCGCCTGGGAGGCTCAGTTGGTTAAGCGTCCGACTTCGGCTCAGGTCATGACCTCATGGTTCATGAGTTTGAGGCCCGTGTTGGGCTCTGTGCTGACAGCTCAGAGCCTGGAACCTGCTTCAGATTCTGTGCCTCCCTCTCTCTCTGCCCCTCCCCCACTCACGCTCCGTTTCTGTCTCTCAAAAATGAATGTTAAAAAAAAATATTTTTAAGTTAACATTGGAAAGGATTTTTCTTACTGCTCACTGCAGTATTCTGCATTAATTTAACACTCTTAGAAGGTGTTCAATTAACATCTGTTGCATGAACGTGAAGTCAAATGAGACATTTGGCAGACAAATGTGAGAATATTGTACAGTCCTTTTTTGAGCACCTACTAATTTATAGATGTAGCATGTCAAAATACCTAAGGCCCTACCTTTGAAGGTCCTACTTTATATCAATTTGGCTGGGAATCTGGATGAAGCTAATTCATTATATTTGAGAAGGTAATGAAAGGTTAAGAAAAAAAAAGAAGAAACAGGAAGTAGAAATTATAAGTGTTCAGATAAAATGTGCTGTATACACTGAGAAAATCATATTTGATGCTATATATACATATAATAATCTCTACATTACATAGATCACCTCTATGGTAGATTACATATTGTATTTTAAATAACCTATAGAGAAATGATATCTACATATTAATCACCGACATGTCAGCACATTTATATTATAAAAGCTGCTAAGTGAAAAATATAGGAAAATCAATATATAGAAGTACAGGGGTAACTGACAAAATGACACATATAGAATAAAAAATTGTAACATTGCTGGAGTGTGGAGAGATCTGAGAAATGTGTGATTGAGTTGAATACATTGTTTTACTTAATCCTTCTCATTATTTCTTCTCAGTATCAACTAATGATTTTTTCAGAGTTTGAATGAACAGTATTGGACACTCTTGCATTTATACATGTGGAAATCTGCCAAAAATTTGCTTTTCAATCTTCCATAACCACCTTAAAGTTCATGATTCCCTCTATTTCTTTTTTTTAGTTTATTTTGAGAGAGAGCACACACAACCAAGCGAGGGCAGAGAGAGGGATACAGAGGATCCCAAGCAGGCTTCACATGGTCGGCACAGAACCTGATGTGGGGCTTGAACCCAGAAGACTGAGTTCATGACCTCAGCCAAAGTCGGACGCTTAACCAACTGAGCCCCTCAGGCACCCCATTTTCTTCTTTTAACACAGTAATTCTAAACACTAGTCCGCGTGTGTGTGCTCCACACACTGGAAAGACTTCCAGGATCTCTCCAAGTATAGACTCTCCCAGTGTCCATTCATGAAGATACAAGTCAATGAGCAGCTGGTTCCAGTGATTCGCAAGTCCCGGGGGAAGTGAATTGTAATAACAGACTTACCATTGGTTTCGTTCTGAAACTGCTGTATTCAGGTTGTGTGCAAAGGGGATCAGAACAAACTTGAATCCTAACTGGATCCCTCAGTAGTCAATACTGATTGCTCAAGGAGCCTTTGGCAGTTGCTTTTTTAATTAGCTGTGGTTTCTTTATTTCAGCAGATACAATATGTTTCAAGATTGTGGGGGAAAAAAACAAAGGAAATATTTTGCAGCTACAAGCCCTGGTAAGTTTATCAAGTGCACATGCATTAATTTTGTTTCATTTGTGGACACAAAGGCGTCGTAAGGAAGAGTTTTTTTACTGGAGGGGGAGGGAACCACACACACACACACACACACACACACTCACAATTAAACAATTTGGGTTTTGTATGTATTTTTCCATTTTCAGGAGCACTTGAGGATGCGTTTGCCTAGCTTCATGGCCTAGAGGGGTTCTCATCTCAGCAAATAAAGCTATTTGAACTTGAAAGATTCCCAGCAAGTTGCAACTGTTTTGTGCTCAGTGACTTTAAAGTTTACCAAAGGAGGGATGCGTGGAAATGGCTTTTGTTACCTTGTCTCAACTGTAGAGACTTGAAAGCTAATACGTCCGTTTTATTTCCTGAACCCAATGTCTTGGGCTCCTTGGCGTCTTTTAGGTCAATGGTGAGAGTCAGCTGAACTTCAAAGATCTTCCCTTCCTTCCCTTTTTTTCTCAAAGATTCCAACGTTTGGTCCACATTTATGTTCTTTTTCACCTTCTCATGATTTATTGTTTTGGATTTTGATCTTTTACACTGTCCATACCTCCATCCTCCAGGGTATACTGGACCTTCCTCAAAAAATTAAAAACAGAACTGCCTACAATCCAACAGTTCTGCTTCTGGGTATTTTATGCCAAAAGCTTAAAAAGAAACAAAAAGGAAATATTAGATGCAGCATAGGTTTAGGGAAGCACTGGGAAATGTTTAGTTATGTTATCTGTATGATAATAATAAAGCTACAGAATGTACCAAGATAAGGTAAGAGATCCGTGTTGGGGAAATTTTTCTTTCAGTTTTATTGATATGATCAACATTGAGTGGTACATAAGTTCACAGCATAGAGCATAGTGACTTGACTCACATTTGTCGTGAGATGATTATCACAATTAAGTTAGCATCCATCATCACATACAGATAAAAGGAAAACAATGCTTTTTTCCCCCTTGTGATGAAATCTTACTTGCTGCTTAAAAACTAAACTGTGGTTTCAAATTCTCACCTAGGGGGAACATCCAAATATTCAACATTTCAAGTTGTAGAAAATTTTTTCTTAATTTTATAAAATGTTTTTATTTTTTTAATTTACATCCAAGTTAATTAGCATATGGTGCAACAATGATTTCAGAAGTAGATTCCTTAATGCCCCTTCCCAATTTAGCCCATCCCCCCCAAACCCCCCCGTAACACTGTTTGTTCTCCATACTTAATAGTCTCTTATGTTTTGTCCCCGTTTTTATATTATTTTTGTTTCCCTTCCCTTATGTTCATCTCTTTTGTCTCTTAAAGTCCTCATATGATTGAAGTCATATGATTTTTGTCTTTCTCTGACTAATTTCACTTAGCATAATATCCTCCAGTTCCATCCACGTAGTTGCAAATGGCAAGATTTCATTCTTTTTGACTGTCGAGTAATACTCCATTGCACATATATATACATCTTCTTTATCCATTCGTTCATCGATGGACATTTGGGCTCTTTCCATACTTTGGCTATTGTTGCTAGTGCTGCTATAAACATTGGGGTGCATGTGCCCCTTTGAAACAGCACACCTGTATCCCTTGGATAAACACCTCATAGTGCAATTGCTGGGTTGTAGAGTAGTTCTATTTTTAATTTTTTGAGGAACCTCCATACCATTTTCCAGAATGGGTGCACCAGTTTGCCTTCCCACCAGCAATGCAAAAGAGATCCTCTTTCTCCGCATCCTTGCCAACATCTGTTGTTGCCTGAGTTGTTGTTAGCCATTCTGACAGATGTGAGGTGGTATCTCATTGTGGTTTTGATTTTATTTCCCTGATGATGATGAGCAGTGTTGAGCATTTTTCCTGTGCCTGTTTGCCATCTGGATGTCTTCTTTGGAAAAGTGTCTATTCATGTCTTTTGCCCATTTCTTCACTGGATTATTTGTTTTTTGGGTGTTGAGTTTGATAAGTTCTTTATACATTTTGGATACTAACCCTTTTTGAGAGAGAGAGAGAGAGAGACAGACCATGAGCTGAGGAGGAGGAGAGAGAGAAAGACACATAATCCAAAGCAGGCTCCAGGCTCTAAGCTGTCAGCACAGAGCCCAATGTGGGGCTTGAACCCATGACCCATGAGATCACGACCTGAGCCAAAGTTGTACACTTAACTGACTGAGCCCCCAGGTGCCCCTCAAGTTGTAGAAATTTGTGGCATGAAACCAAAAATCAAAAACTGAAGGGTGATTAAACAGTAACAAGCATGGTCATTATGCCCATATTATATAGCATCATGCCGACCATTAAACTATCTTTTGTCTTTTGCAAGCTTTTTAAAAGAAAGTGAAGTCATTCACAAAACTACTCTAAGTGATATATTGAGCAAATTCTAAGTCATTAGGATGTGGGAGGCAGAGATCTATGCACCTCTTCTGGCCGCCTACCATGATTATATTATGTAACATGGGCATGAAATATTTGAGGAATAGTTGATTATTAAAGTAACTAAAAATGTATAAAAACATAGGAAAGTCTGTTGACTCCCCCACCCCAGACTTTCCTATGTTTTTATACACTTTTAGTTACTTTAATAATCAGCTATTCCTCAAATATTTTTTTTCTTACTAGATTCTTACTAGTGTTACTATTTGCTTGTCTGTGACCAGTTTTCTTCCTAAATAGATTCACCCAGTTGTAAACACGATTTTTCTGTCCATTTTGCAAAGCTATAAATGCATTAGTGTGTGTGTGTGTGTGTGTGTGTGTGTGTGTAATAAAGAAATAAAAAGGTATCAGAAATCCATGGGGATGTTTATGGCTCAGAACATTGGTGCAAAATCTCCTTTTCTTGATTGAATCTAATTAGCTCTGGGATGAAAAATGTGTAATTTAATTACTGAGGTTTCCATTGGAGAAGTAAGCTCAAAGTACTTACATTTATTCATGTTCAAATTAAAATGAATTCAAGATACACTTGAGTCCAACAAATTGAATATAATCATATTGATAACTTCTGATCAATATGGTGAACTGAAATGATCAGAGAGTATTTGCTCTCCTTTCAAACAGAAAGACTGAAAAAAATAGATCTGCCATCAATTCAATATCATGGAAGGAAAATCTGTCATTGTTAGACATCCAGAGAACTCCAAGCCAAAGCTGTAAGACTGGACTGAAGCAAAAAAGTCATGGGAGGAATGGACAATACATACAGTTGTTAACAGGTAGAAGTCGAGACCTCACTTCCACACAGGGAGTTCAGCCCACATGTCCAAGAGCATAGGGATTTTTAAAAATTATTCTTTCTGAGCATTGCTGGTATTGTTACTTTGCATTAAGCCTTGAGTTATATATAAGGAGCTTTTCTGTTGAGCAACCACAGAAGAAGGGAGAAATTCTAAAAGACTCCCATTTGAAATATCTGACAAGTAGTAAGATGGTGAGGCTTAGAGTGACCAATAGAGGTTAGCTCATCATCTGGCACAAATTCAACCCTCAAAGCATTAATGATTCGCCAGTGGCAGTTAAAATGAGCTCTCCTTGAGAGTCTGAAGACCCGAGCAAAGCCACTGACATCTACCCTTTTGCTGGAAGACAAAAACAACATAAGAGCCTGCCTTGAAGCAGGGGTCTGGTAAAAATCCCAAGCTGCATTTTGGAGCCCTGATGGGCTAGATCACAGGAGTAGGGGTGAACCAGAATACGTAGACAAGCGAGTCTTGGCAATGGATGAAAACCAGCTTTAAATCTGTCTATATGATGCAATTAGGTCAAGGAAAAAATAAACCCTCTTTGAAGGATGCTAACACCATCCGTTATTTTATTTCTCCATTTTATTTCTCAAAATTTTTACCATTGCCAGCTTTTTATCAAAAAGTAGCAGAGGTAAGGGGTGCCTGGGTGGCTCGGTCAGTTAAGCATCCGACTTCGGCTCAGGTCACGATCTCACAGTTCATGAGTTTGAGTTTTGTGTTGGGCTCTGTGCTGACAGCTCAGAGCCTGGAGCCTGCTTCAGATTCTGTGTCTCCCTGTCTCTCTGTCCCTACCCTGCTCACACACTCTCTCTCTCAAAACTACATAAACATTTTTTTTAAATTTTAAGTACTAAAGGTACTTAGGTAAGTACTAAAAGTAAGAGGAAACAATATCAAATGGCTGAAAGCCTAGATAAATGGAGAAGAAACAAAATTGCCAAAAAAAAAAAAAATCCAGCTATCACACTTGTCAGATGGGAGTTGTCAATGTCTATGATTAATATATTCAAAAACTTAAATGGTAAGGAATGTCAACAGCAATGGAGAGCATAACATATTAGGTATAAATTCTAGAACTGAAAACAAAACTAAAGCATTGATACATGATTAGTTATGGTAGAAGACAGAATTATTACTGGAAAGAAGCATCCAGAAACAAAACACGTGAAAGCACAATAGGGCGGAAAAAGAAAAAAATATATATGTATATATGGAATATATATATGTGGAATATATATATATGGAATACATATATGGAATATATATATGGAATATATCTATGGAATTAATATATATAAAAATTATATATATAGACTGTATGTATATAGATTATATATATATATATATATATATTCCATATACATATGGAAATGGGGAGGGGGAGAATCCAACTGGAAAAGATAATCTCAGAATTTGTCAACACTGTTAAGTGAAATCAAATGCACATCTTGAGAAGCCACGTGAGCCCCGGCAAAGTTAAAGATACACGAAACCCATAATAAAAAACAAGTTAACAAAAAGACAAGTTGTAAAGATGCCATCTGGGGGAAACAATGTTATATTCAGAGGAAAATCGTAAGACATGAATTTCTCGGTAAGATGGTGAATTTTTGACTCAGAGGCAGAAAACAAAAATGCAAGGAAAAACATATGTGGAAAACTAATGTATGACAAAGATTGGAGACAGATCAAAGGAAAAAGATTGGAGACAGAGCGAAGAACACAAGCTGATTTAGTAAATCAGAAGAAAATGGTGTGCCCCTACAGAAAACCACAAAGGAACAAACAAATAAACAAAAGATCTCCCTCAAACCACAGAGGGGAAGAGACTGCTTTTTGGATGTACACAGGAAAGGTAACACCATATTATTGTAGAAGGTATTACTGAGTGGGGTTTCCTCCCACAAGGATTAGACAAAGATTTATCAAAGGAACACACACAGAAAGGCTTTGGGGAGTTGATTTTCAAACAGGTGTAGAGGTCCTGTTGTGCAAGATGAATGCGTTCTAGAGGTTTGCCGTACAACAATGTTTACAGTTAAAAATACTGCACTTTATACCTAACATTTTGGGAATCAGGTAGATTTCATGCATCTTTTTTTTGGCCACAACTTTAAAAGTGCTTTTACAGAAAACAGTGACACCTGGGACTATTACTTTTAACATGTGAAATGCTTGGTTTTCAATCCACACTGGTTTTTTTTTTCAACGTTTTTATTTATTTTTGGGACAGAGAGAGACAGAGCATGAACGGGGCAGAGAGAGAGGGAGATACAGAATCCGAAGCAGGCTCCAGGCTCTGAGCCATCAGCCCCGAGCCTGACGCGGGGCTCGAACTCACGGACCGTGAGATGGTGACCTGGCTGAAGTCGGACACTTAACCGACTGCGCCACCCAGGCGCCCCTCAATCTACACTGTTAAATAATGAGAACACTAAAAAATACTCAAAAATAGATTAGATTTGCGATAATATCTAATGTTAAATAGTGTCCGCAAAGGGCTCATAGCCAGCATTTAGGAAAATGTACTATTTTATATCAATTATAGAAATGCAACTGAAGAAAAAAATATAAAGTAGGCACTTCACTAAATAGGAGTCAAAATGCCAATTTTAGTCATCTGTGTGTTGTACAGGAAACCCATACTCAGACCAATACCAGAGTGCCTGAAATTAAAAGGACTGACGACCTAGGGGCGCCTGCGTGGCTCAGTTGTTTAAGCATCCGACTTTGGCTCAGGTCATGACCTCACGGTCCATGAATGTGAGCCCCACATCTGGCTCTGCTGACAGCTCGGAGCCTGGAACCTGCTTCACATTCTGTGTCTCCTTCTCTCTCTGCCCCTCCTCTGCTTGTGCTCTGTCTTTCTCAAAAATAAATATATTTTTTTAAAAGACTGACAATCTCAAGGGCTGGCTATAATAAGAACTTGGAATAACGGTCCCCCTATGATGCTTACTTTTTACCTTCCAATCAGAATAACCATTATACAAAATATTTTAGCACTCTTAACAAAAGTTGAAAATAAGCCTATCCCATGACCCTGGCCATCTATTGTTATATAGATAAAATTATAGATGTTGATGCAGATAGGGGCACATACTCCTATATATCAGAATTTTATGTTTTATGTATAAGTATGTATACAAACATACGTATACAAAGATATCGAGAAAGTTGAAAGTACACATTTTTGTAAAGAAACACATTTCAATCACAGTTATCTCCAGCTTAGACACCAAAAAAAAAAACCCACAACCAAAGACATAACACCTTACAGAAAAATTATCTGATGCCTGTTCCATTTAATTAGCATTGAGCAATAACAGAATCATGGTAAAAAACTACCAGATTGAAACCCATTTCCCCCTAGGTCTTTATGGAGGTAATCAGTAGGAAAGACAAATACACTACAATTTAAGTGTAGCATATATACAAAGTTAGATCAAGCAGTGATTAAAATGAAAACAGAAACATACGAACAGGTAAGAAGAAAAGGTAATTTAAGACACTAATTTAAGACAAGTGGAGGTCAGCATGCCTATTTCAGAAATTACATCATTCGATAAAGTTATCCCAAACTTATTTTGTTCTAGTTGGAAATATATAGCCTTAGTTTCTTAAAGGACACCGACGCAAGATAATAAAGGAACATCATCTCTCAAAAAATATATTTTATCATTAGAAAAGTAAGTGTGCAAATGTCGTTCAAAATGGAGTGCAGTAGACAGTCATTAAATAGTTGGCGTAGTGTGTAAATATAGGATGCCCACATTATATTTGCAAAGATAGTAACTCCGGTGTTCTAATGGTCACTTCTAGATCGTGCACATGGCTGTCTGTCCCCAAAAGAGGTGACCCATTCAGTTATCAAGTTGGTAACAATTATACTCAAGGTAAAAGAAAATGACCTCTTTCTATTTAGCAGCATTTTTGCTATTTAGTGTTAAGGGATATTGAGTTTCGTACATAATGTTCACCTTAGCAAGTGGTAATTATGTAAATGTCCATTTTATTCATCCATGGCTCTTGTTCTAAAAAGAAATCACCAATAAAAGAAAAGTAGGCATTTAAACCATTTATTTACTCCAAGATGACAATTCAGTGACCAGTCAAGATGTGTATGAACGGACATGAACTTAACCACATATTTGAGAGATCATTTTACTAAAAGCTCTCCATGAAGAAAATAAGTTTGCAATATGAACTTGTAGATTAAACCACCTGCCATCCACCCTCAATGCTTGCTGTCATTGTTGGTGTTTCCATAGGCTATGCTTAGCTGTAACGCAGAAGGTCTGAGACTTGGTGGCTTCAACTCATTGTTGGAAAATTGTTGGTCTCTGATGTAACAACGTAGATTCTGACGTGGGCTCGCCAGGAGAAGATGGCCCTCTTCAGCACCCAGGCTTTTCCACGCTCGTTTTGGATACTTCCCCTGACCACAAGGTGCAGCCGACTCAACCCATAGCCTCCATTTCACATTCTTCCTTCGTTGCTGGTGGGAATGCGACAGGGTGCGGCCACTGTCGAAGACACGATTTCCGTTTCTTACAAAACTATACATACCCTTCCCATGAAACCCAGCAGTTGGCACAAGGGAATTATAAACTTGTGTCCACACAAAAACCCATACATGGACGTTTATAGCAGCTTTGTTATCATTGCCAAGAGTTGGAAAGGACCATGGTGTCTTTCATCAGGTGGATGGATAAATAAACTGTGGCCCATGCTGGCAACGGAATATTATTCAGCACTAAAAAGAAACGGGCTCTCGAGCCCTGAAAACACATGGAGGAAACTGACATATGCATACTGGGTGGAAGAAGCCAATGTGAAAAGAACATGTCCTGTGTGATTCCATCTCTACAATATTCTGGAAAAAGCAGGGAGACAGTAAAAAGATCAGTGGTTGCCATGGGTGGGGGAGGGGGAGGCATGAACAGGTGGAACACAGGATTTTTAGGGCGGCTCAACTATTCTGCATGATGGTATAATGGTAGATACATGCCATTATACATCTGCCCAAATCCAAACAACGTACAACGTCAAGAGTGGGCCCTGATGTTAGCTATGAACTCTGGGTGATGACGGTGTGTCAATATAATAAGTGTAATAAATGTACCATCTGGTGGTGGGGGGGGTGTTGGAAATGGGGGAGGCTGCATGTGAGGGCGGGCAGGGGACATACGGGAAATCTTTATACCTTATTCCCACGTTTGCTATAAATCTAAAACTACTCCTCAAAAATAAAGTCTGTTAATTCAAAAAAGAAAGGGAGGTGCCTGGGTGGCTCAGTCGGTTATGCATCCAACTTTGGCTCAGGTCATGATCTCATGGTTTGTGGGTTCGAGCCCTGCATCGGACTCTGTGCTGACAGCTCGGAGCCTGGAACCCGCTTGAGACCTGTATTCTCCCTCTCTCTATGTCCCTCCCCTGCTTGTGCTCTCTCTCTCTCTCTTAAAAATAAATAAACATAAACAATTTTTTTAAAAAAAAGAAAAGAAAAGAAAAGAAAAGAAAAGAAAAGAAAAGAAAAGAAAAGAAAAGAAAAATCATGGGTAAGTACAATCCTAGCTCATGCCCAGGAGGAGAAATTAAATAAATGTGAGTGGTTGGAACATTAAAACTTTGTCCACATGGCTCAGGTTCTAGGTCTCACTTAAGGGCCTTTTCCAGGTGATCCAAGGTGCTGTGGGGGGTAGCAGGGCACGGTTTTGGGGGTGCTGGCTGTGACTTCCAACCCAGCAATCCGTGGTCCTGCTCTGAGCCCTCATCTGTGTCCTTGGGGAGGCTACACACAGCAGTCCAGCTGTCCCAGAAGGACACATCACCACCTGCTGTGTCCTCAGGCTCTGGGGATCACATTCCCACCAATGTGAAGGTGTCAGACGTGTTTGCAGCGGGTCAGGGCCTGTGGGGAGCTCGACTCGCTCCATTTTGGAGCTGGGGTCCCCAGACACTACTGGCCCAGGACTGTGGGGTCCTTGTCACAGCACCTGTCCTGCATATCGATTACCGCCCAAGCTTTCCTGTCTGCCCAGTTACTTCTGCCTTCTTGCCCTGGTCACTGTCCTCACCTCCATGCTTTGGGTCTCTGGTTTCTGCATACAATCATGGCTGGGTCCCCTGCAAGAACTAATTACCACTCTACCTCCAACTTAGGAAGTCATCCATTTAGTACCAAAAATCCAGCAACATATTGGGGTGAGGGCCGGTTCAAGAACATGGGCAGAGTTAGTGGTTTGACCCTCAGGGGTCCAAGGCCACGGCTCCTGGGTGCCAGCAGGTGCCTGTGGGAGGCCTTCCTGGGGCTCGGGGTGCCCTGCTCAAACACGCCAGAGCCCGTCGCCTAGGCTAGGAGACACATGGTGACCCCAAAAGACTTGCAATTCCAGAGTCCTATAGGAAACATATGCTTTCAGGGATGGTTGGCCTCTGGTGTAACGCCTACTGATAACTTCCTGTTACCAGGAGAGCAGCACCGTGACTCTCTGAATCCTACTGAAGAAAAGTGTGGAGAGTTCAGAGACTAACTATGAAAGCAGTCTTACTGATTTTCACACGAGCACATTGGCGACAATTTCCACTATTCCTTGGCGTATATATTTTACTGCTGTTTCAGGTAAAAACTATGAGATCCGTGTGTGTTCATCAACTTTCATATAGTGAACATACACATTTTAATTTACGAAGGAGGCTCCTTTAGCAACTGAAATACTCAGGTAATCGTACAAAATCACCACAAAACCTCTCAAATTCACTATGTTCCATTTTTTTAGGTTAAAATTGGAAAGTTTCACACAGGCTGATGGGCTCACAGAGTTACACACGAGATTGTAAAACATGATAACTCCCTCTTGCCTCCCATCCCAACAGAAAGATGGATGGATTATGAAAAGATTAACACCTTGCTTCTTATTATTGAACACTGGTGATGTACTGTTGAAATTCATTGTAAGTTACTGTTACATTGTGAGCTTACCTTTTGCTGAGAAGGAAATTTGTTAGTCTGAAGCAGGAGAAGCCAAACACAGTTTTGGTTAAGAAGGAAACCAATATCCAGGTTAATGTGTATTAATTTTTTGAAAAAAAAAAGAAAATAATGCATAGCTCTTTTTTAGATTTTTTTTTTAGTTTATTCATTTTTGAGAGACAGAGAGAGACACAGTGTGAGCAGGGGAGGGACAGAGAGAAACACAGATCCGAATTAGGCTCCAGGCTCTGAGCCATCAGCAAAGAGCCTGATGCAGGGCTTGAACCCATGAACTATGAGGTCATGACCAAGCCGAAGTCATATGCTTAACCGACTGAGCCACTCAGGCGCCCCACTGCATAGCTCTTCACTGATGAAAATTGCACCAGAAAAATGATACAAGTAAAGGTTCCAGCAAACAGGCATCATGCCAGAGAAACAACTCAAAAAATAGCAACTAAAACTTGAAAGTAGCAACGTGTCTCCAGATACACATTGCAGAATTAAAACACCTTCAACTCTATTACGAAAGTGTCTCTTCATCTCCAGGCTAACTTGGATTCTTTCAAGATCCATCGCTGTCTTCCAGAGGTGGAAACAATAAACAGAGTTACTTAAGCATAAAAAAAAAAAAAAAAAAAAAAAACAGAAAAACATAAGCGTTGTTCTAAAAACCATCAGGACTATTCCCTATATAGGGAATTATAAGATATAAATGGATATAAATGAAGTTAGAATTTCTTACCAGTTTAGATGAGAAATCTATTCTATCATAGGCATCCTATGAGAAAACTCATTTCTACTGCGATATCCTGTATCTCAGAGCTCATGGGAGTTCGGACGTCCAGTCCTCCCTGTAGTTTTAGAATGGATTTGGCTTTGGGGCGCCTGGGTGGCGCATTCGGTTAAGCGTCCGACTTCAGCCAGGTCACGATCTCGCGGTCCGTGAGTTCGAGCCCCGCGTCGGGCTCTGGGCTGATGGCTCAGAGCCTGGAGCCTGCTTCGGATTCTGTGTCTCCCTCTCTCTCTGCCCCTCCCCTGTTCATGCTCTGTCTCTCTCTGTCCCAAAAATAAATAAACATTGAAAAAAAAAATTTTAGAATGGATTTGGCTTAAACACAATGAGGGTTGATAATTTTATGTCAGCATTTCCTCAACATTTACAGACTTATTATTATGCAGTAATATGTCGTATCCCCACGTCAATCATATGGTTTGAAGCTTGAGGCTCACTGCCTTTTGTGCCAGGAAGAGAGGTTTCGTTCAGTTCGTGGTACTTCTGCGTATTCTTTAGCAGAACAAGAAGCAAATTGAATTAGAGAAGTTCAGATAGTGCTGTACTGCATAATAAAACAAATTATACTGAAATAAAAATAAACTCTCTCTCAAAAATAAACATAAAAAATTTTTAAAAATAAAAAAAGAGGGGGCGCCTGGGTGGCTTAGTCAGTTGAGCACCGACTTCGGCTCATGTCATGCTCTCACGGTTCGTGGGTTCGAGCCCCACATCCGGCTCTGGGCTGACAGCTCGGAGCCTGGAGCCTGCTTCGGATTCTGTGTCTCCCTCTCTCTTCCCCTCCTCCACTCATGCTCTTTCTCTGTCAAAAATAAAATAAACAAAAAAAAATTTTTAATATTAAAAAAAAAGAATACAAACTGAATGGATGCTTTAGAAGCTCAAAAGAGATTTGGCGAAAATGTTCCCTGAACAAACAAAAACAAAAACAAAAAGCAATATGGTGGTTGCCCAGGTGTGCAAATCTTTGCGAAGTAACACATTTGGAAAGGGAGTTGAGAAAGCGACCTAACCCAAATGCATCTCCCTGAAAAGGCTTAAGTAAGAAACAATGTGGGTGGTCAACACCTCGAGGGTTGAATGTCCATTTTGTCCTGGATACAATTATGGCTCTGATTGGCTCTCAGGGCCGTGGGCATTTTTACTCAGGTTTTACATAAAAGAGAAGACACTCTTCTCTCCAGGACACTCTTCTTGCAAGGGCAAGAACCTTCCCATTTGGTGATAACTGAGTCCTGCTTGGCTCCTTCCCAGGGTTTCCAGGAAGGCTGATTTGGAATCATAACCCACTGTGTTCTCTACCCATGTTAACATAGCCTCATCTTCTCCATCCAAATTGCCAAAAGTCTGTGACACACCATCCAAGGAAGAAAAGTGGTGTAGCCTGCCTGCTGAACATGTGAATCTCCTTACAAGTAACATTTATGGAACCTAAGTTACCATCCATCTGAACCACTGTAGATTATTCTATAGAACCGCAAACTCCATACCTTTTCCTCTGCTAAGATCAGGAGTCTTGAGTCTGCCAGGGAACAACTGAGAGACCATGTAACTTAGAAACACATTAGAACGATGTCATCAAATGGAATTAGGAGCAGAAAGACGCAGTAAATATGAGTAATCGATCTGATTCACAGAAAAGGGTCACATGTGTAATGAATGTTCCACACGTCAAACAGCCTTTCATGTAAGGTTAGCAGGCTCGGTCATACCAGAGGAAATCGTTTCTCAAAGAAATCACTGAACGAAATGCCACAAAGTTTTGGAGAATTTGAACTCACTCCACCAAGGAAAGAAACAATCCATTTGAGAGACTTCTTGAGGGAGGCATGGATGAAAGGAACAGGTGATGTGGGAAAGAAATCAGAATGACTCTAATCGGTAACCATAGTTATCTGGGCTCACTGACTTGCCAGCGACGGGAGCTGTCTTGTCTGTGGGACCTTTTGCAAGAGTTTTTTTTTTGGGGGAAACTCACCCAGGGTCATAGTTGTGCACAGCTTTTTGGGAGAAAAGCATGCCGCTCAAATATTTCCTAAAAATTCTTGAGTTGTCATCCTCAAATGATTTTTACAGTAATGGTTTAGTCTGGTCGGGCTCCTGTAACAGAATAGCAGAGAGTGGCTGGCTTCTAAACCACAGACACTTACTTTTCACAGGCTTACAGGCTGGACATCCAAGATCAATGTGCCTGCAGATCCATTGTGTCTGGCGAGGGACTTCATCATTCGCAGCTGGACATCTCTCTATTCAAACATACGGTGCATAATAGGTAACCACATTCGGGCTCCTGATAGCAATGACTTGGGGTCCTTACTGCTGGGTCATGTATGCGTCTCACTAACAACGCACATACAGATCTATGATGGGCATGAATTTTTTCAATAAATGTAGCTTTAAATAGTTTCTATCATAAAATTATTCTTACATGAAAAAGTGGGAATAAGGCCAAAGTCTTATTATTTTGGTTGTGGTTTTTTGGCACATTCCCCCAACGACACACATGCACATTTTTGGAAAAATGCATGTCAATGTTAAAATAAACTGATCAAATTCAACACTGTTTTAGATGGTAAAATTTTAGGGTATAGAATATGTATACACCCCAGTGGGCCTGCGTTACTGATGAATGTATTGGATTTTTCAGTCTTGTAAATTGTGTATCTCTTAGCTTGTATCACAAGTTTGCAAATCTTTTTGAATTTTTTTAATGTTTTTATTTATTTTTGAGACAGAGAGAGACAGAGCATGAGCAGGGGAGGGGCAGAGAGAGGGGGAGACACAGAATCCGAAGCAGGCTCCAGGCTCTGAGCTGTTAGCACAGAGCCCGATGTGGGGGTTGAACTCACGGACTGTGAGATCATGACCTGAGCTGAAGTCGGACGCTCAACCGACTGAGCCACCCAGGCGCCCTGCAAAGTCTTTTTTTTTTAAGGTCCAGATAAAGATATTTCTGTCTTTTTTACGTATTCAACTCAGCCATTAAAGTACAATACTAGCCCTTGGAAATTTATAAATAGTTAGAAGGGCTATGTTCCATGGACGTGTCTGGGTTCCAACAAAACCTTAAAAAAAGAAGCAGTAGGATTGTTTTAACCATGGACTGTAGTTTCCTGATGCCCACTCTGTAGTAATTTCGATGCCCACAATAAGGGAGAGAAATTTAACTGTAAATACATTACCTCAAAAACTTATGCTAGGAATTTTGGTGTTTCCAATACATTCATCCCAGAGGGTACATATGAAGCCTCACTTTAATAAAACAGATTCTAGTGAGGGAACCTTATAATATTTGGGACGTGTGGGATTGGAGTGAGTTTCTCATTGATTTACCAGAGTTCTAAATGTCTCAAGCAAAACAAACTGTTGAGATCTCAAATATTAATAGACCTTAAAAGTAGCCCCCTACCTTGTTCTCTTTAAAACTTTGCTCTTATGTTCTCATTTCTAAAGCAAGAAACGTGGATCTTGGAGTCCTGCAGAGGTACCTTTGATCAGGATGAGTAAATGAATTGCCATCTTGATGAGTTAACCATCTCTCATCTAGTTTGGAAACGTGCATGCCATCACTCCTAGAATCCTCTCACGTAGACAGATGAAAATGTCATGTGGTTTGAAGTCTAGAGCACACAGTAAAAGTTATTGGTTTCCTTACATCAATTTATTCCCTCTCTCAAAATCGGTAAAAGCAGCAAACTGGCTATTTTTTCACACGTTACTCCATTTTATTCCAACAAAGTGTTTTCCTTCACTCAATTTTCCAACTCCATAAAACAGAGTGGTTAAAACATGCAGCCTAATTTTAATCATCTGTTGACTTTTCCAAGTGTTTTCTTACCAAAACCAGAGATTGTTTTTACTTCATATCAAGACATGAAATGGTAAACATACGTACATCAAATGTGCCCTCCGCACGTCTGCAGTTCAACTTTAGAGAGTGTACAGGATACTATTTATCTCAATCGTAATTTTATTCCATCACTTCGGGAAAGGAAGAGTATGGTCACATCTCTGAAGGCTGACTTTCACAGAGAGTGACTAGATGTAATTCTGCAAACAATTGCAGCCATCTGAAGGGGAAAATTGACTTTCTTTCCGCTGTCATAATCTCGTTCTTTCTTGGCTCTTTCCATTTGCGGGTGCCCTCCTCAGAGGTATTTAGTCCCGTTCTTGGAGCTTTTCTACAAAGTTTCCATACACACTGAGATAGAAGAAACAATCTATGGGGATTATGGGTCTCCATGATTTTACGCCCCAGTAGATGATGGTGTCGTGTGGGGCAGGTAACATGTCTTATCTCTCTTGGTTTTCCAGCTTTTTCAGCTCAGTATTGGACACCTGTTAGATATCCACTAGATATTTAGTAAACAAAATAATCAGTTTGATCAAATAAACCACAGGAATAAAGCCAGACAAGGAGACAGAAGATAATTTATATGTAAATGTGACTATTGATCCTTTTGGGTGCATTTAATATTTCTCATATTCTAACATCATTATGATTGTTACAGGAAATTCTTCAATACGTTTCACTGGCTTATTAGGTTTTCCTTCTGCAAAGCACTACAGATTCTCAAGCTGATAAGAAAGTTCAATTGTTAAGATTTTAGGTGACAGCAGTCATTAGCATGATTGTCGAATGCATGATTTGCCTTTTGTGACAGGAACAATTGTGTCTTCCTTGTTGTTTTTCTCAAAACGTGTTAAATAAATGAATCTATCCATAAATGACTTCTCAGAGAGAGAGAGAACATTAAAACAAAACTACTCCTGTCCTTGCAGAACTCCTGTCCTTGAGAGAGAGAGAGAGAGAGAGAGAGAGAGAGAACGAACCCCAAGCAGGCTCCTTGCTTGTCAGCACAGAGCCCAATGTGGGGCTCGAATCCACAGACCATGAGATCATGACCTGAGCCGAAATCAAGATTCGGATGCTCAACCAACTGAGCCACCCAGGTGTCCCAATAGTAAATATGCTTTGAGAAAGGCAGAAATATATGATTAATGGGAAATTAATGTGGGACTTCGTGATAAAACTGGCCAGTTGAGATAAATGTGAACAGTCCATTTACACAGTGAACCAAGTTTAATTTTCTTAGTGGTACCACATCCCTGACTCAGCAGTTGGCCAGTATGTGGAGACACTATATTATAAATTGTGTAGACAAATGCTTTGCAAAACACACATTCTGATTATCCTTCCCACAACAAGATCTTAAGTTAGTATGCATGTTTTGATATATTATGTGTTCATCTTAATTTTTTTTAATTTTTTTTAATGTTTATTTATCTTTGAGAGACAGAGAGAGACAGAGTGTGAGCAGGGGAGGGGCAGAGAGAGAGGGAGACACAGAATCCGAAGCAGGCTCCAGGCTCTGAGCAGTCATCACAGAGCCCGACACGGGACTTGAACCCACGGACTGTGACATCATGACCTGAGCTGAAGCCGGACACTTAACCGACTGAGCCACCCAGGTGCCCCTGTGTTCATCTTAATTTAACATTCATATCAAAGTGTTAATTGCTATCTGCATTCACATAGATCCTGTTTAAGAAGCAAAAGGAGATATTCTTTGGATTTTTTTTTATAGTTATGTTCCTCATGTAACATACAGAATTGGAGAGCCACTGTTTTGATAATCGTCATTACATATATTTTCTCTTGCTACTCACAGTGACTATCCTTTGACACTAAATGCTACCCAGAAAATGTTGCAAGAATCTAGTACGAGAGATCCTTGTTACCCTAGTATCATTTGTAACAATAAAAATACACTCAAAATGCACCCTTTGGAAATGTTAGCCTGCTGTTACCCTGTTTAAAGATTGAGAATATTCCACAAAAATAAAAGTATGTGTGGACACAAGTGTTGTTTTTCCTTATTCTTGACACCATTTAAGTCATGTTAATTGCCTCAACATGGCTTACATGAGGATTTCATTGTTGGTCGTGTCAAATGGGGTGAATGATGAACCCCATGTCAATGTATGTTTGGATTTCCATGGCAACGTAAGAGTCTGTTTGGTAGAAACACAAAGGGAAAAAGGGCTGTTCATTCTCTTCCGAGAGTCTCTCTTCATCCTTTGAGATTCAAAAAAAAATTTTTAATCTTTGTTCATTTGAGAGAGAGAGAGAGAGAGAGAGAGAGAGAGAGAGAGAGAGAGAGAATGATCATAGGATGGACAGAGGCAAGGGGGGACAGAGGATCCAAAGCAGGCTGTGTGCAGACAGCAGTGAGCCCAATGCAGGGCTTGAACTCACCAACTGTGAGATCATGACCTAAGCCAAAGTTGGACACTCAACTGACTGAGCCACCCAAGTGCCCTGGGATTCACATCTTTCTATTTGAATGTCCTGCTCAATCACATCCTTATTTCCTATTATTAATTAGTAATTGAACTCCCAGGGTTCTTGTTTGTTGATGATTCTGCATGGTATTAAAAATAATTATCTTGGATCACTTTTAAAGTCTTAACAAAATCCTGGTGTTTTGGGCAAGACTTGAAATTGATTTGTAATATGATGTCAATATTTAGACACCTATCAGTCCTAAAGAAGTCAACTGACAGAAACAGTTCAATGGATGCTCTGGGACAGTTGATGCTCTAAAGAAATAAGCTTAATTATAGTAGGTAAAAATTCTGTAAGCAGCCAGTACACTCGGGAATTATCACATGAAATGATACCCCATACTATGCAAAAGTGTACTTTTCATGCAGATTCCTAATAACATTATGCACATACAACTATAATTCCAAATCAAAGTCCATATGACAAAAAAATCTAAAAGCCAGTATTAGTGGACTAATTTGTTCAAATTCCAAGTAAAATCAGAATACTAATTTCAAATTTCTATTCACATTTCAAAACGTGAATAACCCAGTTTGCGAGCACCAACACATTTATTCGCTCAAATTCTACATAACACCAGGGTACTTACTGGATCACATTATAATGCTAATTAAATATTTCCAATAACACTAGTTATTTATTATTCCAGTTTGTACTTCAAATTTCAGAATCCAAATGACAGTGAGAATAAATACTGGTACTCATACGATTCCAATTCCAAATCAAACTGTTGTACATATTAACTTATATTCTGACTCTAATTTCCAATGAGAAAGTGTATTTATTCACTTAAATTGCAGATAGCACCTGTGGCCTTCTTCATTTATGTTGCAATTCAAATTCTGAAATATAAATTGCATTTGCACCAAGCACGGAAACTCTTATTAGTTGTAATTTCTAATAACACTGGTGTAATTATTAGTTCATATTTCAAACGAAATCCTAAAATCTGATATCTGTGATAACACGTGCTGTTACACTTATTAGCTCAAATTCAAAATAATGCTGGTGTACAGTCAGGTTCGAATTCTATTTCCATATCCAGTATGGTACTTATCTCCTCTCCCAATCGCTGGTGTCCATATTGGTTCTTCTTCACTTAAAACCAAATTCTAAAATCTAAGTAGAACTGGAACACAGCCTGGCTCACTTCTTCCTTGGAATTCCAAAGATGCTGTTGGAATCATGAGTCTACCTTGTTCCCAATATACCAGTCAAAGAATTGTGGTAGCAATCAGTGACCTTGTGTTCAAATTCCGAGTGGCAGCTGGTGGAGTTCTGGGGAGGACGGTGGGGGGTTCAGAGCCGACAGCCAAGAAAGGATTCTTGAAGACGTCTTTGGTACAAAAAGGTTTATTAAACCACGGGGACAGGACCTGTGGCTAGGAAGAGCTGCCCTGGGGTCATGATGGGTAACTCCTTATCATATACTCTCAGGTTGGCAGGGGGTCAGGGAGAGAGTAAGTTTCTAAGGAATTTTGGAAACAAGATTTCCAGGACCTTGAGGGGTTAGCTGCCGTTAGGAAAACTCCATTCATTACCGTTTAGTAAAACCTCGGTCAAGAGACCCTTCACATGTATATCAGGGGCCACATCCTGGGGCAGTTGAGAAGGAAGGAAGGAAGTAGATGTACAGGATCCTGGAGGTTGGGACAATGTTAAGCCAAGGTTTTCTCCTGCCCCTTAGCAAAGTGTCTTCTTCGAGGCAGCTGAGCTCCTAGAGAGACATCACTCTGCTGGTCTCAAGGACTTGTCAATGGGCTGTAGGCAGTAAGGCAACTTAATTTTTCCATTTGCTTTAGTTTCCAACATTACCATGGCAAAGACTTATACCCCTTTCCTTTGTTCTTGGGAGCTGGGAGTGTTTGAGGAACGTTACAAAGATCCCACGTGGCGGAGGGGGGGATGCTAGCTTGTACGCTCCCCTCAGCTTGCCCCGCGCTCCCTCATCAGTACCCACGCACTTAATACATTGTATTTTATTCCAGTACCTAAGCACCTGAATTATGAGTACTGGGATAATTATTCATCTAAATTTCATATAACCCATGCATACACATCCCAATTTAAATTCCGAACTACAAGGCTCAAATGAGACAGATTTGCTTATTAATCCCTATCTCAATCCAATTCCAAAATGCAAATAAAACTGATAACAAGCCTTGATGTGCTTACTCCCTCCCATTTCCAATAACGCTGATGCACATTTTAGATCAGGCGCCAACAGTGAGGCAACTTTGAGAACAAGGTCAGGTGAACTTATATCTCAAATGCCCTTTCTGTTTCAAAGTGTAAATACATCTGACCCCAAGCATCAGGGCACACATATGGTTCAGTTTGCATTAACCCTGCTGCTTATTGGTTCACATTCCAGTTGGAAGATCCAAATATCTAGATTTCCAAGCAATGCCACAATTATTGGTTCAAATTGTACATGGCACCGGTGCCCTTAAGAATTCAATTTCCAATTCACTATCCAAAATCCAAATCACAGGAATATAGGAGTATTGGTAAATGTATCTGTTCGAATTCCCAATAACACGAGTATAATGAAGTTCCAAATAAAATTCCAAACAGATAAATAATAAAAAGCGAAAAGATGAAAAATATTTAAAATAACACTGGTGTAGTTAGTAGGATGTACTCTACTTTTTAGGTTAAAATTCAGTTAGAATTCCAAATCCCAGAAATGTCCTGGGAACACTTTGTTGTTTAAATTCTTCTTAATGCTGCTGGCAGCTCAAACTCAATTTAAAATCCCAAATTGAGTAATACAAATATAAAAAATGAAAAAATAAATCCCCAAATCCAAATAACACCCATAGCAAGGGTGGACACTTCTCCCAATACCAAATCACACTGGTGTAATTATCCATTCAAATTTCATTTAAAATTCCAGGATATGAGTTTCTCCAAAACAACCATTATTCCACTTATTCAAATCCCAAATAACACACACACACACACACACACACACACACACACACACTTGTATAATCTATATATTCACATTTCAGATAACAGTTAACTTCTTAGATCAAACTCAAAATATCAGTTGCTTCCTAATTAATTTTGACAAAATGTATGAGTGCATTGATGAGCTAACGATTGTGGTCTAGTTATTCAAATCCTAATTCAAATTCTCCAAGTGACAAAACGAAAACAAAATCACCAGTGTACTTATTAGCTGAACTTCCACAGGACTTCATTTTCTTTCTGGCTCTAATTCCAGTACCAATTTTCAAATTCAAATAAATTTAATAACCAGCACTGTTCTATGAATGTATTCCTTTAAATTCCAATTAACAATGGTATGCATTTACTTGAACTTTCAAATGATTCCTTACCACTGATGCAGGTGTATTTATCGACTCAATTATAACATAAAGTTCAAATTCCAGCTAACAGACTGGAGCTTCTAACTGAAATTTCCAGTGGAAATTTCAAAATAGAAATGACACCCATAACAAGTACTCATACACTTATTAGTTGTAAGTGCAAATAACAGTGATTAATTATAAACTCAGAGTTCAACTCAAATTTGGTAATCTAAATAAATCCAGTAACACATACTTATGCACTTACTGGCTCAAATTCAAATAACAGGGGTATACTTACTGATTTAAAGTCAACTCGAATACAAAGCAAATTCTCATTTCTAAATAACACTAGTACATTTGTTAGTTGAATTCCAAATTAAAAATCAAACACGTAAATAAGACCGTAAGAAGGATTGTTACGTATATTAATTCCAATTCCAAATAACACTGGTTTACTTATTAGCTCATATTTCAAATCAAATTCCAACATTCAAATATATCTGGTAAAAGCACTGCCGTACTTACTAATTCAAATCCCAAATAACTCTGATGTGCTTATTCAAATTTTCAAATAACAATCATTTATCTAAAAATTCTAATCCCAAATAACACTGCTTTATTCATGAATTCAAATTATGATTCAACTTCCAAAATCCAAATAACTAGCATAACAAATACTGGTATGCTTATTATTTAACATTCTCTATAAAACCATTATTTTTATTTGTTCAAAATTTTTAAACTAATACCTCCTAAAACAAGCACTGAGACAGGAAGAGGTCAAATTTCAAGTTACAATGGCGTACTGACTGATGCAAATTAAAACGCGTATTCGGATTTCCAAATAACACCATGTTCTTTTTTGATTAATTTCAAAAAAAAAACCCCACAAATGAACTTAGTTGCTATTTCAACTCAACTAGAAAGGTGCTCCTAATACAAGCTCTATTCTAGTCCATATAGTTTAGCTCAAACGGCAAATATTTCCTGTGTCGTTATTTGTTCAAAATCAAAAATCAAAATGTCTCCTTGGTTTTTTGTTTTTTTTAATCTTTATTTATTTTTTAGAGACAGAGAAGAGACAGAGTGTGAGCAGGGGAGGGGCAGAGAGAGAGGGAGGCACAGAATCCCACGCAGGCTCTACGCTCTGAGCTGTCAGCACAGAGCCCGATGTGGGGCTCGAACCCACGAACCGCGAGATCGTGACCTGAGCCAAAGTTGGACGCTTAACCGACTGAGCCACCCAGGCACCCCCCAAAATGTCTCCTTGTGAGCATCCGTGCACTTAATAGTCTCAATTGCTCATAACACTTATCTGCTAATATACCCATCTACATTTGAAATGTATGTAACTCCATTAACAGACATGGATGTGTTCATATGTGCATGTTCAAAATAACAATTCGTACAACTTTTTATTTCAATATTCTTTCAAATGTCATGGTCTAAACAACTCTGAAAATGAACTTACTAGTTTGCAGACTGGTTTAAATGTCGCTAGTTAAAACTTATTAGTTTAAATGTCAAATCTACTGCATATATAAACAATCTTTAAAGTTTATTGCACTTACTGATATATTGTGATATATTAATTATTGTACTGATGATAGTACTTACCAGTTTGTACTCCATTCAAATTCCAAACTCCTAGTAACTCCAATAGTAAAAGTTGAATAGAAACTTGAATCCAAATTTCACACGGAACTTTTGTGATGTTACCTTTTCTTCATTTTTTATTCTTAAAATGTGTTTCATGTTGCCTGATTCGAGGATATGCTGATTTCATAATAACAGAAGGAAAAAAAGGGAAAAACAACAGAATACGATGAACACATTGCATTCAGATTATTTTCCTCTAATGTTTGTTTTTTAATGAAAAAAAAAAGCTTCTGTGTCAACTGTACTAAAAAAAAGGGTTCTTTTTTAACCTTCTAAAAATCAAAGACTATTGCATTTATGCATAGCATTCGTTATAGCACAGGGATAAGTACCAAATGCTTTTATTAAAACATTAATAGGGTGTCTGGGTGGCGTAGTTGGTTGAGCGTCTGACTTCAGCTCAAGTCACGATCTAGCAGTTCATGGGGTCAAACCCCACATGAGGCTCTGTGCTGACAGCTCAGAGCCTGGAGCCTGTTTCCGATTCTGTGTCTCCCTCTCTCTCTGCCCCTTCCCTGCTCATGCTCTGTCTCTCTCTCCCCCTTTCTCAAAAATTTTCAAAAAATTAACAAAGTTTAGCATTCATATCCAAATAATTAAATATCATCATTCATATGCAACATATTAACTAAATACATTAAATTCTCACCATGCAGTAAAATTATAGACAAGAGCCCATTCCAATTATCTGCCAACATGTTTGAGTGAAATATATCATCACTTTTAAAATACAACTTTCAAAAATGTTGAAAGGTGTGTAGACATATGGGAAATAAACATGCCTGAGCGCCAGAATGCATCAATGAGGAAAGTAGCAGAATGATAAATTTGCTTCACAGAGAGTTTCACGGAAAGCTTTATATAGTAGCTACTCAGGAAAGTAATACTACGATAAGTTTGCTACAAAACTGGTGAGTGCAGCTAAGGCAGTAAGAAACGTTAGGTTTATGTTGTCTACTTACCAGAGTTAATTTGCAGCTATCGTAGATGGAAGTTATTGATAGCCTATCAATTTGCCACATGATAATGTGTGATACCGTAGAGCTGGCCGTCTGACTCCCAGGGGATAGTAACACACACCTGATTACACCCAGCAGGTGGGTACACGGGGCTCAGGTGGCTTCAGGGAGTGAGATCACAAGCAGCGAGAGCTATCACCTTAATTCTTTAACGTTTATTTATTTTTGGGGACAGAGAGAGACAGAGCATGAACGGGGGAGGGGCAGAGAGAGAGGGAGACACAGAAATTCTTTAAAACTTTTTTTTAATGTTTACTTACTTATTGTTGACAGAGAGAGAGATAGAGGGCGAGCAGGGGAGGGGCAGAGAGAGAGGGAGACAGAATCCCAAGCAGGCTCCGTGCCATCAGCACAGAGCCCGAGGTGGGACTTGAACCCATGAACCTTGACATCATGACCTGAGCTGAAACCAAGAGTCGGATGCTTAACCAACTGAGCCACCCAGGTGCCCCAAGCGACCACCTTAATTCTTAACAGAAACATTACAGATCACAGTGTTTATGTGTATTTTATTTGCTGTGACAATAAGGCGCTTTGTTGAAAAATGTTCTTTTAGGGCACCTGGGTGGCTCAGTCACTTAAGCTTTTGATTTTTGGTTCAGGTCATGATCTCACAATTTGTGAGCTCAAGCCTGGAGTCGGGCTCCACAGTGACAGCACAGAGCCTTTTTGGGATCCTCTCTTTCCTTCTCTCTCTCTCTGCCCCTCCCTTGCTTGCTCTCCCTCTCTCTCCACCCCTCCCCTGCTTACACTTGCATGCATGCTCTGTCTCTCTCAAGAATAAATAAACTTAAAAAAAAAACAGATGTTCTTTTGCAATCACTAAATTCCACACCTGAAACTAATATTGGACTGTATGTTAACTAGCTGGAATTTAAATAAAAACTCGGAAAAAAGAGAAGTTCTTTCCACATTGTTTTACTGCAATAAATAATGATATGTCTTTAGTGGAAATGATATCCATAGAGTTACTATGCATACTTCTTTAATAATTAAGTGATTTAATTATTTAATAGTGGTAGCAAAGTGATCAGTACAACACAATGCATATTTATGTTTTAAAATATTATTAACCCAATAAATTTTGGGAAATGTATTTCTTAAGGATAAAATAAATTTTTGAGTGCTTAATGCAAAGCAACTAAAAATAAACTGTTTGGCGGTAAGGATTTTGTTTCTGCGAACAGGAAGTATAAAACACCAAAAATCTATGCGAAAAGATGAGAATTGACTGTAAGTAGCTTATTTCGTGACATAACAAATCACGGTTGGAGTTCTCCTTCACGCCGCATACAGCAGGGAAAGATATGTTTCCCCCTTTAATGTGGTTGAATTCATTATCATACTTTGCAAAACAACTTGCAGCTGCTGTCATGCTGGGAAACGTATCTGAACTCGTCCAACCATACCATTCATCACTGAAAAATCACATCCCACCTTTCGCTAATTCAAGGCAAAAAAAAAAAAAGTGCTCTTGAAGTGACCCCTCATCCCGACATCATTTTTCAATAATGTGCCATCAACTGTTTTCCCTCCCTAAATCAGTGAACTGACATTCATTGGTTTCAATGGCCAGAAGGGAGAAAAATGATTGCAACGAAGAAAACAGTTACTGGTAAACGTTTAAGCACACAATACAACACAGTTAAGTACAGGGTCTATACTCAGGAGGCTTTGGGGACCTGATGAGGTTGCATAAATGGAGGTCTTTGCCCTTTGATCAATGCCTCCTGCTTCCATATCCCTCCACCCTGTTCTATGAGGTTGAGTATTGTAGATTCCTCATGTAAGCAGCATCATTTAGTTCTGGTCCTTCCGTGTCTGGCTTATTTCAACAAATTTACTAAGCTTGGTAGATCCTGTGCTAATTGCTTTATATCACAAAATAGAATTAACTATTTATCTTATCACAAAATAGAATAAAAACTAATAATAAATTGGGTAGGAGAAAGCTTTTGGAAGTGTTGGAAATATTCATGACAAACATTGTGGGGAAGGTTTCATGGGGATGTACGTAGCTCCAAACTCATCAGTTTGGACACACCACGTACAGCTTTTTGTATGTCGATCATACCTCAATAAAGTGGTTTTAAAAATACTAAAGACAGGGCACCTGGGTGGCTCAGTCACTTGAGCATCTGAATCCTGATTTTGGTTCATGTCATGATCTCACAGTCATGAGATCAATCCCCATGTTGGGCTCTATGCTGACAGTGTGGAGCCTGCTTGGGATTCTGTCTGTCCCTCTCCCACTTGTGAACTTTCTCTCAAAAATAAATATATAAACTCTAACAAAAAATACTAAACAAATTCCAAAATGTTTAACAGATGTGTTTTAAACAAACCAAAACCTGTCAATAATTTCTGGGGCACCTGGGAGACTCAGTCAGTTAAGTGTCTGACTCTTGGTTTCAGCTCAGATCACGATCTCACAGTTGCGTGAGTTAGAGCCCCACATGTGGCTCTGTGCTGACAGTGTGGAGCCTGCTTGAGATTCTCTCTCTCTCTCTCTCTCTCTCTCTCTCTCTCTCTCTCTCTGTCTCTCTCTCTCTCTCTCTCTCCCCCTCCCCTGCTTGTGCTATCTCTGTCTCTCTCAAAATAAACACACTTTAAAAAATAATAACTTCTAATACTTTACCCTAATTCCTTAATTCTCCAAGCTTTCTTGTATGTATCTAAAAATGAATATTGGTAAAAACACACAGTGTATATTAAGAAAAAATCCCCACTAAAATATGAAAAAGTCACATTGTTCACTCTATATAGATAATAGACATACTGTACATGCACAAATACATAAAATAGGTACAGGTTTTACCTCTATTTGGTATCTTCTACCATTAAAACTTTACCCAAATATAACTGTATGGTTAAATCCAGTTTTTGGAGGGGCCCTTGGGTGGCTCAGTCGGTTAAGCATCTGACTTGAGCTCAGGTCATGATCTCGCAGTTTGTGAGTTTGAGCCCTGCATCAGGCTCTGTACTGATGGCTCAGAGCCTGGAGCCATCAGTACAGAGCTTTGGATTCTATGTCTCCCTCTCTTTCTGTTCCTCCACCATCATGGTATCCCTCTGATAAATAAACAAACCTAAATTTTTTTTTAAATAAATAATAAAACCTCTCTACGGAGACTTTAAAGTTCAATTTTATTAGAAATCTGAGTGATATTTCTTCCATGTCAGCTCATGATTTAGAGCCTTTTGAGTGGTTGTTTTGGGCTCACACTTTAAACCCAATTTAAGGGGCTCCTGGATGGCTTGGTCAGTTAAGCATCCAACTTTGGCTCAGGCCATGATCTTGTGGTTCGTGAGTTTGAGCCCCGTGTCAGGCTCTGTACTGATAGCTCAGACCCTGGAGCCTGCTTTGGAATCTGTGTCTCCCTCTCTCTCTTTCTGCCCCTCCCCTGATTGCACTCTGTCTCTCTCTCAAAAAATAAAAAACAAACTCGACCATAGGTACTTGGAACAGCAACAGAATCTACATGTATTTTTAACATGTTTAAATGTGCCGAAGTGCAACCTTTTTTTTTTTTTTTAATTTTTTTTTTTTCAACGTTTATTTATTTTTGGGACAGAGAGAGACAGAGCATGAACGGGGGAGGGGCAGAGAGAGAGGGAGACACAGAATCGGAAATAGGCTCCAGGCTCTGAGCCATCAGCCCAGAGCCCGACGCGGGGCTCGAACTCCCGGACTGTGAGATCGTGACCTGGCTGAAGTCGGACGCTTAACCGACTGCGCCACCCAGGCGCCCCGCAACCTTTTTTTATTATTATTTTTTTTAAATCTTTTTTTCAACGTTTTTTATTTATTTTTGGGGCAGAGAGAGACAGAGCATGAACGGGGAGGGGCAGAGAGAGAGGGAGACACAGAATCGGAAACAGGCTCCAGGCTCCGAGCCATCAGCCCAGAGCCTGACACGGGACTCGAACTCACGGACCGCGAGATTGTGACCTGAGCTGAAGTCGGACGCTTATCCAACTGCGCCACCCAGGCGCCCCCCCAAGTGCAACCTTTAAATTCTGTGATAATACATGCTCATATCTGAAGCAAAGGCTTATGAGATTATCTGTTTGGAGCATTTCTGACAGAGCGGCCATACAAATGTCATTTTTCCTAAGACGTAGGACAGTGGTTCCACAATCTGAATGGTTTCCTTACAGGATGCCCATGTACCTCACCCCTCCTTTTTTATGCCTTGGGTGGTGTTGCTCACTGTGTTAGCAGAGCTGAGAGAACCCATCACACTATGGGTTTGGGTTTTGGGTTTTCCCCTAGCTGCTGGGCAACGTCTCGAACTCAGTAGAACCTCTATAAATGTTCTAAGTGTTTCTGTTTTTCTCACATGTCATTATCATGATACAAAAGTTTTGTGAAACCATCCAGTAAGTAGTCAGGTTTTGGCAAATTCTTCAAACGAAGAGAAAAGTGTGCACAAGAGGGACAGAAAAAGCCAAATTGCAATGCTTATTTATAGTTTATTGCTTGATTTAAAAAATCAATATTATATATCTAAATATTAAATCCCTCTTTCTCTTCAGTTCACCTTTGGACCATGGGTGTTCTGCATCCCAGGATTCAGAGTTCAGGGATCTTCTATTGCATCAGGGTTCTTTAACACAAGGAATGCACTTGAGTGGTATGTAGGTTAATATTCAGCAAAACATCCATGTCTCCAACTGTACCATAATCATTGGCTTTTGTATTACAAAAGCTATTAAAAAAATGAATTCCATTATTGGAGACATTCATTCTACCTACCTATCCATCATATCTATCATCCATCCATCATATCTATCTATCTATCTATCTATCTATCTATCTATCTATCTATTATCCATCCATCATATCTATCATCTATCCATCCATCCATCCACCCACCCATCATATCTATCTATCTATCTATCTATCTATCTATCTATCTATCCATCCAACATATCTATCTCTCTACCATCCATCATATCTATCATCTATCCATCCATTCATCCATCATATCTATCTATCTATCTATCTATCTATCATCTACCCATCCATCCATCCATCCATCCATATCTATCCATCCATCATCCATCCATATTTATGTATCTATCTATGTATCTATCTGTTATCTATTATCTATCATCCATAAATCTACCCATCAGTGTCAACAATGTCGAATAATGACTATATATTAGGTAGGGAAAAAAATCCAAGTTTTTCCTATCATATTCATTAACTACACCTAAAAATACCAGCTGGCCCTCTTACAAACATTTAATCTGAGACATGGAAGGACCTCCCGGGGACAAGTTACATATCTTTATACAGACTCAGGTAAGCATTGATGCATTATAAATTAATCCCATCGGTACAAACCCTCTTCATCCTAACAATGGTGGAAGCTACCAGGTTACCATTCAAAGCGCAGGAATTTAAGTTGGTACAGTTAACACCATTTGGAGGTTTGAGGATGCTTAACATTTTTGCTGGACAGTCCATAATTTAGGTCAAAAGTAGGCCATTTATGTGGAATCTACAAGGATTGATTGGCAGTGACTACACCGTACTGAAGTCCGTGCCCACCTGGATGAATACTAGCAGCAGCGCAGAGGGCAGTGGTGTCCTTGTGAGGGTCCATTCCCAACGTCCCGTTTCTTTTCTACGAAGGAGAATAAACCATCTCACAGAACTTGGCTAATTGCTATGATTGCTTCCAGCACTCAATTCACGTCTGACTTTCAAGGCTATGTAGTGAAATAAGGAGAGTGGGATTTGGTATTAAATTGTCAAGAATTGCTCACAAAAGCTTTCCAAATGCTTGCTGTTGTGAATGCAGCATGTCTTATTAAACCTCCCTTCAGACAAATAATTTCACATACGGCCTCCCATTTCCACTGCGTCCCTGCAACAACGACAAAAAAGGCAAAACTAAAAACACTCTCCTGTCTCTAAAATACTTGAAATGTACTGTCTCGGTTTGTGAAGGAAAGAAAATGATGAATTCCTGAAAAGCGTACGGCAGTCGGAGATCCTTTGAGTACAGCCAACACAACTGAGATCCATTTGTTTGGAGGGACAATAGGTAGCTTCTGTTCAAAATAGAGAGCTCATACCAGCATGGTCACACCATCAAGGGCCTCTTCTTCATAACGAAGCTGTGTGTTTATTCAGTACATGGGTGATGAGGAAGGTTTTTGGTGGGAGAAGCAAAATATGTGTGTGTCACATATTTGAATATGTGAATGCACACACATTCTGTTTTATGTCCAACAGAAGGAGGGATTATAGCTTGCATGAGAGAGTAAGTCTGAAAGGCTATGAAATTTTGGGGTGGGCTTCAGACAAACTAAACGCATTCAATTTTAATTATAAGTAGTTGGAATGAAGGAGTTAGTCCTCTGGGGTTTTTCCCTACAGAATGAACCTACAATCTATTGGGCACACCAGAATATCTGTGCAAGAGAAAGAGGGTGTATCACTTCCTATACTGAAAGAACAGCTATAAGGCAGCGTTATCCCAGGTACATGGGACATATGGCTGGCCAAGCTGTGTATCCCAATTCCCAACTGTTGGAAAGACATCTTTTTTTTTTTTAATTTTTTTTAACGTTTATTTATTTTTTGAGACAGAGAGAGACAGAGCATGAACAGGGGAGGGGCAGGGAGAGAGGGAGACACAGAATCTGAAACAGGCTCCAGGCTCTGAGCTGTCAGCACAGAGCCCGACGCGGGGCTTGAACTTCACGGACCGTGAGATCATGGCCTGGGCTGAAGTCGGACGCATAACCGACCAAGCCACCCAGGCGCCCCGGAAAGACATCTTGAGGGCAGAAGGAGCAGTGTCTGGTCTATGTGCAACAATGATGGTCAAACGAATGAATGAAGGCAAACATGAAGGGTGAAAAACAGTGTGTGTCAACTACACAGGTTTCAGAAGATCGCATTTAACACAGTTTCATGCAGAACAGCAACATCAGCAAATACTATGTTTATTCATTTTGCAAATTCATTTTGCTCATTCTGTGTTCCGTGGTTTTGTGTCCTGTATCCTTTCTCTGACTACAACGAGGTACTTCAGGGTAAATTAAATGTGAACTTATGTAGTCCACACTTTTGAAATACAGGCATCAGGGATTATAGAGTTCTCTGTTCTCTCTCATGCCTTGGATTTTGTGGCTCCTTTGTGTGACCAGTGGGAACCTGGATACAAAGCCTACTTGCTACTTCTCTGTAAGGGAATCCACCTTTCTTCCTGGTTGCAGGTGGGTTTAATTGAGCCCTGTAAACAACTCACCTGTGCTTCTGAACATCCATTTTGTTCCTACCCTGCAGGAAGACCATTATCTCATCTCATATCCTATTATCTTGGCATCCTAACGGGACCCAAGAGACCAGAAGGAGCAGAACAGGCAGATCGTTTCCACGTGTCGGTCAGCGTCCTGCATCTGTGACACCCAAGTATTCTTTGTCAACCGCTCATAGGTTTTTCTCCATGAGGCCACCACCTGGGTATGTGAACAATTTTCTCCTGGGAAGGATTTGAACCCATATGACCTGCTTCATCCAATGTTTATACAGACATGTCCCATTGTGGATGCCGTGTTCTGGGCTCCTTCGCTCACTGGGCTGGCGAACATCTTGTTTCTGATACGTAGAGTTCAAGATGCATCATCATTGGACCACGAGGGGAACCCTTGGGTGTTACAAGGACTTTGTGAAATAACAAGCAGTTCTCAAAAATGAGAAGGTTTTGCAAAGACGGTATAATGTTTGCTACATAACCCTAGGGTTTCACTATAATTACCTATAGGGGTGTCCCACAGCTCTCTCAGTGCCATGACCTGTTATGCTGCAAGTAACAATACATTTGCTGGATGGCAACACTTATACGGGGTTTGCAGATGACCTTAAAGGTGAGTTCTTACTCCCAGCAAGCCAGCACATGGAGTCTACGTGCGTATTTTTGCTCGTTTTTATTAGTAGAAATGAAACAAAGAGCACGGTATCTTGTTGGACAACCAGACAAAGCACAGAGGATTCAGACCCCCTTTGTTTCATGCAGCACCCTTCATGGATCAGATCCTAAGAAGGCAGTGGAAGCTTGGGCTCTGTGGGACCATCTTACAGAAATAAGGGCTGCAAGACTGGCAAAAGGGTGGTTGAACAACTTGGGTTCAGCAAGAAAAGTGAGGATGTGTCCTTTGGGGCCAAGTTCATGTAAAAGTTCTCGTGGAACAGATTTGCTCTCTCAGGGGCTCACTTGGCATTTCCCAGAACTTCTAACAGATAAAATAGAAAATATACTTAAAAATCAAAAACACTTCCTCACCTTGCAAATTAATCATTAGACCATAGAGAAGTCATCGTCTCACATAAGTTTTACATAAATAAGGTTTAAAATGGTGTCAGTTGAAGTTCTGATTTTTGAGAGCTATCTTTTGCATGCACACTGTAGAAATCTACACAGTTAATGCCTTTAGTGTGAAAACAAATTTTAAGCATGCAGACCAGCTCTTAAAATAAATCAGAACACTGGCTTAAATGAAATAATGGAAACACAAAAAAATGGAAATATCTTATTTTTCTTTTGCTCTCATGACTGTTATGATTATATGTAAGATTTTTTTAAGATTTTATTCTTAAGTAATCTCTACACCCGATATGGGACTCGAACTCAAAACCCTGAGATCAAGAGCTGCACACTGCACTGACTGAGCCAGCCAGATGCCCCTATAGCTAAAGATTTTTTATACTGAATTAACACATTGGAAAGATATACATTGAATTCACATCTGATATCTCTAGAAGTATATAAAGAGGAATACAGTTTGCATGAAACTGACCTTTTAAAGAATTGATTTTGCTTAGAAAATGCATATTTTCTAGTCTATCGGGTTTTATTTTTAATGTTCATTTATTTTTGAGAGAGAGAGAGTGAGTGAGTGTGAGTGGGGAATGGGAACAGAGAGAGGGAGACACAGAATCTGAAGCAGGTTCTAAGCTCTGAGCTGTCACCACAGAGCCCCAATGCAGGGCTTGAACTCACGAACTGTGAGATCATGACCTGAGCTGAGGTCAGATGTTTAAGCAACTGGGCCACCTAGGCACCTCACTAGTCTATCAGGTTTAAAGCATCATTTAACTAAGTCATATTTCGTGATTACCATGTTTAAAATGTATCATTTCACTAATGTAGGTGATCTTACACGTTGTTAACTTTGAGTTAACAATTGAATGAAAATCATGGAAACATATTGTTACCGCCATCTTAAATGATGATGTGTTTTAGGCACAGAATAATCATAGTTCAGCAGACAGAATACCATACCTATGTAAAAGTTAGGAAAAGTAAAGGTATCAGATGATGCTCTATAATTTGCAGATACATGACTATAGGTGACAAAACCTTCCTGCCCCTGGTAGAAATCTCACAGATTGTTGGTACATCAAAAACAGATAGGAAGACCAACTTTCAACTCTCTGTCATTCCATCCCTAATTTCCCAGGAATGCAGGGGAAATCATGCCTGCAAGAAGATAGGTTTTCTTTTCCTTCCATTTTTGATACTGGTATTTGTCGGTACTATAACTTTGACTCAACGCTCCATTACAACAACGGGAAAATTGGACACTATCGGATGACTTTCTGTTCATGAAGTTGATGGGGTAACAAAAGTATCAATAATTATGTAGGCAGCATATACTTTTGGCATGAATTGAAACCAAAAATTACAGCTCACCCTCCAATTAATGAGAATCTAAATTAAACACAGATGTTGAAAGTGATGCCTTCTAAATTCCAATCGCTATATCCACTTGCTGTCATATACCTTGATTAGTAATGGCCTTTGACATGAGAGCAGAAAACTTTCTTTCATGAAATTTGAAACTGAGTTCTCCAGTGAAATGGATCCTGTAAGTCACACATTACCATCAAACTAAAGTGACTTTATTTTTCCTGGGGTTCACACAGGCCTGTTTGTCACTGCTTTGTCCTAGCTGTTATTTTGATGTTATTGGTATTTTCTCAAGCAAAGTAAACTCTTGTGATGTAGTCACTTTGGGTAACATTTCATTAAAAATTTGACTTAATTCAAATCATGTGAGGTATTTAAGCCTTTAAAATTAAGATAGCAGGTGAGGCATGCATGAGCTAGTTAATACATGTTTTAGAAATGATTACTTTCTATTTGTTGGTTGGCCCAATTGGGTTTTCGATTACTCTTATTTTTAAAATACTTTTTTGGGGCACCTGGGTGGCTCAGTCGGTTAAGCGTCTGACTTTGGCTCAGGTCTCGTGGTCCGAGCCCCATGTCGGGTTATGTGCTGACAGCTCAGAACCCGGAACCTGCCTCAGATTCTGTGTCTCCCTCTCTCTCTGCCCCTCCCCTGCTCATGCTTTGCCTCTCTCTGTCTCTCAATAATAAATAAATAAATGTAAAAAAAAAAATTAAAAATAAAAATAAAATACTTTTTTTTTTTAATTTTTTTTTCAACATTTTTATTTATTTTTGGGACAGAGAGAGACAGAGCATGAACGGGGGAGGGGCAGAGAGAGAGGGAGACACAGAATCGGAAACAGGCTCCAGGCTCCGAGCCATCAGCCCAGAGCCTGACGCGGGGCTCGAACTCACGGACCACGAGATCGTGACCTGGCTTAAGTCGGCCGCTTAACCGACTGCGCCACCCAGGCGCCCCAAAATAAAATACTTTTTAAATACCATATCTAGTATAACAGAGTAAGTCATTACATAAAATGCCCACATGAGGCAAATACACGGTCCTTAGATCATTCTAAATTTGGCCCACAAAGAACAAAGGGTGGCTACATAGACAGCTCAAAGAATCAGAAGTTGCTTGCTCTGAAAGACTCCCAATGACCAACTTTGAATACATTAAAGAAAAAAAAAGTGTTACATTATGAAATAAATAGCAGTCGTTTCACCCCAGGACATTTGGTGAAGTCTAGAGAACTTTTCGGTTGTTACATCTAGAGACAAGGGTTTGCCATTGGCAGTTAGTGGGTCGAGGCCAGGGATGCTGTGAACAGCGTATGATGCACCAAAAAATTATCCAAACCAAACGTCGGTAGAGTTAAGATTGAAAAAACTTGCCTTATCATGAAAGATCCTGTCTGTCAGCATGTCGGTCTATCCCAATGGTTCTCGACTAGTGGTTAAGAAACCCTAGAGAGAGGACCCTCCATGGGGACTGCTACGGAAAGCCTATTTTAGGTACGCAATGTCGTACAATTTCTGTTGTGACAGTTACCGTTTTCCATGGTGACTGCATTCGTTTTCTAATATGTTGTAAAGACCAGAATTCCAAGATCAAGGTGTAGATCGGGCCATGCTCTCTGGGAAGGTGCTGGGAAGGATCTGCCCCAGGGCTCTCTCCACATTGCGGGTACCTCCTTGGCTTGGGCCATAGAAATCCAGTCTTCCCATGATATAGTTGGGTGTGTGAGTGTCTCTGAGTCCAAATTTTGCATTTTTATCAGGAGACGAGTCATATTGGGTTACCTCTTACCCTTCTCTAGTATGACCTTATTCATCTTAACTAAAGACATCTGTGGTGACCCTATTTCCAAACAAGGCCATATGCCTGGCTACATAGTTCCATCAAGGAAAGGCAATCCCATCAGTTAACCATCATTATTGCATGCACTAAGAAAATCATTGCCTTCCAGGGTACCTGGGTGGCTCAGTCGGTTAAGCGTCCAACTCTTGGTTTTGACTCAGGTCGTGATTTCACAGTTCATGGGATAGAGCCCTACATCGGGCTCTGTGCTGACAGGGATTCCCTCTCTCCCTCTCTCTCTCCCCCTCCCCCAATTGCACTCTCTATCTCTCTCTCAAAATAAATGAATAAATATTTTTTTAAAAAGAGAGAAAGTCACTGATTTCAGAGTAACCGTGATACTTCTAGAAGGAGCATAAGTGCCAGTGAGATTCTCAAATTTTACATCTAAAGTAAGAGACGATGTCAGAGAGAAGACCACCCCACTGCATAGACAGAGTATTTGTAACCTTTCCATTCTCACCTACTATTTTAAAACTATCAACTTAAAATAATCAAATATCTTCATTCTTACTACATTCTATTTTATTCCCAGAAAAACAATGCTCTTTTCTTCTTTTTTTGCTAAACCTTTAAAAAAATATATATTGGGGCGCCTGGGTGGCGCAGTCGGTTAAGCGTCCGACTTCAGCCAGGTCACCATCTCGCGGTCCGTGAGTTCGAGCCCCGCGTCGGGCTCTGGGCTGATGGCTCGGAGCCTGGAGCCTTTTTCCGATTCTGTGTCTCCCTCTCTCTCTGCCCCTCGCCCGTTCATGCTCTGTCTCTCTCTGTCCCAAAAATAAATAAACGTTAAAAAAAAATTTTTTTTTTAAATAAAATAAAATAAATATATTTTCAAAAATCCTATAGTTTTCCCAAGAAATGAGTTTCAAAGGTTGCCTAAGGGAGCCAAAAAGAATAATTTTGTACCTGCATAGGAAGCAAAAATGCAAGATGCTCCAGTTTCTCCACTGTGGGTTTCAGAATAAGAGACTAGCATTGACTCGATACATAATTTTCTCCATGAGACCTAAAAGGAAATTAAATGTATGGTCATAAGTATCGTATTTCAGAAAGATCAAGAGGTAAACGGTACCAATAAAATATCAGATGTCCTTGTTGCATCTGGAACAGAACAAAACACAACCATAGCCACATGCTACAAAGGAAAGTCCCAAGGGACTGATGAAATTTGGGAAACTTGAAGGAAGCGAAATGTTTAGAAGTGCACTTTTATAGAATACATTTCAATTTGCAAAGTCTTAAAGTGATTTAAAAAGTAGAGTTGAAATACATATTTGACTTTGGCTCCTTTCTGCAAATGTATGTCCATTTCTAACAGACTTTTCAATTGGTCATCACATCACCACTGAAAAAGGGCAATGTCCCCCTAAATACTAAGAAAAGTTTGGTTGGAAGAATCGATTATATTTAATCTGAAGAAAAGCATGTATTTTCTCTGTTTGTGAATTGTAATATCTTATTTCAGAGCCAGGAACCAGGTCAACTGTAGCTGGAAAACATTCAAAGTCAAGAAAGGACTTAAATGAATCTTCTTTTAAAACCGTAAGAGAAACTAAATATTTTTCCTAGATTTCCATTCACTCTGAATTTTTCCAGATGGTCTTTCCATTCTCTTTATTTTCTTTTTTAATTTCGTAACTTTTTGTTTATTTTTTTAAAGTTTATTTATTTGACAGAGAAGGGGATGGGGAGAGAGAATCCCAAGCAGGCTCCGCACTGTAAGCACACAGCCTGACGCGGGACTTGAACTCATGAACTGTGAGATCATGACTTGAGCTGAAGTTGGATATTTAACTGAGCCACCCAGGTGCCCCGAGAGAGACAGACTCTTAAGCAGGCTCGATGCTCAGGGTGGAGCCCAACACAGGGCTTGATCCCATGACCCTGGGATCATAACCTAAGCCAAAATCAAGAAATGGGCGTTGAACTGACTGAGACATCCAGGCTCCACCATTAAAATAACTTTTATAATATGCTCAAAGATTTTTAATTTAGCATAGAATTTTAAATGCCATAGCTTGGGATTCTCTCTCTCTCTCTCTTTCTATGCCCCTCCCCTGGTCACTCTCATTCTCAAAATAAATTAGTTAATTACAAAAAAAAAAAAACCACCGAAAAACAAAACAGTGGCCTATTTCTGCCCATAATAGTTCTTTACATGTAATTACATACATGAGTGTGTATACAATACAGTAATTTGTGTATATAATATAGTGATTTGTAAAAGTCATCTCTTTTGTACTACAAGCCAAAGAATGGGGTCCCTTCGATTTTTTATGTTACAGTTAGCCTAAAAAGTATCTTATATAGACAATAAGGATATCATGGGATATTTAAAGTGATTTCTTGTGTGTTCAATATGAATATAAATTTTCATGTAGATACTATAAATCCTATTATGAAGGCCTTGCTTAAATTATTTCTCTTTAAGCATATTTGAGGGTTTAATTTATACCTTAGTTTTATTGTAATTATCATTAGGAACTTTATATATAAAAGATATATATATGAAAGTGGTCAGGATAACAATAAGAAGGAATAAAACCACTTAAGGAATAATAGCTAATAGTTACCAATGTCAATGGATATATTAATATCACAGGATATTTTTTACTGTTTGTTTATTTTTGACAGAGACAGAGAGTGTGAGCAGAGGAGGGGCAGAGAGAGAGGGAGACACAGAATCCGAAGCAGGCTCCAGGCTCTGAGCTATCAGCACAGAGCCCGACGCGGGGATCAAACTCACAAACTGTGAGATCATAACCTGAGCCCAAGTCAATCTTCTTTCTAAATTATTTTCTATCACATTTTCTGTTTATTGTAGCAATTATAAAGTATCAGGTGACTTTAGAGTTACCAAGATTGTAAAAAAAAATATATATGCATATGTATGCATATATATATATGCATAAATATATATATTTATGCATGAGAAATTATGTATCATTATAGAAAACCACACATTACAGAAGAAATTATGACTTTATTAGATAATACTTTTGCCTGGTTCCAGAAGGGAACAGAAAGAGCCTTATGAGAGTTCTGCAGGTGATGGAAAATGAATCATTTTAATTTACACCAAGAGAGATTCACATTCTATTTTCTTAACATAGAGTCATTTTTTTAAGGATGGCTGCCATCTAAAATGACACTCATTTGGGGCATCTGGATGGCTGAGTCAGTTAAGCATCCGACTTCGGCTCAGGTCATGATCTCATGGTTCGTGAATTCAAGCCCTGTGTCGGGCTCTGTGCTGACAGCTCGGAGCCTGGAGCCTGCTTGGGATTCTGTGTCTCCCTCGCTCTCTGCCCTCCCCTGCCTCTCTCTCTCTCAAACACAGATAAACATTAAAAATAAAATAAAAAGGCACCCATTAATTGTGCATGATGTAACCGCCAGCACCTATTTCCAGTTTATGTCCACAGAAAACCATATGCACATAAAATTCTAGGTTATAGGCCATGTCTGAGGAAACGATCTAATATACCCTTTTAGCATTTTAATGCTTCTGGGCCATAAGCAAGCTGTTTCATTGTTTGCAAATGTTACAATTGATGGCACATTCTCGTTTGAATAAATGGCTGTACATTTGCTATTAAAAATGACAAGAGCAAACTATTATTTGCAATCATATTACCAGATAGGCCACAGAGAGGGGTGTAGGGATTTTGGTGATGAGTACAAGTTTCATTCTGCAAAGCTCCCATCTTAAATATTTAACTAGAAAGAAATGTGTTGGTATATATTCATTAAAATGTTGTCATTCAGCAGAGCTGGAGAATGGTAACAAAAATATAAAGACCCCTCTCTCCCCAGAAATGTGTCAGTCACCGTGGTGAGGTTTTTAGAATGTTTATTTGGTCTCTATGGGTATTTGTAACCCTTCAAACCACCTAGAAAATACATATATATAATATAAATATAAAATTACATATACAATATAAACAAATATAAATTTAAAAATATATGTCTAATAAATATAAATATAAACTGCATATATAAAATAAACAAATATAAATTGAAAAACATATATTATGTATAATAAACATAAAATAAACACAAATATAAAATACATATATAATATAAACAAATATAAATTTAAAAATATATATTATATCTAATAAATATAAATAAATTGCATATATAAAATAAACAAATATAAATTGAAAAACATATATTATGCATAATAAACATAAAATAAACACAAATATAAAATACATATATAATATAAACAAATATAAATTTAAAAATATATATTATGTCTAATAAATATAAATAAATATAAATTGCATATATAAAATAAACAAATATAAATTGAAAAACGTATATTATGTAAAATAAACATAAACACAAATATAAAATACATATATAATATAAACAAATATAAATTTAAAAATATATATTGTCTAATAAATATAAATAAATATAAAATACATATACATAATAAATGTAAAATAAATTTAAATATACAATACATATATAACACAAACATAAATTGAAAAACATATGTATAATAAATGCAAAATATAAATATACAATACATATATAATATACACAAATATAAATTTAAAAATATATATTATGTATAATAAATGTAAAATAAATATAAAGTATATAATATACACAAATATAAATTGAAAATAGATATTATGTATAACCAATATAAATATAAAATACATATACATAATATAAATATAAAATATATATAACAAATATAAAATAAATATAAATATAGAATACAGAGATAATATAAATAAATATAAAGATACAGATATATATAAAATCCAAACATCAGCTTAGACAGAGGGAATGATTTTTTTTTTTAATTGCATGGCTGTTCGTTCTCAGAATAATTATTGTGGAGACTATAAATATTGATGAGTAGTGTTGTCGCTCCTTCACAGTCTCTTTGTTTATGTGACTGGTGACTATGTTGGGGCCACTTCTGACATTTCACCTGTTAAATTTTTTTTTCCCCAAACTATGAAGGTAACGAAGTCAAGCTTTGTTCTTAAACTTCCTAAGACAGAAACAAGTTCTCCCTGCAGCCCAGTTGGGCTCAATCTCTCCAGGCGACTCCAGCAAACGTTCCTCTTCTTTCTCTCTCCATCACTGTCACTGCTTGTCCTGCAGATAAGGGGTCAGAGATGCCTTGTGGAGAGCTTTCCAGGATGGAAAACAAGTGGTAATTATTATCCGTGTAGCACAATGCTATAGTTGTTCCGGGCATCCTTCTGGTTCAAATAAAAACCCAAATGGCAGAAACTTTGGAACATCCACTTCCAACATAGACTCTTGCATGTGCTAATTCAAAAATGCCAATATTGAATTTGTGTGGTCAGTGCAAACACAGAGAAGAGAGGAGACATGTTCCATTATTGGACGCCCATAGATAACATTATCTTAATTCAATGACATTTTTTAAGTTGTTTTTGTATTTTTAAGTAGGCTCCATGCCCAATGTGGGGTTTGAACTCACAACCCTAAGATTAAGACTCACATCCTGTACTGACTGAGCCAGCCAGGTGCCCCTAAAAGATGACATTTCTGTGTTTCCTTTCCACACATATTAAAGCATCACATCTTATCAAAAATTGAGAAAAACTGGAGATACTCAGCCATAGACATTTATGCCATCGTTGGAAATACTCAGTTCCCCATGGTCACGTTTTCTCTCCCTCCTCTTATCCACATACAATTTGGTTTATCTTACTTATTTAATCTAAGAAATGCAACTTGAATGTCTACTCTGTGTCCCCGTCATAGTCTCAAAACACAGCGAAATATCTACATCTTGTTTATGTCATAAATTCATAACAATTATACCAGTTGAAGTTGCTTAGGATATTTAACCTAAAACATGTTTAGCGTGTGCGTTGACATATCTGATAGTCGATGTGAACACTATTATTTAAACACATTTTGTCCAGCTTTACAAGGAAAGTTAAGATCAAGGGATTCACTGCATTTTATGAAGGAACCAAATTTTTACCAGCTAGAGTTTTAACGTTCTGTGTGTGCAAAAAAAAGAAATCATATTGCATATTAGTGTTTTTTGGCTTCTACTAATTATATTGACTCTTTACCCACAGTGTATTTTGTTTTACAACCAACCAGATGCATACCGGAGGTTAAAGTTGAGATAACCAGAAGTTATATTATTTCTAAATAAATGTGAAATATTTTGTCATAATTTTCTTTTCTTCTGTTTCACCAGCTTTACCAAAACCAAGTATTTACATAGGCGCAGATTTGGAAAGGGCAGAACCATGGTATTATTATCATTGTATTAGCTGGCAGATAACATTGGCCTTGTTGGTGATTATGCAAATCCCAACCATTTCCCAGCAAAATAAGATTAAGCTGTGCTTTCTCTTTTTGTCCGTGAATTCTGAATTCTCTTATTACTATTTTTAACAAATAGGGTACTCCAAAGCAAGAGGAGGTGGTTTGAAAATCAAGTTAGATGGACAGCTATCATTCACGTGGTTTAGATAAGGACTTTAGGGATCTCCTTTAAATACTACAGAAGAAACAATGCACGTGGATTCAGATGAGAAGCTTTGGGCTCCTACAGCACCCGTTTTAGGTTTTCTACCATACTGAAACCTGACAGCTTGAGAAGACAGCGGAGGCACGTTCATTTCAAATAAACAGACCACACTCTCCCACTGGCTCTTGAGCCAAGCGCTTTCAAGAGCGAGACATTTTGCATTCTTTCCACAATGGACGAAGTCTCCTGAAACCATTTTTTGCAATACACTCAGCTTCTTCTCTGCAGCCACCACTGACCAAAACTTGAAAAGCTAGCTTTTCTGCGAATATTGCAAGCTTGATTTTAATTCTGGAATGTATGGAAACTCTTTTTTCCCCTGAATTAGTTTGCCAAATAGCTTAACTGCACACCACTTTTTCTCAGCCCATTTGTGAATACTGATGAACATTTAAAAAATGATCATTGATTCAAAAAAGAAAAATCAATCCACTAACAGGTGTCTCGCTAAGCAAATGTCAAATGTCCAAATGTCAACAGACAAAACCTTTCGGAAATCTTACGCTTAAGGATTACGATAACAGCAGCAGGAAGTACATGAATGTGTATGAGTGTGTTATAAAGTCCATATGAGAATAAAGCATTTCTCACAAGATGGGGATCTCCAAGAAGGAAGTGGGAGAAAAAAGCTTTACGGTAGATGTGGGCAACCTAAGTATTATAGGGAAATAAAGGATAAACTAGGCAGAGGGAAAGGTTAGGACCTGAGGACCCTGGGTGGGGAGGAACACGTATTTTGGAACAATGCTGGGAGCTTTGACTACAGCAAACCCCCTCAGGTGTAAGGTTTGTCTTAAGAATGTAACAGACACCCTGTACTCCCTCTCAGGTTCCGCTCAGGAATATGACTAAAGACCTAACTAAAAATAAGTAGTAGACCATGAAATGTAAGACCACAAGGAATGCAGCCAATCAGGGTAGAACCTGAGAAAGAACAAGGGGGAAGGGGAGGAGGAGGTGACCAAAACCTTATGAAACAAGGAACCTTCCCATAGTCCATGGGCATTCACTTTCAAGTGCCTCCTCTCTGTGAAGAGAGCTTTCATATTTTCTTCCTTTCTGATCTTACACTCTGATAAACTTTTTGCCTGCTGCTCATTCTGTGTCCACCTCTTAATTCTTTGCAGTGGCCAGACAACAAATCCTGGACACTGAGGTGAAAAAATCCTGCAACATTAGCTGGATTTTGGTAGATCCCCACAATTTCAGAAGCAAGAGGTAAGGTGAAGTTAGCTTAGGCAAGGCAACCCCATGGGCCGACTTTATCATTTTTGTAGAAATTAAGGATGAGTATCTAGAACATTGGATTATAAAGGAAATGGGAGGCTTTGCTCCTTGGGAGCCATGAAGGAGATTTCCCCAAACTACACATAAAAGAAAGAACGTTTAGGGTATCTTAGGCAATTACAATAAATTGAATTAGGTTTTATGGTCACACTAACTAAAAATCATTAAGTTCTAATGGTGAAATCCTGATATGTTTTATGTTTATCATCTCAGTAAAGATTTCATTAAACAAAACAACCCCCCCCCCCAAACTCCAAAACTTTGCATCAGGAATGATTATTATTTCTATTTACACAAATTTTTAGCACACTACCACAAGGCATGTAGCTTTTCAAACCTGAGTTCTGTTCTGTTCTTACATGTTGAAGATTCTCTGAAAATATGGGAGAATGGGTTCAGCCATAAGGAACAGAGGGTCTTGTGATAATCTACAGATAAATGACAATAAGAGTTGTGAACCGTGTTGGAACAGAGCGGGGCGGCTAAACATTTCCACCAAGGGAGAAAAGAATTCGACACTGGTAAGGTGCAGACATAAAAGTCTCAGAGAGATAACAGAATATTTCTTCCAAAGTACAGTCTCATCCAATAAAAACAGAAGCCATATTAAATATTTGAATATTACAGGATTTCTAAGTTACTTCATGATTATCTTTGAATCAAGATTTCGTGTGAAAATAAAATGATTCTAAGTTACTTCATGATTATCCTCGAATCAAGGAGATTTAGTGTGAAAATAATACAGACAATGATAGCTTTTCTTCAAACATGTCAGAGAAAGCAGAATACTGAATTACTAATTGAAAATGTTTACATAGAATAAATAAGATAGAAGACATAAAATAACATGTTCTGATTTTTATTTTTATGTGTGTAGGTTTTTTGTTTTAGTTTTTGTTTTGTTTTGGTTTTGTTTTGTTGTTTTTGGTCTTACTCGCTACTCCCTTAGGACACACTGTCAAATGATCATTAAATATAGCTTATGGAATTTACATGTGAGAAGCATACAAATATGCAATATTGTCCCTGGAGAGAAAGGGATTCTTCCCAGTGTGGTTCAGTAACTTATAAAAGGCCAAAAGTAAAAACTGTCAATTTCCAACAATAACCATATCGCTTCTATGAAGATAATTATTTTGAGAGGGAACCATCAACAAAATCAAAAGGCAAAGGTAACCTACTGAGTGGGACAAGATGTTTGCAAATGACATAACCTATCTATCTATCTATCTATACAGATACATAAATATATATATATTTATATATATATTTATCTGTGTGTGTGTATATATATATATATGGGTTTGCTATATATATATACAGCATATATATATGTATATATATACATATACATATACGTATACATATATGTTTATGTATATACATATATATGTATGCATATATACAGCATATATATATACGTATATATATGTATATATATATATACGTATATGTATATACGTATATATATATATATATATATACAGCAAACCCACAGGTACACAGAATTTGTACAACTCAATACCTAAAAATATATATATATTTTTAATATATATGTATATATATTAAAAATATATATACATATATATATACGTATATATATATATACAGCAAACCCACAGGTACACAGAATTTGTACAACTCAATACCTAAAAACCAAATAATCTGATTAAAAATGGGCAGAGGATGTGAATAGATATTTTTCCAAAGAAGACATCCAGATGGCCAATAGACACATGAGAAGATGCTCAACATTGCTCATCATCAGGGAAATACAAATCAAAATGACACTGAGATACAACCTCACACCTGTCAGAACAGCTAAAATCAACAACACAGGAAACAACACATGTTGGCAAGGAGGTGGAGAAAGAGGAACCTCCACGCACTGCTGGTAGGAATGCAAACTGGGACAGCCACTGTGGAGAACAGTATGGAGGTTCTTCAAAAAATTAAAACTAGAAATATCATATAATCCAGTAACTCCACTAGTTTGGCCATTTACCCAAAGAAAATGAAAACACTAAGTTGAAAAGATTCATGCACCCTGATGTTTATAGCAGCATTATTTAAAATAGCCAAATTATAGAGGCAGCCCCAGTGTTCACGGATAGATGAATGGATAAAGAAGATGTGGGATATATACAATGGAATATTACACAGCCATAAAAAAGAAAGAAATCTTGCCACTTATAACAATATGGAAGGACCTAGAGAGTATGAAATAAGGGAAATAAGTCAGTCAGAGAAAGACAAATAGCATATGACTTCACTCGTGTGGAATGCAAGAAACAAACAATAAAGGAGGAATAGACCCATAAACACAGAGAACAAACTGGTGGGTTTCAGAAGGGAGAAAGATTGGGGGATGGGCAAAATGGGTGAAGGGGAGAGGGAGACACGGGCTTCCAGTTATGGAACGAGTAAGTCACAGGGGCAGAAGATACAGCATAGGGAATATGGTCAGTGGTACCGTAATAGTGTTGTGTCATGAAAGACGGTAGCTGCAGGTGTGGTGAGGACAGAATGATGCACACACCTGTTGAATCACTATGTTGTACACCTAAAACTAATGTAACATTGTGTGTCAACCGTTCTTGGATAAAAACAAAAAAACTCTTAAAAAAAGAAAGGAAACTTAACACATGAAGTATTTTCCAAGTGTCAGAAAAGTATTTATTATTCCTCCCTGTGTCCTCACAGGGTTGTCCCTCTGTGCATGTTTAGGTCCTTACCTCTTCTTTTAACAAGGACACCAGCCCTGTTAGATTGGGGTCCACCCTACTGACCTCACTTTACCTTAACCACATCTTTAAAGACCCCATTGCTACATACGGCCACATTCTAAGGCTTCGAGTTACAAATATTGGAGGGACCCAATTTCAGCCCATGACACATACCTCGACCTATTTTGCAAATCAGAAATAAATTTACAGAACTTAAAAATCTTTTCAATGGGGCACCTGGACGGCTCCCTGTGTTGAGTGTCCAACTTCCTCTCAGGTCACGATCTCACAGTTTGTGGGTTCAACCCCTACATTGGGCTCTGTGCCGACAGCTCAGAGCCTGCAGCCTGCTTTGGATTCTGTGTCTCCCTCTCTCTCTGCCCCTCCCACACTCGTGTTCTCTTTCTCTCTCTCAAAACAAATAAACATTAAAAAATGTTTTTAGGGGCGCCTGGGTGGCTCAGTCAATTAAGTGGCCGACTTCGGCTCAGGTCACGATCTCGTGGTCCGTGAGTTCGAGCCCCGCGTCGGGCTCTGGGCTGACAGCTCGGAGCCTGGAGCCTGTTTCAGATTCTGTGTCTCCCTCTCTCTGACCCTCCCCCATTCATGCTCTGTCTCTCTCTGTCTCAAAAATAAATAAACGTTAAAAAAAATGTTTTTAAAGTTTTTTCAACAATTACACAAGGGAAAACAAACAGGATTATTAAATGCAGGCCTTTGTATAATCCAAAGTCCCCGTTATTTCAGTATCTTGTATGTTTAGTCATTTAGACACTTCATCGATGTCACAAGACCACATTAACAGCAGAGATAGAACCAATGATTTAAAGGCAAAACAAAATAAGGGATCATGTTTAAACTAAAGGAGAAGAAAATAGTACTAGCTAAATATGTTTGCTAAAAAATACAGTTTTAAAGCTGTCTGCACACAATGTTTATCGTCAAGACTCTCCAAAAAAGAATCTCTGGAAAAATGCCAATGCTTTAAAACTGACCATGTAATTTCATATGCATGGACGCACATTTTCTCCTGTGAATTGGCTTATTGATTTCTAGAACATAAGTACAGAAATGTCTCTGTAGATAGTGATTTTGGAAAACCTGGGTACTGGGCAGATATGTACAAGTTATATATAAACAGACACACCAGATGGAATTTGTCCCTTACCCCAATAGTAGCCAAAAAACTAGAACAGTATGTATCATGAAACAGTCTTTCAAAAAACATTTATTGATAATATGTGAATATTGAGAAATAATTCTAAAACATGAAAATACAGCCTTTTGTGAAATATATATTTTTAACTCTACAGAATTTGATTATATGTATTATTCTATCCGTCTGTTTTTACGGAAAAAAGGTAACTTTGCGATCTTTACTGTCAACTGATACAAATCTATCCCATTCTTCTGAATTTTAATTATATCTCCCTGTCCCGATATAACCTCATTTAATTGAGCTTATACATATGGACAATAGTTTCCAGTTTTTAGTGCAAATGTTTTATAAGGGGTGCCTGGGTGGCTCGGTTGGTTAAGTGTCTGAGTTTTGATTTCAGCTCAGGTCATGATCTCATGGTTTGTGAGTTCAAACCCCATATCAGGCTCTGCACTGACAGCATGGAGCCTGCTTGGGATTCTCTCTCTCCCTCCCTCTCTCTGCCCTTCCCCTCTTGTCTCTCTCTCAAAAAATAAGTAAATAAACTTAAAAACATTTTTTAAAAATATTTTTGTATATATTCTTTTTTTTAATGTTTTTAATCCTGATTTATTTTTGAGAGAGAGAGACAGACAGACAGAGACACAGAGAGACAGACAGAGCATGAGTAAGGGAGAGGCAGACACAGCGGGAGACACAGAACCCAAAGCAGGCTCCAGTCCCCTAGAGGTCAGCCCAAAGCCTGATGCGGGGCCAGAACCCACGAACCACGAGATCATGACCTGAGCCGAAGTCAGACGCTCAACCAACTGAGCCACCCAGGCGTCCCTGTATATACTCTTTTTGCCCATGCAATCATCAATATACTTAATCCCAGCATTCTTTTTTAAAATATTTATTTATTTTTGAGAGAGAGAGAGAGAGAGAGAGAGAGAGAGAGAGAGAGAGACATGCACAGAGCAGGAGCGGGGAAGGGGCAGAGAGAGAGGGAAGCAAAGAATCTGAAGCAGGTTCTAGGCTCCCAGCTGTCAGCACAGACCCCTACGTGCGGCTCAAACCCATGAACCTGAGATCATGACCTGAGCCAAAGTCGGACCCTTAACTGACTGAGCCATCCAGGCGCCCTTCAATCCCAGCTGGGTTCTAACTGCTGGGTTGAGGGTTTGTGAAACTAAGTTAGCATGTTTTTCTACATTATCTTCAAAAAAGTTTTATTAACTGTGTTTCCTTCAAAATGTAAACGATATATGAAGATATCTGAATGCCAGTCTTCCCCAAATTCTTGCAGACTTGAGTATTATGATGAAGCTTGTAAAAGTGTATAAAAATAAATAATAAAAACTTGTATTTATTGTTTTGCTTACCATCTAATTAAGAGGAAAGGTGATCAGTCTTTCCTTCCTAAAACCACTGGTCCTTACCCAACATGTACACCATGCTGTGCCCAAATAAAATAAATGAAATAAAGGCATACATAAATGTTAAAGACTATATAGAGAAAACTTCCCAGAAATAAGAGTTATTTCTTCAGACTGACAAATCATATTATCCCCAGAAAAAACGTCAAGCTGAAATATTTCCTGAAAATTCCCTATGTTCCAAAGATAGAATCCTTACAAGAGCATGTCACATGATGAGCTCAGCTATGTGAAGATTGGGCATGATGGCAGACTTCAGTTTTCAACGCAGAAATGCTCAACGTTGGAAGACCGTGTAACAACAATGCATGGAAAGAACTGAAGGAACACATGTGATCCAAATGGCTTAAAAAATGGTCACACTGTCATTCAAAGGTAGGTCTACATGGGGGGAAATGCAGACATATTTATGGTTTTAGGCACTGTAGTTTGTCTGAACCCTGCTGGAAAAAAAATTCCTGCAGGAATAAATATATGTATTTGAGAGCAAGAGAGCATGAGCAGTGGACTGGGGCAGAGGGATGGAGGGAGAGAGAGAGAGAGAATCTTGAGCAGGCTCAGAGTTTAATATGGGTCTTAATCCCAAGACTGTGAGATCATGACCTGAGTGGAAATCAAGAGTCAGACACTCAACCAGCTGAGCCACCCAGGTGCCCCCTCCAGGATTACATAATAATCCTACAGGATTATAATTATATTATAGGATTATAATATAATTATGTTATATTAAGGATTATATTATTATTATTTTAAGGATTTTATTTATTTAAGGATTATATTAAGGATTAAATTATATTAAGGATTATATTATAATCCTACAGGATTATATTATATACTAAATTATATATTATATTATATATTACAATTCCTACAGGATTATAATATTTTCTATTGCTGCCATCACAAACGACTAAAATTTTGTCATCTGTAAACACACCCATCTATTATCTTGCAGTTCCATGGGTCAGATGTATGAACGTTGTGTGGCTTAGTTGGTTTTCTTTTTAGGGTCACCCACGAACTGCAAGATCGTGATCTGAGCCAAAGTCAGATGCCTAACTGACAGAGCCACCCAGGCATCTCAGAAGCTGTGTTTCTTCACCCGTGCTGTCGTTCCTCAATTTACAAAGCTACCCCCAAGAAATCAGGCTCTCTCCTGCTTTGAATGTACCCCATCTCTCTGACTGTTTTAGTTTTTATTTCCCATTCAAGTACCCTTGTGATTTTACGTTGGGTCCATGCAGGGAATACAGATAATTCCCCTATTGCAAGACCAGTTGATTTATATCATAATTAAAACATCAAGGTATCTTCACAATGGTTCCTAGATTAGTGGTTGGTTGAAGAACTACGGGATACAAATCTTGTGCGTATGTTTTTAGAATTCTGTCTACCACAGTTTACCTTCTGGCCCCAAAGATTCATGTCCCTCTCAAAAGGAAAACACATTCACCCCACGCGAAGATCCTTAGAAGTCTTATACTATTTCACTAGCTGCAAAATGCAAAGTCTCTTTTATAACACATCAGCTCAGAACTCCCAAATGTTATCATCTAGTTCAGGGATGGAGGAAATTCCTACATGTAATAATACATCCTGGGGCACAATTCCGCAAGTCCATGGTCCCGTAAAATGGAAAAAAGAAACACAATTTACCTGTTCCCAACATGGATTGATGGGCTGTGCACAGAATAAGGAGTATAGACATTCTGGTTCAATCAGTGGGGAGGAGAGAAACGGAAAGTTTACTGGGGGTCCTTGGACCAGATGAGTTCAGAAATCCAAGCAAGCAAACTCCATTAGGTTTCAAGGCCTGGGAATAACACTCTGGTTCTCAGCTCTGCCTTCTGGGCCACCGTCATTCCTTTCTCAGTCTCTGTCCCTACGAGTCCAAACAGGCATTCTACTGATACCCAATTCTCAAGAACTTCGTGGGTCTCCAGTGTATGTCATAAGGATTGACTCTGTTAGCTCACAGCTAACAGAGCCCTGAGGCTCATACCACACCTTTCCAAGATGATTTATTGTCCGTTTTTGGCTTCTACTGAAAGCTTGATGAGCTAATGCTCTTAAGGTTTCTAGGTACTCTTTGGTTTTAAAGGGGGAATCTAAGAGTCCCTTCCTCAGTCTCTTCAAAGGGCCCTTTGTGTAAAAACTTAGCCTTTTGTGACCTCTAGCCGTCTAGATAGGCAAAGAATTCCTCACATCATAGACGTGTGGCTCCATTTTAATAGTTCTTTTTTTTTTTTAATGTTTTTATTTATTTTTGAGACAGAGAGAGAGAGAGAGCATGAGCAGGGGAGGGGCAGAGAGAGAGGAAGGCACAGAATCTGAAGCAGGCTCCAGGCTCTGAGCTGTCTATTAGCACAGAGCCTGATGCGGGGCTCAAACTCACAAACTGTGAGATCATGACCTGAGCTGAAGTCGGACGCTTACCTGACTGAGCCACCCGGGCACCCCTGTTTAATAGTTCTTAATTGATCTCCTTCTATCCAATTTTACTATTAGCAAAAGAAATAAACCAGGTAGAACATTTGATCTTTTGCTTGCAAACATCCTCAGCTAACTATACAAAAATGTCTATAAATATCTAAGTAATATGATTTCCTTTTTTTGTTCTTAACAGCTGGGGATCGTGATTATGTATCCGCAGCCTATTTTAGATGTGTTTGGCTATATTGGGGTTCAAATAGGTGACTTAGTTTCAATTAGGAAAATAATACAATCAACAAAAATCAGATGGTGAGCTGTGTGAAAAGGCAAAGGAAGTAGAATTTTCTTAGTCATTCTTCATGGCAGTGATTTAATAGGAAGTTGAAAATAGAAGATTAAGGAAAATATAAATATACAGTTATACACATTAGGGAAATAGATGCACAATATGCTCATCATATAAACACCTGCAAGGCATCCAATTTCATCTACTGTCACACACACACACACGAATGTTACCCAGATGAAATCCAAAGGGACTCAAATAATGAAATGAAAAGAATGGGCAAAAGCCAACAAGAAAAATGGAAAAAAGAAAAGAAAGAAGCCTCTGTTATGGATTTTGAGAGAAGGTTAATTTAGTGAAAAAATCAAACAAACACTAGCCAGCAACAGAAAGAATGGTCCTTTCTGATTACCGAAAATAGATTCCACCATAAAGCTTTAATTGTATCTGGCCACCAAATACCACAGCACTAGCATATATAAAACAAATCATATGGAAAAATGAAAGGGGAAAATACTCTGATAACTGATCTCTGTGATCAACTGATATCACAGATCACTGTGATAATAAAATATCCCTTGAAATAGGATATAAATCATCAGTCTAGGGATTGAAGGTCCTCTTTATTCTGTGAAAAGTTTTAAAAATTATATGTGAATAAAATGTGCTCTTTACTTTATTCAATCTATGACTTATAAAGTAGACCCAATTTTTAAAAATTTTAACAGAAAATGATTTATAAAACCTAAGGGACCGTTGGACAAACACATCTCTACAATAACAGAATATCCCTTGAAATATGGTGTAAATCAGTATAGAGATTCAAGTTTCTCTTTGTTCCATGAGATGTTTAAAAATTATATGAGTCAAATGTGTTACTTTAAAAATATTTTAAGTTTATGCAAATGTGCTTTTGCTGTATTTACTGAATTGATTTTTTCACATCCTTGTGTTTTTCATAATATGTTTTCTGTAGCTACATGTTTTTTTTTAAGTCTTTAGTATACAGATGGCCCTTCAACAATGTTACCACCCTATAGCTGGAAATCTGTTTATGCCTTTTGACTCCCCCAAAACTTAATAATAACCTTCTGTTGACTGGAAGTCTTACAACTTAATAAAGTTGATTCACACAGTTTGTTTGGTATATGTATTACATATTGTATTCTTACAATTAAAGTAAGCTGGAGGAAAGAAAGCAGATTAACAGAACCCATAGGGGCACCTGGATGGCACAGCCCATTACGTGTGAGTCTTGGTCTCAGGTCGGGTCACAATCTCACAGTATGTGAGTTCAAGCCCGGCATCGGGCTCTGAGCTGATGGCACAGAGCCTGCTTGGGATTCTGTCTCTCCTTCTCTCTGCCCCTCCCCAGTTTGTGCTGTCTCAAAATAAATAAATAAACTTAAAAAAAAAAGAAACCCTAAGGAAGAGTAAATGTATTTACAGCACTGTCTCATATTTATCAAAAGAAATATGCATGTAAGTGGACTTCACAGTTCAGATACATGTGGTTCAAGGATCAATTGTCTTTATCTTTTTAAATATCTTTCCAGGCAGTTCAGTTTTTGCTCATGTATTTGTGCTTGCATTCCTTTTACTGACTTCTTGCTCCCGGGGGACGCAGTGTAATTATTTTGATTCAGTATTTAAATATGGTGTTTCTTTTTATAATGATTTATTTTCTACGATGCTTTCTTTCCTTATCTCATTTTTATATTCTTTCTATTCCCTATGTCTCTGGGGAGAGGAATCGCCTGGATTTTTCAAGGAGCAATGAAGGGTTAGATTGCTGGTCATTTTAGAGTTAGCCAGAATAGACCAAAGTCTGGCTCACCTGGTCTCTTCAACCTCAACACATTGAAAAGCCCAAGTTTGCATTTCCTTTACAAGCTCACCTTCCCTTCTGTGATGCTGTGCAGGATGAAGGAAAACCCTAAATCTCATCCAGAATACACCAGACTTGACATATGCCAAGTCAGGAAGCTCCTCCTTCTGGAGAATTTCACGCACTACCTGAGAGTATCAAGCTTGTGTCCCCTGCTGGTCTTGTGGCTGGGTTACTGTCCAGAATTTCTAGTGTTATGCCCCCACGGGGTCCTATAATCTTGTCTCTGTTTCCTGTGTTTAGTTGGTTTCGTTTCTTTTCACCTGTTTTTATAGACAATAATTATATTTATTTTTTATTTTAGAGACAGAGAGAATGCAAGCAGAGGAGAGGGGCAGAGGGAGAGGGAGAGAGAGAATCTTAAGCAGGCTCCACCCTCAGCACTGAGCTCAACGACTCTGGGGTCATGACCTGAGCCGAAATCAAGAGTCAGACACCCAACCAACTGAGCCACCCAGGCACCCATAGAGAGAATAATTATAAATAAAATCCCCGGGTTTCATCATTAGAAGTTAGACTTTCCTGCTGCACATGTAGGCTTTTATACTTTTTTCCTCCAGTATTTCTACTGTTTATACGATCATCTCATTAGGCAGGTTGCAATCTTGCGCGATTATAATTATAGACTGTCTGTAGCTGTCTTTGTGCAACAATTCCCTGGAGGTCTCCTGTCAACTAATACAAGTTCAGGCTGCCAAGGTGTCTTTTAACACTACGGGGTGACATTACCTGCACATTTCAAAGCACGTGCTCGGTACGGTCTCAATAAAGCCTAGTAGTCTGTGGGTAGGCATTCCATCATCCGCGTGTTCATAGTAGAGCTCCTGAAAAATAAAATAAGGACATATTTCTTCGCATTAAAGTACTGAGGAGGGCACCTGCCTCCGGGAAGATGGAGAAGGTGGAGTGTTCCATTTTCTGTCACTAAATGCTATGAAACCCACTGGACACTATACCGAACATACAAAGACTCTGACATGCACAGAGAAGGCAGATCATAGAGGGGACTGAGAAGTTAAGGTGGTGAGTCTGTGTTGTTTGTCTTTCCTTTCCTTCCCTTTCCCTTTCTCCTTTCTTCTTTCTTTTCTCTTTTCTTTTCTTTTCTCTCATTCTATAGCCCAGACTGGGAGCTGAAGCAGGTAGCAATTCAGAAAAGTCAATAGTAGCTCATTAAAAAAAAAGAAAAAAAGTCCCCCAAAGCCTCCTCTCTCTAGTCAGAGGACCAGGAAAAGACAAGGTGATCAAGACAATACTTTCAGAGAATCATGAAACGTTATGGCTTCACCCCACCCGAGACAGGCAATGACAAGGCACCCCCCTTCAAATGTGTTATACTTCTATAGTATTTTTGAAATGTCAAAATAAAGAAATAAACTTAAAAAAACACACACAACAAAAAGCAATAATGCTAATAATCAGCAATTTCAGGACCAGCGTACTCCACTTAATATCTTGATCTATTTTTATTTATTCCCTCGGGGTTGGTGAAGAAACTAGTGTTCAGATTCACGGTCTCTAAGAGTGGAGCTCAGACGAGGAACCATACCTGGGTCCATTCATACCTCTCCCCCCATTACCCCACCCATCCTCCTCCGCTATTGATCTATGCGCAGTCAGAACACAGGGACTGAACTCGTATCTGGCCTCCAACATCAGCTTTAACGTACTCACCTAATTGCCCACGGGCAAATTGAGTAATAAATTGGATAGGTGACCCTAATTTGGCAGCTTCTGACATTTTCTAATCTCTTTAAATAACATCACACAAATGAAAAAGTAGGTGTCGGTAGTACTAAGCCTTAAGGAATATGAGATTTAAAATAATTTTGGTAGACAGACTTAGTAATAGCCATTCATAAAGAAACAGCCTTTGTGACAAAAGGAAACTTAGTGACCCCAGGATTAGTCAACTTTGGGGAAAGACTTTGAAAGGAAAATTAGATGTTTGGTAAATAGAATAACTTAACAAGCATCCATGTGAAAAATTCCCAAGCTCAGAAATATCATAATAGATCTCTCTAAAATAATTTAAGTAACTGAAACACTTAAAATATTATTGATAACAATTAGCAGAGGAAAAATGGCTTTTAAGATCTATCTTATAGTAATACATTGCTTAAAAAAATCTCAGAATCTCTTTTAATTGGTCTCATAGTGGTCCTTAATGATTTTTCTTATAATAAAATGTAAAATCTGTCCCTTTTTGGGTTGATTTATCTGCAATGATGTTCAAAGGTGACTTCTCCCCTCCTGAAATTCACTCTTCCCATCGCATCTGTCATATCTGCCTAGGTTATCTTACTACCTTTGTTTTTAGATAAACATTATTATTATTATTATTATTATTATTATTATTTGAGAAGTTTTAGATTTAAAAAAAGAGACATGAAAATAGTACAGATAGGCTTGTCTACCCTAAACCCAGTTTCTGCTATTACCTTCATATAGAACATTTGTCACAATGAATGAAACGATTTTGATGCATTATTTTTAACTAACCTCCATACATTATTTAGTCCTTGGTAAAGTTTTTATGTAATGTCTTTTTTTTAATGTGAGTTCTAGAACCCCCATTACAGTCAGTTGTCATGTATCCTTGGATTTCTCCAGACAGCTTCTCAGACTTGATGATATGTTTTTGATGACCTTGACAGTTGTGAGGTGTACAAGTGTTTGTAGCATGCCCTTCCATAGGTATTTGTCTGGTGTTTCTCATGATTAGACTAGGGTTATAGGTTGCAAGAGAGACCACAGAAGTAAAATTCCATTTTCATCGCATCACATCAAAGGTACATACCCTGGACTTGACCAATGGATAATGTTGGCTTTGGTCAACTGGCTTGAGGTTGTGTTTGTCAGGATTCTCTACTACAAAGTGAATGCTTTCCCTCACTTTCTGCACAATGTTCTTTGGAAGGAAGTCCCCATGCAGCTCACACGTAAGGAGTGAAAAGGAATCCACCTCCTTTGTGATGTCGTATCTGCATAAATTATTCAGGATTCTTCTGTAAAGGAGATGGGTCTATATTCTCCATCACTGAATTTTCTCAATCATGTATTTATGCCAGTATGCACTAATGGATGTTTATGTAATCATTTGGCTACAAAGGCGACCCTACTGTGGTTGATCAGATCGTTTCAACGTGGGCCATTGGGAGTAAGTCCTTATTTTCTGGCATGACAAGATGTCACATATTTCTTATTCTGGTGGTAGGATCAGGTATTTCTCCAAAGAAATGCTGGTTTCCCCGCCACCATTTTTATGGCTCATTCTTGGGCTTCTCCAAGAGCTCAGCAGTCTCCATTGGTCAGCAAGTGCTAGGGAGAAGATCCGAAGACTTCCAACCTTGTGTCTTACCGGTTTTCTTCTCTGTGCCTAAACTGATGACATCAGTGTGAGACCATTCATGAGAAAACCAAGTCCTCCTGTTATCCAGCTCACCCATCGAGTTTCCATATTCTGCAGCGTCACCACGATGCTCTCTCTAGAATCCAATTCTGATCATTGTACTCTAAGAGCCTTTCATTGACCAATCTATCCTATCTTCTTCAGCATATTCACGTATGTATGAACAGCATTCATGTGCACTTTACTAGGTGTAATATTCAAGGATTATACAGGAATTCAGGGAGATAATGTATAAAGACAGGCTCATATGTTAAGATATGTGTCCCCAAATTTTATCGGTGGCCCTGAACGTAGGGAAGACCCCAACGTTCAGAGTGAATTCCAAATCTCTCAGCCTGGTATAGCTTATTATTCATCCTTCAGGTCTCTCAACCTCCATAACCTTATCTACTGATACCCCCATCAACCCTTCTTCTAGATTGAAGACACTGGGGAAAAGGTACATGTCCTCAAATCTACATGTACACACAATCTTCCATTGTGGTGCTTTTGTCCAATTTCTGCAACAAAGTCACACAGCCGAATTAATTCTTTTAGTAGGTGTTCTCTATTCTTTAGGATCCTGAATCAACTGCAATTTTCAGATCCTTTAATATTAGTTGTACTTCCATTTGCATCACGTGTTTGTGTGTATATTATATATATAATTATGTATAATTATATTTATAAAAATAGAAAACATAAGTGTAAATTACATTTCATCATTTTGTGGCAGCATTTCATCAGTATTCTCTAGACGTTACAAAGAATTCTTTGGGGAGCCTGGTGGGCTCAGTCAGAGGAGTATGCAATGTTTGACCTCAGGGTTGTGAGTTCCTGCCCCACATTGAGTGTAGAGATTACTAAAATAAATAAACTTAAAAAACCACAATTCATTGTGGTTACATTCTTGTGAATTCTCTAAAGTGCATACTTGAGTCCTATGCCACTGACTTATGATTTGTACTTTATCTATTCTACAATCTCAGTGGAAACCTAGCCACTAATGTTAACTTATTTTTAATACAATTATTTTAGGCTCTGTGTTTCCCTCTAATGATTCTTTCAACCAGCCACTTTATATACATTTGTATTGATTTAAAACATTTGATCTTATGGAAAAAATACGAAATATGAATGTTTATATGATAGTCTCACATTTATATGTCTGCAAGAAAATTATTAAAAATTGAGTGTCCAGGTTCAGTAAAACACTAAAGCTATTTAGCTACTGCTAAAGCCGCCATTGGAAATGGACGTTGCTAGAACAACTAGGAAGGACAAATTATGACAGTGCATCTAGACTGCTTTCACCAGGATTTTGATTGTTACAAAGGTGATTCATTAAAGAGAACCTCAGCATAGTCTTCACTTGCTTTTCGGGTATATGATTGAACATCTTTTTTCATCTTTAAGAGGCATATGAATGCCTCCTTATAAACTGTGTCCCAATTATTAGCCAGTTTTGATGTATTCATCCTTACTAGGCTAGGTTTGAGTCATTTATGTCCTATCCTTCTTACGTTGCAGACAGGGCATTTCAAAGCCTGTGAGGAGGTGCAGTGCACATTAGCTGTTTGGAGGTAGGGTTACAAAGGCAAAGAGATATCCTAGATTCCTGGTGCTTCCAACCCAAGGCCATCTGGAAGAATGAAAGACATCTATTCCCACAAATGTCTCAACTTGTGAAGGTTTCAATGTGATCACACATGTCATGGCTTCCTAAAAGAGGCCGGAATCCTTCTCAAGCGTGTGAACATGCAAACACACACACTCCATCTGGTATTTTTTTAGACACAATATTAGGCAAAAAAAAAAAAAAATGTATGCAATGATCAAAGAATCTTAACCATGCTAAATGAAAGAAATTGGTCCCTAAGATAGATCTATAGGGGCTCATCTGTTGGAATTATGACAAGGAGTTTAAGATAATTCTTACAAATAAAAATACAACAAGAAAAGGTGAGTAGAAAATGGGGAGATTTCAGGAGCGATTAGGGCACTGTAGAAAAGAAAATATTCTAGAAGTGACAACAATTATGTGAAGTCAATTTACTGGCTAGAAATCACAGCAGACTATATACAACAGAAGGATCAATGAACTTGGAAAAATCATTCAAAGTGAAGCACAAAGAAAAAAATGTAAAACTGAAAAGAGCTAGATCTAGAACTTTATATCCAAATTACTTTCATAAATAAAGCGGGGGGAAAAAGCCATCTTCTGATAAACGAGGAATGTGTCAGCAGATCCAGCTGGGAGAAGCTGACCAGCTGGAGGTCAATTAAAGAAGATAAAGTCTAGACCTACAGAACGGAATAAGAATCACCAGAAATGTCGATATGTAGGTAGAAGGACGCACTATTGAAGTAAACACAGCCTTTCTTTAAAACCATGACGAAACAACATAAAATACATTGTAGGGTCTATGACATTTGGACAAGTTTATTTTCACCAGTGCACCAAGAATAGCTTGAGGGAGGTAGATAGAATTCTACTGTTACAGGTGCTTTATCTTGCATAATCAATCACACAGTATTTTTTTTTTCAAGGTTAACCATTTAAGACAAATATTGCAATCACTGGATTGACTGCTGAAAAATTTAGAACTAGCTAAAAATAGTAACAGTGAAAATGGAATAGCAACATTATAGTCAAACACAGAAGAATGTAGAAAAGAAATAATGGAGGGCAGAGAACAGACAATGCATGTGACTTTGACCAACTGAAATACAACCGTATCAGACGTTACATGGTGTGAAAAAGAAGAAACAGTGCAATTAAAAGAAAGATTGTCAGAATGATAAAGAAGCAAGAACCTGTTATGTGCTCTTTGTTTTTATATGTATTTATTTTTATCTAATTTTTAAATTTTATTTATTTTTGAGAGAGAAAGCATGGAGGAGGGGCAGAGAAGGGGGTACACAGGATCCATTGTGGGTTCTGCAAGGAAAACAGAGAGCCCGACATGGGGCTCCAGTTCATGAGCCAAGCTGTGAGATCACGAACTGAGCCGAAGTTGGACACTTAGGCCACTGAACCACCTAAGTGCCCCTAAATGTATTTAAATAATCAGACATGGATTGAAAATCATAACCTACACAATATGCAGGAATGGCTCTTGGAATCTCTACGTAGTAGGTATAAAGATAAGGACTCTTGTCAGAGATAAAGACTATCTTACTGGGGAAAAAATAGTGAAATGAATGATCAGTGATAATGTTAAGCACTGTGAAAAGCCAAGGAACAGTCCAGAAGCCCTGTGTCCAGTAGAGTAGCAGAGAGAGAATGATTAGTCCCTAATAGAACAATCTGAACAGAACTAAGCATTCCAATTTAATGGAGATTTGGAAGTAGGCCAAAATTCTTACCTTCCCATTTGCCATTATTCAGCCTTCATGAGTTCATAAATAATAATCAAAGGTATAGCACCAAAGTGGTTTCCAATCTTAGTGTAACCATCGGACAGGGCTTTCTAACAAGCTGAGGTTGATGTCTTCATTCTTGTTAACCACATTCAACTTGTCTCTGCTTGCTCATTTCCAAAAATGAGGGCCATCTTGATTGTTTGAAATCATTGAATCTCCTGGGTTGGCACTTTCCCCAAATCGGTAAAGTCATGTTTTATCTTTAATGGCAAAGACATGATGCCTCAGCTCCAACTTCTTTTTTCATTCAAAGCATGGCCAGGCTCTTCCCCAAGGAGACTTGATTTCTCCTTCCTGGGCACTGAGTATTGACTGGTTACATAGTCCTCATACTTACCGGCAGGGATGGGAGATCACGGAACAGCTGCAGTATCTCCATAACAGGGTTGGAAGTTCTTAGCTCTCTCTCCTAATACAAGAGCCTCTCATTCATCTACACCAGTGGTTCCCAAACTTGAGTGGTTAGTATTCACTAAATCACCTCTAGGTTCTGGAATGGAGCCTGAACATCTGCATTTTAGCAAGTTCTCTTATGATGTCCATGGTGCTGGTCTTTGGAGAATCAATGATCTGTTCCGTTTTCAGTCAATGACTGTCACCCCTTCTCCTCTTTCTTACATAAAACCATATAGTGTATTCTTCATCATTTAGCAAGGTAGGAGTTTTCTTGTCAATGCCTTTCAAATCTTCAGCAACATTCAAATATCAGCATGTGTCTTCTCCATGATATTGAACCTTTTTTGAGTGACACTGTATAGCCTATGTCTACGACCATGTATGGGGCAAATGAGCCTGTGCCTTCAGGATTTCTGAATTTAATTTCCTCATACCCAATGGCAATTTCCATATCTAAAAAAATTCATAATATTTTCTTGGATGCCAGTGGAACTCAATCTTCTATGCCTTCCTTTGCTAAGACAAAACTTAGGATATTTTCCTACTGAGGTGATCCTAATTAATTCCTAAAACAGAAGTAGACCCAAGAAAGGTCTACGTGCCAAAAGGTAACTTATGAAAGAGCTAATTTTTATATTCCATGCTTGCTGTGTATCAAAGGCAAGCAAAAATGACATTGGATCATTTCTCAAAATGTGTGTCTCCTGGAATAGTTGTCTGTACTCCTACCAGAATCACACCACGAAGTATTATCTGGGCTCAAAGTTGGACTGATAACTGATGACAGGATTCTTTCCCTCTGACTTAATGATAAATAAGCCCCAATATCAATCAGTTACCTCTGGCACTTTGAGTGAAATGTACTTCCTCCCATTAGTGTCCATAATCTACTGTGTTTATGGGGTTGTTGGGGTCACCAGAGTCCCCTCAGCAAACGTTGGGTCATCCACAGCTGTTTTCAGTTCAGCTTGGCATAACCAGAATTTGTAATCAGCCAGCACTCTCTCTGCAGTTAAATCCATGAGTTGTTCTAACTGGCAGAACATAAGTACTCATTGTGAAATAATAAAACATACAAGTGTCATTCGCTTGTGATCACAAATGGCTAAGCAAGAAAATGGACAAGTGTCACTAACTGGTGCTGAGTATCCCACGAGGACCCCACCCTGCATGGGTGCCACTTGTACAAATGGTTCATTGCTACAATTCGTGCGGAGAGGAAACCTTACCTCTCTACTCCTGTCCAGTTCATGGATAATGTGTAATGGGTAACCACAGAATATCTTCAGTGCCTTGCTTTTCTAGATTTATGCTTTCCATGTATCTGCTCATAAGATCATGGCCAGTACAACTGGAACTTGTATGTTGGCCAGAAGTGGACCACAGTCCTTAGCTGATAGTCACCAGCGTCCTTTTATGGGTGTGAACAGCAAAATCATTCTTTGTTTAAGCTGAGAGTTGTATATTGGTACATGGCCTGAATAAATTTCCCATGTAGCCTGAATAGAGTTAAAAGTTTAAGGGTTGGGGAGGATAAAGAGAGGGAGAAGAAAGAGAGGGAGAAGAAGAGGAGGATGGGAAAGAGGGAGAGGGAGAAGGGGGAGAAAGAAAAAGAAAAACAAGAACAAGAAGAAGCAGGAGAAGAGGAAGAGGGGAAGGGGGAAGAGGGGAGAAGAGGAGGAGGGGAAAGCAAAAGAAAAGAAAGAGGAGGGGGAAAATTAGAAGATATACAGAAGAGATAAATGAAAGAAGTGAGCACAGAAGCACAGCCCTGTATAAGAGACGTAGCAAGCATATGCCAGTGATGTTTACTCTCATGGTTCCAAATTCCTAGGGCCCCACACTCCTCCCATCCTCAATTTCTATCAGATACGTCTTTTCAATAACAATGAATTTCAATTTTTACTTAATAGATTTTGACTGAATTGGAAAAAAAATGTGTTCTAAGTAATGCTGTGAACGCTAGTCTGTAGAGACTGTGGTTTGATGGACAGATAAATCGGGCATTTTTTTTTTTTTTACCTCATCCTCAGAAGCAAGGTTCTCCCCTGGGACATATGTAAATCCTGGGTGATGGTGAGGTTTTGTGATAAGTGGGGAGCAGCAGGAATACTGCCCTGTGCTCACCAAATGCTTTTCTTCTCAAAATACATTCCCCAGCCTCCCTGGAAGTTAATAGGGGACCCTGTGACTATTCTGGCCAAAGGAACTCATGTGGATGTGAGTGTGCCACATTAGACCTAGTGGACCCTACACCTGCCCCTTATGTGATTCACTATAATCTGTCCTTGCCAATGTTAGGGTCCTTGGAGGCCATATGCTGTAGAAGAAAGAAAATAGGACTTTCCTGCATCCTTGAGCCATTGCTTAAAAGGGAGCTGACAAAAACTTCCACAAAGGAATTTGCTTGAGCAAAAGAGATCTGATTGTGTGAGGCCAGAGAGGTTGTTGGAACTATTTGTTACAGCAGCTAGCATTACTAATAGTGACTGATACAAAGGATGAAATGGTTACAGGTTTTCTGTGTGTTTAAAGATGTTACAAACATAGAATAAATAGAACTGCATATGTAGAGTAGGACAAGACGGCAGACCTATTCCACCTCCCGGAGGGATCTTGCACAACTCTGTAAGCCAGGAATTCCAGAATTCCATCATCTCCTGGCCTTCTCATTCCATGCTTATTCTCTCCGTGGAAATAGGGTCAGCAATTAGAAACACGAAATGGTGCTTCTGTCTCCACGGCTGTACCCCATGAGAGATGTGAGGTTAAAAAATAAAAGGTCCAGTTTGAGCCTTGGTTCTAGGAACTGACAGGGACCCTCTTCAGTGTATGTTTGATTCCACTTGAAGTGTTGACATGAACCTCCCATGAGGCTAAAAAAGCGCACTCTTCCCTATGCTGGTTTATTTATTGCCAAGGTCCCTTTACTAAGGTATAGGAAGTGCAATTATCCTATAGTAGCACCATTGGCTGTAATGACAACTTTATTCCTGGACCCAAATCAGCTGTGAAGCAAATAATGTATTATCGTCATATTAGGACACATGTTAAAATGTGTGTTAAGCTGTGATTCCATCAGACAAGCTGATGTGGCTTAAAATACATGTGATAGCAACACAAGAAAAGATTTTATATTGCAATATGATGCATTTATAAAAATACACAGAAGTCTCGTGTAGCAGTGACCGCCTCTGTCCAACATCACCTCCCTGGACTTAGAAGCCTTCTGTATTTAACAAATGTGCCAATGGGTCATAAATGAATATTCTTTTTAGAGACTCCTAAAATTTTGAAATGGAAATATCTTGCTCCAGGATTTTTCCACGAGAACATAGAATCTTTTTATCTCTTGTACGGAGGTTGGCAGAGCTGGAATCAACAGACACTCAAGCATGGGGTATGAAAAAAAAATTGGACCACTGCAGGGGGCCAGCCAACTTCTCCTTGTCTTATTTAAGTAATGCAGTTTCCTTCTTGCAAAATCTTAGAGGTTTAAATTTTCTTTCTTTCCCCTGAGACAACAGCGTGATTATGATTAGAAGTCTTAGATGTTTACTTTAAATTTCTTTGCAATAATTTGCCTTCTGAGCTTGAACCCTCTTCCTGCAGCCTAAAGAAAGTACATTGATAATGGTTGTTTAGAACTTTGCAGAGTGGAACTGCTCTATGGGCCTCAATTCGGTGAAGAGTAGACGGGCCTGAAAGAAATCCATGAGGTCAGAAGATGAACAGCTTGGTGAGATCTTAAATAATTGGAGACTATCTGATGTTTCACCTTATGCAGTGGCATACTGAGATAAAAGTAATCTATTTGTAGGTCTATTCCCTCTACATTTTGTACAAAGATGTTGACATTTCCGTGGTCCTTACAAAGGTGGTTTGGGTGACACATCACGAGAAGAAAGCTAAAAACTTGAGACTTTTCTTAGGTATATATTGTCATACTTTTTCGTCCACAGTTTCAAATCCAATCACATTACAGGCGATGGTTTGCCAAGAAATGGTATCCAAGAGCATGTGCCCACTTTAAAGAGGATATACGGTACATTCTAATACAGTCTTCCTCCCGACAATCATAGCATCTTGTTTGCGTGAGGGTTACGATTATACTTTACAATAACTGTTCCCATTTAAATGATGCAGACACAAGATGGGAGAAATGGCATTGCCCTAGCTCTGCCTGCAGACAGTTCCCACCATGCTGCAAGATGGGAATCCAAACCATCCCTTTGGCTCTTGTGTGGACTGGTTGATTCACTGGAAGTCAAGACATCCCAAGAGACAGTCTCTCTCTGCCCCATGGCTTCCTCATGGCCCTCCTGTCACAGTGGGTATTGGGGTGTGCAGAGGGGTTTACAGAAATCTAAGAGACCTTCGCCAGTGATTTCCTCCATCTGTTACCTGCTTCTCATGTTTCGTAAGTCTTCACAAAATCTACATCTGAAGTTGTAGGTGGCAGTGCTAGGTTTTGCTAGTCAGATGCTAATTTGAATTTTAAAATATTAAAGAAGGTATTTTTGAAGAATACAATAGTTTCATTGCCTTAAACGTCTCTCTTCTAAACATGGTGTTACACTTTTTTAAAAGTTTTATTATTTATTATTATTATTTATTTGAGAGAGTGGAGGGTGGGGTAGAGGGGCAGAGAGAGTGAGAGAATCCCAAGTAGGTTCTGTGCTGGCACAAGGCTCAAACTCACAAACCTTGAGATCATGACCTGAAATCAAGAGTCAGGCATTTAATGGACCGAGCCACCCAGGTTGCCCTGGTGTTCTACCATCTTTCAAATGGTATTTTCGTTTTACGAAGGAATAGTCTGCCCTGATCACAGCACCCTGTGGGATTTGCAGTGAAGGACCCTATCATCTCATCTCACCTAATGAAGATTGAATGACTGCAGTAAATAGTTAATATGTTAGCAGTGCCCTCTTCCTCACCATGGCTTGAAAGATCCACAAGATTGATGTCTGCAGAACTTCGGCCCCTACTGCCTTGCACCACCAAAAAATGGCAGTCATTTTTCTCTTATTAACTGAATGTCAGTTTGTTAAAGAAGAATCATTCTGGTTATCAGAATTCATTAATATTAATACAGTATAAAGCAACAGAAACAGCTGGGTGAGGATTTGGTGTAACCTCACCATCAGAGTTGAAATCTCCGCATGTTCATTTGCTCAAGTTGGTGATGGGGGGGAAAAAAAAGCACATAATTGGTACAAATGAACAGATTTCCTGTTTCCACAGTTTCTTAGAAAGATATGAGTGACAGTTCTGAATGTAACGATACACATCTGAACATTTGGAAGGGTTGAAAATGGAAGCAATTTTCTCCTCTCTTCTTGTTATTACAATCAAATTACCTAAGTAGTTCAGATAAGGTGTAATTCAGGGTTTAGAGTTCCTCAAATAATCACATCAATTTCCCAAATTTATGGGACTGCAAAGAGAATCCCCAAACCTTGAGAAAAAACCATTTGTGCATTTTTACGGAAACTGAACTGGTGACCAGACGTGCATGTTTGATGGGTCAGTGTTAATAACTATATATATCACTCTTTCTTGCTAGGCACAAACATTTACGTGTGAGCTTCCTGTAGAACTATGCCGTGGGCACCTGTGTGCCTATGGATGTGCGTCCATGTGTACGAATGTTTGTGTACAAACCTGGGGAAGAAGCAATGCTTTAGAAATTATAGACATTAAAATCACCACTTGGGGCACCTGGGTGGCTCAGTCGGTTAAGCGTCCGACTTCAGCTCAGGTCATGATCTCAGGGCTTGTGGGTTCGAGTCCCGCATCGCGCTCTGTGCTGATGGCTCGGAGCCTGGAGCCTGCTTTGGATTCTGTGTCTCCCTCTCTCTCTCTCTCTCCCTCTCTCAAAAATAAATATATTTAAAAAAAAAAAATCACCAGTCAATGGGGCACCTGGGTGGCGCAGTCGGTTAAGCATCCGACTTCAGCCAGGTCACGATCTCGCGGTCCGTGAGTTCGAGCCCCGCGTCAGGCTCTGGGCTGATGGCTCAGAGCCTGGAGCTTATTTCCGATTCTGTGTCTCCCTCTCTCTCTGCCCCTCCCCCGTTCATGCTCTGTCTCTCTCTGTCCCAAAAATAAATAAACATTGAAAAAAAATTAAAAAAAAATCACCAGTCAAATGCTTTCGTTTCATCTCAAGGACAAAGCAAGCATCTAAGTAGTTAACTCAAAGACAATTTCCTTTCTAGTGTGATTCTTTCTTACAGATATCCTAGGACACCACCCAGAGATGAACAGACCTCAATTTGGAAGGAAAGATCAACAACTGTCCATGGGAGTAAACAGCCCATGAGGCAGGAGTTTGATCTGGAGATGCTCTCTCGGTTCTGTGTCTCTGGAATGTCAGATCATCTCTCCACGGAGAATAAAATGGCCCCTGTGAGTGTCAAGTCATCCAAGGAAGTAGAGATTATAATCCACTTATCTGCACAGTGTCTTCAGTTTAGCCCAGTATCCTTTTCCAGGAACTTAATTCTCAGTAAAGAGCTTTTCATGCAAAATCACGCTGACAAATAGTTCTCATTAGTATATATTTATTCATGTTCTTGTGGTTGTTTTCACAGTAAGGTTTTGGAATAAAAGGCATCCACGGTTAGCTCGCGAGCCTATACAAATAGATGGAAATAAAGCACCATCGTGGCCTGGAGCGTCTGAAGGAGGATTTGCAAAAGCCCCTGTCATGTGTACAGCTCACAAATGAAATACTCTGTCTTCTCCTGGTGAACTTTGGCCCGTTTTCTCCTTGGATGTCTTGTTAGAGTGAATCTGGACGTGATTTGCAACAAGTACTCTTGATTTACTTTTCAAACTCCAGAGTGTTTCATGTGGAGGTTTCTCACATCGCACACATATACGCAAATATCTGTGTGTCTTTTTATGTGTATACACCACATATATCAATACGTACATGTGCAGATAGATAATTGGTAAGAAACATACATCATAGTACACTTTCAATGTCACGTTTGGCAAATGCATATTATTGGGGTGTACGTGATGGGGATATTTCCGTGTCTGAGCATGCGCTCATAGTAGCAGGGTTTTATTGATATGGGTATACACTAACAGTATAATTTGACAGGTTTGATATAAAAGTGTTTGGTTTTGGGGGGTCTTTTCTTTGGCTGGGGGTGAGGGGACATGGCAATTGTGGGAGGTGCTTAGGGAAGTCAACACGAGACAAAGATGTACACAAGGTGAAATTAGAATCCTGTTCTCTTTTTGGCCATGAAAATGTAAACTACACTAAATTAAATTACAACCAAGTAGCCCAAAGCTGTACATTAGCTCTTTGTCAACTCATATTGTATGTGACACCTTGTCCTTTGCCCTTCTTTGCCTCTGGCCAATTCATTTACTCTTCTTTTCCTCCTTTATTCCATGATGAGAGTCTACTAATTCTCTACTCACTCCTTTATAGGTGTACAAACATCCAAATTCCTATGTATATTCATATAGGGCAAATTTCCAATATAGATTTTAAATTTAAAAAAGGTGATTCAGAAGAATATATTTACAGCCGCATTTGTGAATTCTTAGGAATTTCTTAGGGAAATTGGTGAGCAAATGTACATTTTTATGGGACAGTATCAGTATATATATGTATGTATATATATATCACGTTCTGTTTAAACGCACATATACATAAATATGATTTCTTTTTTATTATAATGTTGCAACTATTCACAACACGAGAAATCATGCATTGTTTTTGGTATAAAATGGATGCCATAGATCTTGTGGGGGGGGGCATTTACTTTTCTGGAATGCCAACTCAAAATTTAATTTTTAAATTTAAGAAATACAATTTTGATGGGGCACCTGGGTGGCTCAGTTGAGCATCCAACTCTTGATTTCAGCTCAGGTCATGATCCTAGGTTTGTGGGTTGGGCCCTATGTTGGGCTCCATCCTGACTGTGGAGCCTGCTTGGGACTCTCACTCTGTCCCTCTGCCCCTCCCCCGGCTCTCGCACACACACAAATATATATATTTTAAATAAAAAAAAATATATACATACATACATATATGAAAGGAGCATTAAGTAGGGTCAACATTGTTTATTTTCTTGACTCCAAAATAGCATGTTTGTAAGCTCTGCTTGGTGCCCAAAGCAAATACTTTGCAATTTTACTTGGGGTCATTGTTTAAAGTCCATGAGATTTAGATATACCGTGACTTAACCAGTAAGAACCAGAGTGAAAACACAGCTAAAGGCTGTCCTGTCTTTGTTGAGAAAGCAGCTAATCGGTTGTGATTCCAATTAAGTCGCCTCTGGTGCTCAGTTGAATTCTTTCTTGTTGGAGAACATAGGTAATAAAAACTTGTAACATTACAGCTTACATAGATATCGAAGATGCATTTGTACAAAGTTGTTTAGTAGACCAAGAACTGACACTCAAAGGAGATAAACAGCGGGCAGATTACTTAATTAGGGAGTCACTGGAAAATAACCAAAATTATCAGTTTTGTTCTATGCTCTTCTCATGTGGCTTTGACACAGTTAGGACTGGGTTGTCAATGATAAATAATAATAATAATAATAATAATAATAATAATAAAACAACTCCCACTCAGGAATTGCTTACTGGGTCAAGTTTTCTCCACTGCTTAACATATTCTATTTACATTTAACAATTCTGTGAGACAGATAGGATTATTGCCTTTTTAAAAATTTTTTAAACATTTTTCAGAGACAAAGAGTGTGAGAGGGGGAAGGGCAGAGAGAGAGAGGGACACAGAATCTGAAGCAAGCTCCAGGTTATGAGCCATCAGCACAGAGCCCAACATGGGGCTTGAACTCAAGAACCATGAGACCATGACCTGAGCTGAGGTCGGATGCTTAACTGAGCCACCCAGGCACCCCTCAATGGTGTCTTTTGATGGCATAACTATCAGTTATATTATGGTCAATATAACCTTTATGGTTTTTTAAAGCACACTTTAAGAAACCTTTCCCAACACAAGATCACAAAGGTACTTTACTATGTGAACTTCTAATTTTATTGTTTGAAATTTAGGCCTACAATCTGTGTGAAATAAAATTTGTATATGGTGTGAGGTACAGATAGATCCTCCTCCCTACATAGTTACCTACTTGAGAGAAACACTATTTAAAAAAAAAACAATGTCTATGTTAATTTATTTTTTTTTAGAGAGAAAGTGTACATGCATGCAAGAGAGAGAGAGGGGCTCAATCCCACAACCCTGGGAACACGACCTGAGCTGAAATCGAGAGTCAGACACTCAACTGACTGAGCCATGCAGGTGACCCAGAAAGACAGAGAAATACTATATACTGAAAAGATTGCTAGTGCATGTCAAGGTTTTGTATCAAAAAACAAATATCTTTATGAGTGGATATATGTAATGTCTCTACTCTGTTCTATTAATTTATTTAGTGTAATACCACACTGTCCAAGCCATTATAATTACATAATAAAGCTTAATATCTGAAAATGTAAGCCCCTCCCCCATCCAAGTGTTATCCCTTCAGAGTATCTGAGCTGTCCTTGACCTTTTACGTTTCCATATGCGTTATAGAATCTGCTTGTGGATTTCTACACACTAGGGTTTTGACTGGGGTCGTAGTTAAGCTACAGATCATCTTACCAAGGTTTGATATTGTAACAGTATTATTAACGCAATTTTAAATATTCTCTTTTGCAAATGGATTTTCTAATCTTCAGTTCCTAGTCTATCTATATACATTTATCCATTGATCTCCAGATATCCAAGTGACTGATTAACCAAATATTTCCAATTTCTCAGTTTTAGTTAACGTGAATGATTTGTTTTCTTTAAAAAAACAATTTGTATGGGGCGCCTGGGTGGCTCAGTCGGTTAAGCGTCTGACTTCAGCTCAGGTCACGATCTCACAGTCCGTGAGTTCAAGCCCCGCATCAGGCTCTGGGCTGATGGCTCAGAGCCTGGAGCCTGCTTCCGATTCTGTGTTTCCCTCTCTCCCTGCCCCTCCCCCATTCATGCTCTGTCTCTGTCTCAAAAATAAATAAACGTTAAAAAATAATTTAACATTTATTTATTTTTGAGAGAGACAGAGCGCGAGCAGGAGAGGGCCAGAGAGAGGAGGAGACACAGAATCCAAAGCAGGCTCCAGGCTCTGAGTTGTCAGCACACAGCCCAATGTGGGGCTTGAACTCACAAACTGTGAGATCACAACCTGAGCTGAAGTCAGATAATTAACCGACTGAGCCACCCAAGCACCCCAATTTATGTTGATTGCTGTATTTAACCAATCTTGCACTTGGGCAATGGTGCAAACTTTGATTTTTTTAAACCAGCTTGTTAATATTGTGTTTAGGATTTTGGATCTGGGTTTATAAATGGTATTTGCTGGCCACTTGAAAGGCTACATTTCTAACAAGGTGCTGGGAGACCACACTATTGTTTCTTTCACCGACTAGATTGAAGGCAAAGAAACCTGGTGCTGCCATTCACCAAAGACTGGGTTTTCTGTTGTGACACCTTCTTCAAGGTTGCAAAAAACTCAGCATGTGTGAATGCCCTGATGGCTTGCTGTCATGACCCCATGTGCACCTGCTTCAATGGGGAGAAGATGGGGATATAACCTACACCCTCAGGTATCACAGGTGAATTGTGATGATGGCTTATGTCAGCAAAACTCGCCTTCAGCCTGCCTCATTCAGATCAGTCAGTTCATAGTTTGAGTCTGCTCTATGGAGCTTTGACTCTTATAAACTATGCCCTCTTTGTGAAGGTTGCTTCGGTCATAAGCAACAGAAACCTGCTGTTGATAGCTTAGGCACAAAAGGGACACCCATGCAAAGGATACTGGTGTGTTTCACCCACTGTCAAAGAATGTGTCTATAACAGAGTGGACCAAGACAGCTCTGGAGGGTTCTGAGTGGGAGTGGTTGTACTTCATTATTAGAAAGCTATCTGGAGGTGCACATCATTTCAGATGCCCACTCGTGGACCAGTCATCTGACGCCATGCCTTGGGCTCTTACTAGAAAGTTATGGACACACATTCTGAGATGGATACACATCTAGAGATGAAAAGGGGTAGATGCAAAGCCATTTCTAGAAGATGTGATCAGTACTGGAGCCAATAAAAAACTGTGAATCCAAGAGAAAAGCAAAGTGTTGAGAAAGGCAAATCATATCCTAATTCATTCCAGGTGGGATATTAAGAAATAGAGGAAGGATGCCTGGATAGCTCGGTTGGTTAAGTGTCTGACTCTTGGTCTTGGCTCAGGTCATGAGCTGTTTATGGGTTTGAGCCCCATATCAGGTTCTGTGCTGATAGCATGGAGCCTGCCTGGGATTCTCTCTCCCCCTTTCTCTGTGTCCTCCCCCCCCCCCCCCCGCTTGTGCTTTATCACTCTATCTAAATAAACTTTTTTAAAAAAGAGAAGAGATGCCATATATTACCAATGTCCTATTTATCTCTTTTGGTCTGTTTAGTGGTTGATTTTTACGCACATGCACACAGCACGCACACACACAGAAACCCAGGGCTATTCCCAGGCTGCATATACAGAGACATTGACTGTGGTCATAATGGGAGGAATTTGGACTGGTGAAATGCAAGGTTTACTGCTGGCCATTCCATCGAGTGACAAACATCCCCAAAGGGGAGACGTAACGGTGTGGATCATCCTCACCTAATTATGAGAGCCAAGCAGTAAAATGTTGTCTGCACTGTGCATAAAACATAACAGTGCAATCTGCCTACATCATCCACAAGAGGAGAGCGAACAGTCACTGAGACCGCAAAGAGGTGCCATTTGCAGACATCCCTGTGGCTCTAGGAGCAGAGGCTTATTTTTCAGGAGCGCTATCTGTGATGTTGGGAGCTGGTTTCCTTATTCTAGCCACGAGGGCACGTGGCCCTGGCAGGTGAAGGAGGAGAGAAGATTGAGCTGTTGTCACCATAAGTCTTGTAAAGGCGACAAGGAAGCCATGACCATCATTTTCACAGATAAACAGATGACCCTCTTTATTTTCACTATGTATTTTAAGCCACGATCTTGTGTGTAAGAATCATGAATCCACACATTGCAACATCACTGATTGCACAGTTTATATATTCCTACTAGCCCAGGGTCAGACTATTTCAATATATGCCTTAATATGTTTCCATCAATAGGAATACTATTGTGACATCCCAAAATCGGTTTCTAATATCTAAACCCAGATAAGACTGTGTAGTGTTTTGCTTTTCTCTCCCCAATGAGGTAATGTACTCTGAAAATTTAGCTCTTTACAAGGATTCATGCAAAGTGAAATTCTTTGTGCCCCAAACAATATCATATATGCTATCCTACACAATGTGCAGAAAGATACAGTGAGCTCATCTCATTGATATGTGAAACACCACCCATCTGTATCTCTTTGTTACACAGAATCTTTCACAATTCATTCAAAAATCAAATTCCCATAGTAACAATATTTTTTTTTAAATGCACTGACCCATCAAGTTGCAAGTTCTCAGTCATAATCTGACAGCTGTCCTTAGGGGAGCTAAAAATAAATACTGAGTTTATGGAAAAAGCAACTCCATAAAAGGATATTCCATTTTTACAAACATGTTTTTGAAGTAGACGTTTCGATAATATCCTTGTTATCAAACTGCTTAACGTTTCTCATGTATTTGGTGCTGAGTAGTTTTAGTATATCAAAAATTCTCTAAATTTTGGAGATGTTGTTGCTCTAGTCCCAATGTTGGCCAACATACATTTCCATTTTCTGTAGTTGGTAGGGTCCATTTCAGAGAAATCATGATGTCATTGTCACTGGAACTGCCTGTTCCATAAGCTAGGGACTGAAAAATCAAACTGTCGTCCTAGGTCTACCATTGGATAGACCATCTGTTTTAGTTCAGATAGCACTGACACCCAGATGTTCCTGAATGGATGGTTACACTCCATGGAGGTATCACCTCAGTTAACAAAAACTCCTCCATGCCCCTGGCACACGGGCCTAAAGTCACCCAGGCAAGACTCTCACACAGCATCAGAGGTCTGTTGGAGTTTCCTGGACACCTAAAACCTCCTGCAGATAAGAGCTTTACATTTGCAGATGGCGTGTTTTGAATGGTCACACAGAGGCTCTCTGGTAGGTAGAGGTCAGAGATGTCCCTAAATATCCTAATGCGTACACGACAGCCCCATGCCACACTAAAGAGGTATGTGAGATCAGAGAAAAATGTAGGACACGGGAGCAGGACTGGAAGTGGAATAATGGATCGCGCCTCTAAGGGAGGGAGCCCCCATAAGATCCCAATAGTATGAGGCACAGAGAGCCTCCAAGGTTGGCAAACACATCTGCATGGGGGCGGGGGTGACACATCCCAACCCCATGGGGTCAGAAGCCCCAGTGCCCCCAACTCTCCCAAACTTCGCCCTGTGTATCTCTTCATCTGGCTGTTCATCTGTATTCTTTAGCAGCCCGTTTAATAAACTGGTAAACAGGAATGTCTCGCTGAGTTCTAGGAGCTGCTCTGGCAGACTAGTCAAATGTGAGGAAGAGAGCTTCAGACATGTACCAAGCTGGAGAGAAGCTGTGGGCCGTCTGGGGACCTGCTATTTGAAACCAATGTCTGCAACTGGGGCCTGGTAGTCTTGTGGAGCTGAGCCTTATCCTGTGGGGCTTGATAACATCTCCGTGTACATGGTGTCAGAGTTCAGTTCAATGTAGGGCAACCAGCCGGTGTTTGAGGAGTGAAAGAAACACACAAGGAGAAAGACACGCTGTTGGGAGTGGGGGAAGTTGGAGGTGTTTCTAATATTCTAATTCAAGTAGATCTCGAGCCCCAAATATCAGCAGTGCCAAGGTTGAGAAAGGGGGTTCCAATGCCAAGAGTAGAAACTCTGCTTCTTCTCCACCTTGCTCTACTCTACAAGACCGCATGTCTTCATTCTAGCCTCTTGATTAAAAACATGGCCTTTCAGGGGAACCTGGGTGGCTCAGTCAGTTAAGCATTTGACTTCTCAGGTCATGAGAAGACATGACCATCTCAGGTCATGGTCTCACGGTTTGTGGGTTCTAGCCCTGCGTCGGGCTCTGGGCTGACTGCTTGGAGCCTGGATCCTGCTTTGGATTCTGTCTCTCTCTCTCTCAACTAAATAAACATTAAAAAAAAAAATTAAACAAAACACAGCCTTTCCACTGGGGACCCTGCCATCTCCCATGTCACCTTTGATGCATAGAAATCACTTCAGGGGGCGCCTGGGTGGCGCAGTTGGTTAAGCGACCGTCTTCAGCCAGGTCACGATCTCGCGGTCCGTGAGTTCGAGCCCCGCGTCAGGCTCTGGGCTGATGGCTCAGAGCCTGGAGCCTGTTTCCGATTCTGTGTTTCCCTCTCTCTCTGCCCCTCCCCCGTTCATGCTCTGTCTCTCTCTGTCCCAAAAATAAATAAACGTTGAAAAAAAAAATTAAAAAAAAAAAAAACTATTACCATGTATTCCGAAAATCTTTCTCTGCTACTCACAACAAAACCCTTCAGTAACTGTTTACACAATTCTTTCAATATAAACTCCACTCTATAAAAGTTTCAAAGGAGGAAAGACTGTACAAGCCAGAATATCAGTAGCAGCATACTTAAAATAGTGACACCAATCATTTTGTTTTATATAAAGCATATATATGCTTCTCTAGGTTTTATCAAAATCTCATTACAAATATCTGATATTCTGTAATGAATTATCACTCTTTCAATTCCTCTTCTCTTAAGCAACATTTCCCATCTGGATGGCACAAAGTTCCCTATTTAATCTCAAACTCAGCTCATGTGAACTATGCTAATAGTGTTTTTTGTTAATATATTGCAGTAATGATCTGTGTCACAAGTACATTGTTTACAATACGCTTACAGGATCCAATGGCCACTTGTATTAACGTAGACTGGCTTTAAAAAACCCAGCAAGAATTGCATAACACCATTTGCTGGCTCTATTGGTAGCATAATCCATAATGTGACCGCATATTTCACCAAAGCATTAGTGGTATGGTTGTTCAGATGTTATGTGTCTGCAATTACATTAAATCTAAAAACTTCCCCCAAAATGAGCTTAGTCATTGTGTAACTTGGTTTTGTTCCTTGAGTAAACATGTGAAACACTAATTACATCCTGTTCTCTGTCATTCATTTCTAAACGATCAGAGGAAACCAGGTCTGGCAACTTAGACAATTGCAACATAAAACCACTCATGAACACCCTTCAGTTAATTGTAAACTAGAGAACTCAGACCAAGCTCTTTGTTCAAAGGAAGTGGCAAAGCTAGACAAAATAATGTTTTTAAAAGTGTTGCAGTGGTCATTGGGCCAATATCTGGGGCATTTAGCGTAGATTTTCTTCTAGGGTTGTCTCCCAATCCTTGCAGAGGTTGAGAAAACTTTTCAATAGCCTCACTGATTTAAAGAGGAAAAACTGAGCGCAATGCCCACAAGCATCGATAAAGCTCCCATGCTTCTTGGTTTGAGACTCCTAAATGCTGTATCTTAGGAGTAAGTGTAATCTACTCCAAATCTGGCTGGCACCAGAACTAAGCCCCACTGAATCCTATGTAATACATCATCATAATCTGGGATTAGCAGTGCTAACTAGCTACCTAGTGGCAGCATATGCAAATTTTTTTCTAGATGAAGATAAAAATCATTTGAGACCTAAGATTATTCATATTTTGTCGTGGATGATGTCTGGCAGTGAATTAGAAATGACTAGGTACTTAAAGAGAGAAACCCACATCACTCAAACCAAGAAAAAAAATAGGGACGCCTGGATGGCTTAGTCAGTTAAGCGTCTGACTTCGGCTCAGGTATGATCTCAGGGTTTGTGAGTTCGAGCCCTGCATCTGGCTCTGTGCTGACGGCTCAGAGCCTGAAGCCCACTTCAGATTCTGTGTCTCCCTCTCTCTCCAACCCTCCCTTGTTCACACTCTCTCTCTCTCAAAAATAAACATTAAAAATTTTAAAAAATAAATAAAATAGAGCCATAAGGATCCACTCCTTTCTGTAATTAATAGGAACATCAAAAATAAGGTTTTCATGTACAGAAGTTCCAAAAACCAGAGGCAAATCAGCCAAATTAACATATGCAGTATATTGCATTTGAAAAAAAATGGAGACTATGCGTTCATCTCAAGAATATGTGGAATTCTTACAAAATTTTTCATGTTTTGGCTATACAGCAAATGTCAACAAAGTTAAAAACAATTGAAAGCATGCAGAATATATGGACCATAGGCCCATTCCCAGCCATCAACAGTCAAATACAATGAGAAAATCAGTACGCTTGAAAAATAGGAAAGCATATTCTTAAATGCTACGTATTGAAGTCAAAGAGTATCTTAACTAGATGGTGAAAATGTTCTATCTTCCTAGGATAGAGACTTAGATCAGTGCACAACTACTTTTTTGTGGTTACATGCGGATATGTGTAATTTTTGCTAAAACTTTCCCTCTGTTTCTGCATGAAAGACATCCAACACTCTGAGTTGAGAACAACACCTGGTAGCCTTTTGTCAATATTTCCATGCAATCCTTTGGAAACATGTGCCGAGACAATCAAAAAGAATGAAAGATGCTGAAATTGAAATATAAAACTGTCACTTACAGATGTAGTTGTGTATGTAAAAAATCCAAAGTATTTTACACAAGAATGGTAAGAATAAATAATTTTACTGGTATTGCTCAATACAACGCAGATGTATAGGTTTTTATTAATTTTAACTATACACCAGCAACAAAATGCAAAATACATGCTTCCCATATATCACAGAATTGAACATGTACCTGTAATTCTAACAAAAGATGTGCAAGATTCCATGATCTCTACAAAGATTCATACAATGTTAAGGTAAATAAGAATATAGAAATAATGTATGCAGTGTGCCTGGATTATAAAACACAATACAATAAAAATATCAATGTTCCTTCAAGTTGATGTATGGATTAAATATAACTCTATATACCATACTGGCTGGAGATGCTAAAATTTGTGTGAATATCCAAGTGATCAGGAAAAAGAGTATATTGGAGCACCTGGGTGGCTCAGTCGGTTAAGCATCTGACTTCGGCTCAGGTCATGATCTCACAGTTTCTGAGTTCCAGCCCCGTGTCAGGTTCTGTGCTGACAGCTCGTAGCCTGGAGCCTGCTTTGGATTCTGTGTCTCCCTCTCTCTCTGCCCCTCCCCTGCTCATGCTCTGTTTCTCTCTGTCTCAAAAAATAAATAAAACATTTAAAAAGTTTTTAAAAAAGAAGAGGAATATATTCTTGAAGGAGAAGAAAAAAAGGGTGGTAAGCCTACCCTTCCTTACTGTACCACTTGAATGTGCTATAAAAGGCAATCCGCTATTGGCAAAAGAGATTAAGCAGATCAATGGAATGACAGAGAGTTTCAAACAGACACACAAAGGTTTCTGATCAAAGTGAAATGGCAGAGCCCTGGAAGAAAACAATGGTGTTTTTGAGACATAGCGCTGGTTCAAGCAGACCCCTGAAGAGCAGGAAATGTATCTAGGCCTACACACCACACTACACACATGAACTCCTCGTTGATTCCGGCTCTGGATGTGCACACTCAATAGCTCGTCCAGCGTACAACATGAGAAAATAACTTTCTTGAGATCTGCATAAGGAAGAAGTGGTTCAAGAGGACTCAACTAGCACTGACCATAAAGGGAAAGACTAATACATGAAATTGAATGACAGCTACAAATGTCTATTCATCAAGAGTCATCATTAAGAAGATGAAACATGAAACCACATAGTGGAGAGCGAGAGGTAGATGATAGATGAAAGACTGGTAAATCGGTAGACAGGTATGTATAGACTTGTATTACAACAGAAAGACTATCGTCTTTATCATGGGCTGTCCAGTTGCCCCAAAAGTTTGCTTCTTCACAAGGTTCAAAGGAGTGATGCATTTTACGAGCGTATGCATCATGAATGAGCAAGGCAAGCGGTTGTGAACATTTTAAAGCATATTACAGACGCAGCGTATCACAGAATAGGGCAAAGATCACGCTCAGTTATTTGTACTAAAAAGGCAAAGGGTCACATTATCCACTGCCTCCCTCAAAAAGTGAACACTTCCCAGAACTGCAACGTCTCCCCCGTGCAACTTCCCACATAATCTTGGGCATTTCATTCCTTATGCCCAGTATTATATTTGTGAGAATAGTGCAGGTTGGTGAACACGTTTTCATGGCGGAGCTGTATTGTATAGAACACAATTTATTAATCCATTTTACTGTGGATGGGCCGCTCTCCCATTTTGGAGTGGTCACAGGTAACACTGCAACGTTTTTTGTTTTTGTTTTTTTTAACCTCTCTACAGGTACACGTATGTGAATGTTTTGGGAGGGGTGTATACATAACCACAGAATTTCTAGATCACATGATGTGGTAGGTGGTATTACCACCCTGAAAGACATACATGTCCTAATTCCAAAAACCTGTGGATATGTTCCCTTACGTCTTCTTGGTCGCCCTGTCTTCCTCTTATACGGGCGCTCTGATTACATTGGACGCTTCCATATAACTCCAGATTCAAAATGGAAAAAGAAAACCCCAAGGTTTAAAGCAGCCTTTAAAATGTCTGTTCCAACCTATCTGCAAATAACTGTCGAAAGCACTTGTAGCCTACTTATACATCACTGGGCTAATTAAGGGAAATCGTCCACCATTATTTTTTTTTGATCCAGGTTTTATGAGCCCTGAGTCTAACAAAAATAAGTGTGACAGGCATTAACCTTCTAACAGGAGTTGATGTCCAAAGGGGCCATCATACGGTTCTCTGTAGAAAATAACCGTGCACTGAGCACATGGTCAGCATTCTTGATTCAAAGGACCTCAGCAGACAAGTGGGTATTTTCTTAAAGGTAGTTTGGGGAGAAGCACATGTGATCTTCCAACCAGATGGACGGATGTCCTGTGCAAACACACTTCAAAAGACATGAGTTCTAATGAAAACACACACTCTTAGCAATTGATACAAGCGTGAGAATTTCTAGATTTTCATTTTCTCAAACTGAAATCAGGGGAAAAAAATTACTGTTGTTTCAAAGGACAGTTAATACAAATATCAAACTAAGTGTGGAATTCTCCACAGAAAAAACTATAGAGATTTCTAATCTAAATGGCTTACCTCAATCACTTTATTAGATTATCCTTAGATTTCTGACTAATTTATTAGACTTATCTGTTAGGAAGATTGACATCAAATGTAACTGTGTATCATTTCACTATAAAAATCTTCTATATGACATTCCTATCATATTAAGGGTGAATATAAAAATCATTTAATACAGTTATAACTTTAATATATGAATATCCTAGTATTTAAACATCTCTGGAGATCTTCCTTTTAGTCTTGGTCATGTTCATCCAGGAAAATGACAAGTTCCCCTGGAGAAAGAAGGCTTAGGGGAAATTTTGAGTTTTGCCACATACCAATTCATTAATTCTAGGGTATTTCTTCAAGCATACCCTTTTCTCCATTAAAAAGTTCTTCATCTAGGGGAGCCTGGGTGGCTTAGTCAGTTAAGCATCCGACTTCAGCTCAGGTCATGACCTCACGGTTCATGGGTTCAAGCCCTGCATCTGGCTCTGTGCTGATAGCTCAGAGCCTGGAGCCTGCTTCAGATTCTGTGTCTCCCTCTCTCTCTGCCCCTCCCCTGCTTGTGCTCTGTCAAAAACAAACATAAAAAAAAATTAAAAATCTTAATATGTTCCGCATCTATGAATCGCCTGGAGTCTGGACACTGGGTGAAACATTATGATTCCCCACTATATTGAATGTTGCTTTTGCCAAACAGATCTAGAAAATGTCTTGCTTTCTATATCAAGCAGCATCTTATCAGGCTACTGCATTTTGTGAGGTCCAATGATCAATCAGCCATTGATAGAGACTGAATTCCTACACGTCGTTACTTCATCCGGGGGTATAGTTTCCTCAGCCCTGTAGACTCCACTCTCCCAGGACCCCTTTACTCACACTGAGATCAAGAACTGAGTATGGCTGTCATCTTAAAAAAAAAAAAAACAAAAAAAACACCTTAGGAAAATCTTAAAAGCAAAATCTGACAAGATGAAACTGTCTTCAGTTAACAAAACTATGTCCCAGAACAAAATTCCAGAATATTTACTAAAATATCTATAACTTGGTGTACCTGGGTGGCTCAGTCAGTTAAGCACCCAACTTCAGCTCAGGTCATGATCTTGTGGTTCATGAGTTCAAGCCCCGCGTCAGGCTCTACGCTGATGGCTCAGAGCCTGGAGCCTCCTTCAGGTTCTGTGTCTCCCTAAGTTGTGCTCAGTCTCAAAAATAAACATTAAAAAACTTTAATATTCATAACACTAACAAAAAACACTTGTCAAAGTAGAAATCTATACCAAGCAAAAATATCTTTCAAAAAAACAATGAAAATTTTTTTGTTTTAGACATACAAAAATCTGAAAGATTCATCACAAGCAGATCTGTAGTATAAGAAACTTCAGTTCAAAGTGAGATTATGCCAGATAGAACTATGGATCAAAGCAACTGAGAACTACAATGATAATATGTGGGTCAGTGTGCCAGATCTTTTTTATCATTTAATCTCTTTAGTAGATAACTGAATATGTAAAGAAAAGTTAAAATGCTGTGGTTTATAGCATATGTAAAATTATAATGCATGACAACATGGCACAGAGGGAATACAATTATTCCAACATTTTTTTAAGTTTTTATCTATTTTTGAGAGATAGAGCACATGAGTGGGGGTTTAAGGGAGAGAGAGACGGAAAAAGAGAATCCCAAACATGCTGAGTGCAGAGCCCGATGTGGGGCTCAAACCCATGAACTATGAGGTCATGACCTGAGCCAAAATTGAGTCAGATTTCAGTCGGTTAACTGACTGAGCAACCTAGGCGCCCTACCAACATTCTTTTATTATTCATGAGATAACATCGCCAGAAGGTAAACTGTAACAAGTTAAAGATTTACACTACGAAGAAGGTCATTTCATAATAAAGGGTTCAATTCATGGAGGATATAACATTCTTAAAAATTTACATGTCTAATAGAACTTCAAAACACTAAATACTAGAAGTAAAAATTGAATTGCAATGAGTAAGAGATTTCATTTTCCCTCTTTGATAATTGATAAAATGAGAAAATCAGTAAGTATATGGAAGTAAATAAAAGATTGGGGCAAATCCCATAGTCTTATTTTCATAAGAGCACCAATTTTTGAAACATGTTGATTCAGGTATAATGGAAATACACTAAATGGCACATAAAGTGCATAATTGGATATTTTGATGTATATGGACAACCATGACAGCAAAACCCACATTTCCCTCCTTTTCTTGGTAATTTCTCCTGTATGTCCCATCTACCACCCCCTCCCCCCTTACCCACCTTGTCAAAGAGCCTTGATTCAAGGAGGCAATCAAGGAAAACTACAAAACATCCCACACTGTGTGACAGGAATGATGAGCACACTAACATTCATTTGTGGGGATGCAGCTAAGGAAGTATTAGAGGAACACTGATAGCTCTATATACTTGGAGCAGAAAACAAGTGTATTGTTATCCACCCAAACTTCCATCTCAAGAAGGCAGTCCCCCCACCAAATTTTTTAATTTATAAAGGAAAGAATAAAGAGAATAGAGGCAATTGACTATCTACTATCCATGGAGTCTTGGCAACGTGTGGCAAGGACAGGATGATGCATGTGGCAGCGTGTGTGGTGGCTGCTGATAATGAAGTGGGAGAAGGAAGGCAAACAAAACCTGCCAGGATGCTACAACACATACATGCACACACTGTAAACTATGTGCATCCCAAATACAAAGTCCTATATTACTAAGTGACCAAAACATGATTCATGAAATGCATGAAAACAAACCGCTTTCCCCTAAAGACTGCATAGAAAGGTTTTCAAAGTCACAAGGTAGGAAAACAAGGAAATTAACAAAGATAACCATATAAACCAGAAAGAAAGGGATTTTTGTCACATGAATTCCTCCGATTGGTTCTTGTTACTTCTAGATCAGCAATGGGCAGAGGTCATGGATTCTTATTTAGAATGGGGACTGAAAAAAAAAAAAAGTGTCCACTACCCTCGTTTCCAAATCAATAGATTCTAACGTGCTAAGAAACACTTAGGATAACCCAGCAATAGAAGGCACACTATTTTTCAGAGAAGTTTATAGTTAAAAAGTCGTTTTTTTAAGAACCGTATTTAAATTCAGCACTGCAGTCTAGGTAATAGTCTTCTCCATAAAATATGTGAAGGTCATAAAGATGTTAACCTTTTTTTCCAATTCAAATTTATTCCTTGGAATGCCTAAATATTTTTTTTTAGAAGCTTAAGAATATTTACAAATAGGGGCGCCTGGGTGGCTCAGTCACACATCCGACTTCAGCTCAGGTCATGATCTCCTGGCCCATGAGTTGGAGCCCGGAGTTGGATTCTGTGCTGATAGCTCAGAGCCTGGAGCCTGCTTGCCATTCTCCCTCCCCCTTCCTACACCTCCCCCATTCTCCCCACCCCCTCTCTAATAAATAAATCAACTTAAAAAAAGAAAGAAAGAAAGAAAGAAAGAAAGAAAGAAAGAAAGAAAGAAAGGGGCACCTGAGTGGCTCAATTCGTTAAGCTCAGGTCATGATCTCATGGTTTGTGAGTTCAAGCCCTGTGTCTGGCTCTGTGCTGACAGCTCAGAACCTGGAGCCTGCTTTGAATTCTGAGCCTCCCTCTCTCTCCACCTGTCCCCTGCTCACATGCTCTCTAAAATAACATTAAAAAATATTTACAAGTAATCAATATATTTCAACTCTACATGCCAAGCAGAACATGGTCTCAAATTACTTCTGTTACATGTTTTATATTTAACTATTAAAATAGCACTCACATACATTACTACCATAAGATCCTGAGCCCTCAACAACATGCTTTGAAGATCACCATAGAAAATACAGTGATTTTCCATTTTTATCTCCTTTCACTTGTTATGTGCCCCGAATCTCCGGGCATTAAGCAATGCTATTTCATCTGGTTGTGTCATCTTTATGAAACCGAATTGTGCCGATTGACTTTGAGAAACCTGCTTTGTTCGTGGGCTGGGGCTGGCCGCGATTTGCTTCGGGATCTGGAAGCTTCTCATCTGTTGCAGGGACAGGCTGGTGGCCATATCCACACATCTGTCCCTGTCACAACAGATCTATTCACAGACGACTCTGAGCATGAAAAGCCCCACTGCGTATTTGTAACCCATTTTTTCGGGGCATTTCCAGTTTCACTGCAAAAGATTACTATCTACAGAGTCTATTCCCCAAAGCTGAACTTGCTTATCATTCCCCACATTATAGACAGGGCTTCAATCTTCTTGGCCATTTTCCTTAAATGGAACATTTCGGAAGCCGAGATTTTGATGATAATAGTGGCTGGTAGGAAATAATGCAAAAAGAGCATTCAAAAAATATATAAAAGGAGAGACAGAGAGAGAGAGAGAGAGAAACACTAAGGGGTATACTTTTCACCAAGTTTTATAGATTTTGAACTTTTTAATGAGAAGCCTACCTGATTAGGATAAAGAATTTCACTTCATACAGGTAGACATAATGAGAAGTTGAGCCACTCACTGGCAAACAACACAAAAACTATCTCATTCCGGCTCCCAGAGATAAATGCTATTTAAACATTCTCAGGACACCTGGCTGGCTCAGTCAACAGAGCATAGGACTCTTGATCTCGAGGTCATGAGTTCAAACCACATGCTGGGCATAGAGATTACCACAACATAAAAAAAGAAGATTCTCATCTATCTTTCTGAGAAGATTTATACATGAGGAGACCTACATTCGTGATAAGTAGGTGAACTCTGCAGTGTGTAATGAGATACTAAGTAGATGGTCCTCCTTCGGCCGGGACTTTTGAGGTTGTAAAGTCGTGCTCGCATCTTGCTTACCCCTTTGCACCTGTCCTCTGGCATGGACCACCTCAGCCACAGAGACTCAAGAACAACCCCCCCTGGATCCTGTGCCACCTGCATGCACAGTGGTATGTGCAATCATCCCCACTGCCTGGCCTGCACACTCCAGCCACTGAAGATGCTAAGAACTCAGACAAGCACCTCCTATGCTCAGGGGAACCACCTTGCTGTCCTTAACCATCAGCTTACCAGGTGGAATTTCTACTCAGGCAGAAAACCAGGCTCGTGCCACGTAAGCCCTTCTTTTCTTAGACACCAACCATCTTGGGTGCCTGTTGGCCAAGGTCAAAAAAGGGCTGGCTGGTAGAACTTGTCATTTTTATGGCTGTTTGGTGGACGAAGGGTCCCTCCATCATAGCTGGAAAGAAGACGTTCTAGCACCCTCTGTCCATTCCATGTTAAAGGTGGTGAATGACAAGGAGTCTTCTGTTCCCAGAAATACCATGGATGCATTTTTTGTACAAACACGCACATTTAAAACACCTATAATATTGCATCATACTCCATACGTTGAAATGCATACCTAGGAAGGCATAAATGTAAGGGAAATTCTTGAGGGTCAGAAAACCAGGATGTTTAGATCAGGTAAGTCACTACAGGGGACTTGCACCAAGGATCTCCTGCTCCTGCTATAGAATTTGCAACTTTTTCAAGTTTAAGTTTGCTCCTCACTTTCTCACTTAAAAGTTCTGGACCTGAAGTTAAGACCATGGTCTGAAGTTTCCCGGTCTTGGCATATGACTCATCTATTCTATTTCCATCTATTTTGATCACTTGTTTATCTGTATTGTTTACTCCATATAGAGTTTTGGGATTTACTTGTTTCGCAGGACTTCATTTTTAACTCAAGGTAAGATTCTTGTTTGTACAAATCGTGAGTAGATCTTCTCAATGGCTCCTTGGTACCTGGGAAGTTTCCATTGTCTTGAGAAGGAATTACATAAGAATTTTCTTCATGAGAAATGCTGGCTACGGGAAGTTTTCTCATGCCGATCCATTTGCTAATGACTGAAATATGCTGTAATTTAGGAGGTAAATAGTTTCATGAAAATGTTCCCAAGGTCTCTTGTATTTGGGGGATTTGGAGCTCAAGAAAACACCAGCTTCTGTATTTAAGGACGTCTTGAGGGGCATCTGGGGGGGGCTCAGTGGGTTAAGCATCCAACTTCAGCTCAGGTCATGATCTCAGTTTGTGGGTTCGAGCCCCGTGGTGGGCTCTGTGCTGACACTGTGGAGGCTGCTAGAGATTCTGTCTTCCTCTCTCTCTGCCCCTCCCCTGCTCTCTCAAAAATAAACAAACATGATTAAAACTGTTTTTCCCCAGACTTAGATATGTTGCAATTTCTATACCCCTCAACCGCACCATGTTTAATTTCTCTAATCTAAGAGAATATAGAGTCTTGTACTTGATAAAAATCACTAGTTTTCTCTCCCCGCCACCCCCCAAGAATTGCAAGAAAGGGTGTGTATCTTTCTGTCAGATCTATCGCTAAATGTAGCCTAGAGGAGTCCTTTGTATTAACTACTTTGCCAGGAGACACAGCCGTATGTTTTTCTATTGGTCATCAAAATTCCCTGCAAAGGCCACTGGTTCTGTGTGGGAAACAAAAGAACAGATTTGTTGAGCGACACTAAAAACGTCTGCTAAGCTTTTGGGTGGAAACTTGTTTGTCCAAGAGCTTCTGAAGTCCAGCACAAGGGTCTTTAGAAAAGCCCCATCCATGCTGCTAGTGAACATTTCACCACCGTGCAAGGGATTCAATTCCTATCATTTCAGATCATTCCTACTGTGCATGAAGGAGCCACGACCAAGTTACTTTTGAGAGTCCAACAAATGGTTTTGTTCCTGGGACGAAGTCGGATATTTCCGTAACACATGCCCACATGCCGCGTAGAGAAGGCAGGTGGTATTGTTTGGAAACACATGAGAGAGTCGACAAGAGATTAAGCTGGAGAGGGTGATGGTCCCAGCCTTTTATATGCTGTGAGGGCAGATCACACAGGATGCTTTAATTACAGGAGCCCCTGCTGACGCTCTCTGGTCTCTTGAAACACGCGGCAATAAATTAGGCTGGGCAGGATCTCCTCCCGGGAAGCTGTCCGGGTTCGGCTTGCTTTCCAATTCTTCATCACAAGAGAAGCTCAGAGCGCCCCTCGCAAACCTCAGATGTCACCGTTTGGATCACAGCTGGGCAAGTCTGTCTGATGACCCGCGCTTCATCATAAATGAAACGTTTATTCTTTTTTTCCTTCCATTAAATGTCACCGAATAAAATATCACATTTAAAAGTGGTCTGTTCTACAAACGTACAGGATATTTTATTCATATGAACTGTTGAAAGGGTGGCAGGCAGTTGGTTTCCATTTGAAGGCATGGCAGATCTACCTTCTGAAATTTAAATCCTTACAGAATGGGTCAAACTAGTAGCTAAAAGGATAGTCTTTGCAGCTAGAAGGCTCTGGAGGAAATAAAAAGCTGGACATCAGAAAGTACATAAATTCAGTGCAAAGTCTGGGATTTTGGCATGAATGGGCTTATAAGTGCACGGACCTAAAGGGCAGAAGGGAACACGACGTTCTTTCCAACTGGTAAAAACAAAAACAATTAGTCAAGATGATTATGTATTTATAGGCATCAATGCTTGTCAATTTCAAGAACAATTAATAACTGACCGTTTTCAAAACAGTATGCCTAGCCTTCCCCTCCCCCCACCTTTATTTAAAAAAATTTTTTTAATGTTTTTATTTTTGAAGGAGAGAGAGACAGAGCATGAGCAGAGGAGGAGCAGAGAAAGGGACACATAGAATTTGAAGGAGGCTCCAGGCTCTGAGCTGTCAGCACAGAGCCCGATGTGGGGCTCGAACTCATGAACTGTGAGATCATGAGCTGAGCCAAAGCCAGATGCTTCACTGACTGACCCACCCAGTCACCAACCCCCAGTGCCTTTTTTTTTTTTTTTTTAAAGGAGAAGAAATCTGTCTGGTTCTGGACTAATGCTGGATGTTAAGGGGTGGCCCTATTGCAAGAATCCTGATTCAGACAGAACTTAGACCACATTAGCCATATGTTCAGCTCCAAGGTGGCTGTGTTCGGACAGTGTAGGTGTGCTGACATTAAGAGAAAGCATTCTTCCTGTTTGCCCCTTTGATCATGGCTTGCCCTGATCAGCATAAGAATTAGGTAACAGAAAGTAACATATGTGATGGACCTCCAACCTACTGGATTTCACGTAAGGGAGTCCTAGAAGTTTGCTTTCCTACAGAGTATTTCATCACACCCCATTTGGATTGAGCAGCAGGAGACAGATCTATGGGGAGGAGAGGACCATGGTTTTCTGAGGACACTGCCAATGAACACAAGAACTTTCACCGCGGTTCCTGGCTTCGGAAACGAATAACTCCAAATATATGCATAGTTTTGTTTGAACAACAAGCTATAACAAGCCGAGAGGATCCCATAGAAAATTTGGGCAGAAAGGCTACATATGCAATCAATCTGGACTGTGTTCACATCAGGTTTCTCTCAGTCACATGTGACAGCTCTTTACTCTTCAATGAAAGGTCATACTTTTCACGTTACATCACCTCAGATTGAAACTTGACAAAATAAGGTTGCCTTCTGTAATCAATGTTGCGTCCCAGAAAGTTATATTCCTCTCTGGCAAAACCTGAACCCCGCACTCCAAGGCTTATATTTGGAAAGGGAAATATTGTAAGTTGCCTTCAAGATGAATAGACTGATAGGTTGACTATATACGTCAACCTATGTATAATATATAGGATGATTTATAGTATACAGGTAGTATATTTAATGTATTGCCAACTCTGTACAACCTATATCGACTCTATATGAGAGAACGTTGTATATGATAAGCTGTCGTTACTTTTATTTCTTGAGGATGGTGATTCTTAAACTGGAAGCTTCATTCCTGGGGCAAGATTTGAGCAGACCCACCCCCATAAAAATCTCCTTCTCCCAATCAGACGTGTCTGCTATTTTCCCTACTGGAAAATATTTCAACTGGCCCAATTCACAGTTCAACGGACGTCCGAGTTGGTTCCTAATATGCATACCACTCTTCTCAGCTCACATTTATACAAACTCTCCCTGGAAGACTGACAAATTAGGGAGTGCAGTGATTTTCATATAATGAGATCTAAATGAGTATTCCCTAGTATCATACACCCAATTGACTACCAGAAATATCAGCCTCCATCAATTACTTCATTCTCTAAATCCTACTTTTTCCAAATTTACTTCTGGATTTCACATTTGACTACAATATATATCACGTTCTACATGGCCGTTAATCATCTTTTAGTCCAGATTTTGGCAATATTCATAGGACGTATCATGGCAGCATATCTAATCACCTTTGCTACCCAGATTTACTACAGCTGGACAAAGCCATCAGAAATAACCAAGTAAGTTTTCACTGGATTTCATATCAAACGAAAACTATTTCTATGAAGTTAAAACTATAATCGATTTAGAATAACACATTACTTCCCAAGCAGAGTTCCATGTGAGGTCGAAAATGTTTTCTCTGTTCCACAAAATAGATCTTAGGAGCCTACATTTGGGGATGTTGTCTTTAAAAGTCATCTATTGCAACGTATATTATTTCTCCATGTTTACATAAGAGCAGTATTCAATAAATGAGGAGGTTCCATGAGTTCCTGTTTTCCATATCTATAAAGCTTTCCAAAATGAACAAAATGGAAAATAGCATGCAAATAAATCAATTAAATTGTGCAGTTCGTTATCAGTAAATTCTAAAGAGTGCAAACAACTCATACCTCAGGGGTATAGATGTATTTGCAACCACATACAATGAACTGTCAAAACAAATTTAACAGAAGTCAGTTAGTGAATCATGTGAGAAATTCTTACTAATTGGAATAAAAATAATTGGTTTGTTTAAGCCATGCACAAAAGTTTGGGACCCTCAACACCATAAAATCTCAGTAAAAATTCTAGCAACTTTGGTCCTAATTTTTGTTTCCTCTGCAAATTAATGTTCATTTGAGGAAACACATACATTTATGAAATTTACATAGTATTTTGCCACATAACACATGCATTTTTGGAGTTCTATATTCCTGAAAAAGGACTTCTAAGAAGGGTAGTTAATATCCCCTTATTCAATGTAAACTTTACATATCATGTATATCATGTAAATCATGTAGGTATTTCATGTTCTTTAAATTATCTGTAAATACAGGATTTTAATCTTTGGATAAATTTCAGATAATGTTAATTATTTTAATATTCCATCTGTGCAGGAAAATTTGCTGACAGAGAATAGGCTATCTTTTTACAATTTGGCGATGTGTAAACTCAAACTTAGTATTTATCTTATGTAAATATTGTATACCTACAAATTACATGCTTATGTTGTTTCAGTTTGCTAACTGCATACATTAGCCTCCTTTTAAAGCCATGTTAAAACCTACTCCATTCTACATATGGCAACATTTTTCTCAGGAGATAAAGCAGTAAGTAGAGAATAAGGCAAAGGAAACAGGATGGTCAACTTCTGCTTAAAAATGTGTTTTCCAGGGGCACCTGGGAGGCTCAGTCCGTTAAGCATCCGACCTCAGCTCAGGTCATGATATCACAGTTTATGGGTTCAAGCCCCATGTCTGGCTCTGTGCTGACAGCTCAGAGCCGGGACCCTGCTTCAGATTCTGTGTCTCCCTTTCTCTCTCTCTCTCTCTCTGTGTCTGTCTCTCTCAAAAATAAATAAACATAGAAGCACCTGGGTGGCTCAGTTGGTTAAGCATCCGACTTCGGTTCAGGTCATGTTCTCACCATTCATGAGTTCGAGCCCTGCATCGGGTTCTGTGCTGACAGCTCAGAGCCTGGAGCCTACTTTGGATTCTGTGTCTCCCTTTCTCTGTCTCTCTGAAGAATAAATAAAACAGAGGCGCCTGGGTGGCTCAGTTGGTTAAGCATCTGACTTTGGCTCAGGTCATGATCTCATGGTCTGAGTTCGAGCCCTGCGTAGGGCTCTGTACTGACAGCTCGGAGTCTGGAGCCTGCTTTAGATTCTGTGTCTCTCTTTCTCTCTGCCCCTCCCTCACTCATGTTCTGTCTCTGTCTCTCAAAAATGAATAAATGTTAAAAATTTTTCAAAGAAATGTGTTTTCCAAAGTATTTGGACATGTTACATAATGCCCAAAACACCTTTTCAAAATCAGCTGCACAGTAATTAAGATACCTGCTAGGAAGTGTACGTCTGCAACTTTGTGGTCATTCCACACGGAGACCAAACAGAAGTGAATTCACGGGAAGGTCATGATTTTAAATTACTGGATGTTCCTGAGGATCCTTGATGTCTCCTCTCATACCTGCCTCCTGACTCTCAAGGACGTGACCTTCCTGAGTTACCACTTTGCTGCTACTATGGTTTTCTTTGCTTTTAAGTAATTTCTTTCATTAACCTCCTGACAATAATCCAATGTTATGCTGTGGATGTCAAAGTATTTCTCAATGAAATGCAATCATGAACACCGTGACCCCATGTTAGCAGGTTGCTAAGGGATCATAGGACATGTTGGGGGGGGGGGGGGAAGGGCAGAAATGAAATAAACATTTGCTGTTGTTTGCTAAGGCTACCTACGGGATAGGTCAGGATGCTTGTAATTGTATCTGCTGCAAATAACTCTCCATAATTTTCTTGAGTCTTCTGTTCACGAAGACTTGAAAACTTTGTATAGTTGTGATAGCATCTCATCCCATAGCCAAGGGAACTAAAAGCTACTTTAATTATAGTGAATTACCTCTTTTCCCCAATCACTGCATGGTTGCTGCCCTTTCATTCACAGTTCTGTCTAGGTCATTTGATAATACTTGGAAATGTCATCAGCTGATCAGATCTGCATTTTAGCCCATTCCAGTTCTCCTTAAACATTCTTCATCATAAAGAAAAAAAACGGGGTGCGGAGGGCAAGAAATGGTCGTAAAGATTTTTCTCCCCACTGGGTAATTCAAATATTTTCAATAATGATTAAACGTGTCTTGTGTGTACGTGGGTCTATTTTTTGAGCAGGAAATCGATCTTGTGTAAACCTGGTTATCCCAAATTGGCTGAAAATACTTATGACCCTACACAAATGGGTGAAGTTAACTATTAAGATGCCCACAGGTATCTTTGGCATACAGATCGGCAGATGTTGAGAAGAGTTTGATCTCTAGGATGTAGGATCCTAGGATCACGGATTACAAAGGAAACAGAAATTGAGGAATTATCGGACACTGGAAATTAGTCAACATACGGCAAGAGAAGAGGAATACCAAACAGTCTTTCTATGAATATGTAGCTCAAGGCAACAAGAAATTAGTTCAGAACAAATTGCAACAGCAGACAGCCTAATAAATGACCCTAAAAAGGGCCCATCTGCCCAATCAGGGTCTGGGTTTTTCCGTGAAGATGTGCTGGGGGCGAAGTCTCACACCTCCCGGAGGTGGCCTATTGTGATGGACAAAGCCTTTCTGCCCTGAGACACCTTGCTTTCTCATACTTCTTACAGGACAATGGATTCCCCAAAAAACAATCTAATCACCTTACCCGTAACCAGAGTCATTTGAAAACATGATAACCTAGGTCCCCATTTCCCCAGACTCAATAGCTCTACCTTCCTAGAAAGGTTCACGTATGAGAGGTTTTGGATTGCTTATGTTAACCCCCTTCAACATGCTTTGAGAACGCTCATCTAAGCAAACACTTCTTCAAAAATGGAACCCAGAACTGAAGGCTATCATCCAGGTATCAACTGACTGAGGAGAGGGAAAACAGGCTTACCGCTAACCGTGAGGTGTTTCTGGAAGGATGCCTTCACGCTGGACGACCTAACCCTGCACATTGGGAAAAGAGCCCTCCGAAGCTTTGCGCACAACATCCCTAGGCCAATTACGAATTATGCTTTCTTTCCCCCTATAGTTATGCTAAAGATTTCCGGATTTACATGCGTATCTCAATAGGCAATTTCTATCTAGACTTTATTCTGTCCATTAACGTAATGGCGAATTCCTTCCAATCTCATGCCATCTTAACGTTTCCCCTAAACATGATCCATACCTTTAAGTTATTGATAGAGGTGTTGAAGAGGCCATATAGGTAAGGGTCTTACTTGTCAAGTTTCTCCCCCAAGAGTCATCTTTTTCTGACATGTCTCCATCACTCACATCACTTTGTGCCAATATTGAATCCTTTGCAATTTTGGGTCTCTATCCCTGTGGATGCAGTGATAACTTCTCCACACTGATTTTCTGTAGGCTTTGATAACCACTACTTTCGTATTTTGGTTTTTGAGGATTTCTCCTCTTTCATGGACCTGTGAAATATGAGTGTCTCCCCCAATTTTCATTCTCATCAACTGGGTTTTCATACCGTTCCACCATCCTTGGATGGGTGCTTGTAGCTTTAGCTCAGTGTGAACTTTAGTGGCAATATCCAACTTTCTAGAGCATGTGTCTACCTGATATCCCATAAGCCAAGACAAACAGAAGCTTGGCCCAGATAGGTCTCTGTTCCTACACATGCAGTTTCCATCAACAACCATTGAGAGAAACAATGAGCTTACAAGTGAAGACTTTTTTGGTCCTTCATCCCCCAGAAAATAGCTTAGGACACTAATTGGTCTCCAAAATATTTCTCCAACTCCTCTCATCTAACAAGATGTATCATCTATTTCTCAATTATCAATCCCATTAATCAATTCTTAAATCCATGCACTCTTTGGAAACGAGTTAAGAACTTTCTTCTGCACTCCTATGACTTTTGACAGCGCTATAATCACCAATTTTGAGATAAGGGTTTATTTTTGCCATCGTAGTAGAAATAGATTTTTTTTTTTTAAAGAAAAATGGGCACCTGCTGGGATGAGCACTGGCGGTGTTGTATGGAAACCAACACGGCCTTGAAAGAAAGAAGTTGAGGGGTACCTGGGTGGCTCAGTCAGTTAAATGTCTGACTCTTGATTGACGCTCAGGTCATGATCTCAAGGTTCAGGAAACGGATCCCCACGTCAGGACTGAACGTGCTTGGGATTGTCTTTGCCCCTCCCCCACATGCATGCCTGCTCTCAAAATAAACTGAGGATAAATTTTAATCCTCAGGATTAAATGCCCAAAAATTGCCCTTGGTTTCTGACATTGGTGATTCATTCTGCTTTTGCTCATGTACACTGAGTGATGTGTTGGTCAACCAATTTAGCCACCGGGTCTGTGGTTATTTAGTTATAGGAGCTTGAGGATGAAGACAGAAATCAGTACCAACACGTGCAGTGTCAGTCTAATGAATACCTAAAACCTCAGAAGCAGCTTTGGAATTGAGTAATGGACAGAGGCTAGGAGAGCCCAGAGGTACATGCTAGAAAGAGCCCACATCGCCATGAATGGACCTGTAAAGGGGATTCTTAAAAGGACTCAAGGAAGAGTGAGGAGACGAGCCACCTTCTTACTGAATCGCTAAGGGGCTGTAAGCAGAGAAAGGTAGGACCCTGGACAGCAGAGCCCTTCTGATGACGTCTCCCACAGAAACAAGGACCTGTTTTTGGACAGTGGACCACACGTGATCCTTGTTTACAAAATGGCCGTGAATTTGGCCTGACCGAGTTCATGCCCTAGCACGTTGGCAAAGGTAGACCTTGTGAGTGACGACACTGGATGGTCCACACTTCGTTCGGAAAGAGCTTCAGCTCAAAGAGCAGCCCGGGTCCATGTGAGCAGTTAGCAGACGATGGGGAAACAGAAGTCATTTCAAGAGAAGACCGCTCAAAGAGAAAACAGAACTCGGACATCTGGAAAGGTCTCAGCTGGTCCATATCCAAGGCAATGGATGGATCAACGTGTTGGGCAAAGAAGGAGGGTGTGGACACAGAACCGACCGATGAGGCGTTCGACAACTGTCTAAACAGAAGCCAAGATGGTTGTGCAAGATAGCAGAAGCCTGACCGTGAAGGCAACTGGGATTTGCTCCATTGGGTCTGAGACTTGGTTCAGGACTTCTTACCCTTTTTCGTTCTTTCCTCGTGCTCCCATTTGGGACGGGAAGGTCTGTCCTACATCTGCCCCACCACTTCCTTTTGCAAACACACAAGGTTTACTCTCCCAGGTTAACAGCTGGGGACGATAGGCCTCAGGATGAACAGGACCTTCAGTCTCACCCAGACCTGACTCACATGTTCAAGATACAGAAGGCGAAAGTAAATTCTCAGACTTAGAAGAGGAAACACCTTAAGAAGAATTCTTTCTCTTCGTGGAGATTTCTTTTTATATCAATATTAATATTCGGCCCTGGCAGAATCCACAACCACCTGTCGTGTATAACACGTCAAGTGAGCCCTAATGCGAGTGCTTTTAATATGAATAGACTTCTGGGATCTCGTTCTAAGCTAAATCTGTAAATGAAAATTCACAGCTGGTAGACGTGCTGATACCATCATGAATTAGAGTTACTGAGTCCCGCATTCATTATAATGAAATCCCAGTAATCAATGTTGACTGACTGTCACTGCCCATATGGTAAGGTACCGATTTCCTAGATGCGTGAGACCATCGCTAAAATGCAAAGAATATTAAAAACTTCTGGCATGGAAACCTTTCTACTCCCCTTAATTACGTGTTAATAGTTCACAACGCAATTTCTTGTATTAAAATATCCCACGACGTTGTTCCGTATTTAGGGGAAACCATGAGTTAGACTGTTGGAGGCTTCCTTCCCCTAAAGACTTAAATTCAAAGCCAATGTCTGTATTATCGTGTGAAAATGCACTTAACATATTTGGTCGAAGACCTATTGCATCACAGAACCACTGTTTACTTCACAGACAGGAAAAAAAAAAAATCAAAGTTCATTAAGTACAAGTGGGAATCTCAGCACCGACAGTCAAGCCTGCACTGTGTCTCCTGGTCTCCAAGAGGAGAGCTTCCCACTTTTCTTCTGACCTTGAAACCCTCAGCACCTGCCTGACTCCTTCTCAGGTGATGAAATCAACCTACAGAAACTCGAACTACACAAAACCAACAACTACCTTTCCCAGAAAGTTTAGTGTTAGGTGCCAAGTATTGGTTTTCCGTTGTTATTATCACCAATTAGCACAAACTGCATAGCTTAGAAGAACAGGGTCACCTTACTGTGCTGGAGATTCATGGTCCACGCACAAAAACACAAGCACAAATTGTCAGCAGTTTTCCCTTCTTTCTGGAGGGTCCAGGGAGAGCCTGTTTCCTGCCAGAATCCAGCTTCAGGAGGGCGCCACGCAGGGGGCGGCGCCACGCAGGGGGCGGCGCCACGCAGGGGGCGGCGCCACGCAGGGGGCGGCGCCACGCAGGGGGCGGCGCCACGCAGGGGGCGGCGCCACGCAGGGGGCGGCGCCACGCAGGGGGCGGCGCCACGCAGGGGGCGGCGCCACGCAGGGGGCGGCGCCACGCAGGGGGCGGCGCCACGCAGGGGGCGGCGCCACGCAGGGGGCGGCGCCACGCAGGGGGCGGCGCCTTTCACCCATGTAGACCGTATTGAAAACTATATTAGACACACCTTTTGAGTACAAATACAGGTGCTACTGTATGAAACCAACAACTTTAAAATCAGAGCGATGTTTCCCAACTTTAATTGTATGATCAGCAGGGAAATTTGGGAATTAAGTCTTGTCCAGAAAATGCTGGGAAATAAAGTAGCTTCTGTGTAAATAAGCCAGCAATCAAACATGGTGTCGCAAGGCCAGTTTCAAGGTTTTGGAATGAAGGAGAATGAAAATGGTAACGGTAAACAGGTGTGACTATGCACAGCATGCAGTTGTTAGGGTCCATATTCCAACATACTGGGGAACCTTTCAATGTACAAATTCTTTCAGGTACACGAGGTACCAATACTCACGCACGGATATAATGTTAGTATTCTGGATTTAGTAGAGAACCAGACTTCATTAAGATAGTTCCAGTAAAAAGAAAGGCAAACTAACCAAAAAAAAAAAAAAAAAAAAAAAAACAAAACACAACCATTGGTGCATTCTATCAAATATTCAACAAGACATTCCTACCTTTTGCCCAAGCCTAACAAAGGCTTATTTCCCAGTTATTCTAGGAGGTTCACACTGCCCGGATAAGAGGAAACAATCATGTTCTAAAGGAACTCTGCACACCAGTTTCCCTCATGACCACCAATCTAAAGATCTTTAATAAAGCATTAGAAGATCTAAGTCCAACCTCATATAAATGTTAATACATCAGGATTAAAGGAGATCGATTCCAGGTATGCCAGGGTAGGCTGGCTTTAAGCACACACGTGCGCAGTGTGCTCAGGACCCCCTTACTCCAACCTCCACGCACCACCAGTGACCCACCCAACCAAAAAAAAAAAAACCCAAATTCCAACCACCACCACCAAAACCAACAAATAGACCCAAGAAATTATTATCTATAGGTATCAGACAAGGGATTTAAAAAAAATGCCACATCCAATCTTGATGAAAATTCTCAGCAAACTAGAAACACAAGAGGCCTGACTCAGCGTTTATGAAGAGCCTCTAACAAAAATCTACAGCTATGTATAATAATGGCAAGTGACTATTTTCCCCCAGTATTAGAAAACCAGGGCCAAGGTAGCTTTTCTTGCCTCTTCAGAGTTAAACTAGAATCCCAAATCAGGTTCATGCTGACAGCCCAGTGCCTGGAGCCTGCTTCAGATTCTGTGTCTCCCTCTCTCTCTGACCTTCCCCCATTCATGCTCAGTCTCAAAAAT